>NC_081408.1:47648632-48848632 GCF_030272615.1 Cryptomeria japonica | reverse complement strand
TATATACACACACACACACACAATTATATAGAAAATGTTAATAGATATCATCATTAAAGCAAAAAAAAACAAATCAAAATCAGTTTCAGCTTTGTAAAAATAAATCAAATCCAATTTCCATTTTATAAGGTGGGTCTGCTTTTTGAAAGCAAATCAAATCCAATTTTTACTTTTTCAAAAACAAAACAAATCAAATCTAATTTCTACTTTATATGATGAGTTTGTTTTTTGTTTTTCTTACATAGATTGTGTTCGCCTCCTACAAACTATTGTAGAACATCTATCGATGTAATAATTAATTTTTAAGAGGATTATGAGATTAGTGATAATGTTTTTGATTACAGGAAAAACAGGTTTTGAAGGGACCCCGAAACCCTTTACAAGAGATCATTAAAAGATAAGAGCATTAAGAAACAAGAAAAGATATTTTGCAAAAAAACTAGTACAGTTCTAGGCAAAAGCCAGCATAAAAGCCCAACAAAACCGGCAACATCCAACCAAAACAGAAAAAAAACAAATTACTTAATGTTTTTAAGGGCATTAGCCAATTTTCCGCTAATCCCTTGCATATCTTTGATATTATTCCTGAGCATTGGGATTTCCTTGGAAGAGGCCAATGCAGATTTTTTCATACTCGCCCTAGTCCTTTTGGTCGCACCACTAGGAGCACTATCCATGTTCCCTGCCTCAATAGCATCCTCATCAACATCTAGGTCCACAACATGTTTGGAAGTGCTAGAGCCATCAAGGTACTTGGCAAGTTCCTCCATATTCCTGGTCACAAAGTTAAGGATACCCAGAATCATAATCAAGAAGTTCTTCATGGTTGTCTTTCCTTCCTCCAGCTTACTAATCTGAGCTTCCAGCTTCTCCACTTTTTCCTCCATAACCTTTTTCCACTGTTCCTGGTTACTTTCATCTTTCTTTCCTTGCTCTTCCTGCTGCTTATCAATTTTTTCCAGTTTATTGATTCTTTCATATACCCACCTATCAAAACCCATATGAGCCTCAGACTAGTTCTTGAGTTTATCCAGAATAATCCAATCTCCAGCTTTATCCCGCTCCCTGCTCGTTTCCTCCTTATCCTTGTCCTGCTTAGTTTCTATTTCCCTTTCCTCTTTATTAATCTGATTGTCCTGCTCCTCCATAGGCTGGCTGTTAACATTACCAATACTCACATTGTGGGTAGGGTTGTTCTGATAAAAAATATCCTCTGCTCCTCCTTCCTCTTCCCCCACTTCCTCTTCTTTCCAGCTCTCCTCTCCGTCAGACTCATCGATCTCCATCTCACTTCCTTCTTTTCCCATGTCCTCAGAATCAACCTCTGTATCCTTTTGTTTATCCATGTCCTCTTGAATTTTCTCCACAGTGGCTTAGATTAGTGATAATGTTGTTCACGGTGCTTGGGAATTTATAGATAATAGTAAGGATTTTCAAGTGGTAGGTGGATAATAATGATATGTAAGACGTTGCTCCCGATATTAGTGTTGTTCTCGTGATTTAATTGTATTATTTTTATTTATGTTAATCTAGTAAATTTATAATTGTTTCTCTTATAAGGTCATAAACTTGCTTGAATTAATGACCTTTTCCTTTTTTAGGTCGACATGTTTGTTTTTAATTGTGACTTTAGGGAATGATCTCATGTCACATACTTTTTTAAGGATTTAGTTGTATGCTTTAGCCATTTGTTTTAATATATGGCTTTTTCATTAAAAAATGTATGTTACGCTTTTCCTCTTTCTTTTGGGCTCACCTTGACATAGTCATCCTTTATGCAATGACAAGTATATAAGTGGTATGTTTTTTGTGAACAAATGAAACATAACCCAATAACTATCTAATTCCATTTGTACTCATTTTTAAGGATCCATCTTGATCCTTCTTTTATTGATTTCTTGCCCAATTATAGATTTTTAATTTGTAGGATTGACCCAGGTTAGTGGTATAATTTGTGAAAATAGATGCCAAACTTTTAAATTCCAAATTCCAAATTGGGGTTAAATTAATCCTTGCAACTAGTTATTATGCTTTGACTTAGAGTGGAAAATGCTTCATTTGCCACATTTGGAGTTCTTTTAGCTACTAGTCTTGGTTCATTTCAAGATACCTAAAAATATTTATCAAATGTTATTCCTAATTGCACAAAAAACATTCTTAGATCCTTCATACAACATCATTTACTTGTATTACTATCTAGGCTATACTATATATTTATGTTTATTATCATTAATCTTTTTCAAAATCTCTTAAATGGTATCATAGGGGTTTAACAAAAGGAGAGAACCCTCATTGAATGTTCTTACACACAAGACAACTAAGAAGGGGGGGTGAATCAATTGTCCAAACAATTCTATTTTTTTTTCCTTAAATCAGATCCACAACAACTTAACTTCTTTTTTATCACTTAATCCACAGAAAGATACGAGCATGAAAGAACATGAAAAATAGAACACATCATACACAATGAATCACCAGATTGTACATGGAAAACCCTGTTAAGGGAGAAACCAAGAAGGATTATGCAATTCTTAATATATGAACACCTATTAGGGTGACACCAGTTAAGGTGATTTTTACAAAGAAAGGCTCATTGCCTAAAAGAAAGAAAGAAAGGCTCACTACCTGGATGAAGAAGAATAAAAGAGAAAGAATCCACCATTGATATACATTTGCAACCATAAGATCTATAGATACTTTCGAATCATTGCTTCTAGTAGATAACACGTGAAAGTCCACACTGTACAACACTTTTCACTAACTCAAAAAACACTCATCAATCGATCAGGGATATAGATCTTCTTTCATATACCTTCATCATATACTACACACTCCCACTACATCATCCTCAACAAATTTATATCATTCTTACATATGCAAAATCTCCCAAGGTCAGCTAAGCATCTTAACTGAACACAATTCAAATTAGGTCAGCACTAAAAATTATTGTGATGGAAAAGAATGTAAAGTGGACCACAACACATCTTGACTTAGACCAAAATAAACATCATACATGTTATACAACAATCCATAATCATCAGAGCAATTATGCGAAGTGTAAACACCCGAGGTCGGCCAAACCTAGAGTAAACACCCTTGAAATTTGAAACCACACTTTCAAAGCCTAAAAAATCATGTCAACTGAATAGAATGAATCTAAGAACATTATCAACTTAACTCCAAAACCATAACACCAGAAACCCTAAAGCAGAGAAATGTGGAGCATGCATTTTGTACAAAAACACTGTCACATATTGGTGAACACAATTTCCTTAACACAACAACCTGGAGCACCAACTTATGAATCTAACATATCTAAACACTTACTAACAACATATCCAACCTGCATGAATAAATTTACAATATAAAAGATATGCAGAGAAAATCTCTTAACATAATTGAACAAAAAACTATGTATCAATTAAACTAGTTAGTCACTAATGACAACCAAAGCATGTTGACATCACTGACAACACATCAACAACTCATTTTGACTAAACTTGTAACAATTCCCCCCTTTTTCATTTATGACAACACATCGACAACATCAACAATATCAACATCTCTCATACCAAATTTTAATATTTTCCAACACACTATTCTCCCCCTTGACCAATTACTTGTTACTCAAATTTGCCAATTTTTCCATTCTCTACCAAATTCTCATTCTCTCCACCTTTGCCATAAAGGAAAAAGGCACAAACAGTAAAATTGTTTTCTCATTCTATTCAACTCCTCAAAAACTCACAACTGCACTTAGCTCTCCTTAAGAGGAAGGCTCAATCATTAGTCCAGAATAATAATATTCATGAAGTTCACTAGACTAATGCACCTCTATATGCATCTAGTTCGGAAAAGGAGGGGAAATAACCCCCAATTTCTCCTAGAGAAATTTAAAAGTATCCTTAAAGAGTGCTTTAGTGAAGATATCAACAATTTGTTCTTTTGTAGGTACATGATCAAGTTTCATCTCGTTCTCCAAAACTTTCTCCCTCGGGAAGTGATACTGGTTTGAATTGTGTTTCATTCTTGAATGCAGTATTGGATTCTTGGAAATGTTTATTACATTGGTATTGTCACAAAAGATAGAAATTGGTTCATCAAACAATATTGCAATATCCTTAAAAGTTTGTTTAATACATAACACTGGTCTACAACAAGTTGTAGCAGATATAATTAAGCTTCAACAGTAGACAGAGATGCTAAATCCCGTTTCTTACTTGGCCAAACAACCAACTAGAGTCTAAGGAAAAATGCACCCTCACTTGTACTTTTCCTATCATCCATACAACTAGCCCAATTTGTATTAGTATAAGCAATAAGAGTGAAGTTATATCTTCTAGGATACCACAATCCATAGTCTTTTGTTCCTTTAAGTATCTAAAAACTCTTTTCACAATAGCAACATGTGTCTCTTTGGGATCTTCTTGGAATCTAGTTACAAGACAAACATCATGCATAATATCTGGTCTAGTAGCAATCAGGTACAATAATCCTCCAATCATTGATCTGTATTTTCTCTAATCAATCTTAAGAGATTCAACATATTTGCTCAACTTACAACTAGTAGCTATAGGAGTACATACATGTTTAACATTTTCCATTCCAAACTTCTTCAACATTTCTTTAACATATTTAGATTGTGAAATAAAGATACCATCATCCTTCTGACTAACTTGTAAACAAAGAAAAAAAATTCATTTCCCCAATCATAGACATTTCAAACTCTTCTTGCATCTCATCAGGAAAATTCTTGCACATACCATCATTTCCTCCAAAGATTATATCATCCAAAAAAAAACTACAATCAAGATATCATTTTCCTCAACCTTAAATAAATATTACTGTCAGTAGTACTTTTTTGAAATTCTTGCTTCAGGAAATACCTGTCAAGCCTTGCATACCAAGCTCTAGTAGCTTGCTTCAATCTATACAATGCCTTTTTTCAGACCATATCTAGAGTGTCTGATAGCTTGAATCCTTCTGGTTGTTCTATATACACTTCTTTCAAATCTCCATCCAGGAATGCATATTTCACATCCATCTGATAGACCTTGAAATCCTTGTGTGCTACAAAAGCTAAAAATTATTCTGATAGCTTCCACTCTTTCCATAGGACCATGAGTTTCCTCAAAATCTATTCCTTCTACCTATGAGTAGCCTTTACATACAAGTCTTGCCTTTTTCCTTACTATGTGTCCATCTTCATCTAGTTTGTTTTGAAATACCCATTTAGTTCCTATCACATTTTTGTTAGCTGGCCTTGGGACAAGTCCCCAAGTCTAATTCTTCTCAATATATTCTAATTCTTCGTTCATAGGTTTCATCCAATTCTGATCACTGCAAGCCTCTTTAACTGTCTTTGACTCTGTCTTTGAAATTAAACATAAGTTCACTTATTCTTCAATAGATTTACTTCTTGTGATAACACCTTTATTTTTGTCTCCAATAATCTATTTCTCTGAATGATTCTTATGCACATACCTCAGAGTCTTAGGAGCAATTTTTGAAGCATCTTCCTTATCATTTTTTAAGTTTCTATTTCTTTAGCCTTTTCTTCTTCTGGTTTACCAGTAGACTCATCTGATTCATATCCCATCTCTACAATTGTATTCTTCAAATTGTCTTCATCTACTGTCATATTTGTGCTTTCAACAATTCTTCCCGAAATTTTGTTATAACAGCTATAAGCTTTGATTTTAGTAGAATAGCCAAGGAATATACCTTCATCAGCTCTTGTGTCAAACTTTCCCAAATTCTCTTCGTCTCTCTTGATATCACATTTACTTTCAAATAATCTAAAATATTTCACAGACAAAATCCTTCCATATCATAGTTCATAAGATGTCTTCACATATTTCTTCTAATTTGCACTATATTAAGTGTGTATACTGTAGTATGTATTGCTTCTTTCCAATAGATTTCCCATAGACTTGCTTCATTCATCATTGTTCAAATAGCCACTTGAATTATTTTATTCATCCTTTCAACTACACCCTTTTTTTGTGGCGTCCTATCACCTTGTTGACTTGTTGTTCTGGTTGGATGACAAAGATTAGTGTGCACAAATTACAACAGTCTAGTAGAAGATTGATCCTTAACTTTAAAAGTTCTCCTTGTTTGTTTTCCAACTTGACATTCTCACACCCATCATACTGAAAATAAATATTATATCCATTTCTACATATTTGACCATCACTCAAAAGATTATGATTTAAGACTTTAACATAGAACAAATTGTCAGTATTATGTTTTCCATCAAAACTAATAGAACCAATTGCAACTATTCTAGTCGTCTGATTATCTCCAAATCTAACAACACCTCCATGAATTTTTTTAAAGTTTTACAAACTTACTTTTATCAACAATTATATGATTTGAACATCCAATATCAATAATCCATTCATATTTATCTCTTCTATCATGAAAAGACGATACAACGGTACCTTCAATTTTAGTAGCATCTTCTATAGACTTTTCCTTCAAAAAATTTCCAGGGTTAGCAAAACAAGATTTTTCCTATAAAGTGGAAAATTTGGGCTTAGTAAATTCAGCACATGGAAGGGTGAAATCACTAAGTCAATTTTCACTTGGAGGACTTTACATCCAAAAGAGGGAAGATAATCCACTAGATCTAATCCTAAAGGAGATAAGGACTAAATACTTAGTAGATTGGATTGAATTAGGTTTTCCTCTTTTGTAAGTTGAATTGTTAAAATAATTAGAATGCTAGAATGTGAGACAAAATATGCAGAAACAATGAGCTATAAGTTAGAGATTTCGTCATGCACCTAGATCTGAGAAGTATGAGATGATTCAGAATTGCTAGAATGAGAGACAAAATATGCAGAAACAATGAACTATAAGCTAGAGATTTCGTCATGCACCTAGATCTGAGAAGTATGAGATGATTCAGAATTACTATGAAAATTGCCAAAAACAGTAGGGATCGTGTGTTCGGACCAAGATGCAATGATTGATAATGATAGTTTGCTTCTTGAATGTAATCACATATGTTGTATGAAATGGCATGAACATGAGAAAACCCTAACACACACACACGCTTGCAAATGAATGATGTAATGTTTCTCCAATGGATAGAGGAAGAATATACAGCCTTGAAGAATGCTTGAATGCTTGATGTAGTCTCCTTGCCTTATCACCTTGTCATGTTATCATATTCTCCTCTTATTACGTCTAAATGAGAGGGGAAGACCTCCCTATATACTTGCATGTCGTCAAACTTATTAATTTTTTGACATAGGTTGACATGAAGAGGCAATTCCCGCTCAAATTTGAGATAGGGCCAAGGGGCCAAAATGGGCCCCAATTGGGAGGACCAAGGTGTGGCACCCTAGTCCTGGCAAGGACCAAGGCATGGCACCCTGGTCCTACCCCAAATTAGGCTAGGATTAAGGGCTTAAGAAAGGTCTAGGATGGGAAAATGAAGCTTGGTTGCATAGGGAGGCATAAATAGGTCCCGATCAAGCACGAGGATGAGACTGCTAAGGTGAGGGCCCCAAATGTAGTCAAAATTGCAAGAGGTGCAATTTTAGGATGCTACATTTAGCCCCCACTTTAGCGAGAGTATGATCTTACACAAATACTCACAGTAAAGTAGAAGAAGATGAGGAATGCAGAGCAAGATCACAAGGAGTATAGCATATCGCTAATCTCAAGGAACCAAGCCCCTAATCTTAGGATCTTAACTCACTCAAACATATGCAAGGGCACACAAAAATCAAAACAAACAAGAAGGCAAACAAAGACAAAAGGACAAACAAATACAAAAGACACAAAAAGACACATAACAAAAGCTAAAGACCAAAACAAGACCCCAAGTCAACTAGTCAAAGAGACCTCAATATCAAGATATCAATAACTAATATTATTCTTAAAAAATGCCATCTCATGAACACAAGTGATCACATAAAAGAGAAAATCAAGCATCATCCATGAACTATCAATAGAAAAACTATTAGTCCATGAGAGGAAGAAGAGAGAACATGAATACACGCTAGATGTGTTTTATTCATGTGATCCATAAGAAGAATGATGAGAGAGGGCATGGATTACTCACCCCTAGATGTTTTTATCTAGGTGATCCATGGTGGGAAAGGATATGGACTACTCGCCCCTATATATTTTTATCGAGGTGATCCATGTTGGGGAGGAGAGTGAGAATAGTCTAGTTGTTTTTAGCTAGTTCCACCCATCCTCATGTGTGTGTGCAAGTGATGTCTAGTTTCAAGTGTATAGCACCCTGTGTAAGAGTCTTTGATCTATTTTTTAGTGTCCTTAAAACTGTTTAAGACATGTAGTGTAAATTCAAATTCCAAGGCGCGAACATGTGTGAATGCCAAGTGGCAGATACATGCCTGGTTTTGAGGCCATCTCATTTAAGAGTCTTTGTTCTGGTTTCGGTGATGTGTAACCTTGTCTAAGAAATATATAAAATGTTGTGTTTGGTTTTGAGTGTGAAGCATCTCACTCTAAGAGTTTTTACTCTAGTTCTAAGAATGAACACCCTGTTTAAGACATGCAAAAATGATATGCAAGTATAGTACAATATAGTACAAAGGGAGTGATATGCGTCCCCCCCCGATAAGATGTCAACATAACCCTATGTTGATGTCTTAAGGATGCTAGAGACAAGGATACCTTACCTTCAACACCAAGGAGATATCCTTTAGGCAACAATGTCATAAATCCAATCTAGAGAGGGAATACTCTTCAAGAAAGGATAAGATAGTTGAACAAGAGATATATTGAAAAAAGCGTAAAGGGGATCCTTGGAGGAGAAGAGATCTTTGCTCAAAAGACATCTACCTCCAAGAGGAGCTATCTTGAACAAACATAACATCTTCTACCAAAAGAAAGGAAGGAGAACAAGAGTTCATACCTTCCTCCTATTGCTAGGTGAAAGGGATTCTTGATGAAGGATGACACACTTTTGACCCAATGCAAGGGATAAGCTTATGATAGATGTACATTGCCAAGTGAAGAAGAGGTTGTATCCAAGGACTTACACCTATTGTAGAAGAGATAATCCTTGAGAAAAAATAGTTTCACACAAGGAATGACACCAAATCATGAACAAACAATATTCTACAAAGGAAAAGTAGATCCTTAGAGAGGGGAGAGAGAAATAAATCATTTCCCCCCAAGTGTAAGGACAATGAGAAGAATTAAACAATATTCTAAGGAGAGATTAGGCATAAGTAAATGCACAATATACTCACATGAATGAATATCCAATGTAAGAAAAAACATTAGTTTATGTAAAATGCATCTCAAAAGAAGTGGCAATCGTCAGAGAGAGAGAGTGGGAAAGAAAGATCACATATTCCCCTAAGGAGGAATTAATCATAAAAGTCATACCTTGCAATAAAGGATATCAACACATGGAAAATGCAACCCCTAAAGGGAATAGTGATACATTAGATAGGAAGAGAGAGGTTGCAAAAAAGCCATCCTTGCCCCCCAAGCAAGAGGACAAGGAGGAAAATTACACATCTTCTAAAAAGAGGTTATTCATAAGAGATGTGAAATTTTAAATAATGAATAGATCCTAACCAATGAACAAACATGTGCTTGCATGAAGGATAACTCCATGCAAGAAAGAACATCAAGTGATGAATAACACAAAACAAAAGAAGAGGTAATTTTCAAAGAGAAAGAAAGAGGAAGAAGAAGAAGGTTCACAAAAGTTCTCTAAGGAGAGATTATTTATAAAAATATTTACTATTTCAAGTAAGGAATAGGTTCCGTCCAAGGAACAAATATGTGTTCCCATGAAGGATAATTCTATGCAAGAAAGGACATCAACTTATAAATAATGCAATCACAAAGAAAATAGTGAAACTTTAGAAAGAGGAGAGAAAGAGGGAAAAACATGTTGTTGGCCCAAGATATTTGATGTTGAAGAAGCACCACCTCTAATGAAAAACATACCCCAATTAATTTCACTAACTGTGTCATAGGGTGAGGAGCAACATGGGGTGAGAGGAGTGCTAAGGCACTTCCTTTTCACCTAGAAAGAGAGCAATGTTTGTTGAAAAACATATACGAGCACAATTGTATTGTTCTTGAACAAATTCCTTAAATGATTTACACTTTCCAAGAGAATGAGAATAACTATTATGAAAAGACAATGTGTATCACCTTTCTTATGTTTATAATTGTAATTAAGTCTAATGAAAGGAAAAGCAATATTCTTGTCACACTTCAATCTCCAAAATATTCTAGTAGCCATTTTTTCTTTATTATCAATAGGTGTAAGATTATTCTTTTGAGATTGAGGACAAGAGTTATTATTATTAGAAGAAGGATTGTCATCCATGATTTTAACTTTGACACTATCGATAAGTTCTTTTATTGAATTTTGAAAATCGGGACAATCATTGACATGGCGATTGTGAGTTTGATGAAATGAACAAAAAAGAGCTTTTGAAGAAGAAGCACTTTTACGGGAGCGAATGGCCTATTGTCTTGCAAGATGATTTTTGAAGTATTGAATCCTAAGGAGTTCATCCATAGGAAATTTATTATCATTTCCTAGGCAATTTGTGGTGATTTGTGTAGGAGGGTTTATAGGGACTCGAATTCCTTGTTCAAATTTTCCTAGTCCTTGTCCTCTAAAACCTTGTTTTGATATTATAATAAATCCGCTACTATAAGAATATTTTAATTGAGAAGGTGAGGGAACATTATAATAAATTTCTTTGAAGTTTGTGGTGTAAGGATATTTAGAAGGAATGAAAGGATTAGTAGATGAAGAAGGAATATCTTGTAGAGGAGGATTTTGCTTTATTTCATCATGTATATCTTCTTTGGTAGATTGGGAAGGAAGATCTTTATCATCTAAGGCCTTATCTTTTCTTAATGTTATATGGGGAGAGAGATCATGAATGAAATGCATGACATCATCTTCTCTACAAATGTTTTGATGTTTAAAATAGGCTCAAGGAGAATAAGGAGGATCTAGGGAGATAGAAACACCAATATTTTGACCTTGCCCCCCTTGCATAAGGGCATGTGTATGAGAAGAAGATGGGGCCATTTTTCTCTTCAATTCTTGCTCTCTGTTAGAGGGATCATTAATAGGAGTATTATCTCTTTCTTCATTCGCATTGCATACCCTAGGGGAGGTACAAGTATTAGGTTTCTCATTATCATCTCTAGGATTAAGATCTACAAAAGCTTTTAGTTGATCTACGTATGAAATGCATTTTCCCCAAAACATCACCATAACACAACATACATGAAAAACTAAAGATTTGAGATCTAATTTATGAAAAGGAATCAACTTGGGGATCTGAAGAGTGCACATATGTCCAAGTCCTATCAATGAAAAGAAGTAACACGAAGTGAAAGAGACCATTATCCAAGAAATGATTATAATAAATGTACATAGATAGAAATGTAATCATATATGAAATAACAAATAGATCAAATCCATTAATTGCCATGAACAATATTTGAAATTTAAGTCCAGACAAATTATTTGAAATAAATTAGGATTTTAAAACCACTTAATTTATGTAAATTAGAAATGAGAATTTTAAAGTTGAGATTTGGAAATTGAAATCTGAATAATTCAAAAGTTTAGAAAAATGATTACTCAATTATGCAACCTCCTAGGAAATTTAAACTTATAATTAGGTCTTTGAAAATAACCTCTTAATTTTAAATTTTAAATTTAAAGTTATCCACAAGAAAACTAAATTTAAAATTAGGGCCTTGTAAAAAAGAACCTCTTAATATTAAAATTGAAATTTAGATCTATGAAATTGAGAAATTGAGAAATGCACAAGATTAATTTAAATTTAAAAATTAGGGTTTGTCCACTTAATTTTTAAATTAAAATTTGATCCAAGGTTGCAATTTTGAATTTGTATTTAAATTAGCAACCAAATTTGAAGGGGGAAATTCAAAATTTAAACAACCCACAAGCTCAATTTTTAAAAATTTAAAAATTAGGGTTTTTGAAATTAACCACTTAATTTTAAAAATTAATTGTGAGATATGTCTTGTAGATGAAATTTTGAATTATGAAATTGAAAAAGTGCTCATATCTGAAATAATTGATCCAAATTAAATAATTCACAAGCTCAATTTTGAAATTAAAAATTAGGGTTAATGAAATTAACCTCTAAATTAACTAAAATGGGCAAATGTTAAGGTCGGCTCCATTGTCAATCAAGACTCGCTTGATTATGTGTTTATGTATGAATCCCTCAATATGGAGAGGGGCGTTATGTGGTTGTTGAAAGGATGCATCATCATTCTCCGCAAAAGTGAGACATGTTGATGATTTGAGACTCCCAACCATGGCTTGAAATTGATTTGTATTGAGGTTGGGTGGAACTAACGCTTCTTGGAGAGCTTGATCTAAGATTGTTTTATATGAGGGTGATAGTATGGAGATAACCGCTAGTGTCTTATCTAATTGGTCCATAAGGTTATAACATTTGGGCACATATGCTTCTTTTGATGGTGCACCTAGTAAGACAAGCTTACTACGATGGGTAACAACATTGCATGCAAGATCCTTGCCTTGGATGGTAAGGGTAGGAACTTGTTCATTGGCATCATAAAGATTATTGACAGTATAGGTATAGGCTGCGTGTGTATAATCTATCGTGTTATCTTTATTCTTACCTTGATGGGAGGGACCTCCTTTCTCATATGATGGGAGTCTATTTTTTAACATAGTATGATCAATATTGGAAGTTTTTGCATTGTGACCATCCACTTCTATGCCACCTCGATCAATGAGGTCTTGAACAATATCCTTTAATCAGTGATATTTGTTTGTTTTGTGCCCTCTTCCTTTATCAAATTCACAATAATCATTACCTCTCCACTAGGAAGGTTTGACTTGTGGTTCATAGTGTGATCTTTTAGGTAATCTGATAAGATCAAAAGAGATGAGCTAGCATAAAATATTTTCCAGAGATTCCCCCAAGGATGTGTAGGTACGATTGGATTTTTAAGTTGGGTATATGTTTTTAGGTTCCTCTTGTTGTGTGTTTGAAGGTTGATTTCCTGGATTGGTTTGAGGATTACCTTGATTGTTAGTGGAGTTGTTGCCATTATCTACAACCCCTATAATTTTGACTATGGGTTGGGCGATTTTGATAGTTCATGCGTCCATAACACCATTGTTAACAATGTTTTTGTTTTTAGCCCAAAACTTTGGTTTGTCACTGTTGTAGGTTGGTCTTCGACCCTCCTTGTTGTCATTGTATATTTTGACAAGCCCCTTTTTTATAAGGGCTTTAGCTATTTTAAGTCCTTGAGCTATGATGTCTTTGAAATTGTCAGAATATTTTATGTCTAAGTAAAATTTCATTTCCTCATTTAGGTTTGAAATAAAAATTTCAACTAATTGCTCTTCGGGAATGGTAAAGGAGCGTCTACTATAAAGGTGCCTCCATCTTTGTCAGAATGTTGAGAATAAATGACCATTCTTTTGTTTGGTATTGCATAGATCATCCATGGAGACATCTCATTCTATGTTATGCGCATGATGGGTGATATTTTTTTGTGCAAGGTCCTCAAAGGTCCTGATCCCACTGGGTAGGCATGAGAGCCATTGTATAGTTGAGCCCCAAACTTTATGGAAAGAGGCCCGTTAAATGTGTCCTCGTATGCAACCTCTAAGAAGGCAGAGAAAAATTCTCGCACATGATCTCTAGGGTCTCCCTTTCCTTTGTATTTATCAATTTTTGGGGTTTCGAAAGTGTGTGGGAAAGGAGGCATGTATATGTTTCTATCTAATGGATATGGGTAGATATCTTAGAATATTTCTTGTGTGTCCTCCCTGAGTGCACTTGTTGGGTGAGATCTTGCATATGTTGTCTTAACATATCCATTTCTGTAAGATGAGGGGGGATGTTGTCGTGTTGATAGTTATCATCATAGTTATGTGTATTCCTTGCCTCCCTTTCACCGTGATTTTTTTCTTGTCGATGGATATGTTGGGCTTGTTTTGGTATATATTTAAGTTGTGATATGTCAAAGTCGGTGGGAAGTTTGGCTCCTTCTTGAGCAAGTTTCATAAAATGGGCATCAACACTTCCTTTGAGAATTTCTTCAAAAAGTCTGTTAAATATGGGGTTGCTAAGTGCGTCCTCTATTTGTTCTTGTGTAGGGGTCTCTGGGTATCCTCTTCTAGAAAAGGGGTTAATGTTCACTTCTTCTTCTTCTCATATTTCATTTTGATTTTGTTGACGTCTCTGAGACCTAGTCCGAGCCATGTTTGAAGCATGCTTTTGTGGGTGAAAAAGTGTGTGGTTGAGAATGGGATGAAATAAAAAAAGTGTATGTGTGATCCCTTCTTATAGTTCCAAGATTTTTATGATGATGATGATGTTGAGTTGAAGTGTTTGTGGATGTTTGATCTCCTACACTAAAGGTTGGGTATCAACAAAGTCCTCTTTAGAATTGCTTGTTTTTTATGTTTTTGACAATCGTGAGATGACATGTAGCAAGGTTTGTGTTGTTACAAACATAAGCTACCTAGTAATGAGAGGATGCACTCATGGACTAGTTTTAACCTATCTAGATGTTTATCAATGCCTCTTAGGATGATTTGATCCTAGATGTAGAGAGACATAACAAAGTAATTTTATTGGTATGATAAGAAATATCTAAAAGGACTAAAGACAAGAACTCTTTGTGTTGAGAGTTGAGTGAATTTGTGGTGTGTTTTGAAATGAGTGTGAAACTTTGAATTTTCTACTAAGGGACTATGAATTTTTTTTGGAAATGATTTTGAAGTGAGAAAGATGGAATAAAATGTAGGAGGATTATGTGAATTTAGGAATCTCTAGTAAGTGATTGCGGGTTGTGGAATATAAGATGGAGGAATGTGTTGACTGTGATTGTGATGATATGATAGAGCTCTTCTTTGAAAGAAAGCTTGTGATGCAAGTTGTTCTAATTCAAAGTCGTCGATAAAACCATGACTAAAATCATGATATCGATGGATGAAAGTGTGATGTTTCAACAACTTATGGTTTTTGTATAAGAAATGTATCCTTTTTTGGGTTTTCTTTTCACTTTGCTTCTTTTTGGTTTTTCTATAAATTGACTTTTTGACGTATTTGAGAGATTTCTAAACACGAAGCATGCGTATCTTTTTGCAAAAAATGTGTGAAGTTGTTTTGTTGAGATTGTTGTTGGTGTAACATGTTTCAATGGTTTGAATCTTTTGACAAGAAAATACGTCAAGAACATAAGCACATATTCTTGCCTTTTTCAATAATGGTACAAAAGGTGTGGGTCTAAATCAACCCAATCATGAACTTTTTACCCTCATAAATGTATGTATGTTCATAGGCCTAAATTCGGCCCAAATTTTCACTGGTATGAAGCAAGACAAAGACAAGTCAAACACTTTTTATCCCTAAGGTAATGGCTAGTTGCGATATTTTCAGTCCCCAACTTGATATTTCTTCGACTTTGGTACTACATACCTTATGTATACCATCGTAGCTGATAAGGATGTGATATACTAATTCTTGTGTGAGCATAACAGATAGGTGATCCCTATGATAGGGGAGTCACCACTTTCATCAAGCTACAAGTAGCCTTTGAAAAAGCGTTGTTTCTACTCAAGGAAATATGTATGGTGAGTATCTTGGGAGCAAAACCATCTATGCTCTTCCACTGATTTTTTCACAAATATCCTCAAACAATAGAATGGGCGGGCTTCTAAAATAAGAGTTGTCTAGTAATGTTTGATTTCTTTGGACATAAGTTCATTATGTGGTGACTCACTTAAGAGCCTTGTAACTCACGGTGGGGCCCATATGTCCTTTCAGCAAGTTACACTGTAGGAACAAATACACCCAAGGCTACAAATTTCACTCTCACCTAATTTCTATAGCGGCTCGAAGGATTTACCGCACAAGGTTGTCCCAAGAGTGATGTGTCTCTTGGCAGGCCTCTCTTAAAAATAGAAAATTTAGAGCGTTACTAACACTTTTCTCTTGCACCTAGGACCTCGAGAGCCAAGGGAGAGGATAGTGTGTGTTAGAACATGGACCACTCTACAAATTTGTACAAGTGTGCCAAACACAAAAAATACTTGTTCTTTTTAACCCTTTTATTGTAATGTGATCTATTTGCTATTTGGAGATGTTGCTCCAACATATATGGTGTTCTTTTTAACCAAGATAAAAAATTGTTTTGACACTTGACAAACTCTTGGAAAGCAAAAACATGGTCAACAAAAATAAAGTCGTGTATCTTTTGTAGCAAAAACGTAGATGTGAGGTTCTTTTTATGCATCAAACTGAAAATGAAGTGGATTTTCAGTGCACCGAAAGAGAATGAAGTTTATTTTAATCCCTTTGTTTTAAAAAAACAAGAAAGATTAAGTTTGTTTTAAGCACCAAAGTGAAAGTGAAATTTATTTTAGTTGCATTAAAAGACCATGAAATTCATTTTAATTCTTTTGTTTTAAAAAAAACAAGAAAGATTAAGTTTGTTTTAAGCACTAAAGTAAAAGTGAAATTTATTTTAGTTGCACCAAAAGACCATGAGGTTCATTTTAATCCTTTTGTTTGAAAAAAACATGAAAGATTAACTTTAAACTCAAAGACTAAAAAGTGTTTCTAATTTAACTCCTCCAAACCTACAACAAATTGTTAGACCTGCAAAAACCACTCAAATTGTATGACCGAGTCTTGTTTAGTTGGTCAAATTCTTCTCCGAGTTTGTTGACGAGTTATTGGCAATTCCTCTAGAATTCGAAGACTATTGATTTGGGAACCAACACATTCATTGAATAATATTCCCATTTTAAAGTGGATCTAAGGTGCATTTATGAGAAGATTTTAAGGTGAATCATTGTAGACCTATGAGTATATTTTAAGGTGAACTATGCAAATTTAAAGAATCATTTTAGAGTAGATTTGTTGAGGAGAGTTAGGTCTGATTCAAGAAGAAGATTAAGAACTCATTACATCACTCTTTTGGAGGTTGGTGCCTTGAATTGAAGGAGACTGGTGTCTCTTGGCAAGTTGGTGCTTAGTTATGAGAATTGGTGTCTCTAGTAGGTTGGTGCCTACAAATCATCTCAAGGGAATCGGTGTCTCTAGTGGTTTTCTCCTCCAAGGGATTTCACATTAATTGTGTGTTTGCCTTGTGTTCTTAATTGCCAGATCTTGCATTTGTGTTATTGTTGTGAATGGTTAAGTTTTTTAGTATTGCTATTGTGAATAATTATGTTTTGAAAAGTAAAATTTTGGTGTTATACTAGGTCACCCAACCCCACCTTTGCCCCACTCTCAATATAATCAGGTGCTCATTAATTGATAATGGGGGAAAAATGGTAAGCTAATTAAATAATTAGATGTTATTTAATTAATAATGGAAGGAAAATGATAAATTAATTAAATAATTAAAAATTATTTAATTAGTAATGAAAGGAAAAGGAAAATGAATTCAAATGAATTAATTAATAATAAAATATTTAATTAATAGAAAAAATGTTAGCTTAATTAAATGATTAAAAATTATCTAATTAAAATGGATAGAAGAATGAATGAGATGGTGGTGAGATGACAAGATGAAGATGCATTAGTCATTTTTAGATGTCTACATTAATAGTTATATGAAAATTAATGATTCCTAAAAAAAAGGCTATAAGATTCAATTCCAGTCCATATAATTATAACTAAAACATAATTAAAATATTTTTATTTAAGTCCAAAGGCATGATAATCTATAAACACATATAGATAAAATAAATTTAAATTAAGAGACTAACCAACTTCAAGTCTTAGTGTCATTTAATAGTTTGGTAGAAAGAGCTCATCATATTTACTTCATCAACTTTACTTAATTGCCACCATCCCAATGTGAAATACATGGCCTCCCAAATTATACAAAGTTTAATCATTTTTTTTATGTTCTCTTTAGGAGTTGAGATGGCCAATGCCAAATAAGAAAAACTTGTCTTGATGGTGAAGAAATTTGATGGTATTTATTTGAATATATTTATGTTGAAAAATAGGATCCTTTCTCTATTTTGCAATTTTTTTAATATTTTTTTAAGTTAGGGATACACATTGGAGACTCTTTAAGATAGCTTTTAAGAACTTTTAAGATATTTACTTTGTGATTGGAAAATGTCAACTACCTACATTAGGATGCAAGCTCTATACATATTAACAAATCTTAAACCATATTTTATCTACAATTATTCATAAAGAAAATGAACAAATACACGGGGAATTATTGTTGTTGTTATTTATCATTCAATAGAATTAATCATTATCCTCTTGATTATAATTATAAAATAAAAATTTCTAATTATTTATTTATATTCTACAAAGGTAAGTATGAGATTAAAGACATGATAATAACTATTCTACAAAGGTAAGTATGAGATTAAAGACATGATAATAACTATTCTACAAAGGTAAGTATGAGATTAAAGACATGATATTTGTGTTAAATAATTTTTATCTTATATACTTTTTATATATTGATGCTATGAAAACAGGATTAGTAGACAATAAATAAATCATGTTAGTAAACTTTCAACCATAAGCATAACATGAAAATGAATCCATTTCAAAAGCATATCAAGAAAGATTAGTAACAAAGCAAATAGGAAAATAAATAACTAGACAACTCTAATACTCCCCCCTATTCTTGATGATGTTGGCTCTTCCTTGTTCCTCTCCTCTCCAAGTCCCAAATGAGTGTAGCTCTCAACTTTTAGCACTCTTCATGGATGTCATATGAAGATTCAAGATGGTTGTAAATGAAAAACAAATGCTTATGCAAGTGTAAAAGGTTTTGCTAAGAGAAAGTTGTTAATTAATGCCTATGTGAATTTCTCTATAATAACAATGCTCTAATGCTCTCTGCTCTCTCCTTTTTTGCTTGGGGAATGAGGTCCTTTTATAGGGAAAAATGTTGATTGAATGGCTAAGATTGAGTGGGCTTGTGAAGGGTCAAGATTGATGGATTTGGGATCCATGTGATGGATTTCAACCCAATCCCATGATGACAAGTGTCAACATGAGATGACTGGAGAGGAGAGAGAAGGAGCATTTAATACCTGAGGAGACATGAGGGTTACCCAAGGAGGGTTTGGTTAGGCTTGAGTTAGTGGATAAAGCTTTTATCTAATGGATAAACTCTTGTGCAAGAGTTAATGGAGATAACCATGGTCAAAGCAATGAATGCTTGAAGAGACCCATGAGTTAAATGAGGGTTGAGTTAGAGAGAAAATCTCCAACCATGTTGGGAGGTTGAGTTAACCATTAATGGTTATGTAAGAGCCATAAAGGCTTTGAATTACTTTGGGGGTTAACTTGTTGAAAAATTAAAGCCTTTAATGCATTTCAAAGACTTTGAGGCATTTTTGAGAAGTGACCTTTGTTTGGGAATGTGCAAACGATTAGAGAGGGGGATTAGACTAATTAGAAGGGGTTAGAAGAGTCTAGAAGAGGGTTAGAAGAGTCTAGAAGGAGGTTAGTGAGCAAGTGGGTGAGGATAAAAGGGGATTTTAATTAAAATTAAATTCATTTATCTCAACTAAAATTGTGCAACTTGCATTTGTAGGAGAATGCAAGTGGGAGGGTTTTAGAGATTTAAATATGAGAGAGATTAATTAAACAAATATTATTTATTTATTTAATTAATTGTCAAAACATGGTTAAAAGAATTAAATTAAATAATTTCTTTAATTAATAGGAGAAGAGGTTTAAGATGAATTAATTAAATATTAAATACATTAATTTATGATCGATGGTTAAATAATCAAATAAATACTAAGTATTCATTTAATTAAGTGGACAGATTTGAGTGTCTACATATACAGTATCATATTGTTTTTTTTATGATAGATCACTTAGAAAAAGTCTCACCTTGGGGGTTGGACTTCAAAGTGGAACTCAAAACCATGTTTGAGGTTCTAATGGTTCCTGGATCCAACAAACACTCTAATAATTTTGCTTTTCTTTGACCTTGACTTTTGTTTTTCTTCTTTCCACATTATCTTTCATTTCTTTTTCACTTCACTTTTGATCAATGATTGAAAGTTAAAAAGCGAAAGAGAAGTGATCAACAATTTAAGGAGTTCTTCCAACAACCTAGAGTTTTTACCCACCATAAATTGTACAATTTCTCTAAAAAAACATCAAATTGAAAAAATGGGCACCCATTAAGCAAATAGAACTTTAAAATTTTGCTTACCTTGTCAAATATGTCCAAATCAACCATCTGGGCCTCTTTGTGAACAAATAAATGTAGAAGGTAGTTCTAGAATTAAGTCAAGGGACAACATAAGTTGTAGAACCAATAAACATAGCTGACTCCAATACTTAAATATTTTTCATCTTCTTCATTAGTGGATGTAGTAGGAGCAAGAACAAACCTCCATTGACAGATGC
The DNA here is from genome assembly GCF_030272615.1 of Cryptomeria japonica. Classification (NCBI taxonomy): domain Eukaryota; kingdom Viridiplantae; phylum Streptophyta; class Pinopsida; order Cupressales; family Cupressaceae; genus Cryptomeria; species Cryptomeria japonica. Next base: position 48,828,209 of record NC_081408.1, on the reverse strand, counting down.
ATTGGAAGCAAGAAAAAATATCTGAAAATTTAATTAAGGCATAGAGAGAAAATCGATGATTGATAGCAAGGAATGAATTGGGAACCCATCACCAATTCTGACAATTCCAAAAATGGACATTAACGTCGATTGAGGTTCAAATAACAAGGGAGACCTATGATGGGGCATAATTTGTCCATTTTAACAAAAGATATTGGGCAAGTTCTAAGTTAACAATATTTAAGTGTGTTGTCATTGAATTAATAGTAAGAAACATGTGAGAAAAAAATTAATCATTCATCTTTTTGTCAAATTTATAGGAAAAATATCTTTATGTAAATTAAAAAATCTTCTTTAATCATTTGGACTGAATCGTGGGTTCTAAAGCCCGCAACAAGTTCATAATTTTGTGTATACCTTTAGTCATGTTCCTGAATTTCTTGTCTCTATCTATAAGCTTAATCCCTGATTCGCAATGAGAAAAACTATAAATAGTGTATAACAAGATGATCCCCGCATCATAGAACACTAGCAAAGAGAGTTGTCATAGCTTAGTATATAGTAGAATTTTGCATTTGAAATAGGGTTTTTTTCTTTTTTCTTCATAAGATACTTTTTTGAGTCAACATCAACTCTAAAAGAATCAATTGGTAAATATTTTCTGCTTGTTACTCAAAATCCTACTTTGGTAAACAATGACTTAGACTAACATAACATTATTAGAATTTTATTATCATTCTCTAATGGGTTCTTCCGCAATGGCTCTCCCGCTCGATGATTTTTAAAAACTCTCGTTGTTGCTGCAAGTCAATGTGCTTGGGACAATCCCTTTGCCTCGCAAGTTGTGGGTGGATTTTATGTTGTGGTAGATGCTTGTGTCCCTTATTTTGCAACTGTCGTGCATGAGACTCCTCTCCCCAGTTTGATTGTTTCTCATAAGGGGTTTTTCACCTTTTGTGGTTGTGGGTGTTGGGGTGCCCCCTCCAAAATATTTTCTTTTTCTGGTGGGCATAGCTTTGCTCATGTTTCCAACTTCGTTCTTGCTTGTCCTCCCAAGGGGAAACCCTATCCTCTTGCTTGTGCCAAGACCTCCCTTGTTGTGGTTTGTGGCCAAGATGTGGTGGATAATATGGATTTCTACTAGCATTGTGCATTGGTGTGTAGATTTGTTCGTCTTTGGCCCTCTCTCTCAAATCTTAATTGATGGGTGGTGGATTCTTGGAAGCCCTTAGTTGCAAGTAATATTGAGTTGTTCTCTTATGCTAAAGGTTTTTTTGTTGCTACTTTTATTTCTTTTGATGACCGCGATATGGTGTTGAGAAAGATGTGGGTTTGGGGTGCTCACTCCCTTTCATTTTAACCTTGGACAAACTCCTTTAACCCTCTTACTAAACCACTCAATGTGCATCTGGTGTGGGTTCGTCTCCCCAATCTTCCCCTTTATTTATGGGATAACTCTTACTTTTGTTAGGATTCCTACAGATACTGAGAGGGGGGGTGAATCGGTATCCAACCGGTTTGATGAATTTATTAACTTAAAACATGTAGAACAAATTAAAACTGTGTGTCGGTAAACAAAAAGTAATGCAATAAACAGAGACAAAAACAACCACATGAAAAACACACCATAACACAGTAGTTTAACGAGGAAACCCAGTGTGGGAAAAACCTCGGTGGGATTTGTGACCCACAATATTCACTTACTAGCCAATAAGAGAATATTACTACTACAAGAGGGGCCTGCACATGCAGGAAGGCTAAGTGCCTAGAGCTTACTGCTCAATTACAAAATGGGAAGTCTCATTGACTTACAACACATGGATTATACAAATCCAATGTGATGTAATGCTTCAAAATAGCATCTACTATTGCAGATCTAGTACCGGTTTATAGCTTTGCTTCTTACATAAACCCTTAACCTATAATTCGCATAATAGGTCTGCCTTATTTCACCTAATTACATTCTTCAATGCTTGCATTATTATTCCTGCAATGTTCTACAATGAACTTTCTTATATAAGAGTCATTTTACAACTTGCCAAGTCGGCTTACAATGATTTTACAATAATAAATCAAATATATTATCAACAAAATTCATGTCGGCTTCTGTACCGGTATGCTTCCTTTCACTGCCGGTGCCGATGGTCTGTGTGTCGGTGTAGAATCTGATCTTGCTAGTGTCGGTGGATTGCCTTGCCGGTGTCATAAGATTGTAAGGTTGTCATCAATGACAAAACCTTCAATCACCTACAATGTCTCATTGGAGTGAAGTAATATTGAGTTGTTTTCTTATGCTAAAGGTTTTTTTGTTGCTACTTTTATTTCTTTTGATGACCGCGATATGGTGTTGAGAAAGATGTGGGTTTGGGGTGCTCACTCCCTTTCATTTTAACCTTGGACAAACTCCTTTAACCCTCTTACTAAACCACTCAATGTGCATCTGGTGCGGGTTCGTCTCCCCAATCTTCCCCTTTATTTATGGAAGAACTCTTACTTTGAGGCCATTGGTAATTCTCTCAGCTACTTCTCGAAGGTTGATGAGACTACCTTCTCTGGGGGTCTTTCTACTTTCATACACGTCTTGATCGATATTGACATCTCCATACCCCTTCTTGGATATGTGTTTCTCATGGTTGGGATAGGCCATGGACTCAATCACTACATTATGAGCACCTCTCCTTTTGATGTCGTTATTGCTTCTCTACGGGTCACTTGGCCATGAATTGTTCTCTCTCACATCATAAGGGTGCTACCACTTCCTAGAAGGATGCTCATGATGATCACTTGGTTGTCTTGGCTTCTAATTCTTCCTCTGATAACTCTTCACGGGATGCTAATGATTCTTCCCAAGAGAATGTTTTGCCCCTTATTGTTGATTTGACCTCCTTAGACCTTATAGATCTATCTGGAAACCTCTTGCCGCGGGAGTGGTCTCATCTGACCCTGCAGATCTATCTCCACCTCTTGTTGCTGAAGTGGCCCCATTTGACCTCGTGGATCCTTCTCTACTTGCTGCTCCTATTCTACTCTGACCTTTGATGGTGATGAAGGGTACTCCCCTTATAAATGCAAACATGCAACAACAATAGAGAAATAAACATAAAATGCAAGAGGGGAAACACTTGCTTTCTAATATCTCAATGAAATGAAATTATAACATTCAGAAAATAACATGCAACAACCACATGGGCATTCTCATTACAATAATCTGCAAGTCAAATCCACAATATGCACTACATGAATTGTCCACCCTTTGTAACCCAAACCATTTGCCTTCTTTACATTGTGAAGATTAACTGCCTAGAATGTTTTGGAAAGTGTAACTCCCCTTTTTTAGGCCAACCAATTTTGTACCCCATTTCCCTATATCGAAATATGCCAAGAATAGCCTAAAATGGGTTTTGGTGCAATCATTGGAATATTTTGAGAATTTATTTCTATTTTTTTAAAGTAGCACAACTTCCAAAGGCCATATCTTTTAATCCGACCGTTAAATTTTCAATTATCATACATCGTCAGAAAGCTTGCAAAGAGATCTACACTATGCTCTAGCCAGACCTATAAAATTTGCCTTTTTGGACCTGATCTGGGGCTTCTAAGAGCCTCAAAAATGCATTTTTTTTTATAGGAGAAATCTCCCAAGAAAATTGAATAACTCTCAAATGTCACAAGATATTGGGGTAATTTCTTCATCATTAACTCCAATTTAGGGTCTAGGAGGTCTATGTAAGATTTCGTGCAAAACTTACAACTTACTAAAAATAATAGCCCTACCAAACATAACCCTTCTTAACAAATAAATAATACTTTTGGGTGGTGCAAGATTTCTCGTACACCCTGGAGCATGCTCCTACATCAGATGGCTAATGTTTTGCCTTGTCAACATTATGCTCCTTTTGCTAACAGTCTCACAATGAGGATTCCCCCTCCTAATATCGCTTGTGATGGAGTTCCAAATGATAGTATTTCTTGGGTTGTGGTTCACCAATGAAGAAGAGATCATCCGTCCTCCTCCCTAAATCTTCCTCGAGTTGTGGATGTTTCTCTTCACCCTTGATGTGGGTACTAGTAGCTAGTGTGTTGTAAGTGGTTTGTTTGACCCTTGTTGTCAATGGCTTATTATTGACCAGTTGTTTGTGGTCTTTTGATCTGTGTTTGTATAGGGTCACACCCTTGTTTTGTTGCTTATTTAATAAAAAAAAAAACTTGGACTAAAAATAATCTATCAAAAAAGTGGTAACGTGGAATGTACCCTTTTAGGATCATCTTATACTTTGCCCTAAATTCGCAAATTTAGAATGAAACAAGGGTAAAACATTATTTGAGATATAATCTTAACTCAAGAATAAGATGAGATAAGCTTGTTTTAGAAACCTACAATCAGATTAGAGAACAATGCATATATAACTCATGAAATATATATAGATACACACACACAACAAATCCCGATGATTGTATGGAAACACAACCATATCGAAGGTTTTGTTGGGAGACATGATGAGGTGCCATAATTATCCTTTATCCTAGGCCCAAAAGCAAGACCTTATCCTCTATGGCCTCTTGTGGTCCTTAACCAATGGTCCTTATTAATCATCATGACGTGGTGTACCTAGTGAGGGCTTTACGTAATATCCCTCCATCATGTCAACCTCTCACCTCTTATGATTGACTCACTTCAATAATTGATCAATGTGGAGATGGTAGGGGACTTGCAATAGGGAAGCCTTGACCCTCGACCCTAATCCCAAGGTCAAGATCATATCCTCCTTGGCCTCATGTGGTCCTTAATCGATGGTCCTCAACCATCACCATGACGTGGCCTCGTGGTCCTTAACCATGTTTATGAGGTACCATACCTAGTGAGGAATCTTTCATTGCTCCCCCTCCTTGCATATTTAGATTCAAGCATATTTTTAAGTAATCTAATAGATTATAACAAGTCATCTTGTTGTAGATATGATTGCATTTGATGATGCAGATTTAATTATAATTTGATTACTACCATAATCCTTAAATTTTGCTCCCACGTTTGCTATATTTTTGCTCATAAATCTACTATAATGATTTTCAAATTTGCACATAAATCTCCTTCAGAAATCCATTATAATTTTCACTCAAATCTTGTCTAAACAAAAGTATACGATCTTTCCTTTATTGGTGAAAGAGTAACCATTTTTCATAGGGATTGGGGCACCACCTTTCATGAGAATTGAGTCACCACTTTTCATTGTTGCCTTCGAGAATAATATATTATTCTCCAAACTAATCTCCATTGAATCCTTCCTCGAATGAACCCTTTTCTATTTATATCTCCCAATGTGAGGGAGAGGTCGCATCTCTTCATCATGTATGCCTTTTGGCAAGAGACACAACCTTTCACAATTAGCACCCTTTTGAAAGAGTGCAACCACTTCCTTATCTACTTCTCATTCCTTTTCTTCTTCCATTAATTCTTCCTTGATTTAAAAGCCCCCATCCTTCCTTTCTCTCTCCTCTCCCTCTCAAATGAGGTTCTCTTTTCCCTTTTATATCCCATGTTTGAGGGAGTCACAACTTTTCATTTCATGTCTTTCGACCATTCATTAACTTAATTAAATTTTAATTATATTTACTTGTATTCTTTTATATTTTAAATTAAATTTTATTTTACTCTTTTATATTTTAACTTTATTATTAAATTATATTTCAAAGTGGGGTCATTACAAGTGGTATCAGAGCATGAGCTTGCTAGCCTGAAGGGAAAAAAATAAATCGTGGTTGCATTCTAGTCAATGAGAAGGAATCTAACAATATGTGTATTTGTGTATGCTCTGTGTTTGCATATATCTATGTGTATGCTACTTGTTTTTATGTGTATTCTCCATGTTTGGTTCATACCTAATGTGGTTAAGGACATGATGTGTTTAAGGACATGAGGCCACAAAGGATAAGGTCTTGATGTTGGGCCTAAGGTAGAAGATACTTGGGGTACCTCATCATGTCTCCCAACACAACCTTCACTATGGTTTAGCTTCCATATAATAATTGAGATTTATTGTGTAGATCAAATATATATATATATATTTTTTAAAGATAGCCTCTACCATTTTTATAAAGGTACATCATAGTCTATAATATATATGTCACTACTACGAGTGCTTGGTATGTAACCCTTCCAGTTAGGGAGTCTATCCATAAGTCTACCAAATGTTCAACATCACTTTGACAAAGCTTTGGAATGGAATCAAAAAACTAAAAAACTAAAATTTGAAAGCAAGCTTCTCAACCTTGGCTGGATGTAATCCTTTGTACAAACAAAAGACCAAGTAACATATTCTCAATGACTTGTACTCACTATGTATGAACATATAACAAACTTAATTTATAAATAGCCTTATTCAAATGGGTTCTATTTTCTTTGAATCATGGAGTTGCTAATAAATTAACAATATCAAAGAGAATGGGTTGGTTACCCACACCTTTGTGTACACTACAATTAATTAAATACACTTAAAGCCTCTCAAGTGGATCCTTATGAATTAGTATGGAAAGCATTGCTTCTACTTTCTCCAGGTTTGGTTATGTAGCCTCATAATTCAATAAAATTCATAGAAATCACTATAGTTTAGATGATGTTGAATTAAACATTTCTTGTCACTCTGGATTCTAATTCAAGAATCCTTCAGTACTTGCTTATAAATAAGAGAGTGCAAATAATTACCATAGCAAAACAAAATTTATTGAGATGCTAATAATTTTGGTAGTTGGCAAACATGAATCAATGATTTATTCTTGGTTACAATATTCAAATAAAATAATTCTTGAAAGCCTCACAATACCAAATCCTTGAAAAGTAAAAGGATATTTCTTCTTGATTGCTTTTCCAAATGGAAAATAAGTAAATTAAACAAGATATAATTAAAAGAAAAAGTGTAAGAAATGAAGTTTATAAGAACTAGTTCAAAGATTATTTAAAGTATGAACATTGAGAGGTTAGATAGGAAAAATTATCTTTCTAGACCTCATGTGGTTGTGGTAGATATTTGCCTTTGTAAAAAAGTAATATTTGAATACTCAATTTTATTCCAAATACAATCTTAAGATATAATAGTGTCATCCCCCCAAGGCTCAACTTGAGTCTTATAATGAAAACACATAAAACAAATAAGACAAGTGAGGGCAAGAACAAGAAGAAAACTTACCTTTTCTATTACTTACCTAAGATAGTACCTAACATAAAAACTTATTTCCTCTTATCCCAATAACATAACAAATACTTTTATAAGTTGCCCTATAAAACCTAGAGTTTGGAAGGGCGATGTGTGTCAGTCAATCAAGGAACTAAAGGTACACATCTCAAAGATTCTTGAAGAGGTATCTAGCATGATTTTCAAGCATCACAAGCTTAAAATGCCTTAAAACACATACACATGGGAAATCATTAAATCAACATGTGAAAGCTATGCAAATATTAATACATATGCATCCCAAAAAAATGGACATAAACCTACAAATTATGATCAACAAAGCATGTCAATAAAAATAATATCCAATAGAAAATTTGCCCAAAAATTTAACCACCTAAAGAAAATATTATTATTGAATAAAGAGAAACGCATCACATTAAATATCATATATTATTAATAAGCCATGAAATATGGATAAATGCTTATAAACAAAAAGATGTGTAAGAAAGCCAGAACAATTGGTGGAGTTGGCTTGGATTGTGGGTTTGCTCCCCATTGGTCTCGGGTCTGACTTCAAGGCCTGAAATCAACCAGTACACCTGGCTTGCATACAGCTTGGTACATCTCAGGGGACTAGTCTCACCTCAGCTCACCCCAAATGGACGTTGGGTCCTTGGACTAACCAAAAAAAAAGTGTAAGAAATGAAAGCTATAAGAACCAATTCAAAGCTTATCTAAAACATGAACATTCATAGGTTGGATAGGAAAATCATCTTCTCCTTTCCCCTCGTCCCAATAGCATAATAGATATTTTTGCAAGTTATCCTTCTAAAATCTAGAGTTTAGAACATCATTGTGAGCCAACCAATCAAGAAAATAAACTTATTCATCCCAAATATTTTCAAAAAGGCGGTTGGCATGATTTTCAAACAAAGCTCACAAACAACCACAAGAAAAAAATACCTTAAAACACATATAGATAGGAAATCTTTTAATCAACATGTGAAACCTATGTAAATTTTAATATTTTTGCATCCCATAAAAATGGACATAAACCTACAAATATTGATCAACAAAGCATTTAGATAAAAATAATATCCAACAAAAAATTTCCCCCAGATTTAACCACCTAAAGAAATTTTTACAATTGAATAGAGAAATGAATCACACTAAGAATCATATATCATTAATAAGTCCTGAAGTATAAAAAAATACTTACAGATATTCTGCAACATTGTTAATGAAATATTTGCTTAAAGAAATGAATGAAATAGAAATAAAAGTAGATTTTTCCTCTGTTATCAGCCTATAGGCAATACAATGAATTCTCAAGAAAACCTAAAGGTCTAATTCTAGTATGTGAATTCTAATTGTTTTATGGAAACTCCAACAAGAAAACACTAATCTGGCTTGACACATAAAGGGAAACAAAGCAAATCATTCAACTAATCAAAGTCTGATGGACTTGTAAACCATTGAGAGGGGGGGTGAATTAGTGACACCAAAAACAATACTACTTTAAACTCTGACCGATAGATATACTTAACAAGTTTGTTAAACATTATGCATGCAATCCAAAATGATATAAATGCATCCACAATATGTAAAACATCCACCATAACACAAGTGTTTATACGTGGAAAACCCAAATGGGAAAAACCACGATGAGATGGGACTCACAAGTTAACTATCTGCAATAATAGATAACTGACCGGCTAAGGTCTACAAAAAGTTGCTCTGCTAGGAGCGAATCCTGTTAAAGATCTCAAAGCTTAGTTAAAAGCTATACCCTGTTAAAGGTAGTACCCTATTAGGAGTAACCTCGGTAGAGGATTTCTGAATCCAAACTAATGGATCACCTGGTTAGAGGATTTGTACAATGAAGCTTGTTAGAGCTTACCCGGTTAGGGGATTTGACTGTTGCAGTGATTAGAAAATAACAGATGGTGTGATCTAGTAGTAGCACAACTTGCTTGAATAGATCCTCTTCTCCGCACTCAAAACTTTATTACCAACATACTCTGCAACTTAACACTTTTGCCTTCACATCAAATCATCCCATATCATTTCTCCTTCACTTATACAAAATAATTCATTGTGATGTCAATATATAAACATTTAGATTTCATGTTGGCCTTGAGAAATCATATCACAATTTCCTAGGTGTAGTGTATCTGGTCAAACAATCATAACTCATCACAAAAATACCACTAAGATTTGTTGGTGAGGATAAATCATCACGACCAATGATAACTCGTCAAATAATCAATGAATACCGGTTGGAACAGCAATACCGGTTGGAGTTAACATATAAACCGTTTGTCCTTCGATGCTCCTTGGATAGTCTCCGCTGGATCTTCAGGTTGATGTCGAGTTATGTATATCCATATACAAATATATATACACACCGGTTGTCTCCATGCATATATCGGTTGTCACCATACACCGGTTTGATATAAACCTTCTAGTATACTGGTTGCAATATAAATAACTTTGAAGTCACATCGGTAGACAATGTAAACATGTGTGTGTGTGTGTGTGTGTGTGTGTGTGTGTGTGTGTGTGTGTGTGTGTGTGTGTGTGTGTTACATCAATGACAACATATGAAGTAATTCATTACAATCATCATCAAGCCAACAAAGTCAACAACTATACATTCTTAGGTGAAAATCCAATCTCATAATGATTTTGCGCTAGCAATGCTCAAGCCTCAAACACTTGCATTCACTCATTCTATTTGTCCGGGTTCAAATCTCGATCACTAAGGATACTCATGAGATCACACCACATATAACCATCCCTACTGTGTGCTATTGCAACGAACGCATTAGCACTTCTTATGGTTATGATTAAAACATTTCTCGAACCAAATCATTTCGAAAAATTTCAACTTTCTAAAGTTATCTCTTAGTATTTTTAAACAGATTGAAAAGAAGAAGCATTGCACAAAAGCATAATGGAATGAGAATTGCAACATAGTACATTGCCTTAAACATTAATAACAAACAAAAGTAGTCCATGCTTTCTTTCGTAATGCCTTCACCATGAAACAAAGAGGATGGAGCAATAAAATGCAAGGATAAACCTTTTGAGTGTTTTGGGCCATGACTATAGCCATCCACGGTGATCTTGTTAGGAGATATCTAGACCTTATTTGCGCATACTCATACAACTATGTTAAAAGGCTACTCCATAATTTTATGGACAAAACAATTTGTGAGCATAGCACTATATTATTTGATGAGAATATATTTTTTGCTTTAGTTGATAATGTGCTTAGCCTCGAGAAATTTTCAAATATAAAAAATTTGGTTTTATGATAAATTCGCTACTGCAAAATGTTGCCTCCAAACTAATTTCCACAATTTGGCTTTGTTGAACATATGGAAGATTTAAGTCTTATTGGTACATATCCCTGTGGGTTCACTGGTTTTGTAAAGGTACTGGGAGCTTTGTCTATTTCGTTGTTTTAATTGGCATATGCTTTTTCTATTAAGTCAAAAGTTTTCACATAAAACTTTTATGTATCGAGACAATTCAATTTATTTTCAGTAACTTGTGAATTTCATGGCCAACTTCTTAAACCTTAACCATACCAACTTGTTCTGCTTTGCCTCCACCATGAAAAAGGAGGACAAAACAATAAAACAGAAAGGCTCACAAAGAATCTTTGACTGCTTTGGGCCATGACTGTTTTTGAAGAAAAGTCAGTGTAGATTTCTAGGCAGATCTTAAAACAGAAGAGATCTTAGAAAGGCTTTCATGCCAAGCTATGAGCAGCTGGATTGATAAACTGAGCTCCCACAAATGTGTCACTGAGCTTAAGCAATTAAACTTGCAAAATTTCTAGAAATTTCTGCAAATGCTACCTCATCAAATGTACTATCCAGATAATCTAACCAAGTTTACAATATTTTTACAACTTGCAATATATGTAGCAGCAAATAGACTCGACAAGGCAAAGTTATCTCCTCAAGTACAAAGTTAATTTTTCAAAAATAATTCACTCACATCTCCATTGGAAAATCTTGTCCTCATATATAACCTGAAATATACTGAGAAACTGCTGCTAAAATCTTGAGGCTATTTTGGTTTTCTTGAACCCTCTCTTTTGGCCAGCCAAGCATCTCAACAAGACCACGGACTTAGCCTTATTGATTGTAGTGCCACTAAAATCAATTGCATAAATAGCAATAGGATTTCCTACCCAGCATCTAGAGACTTCTACTGCCCCTACCAGCCCCATCAACAATAAAATCATATGTATAAATACATAGCACTAGCGAATGGAGCTTATTACATTTCTAATATAATTTATTTTTTAAAGGCATTCAATGCTTTGCAAGAAACAATAGTAGTTTCAACCCCTTATTGAGTGAAGCGCCTCAGAAGCCTATTGCTTTGTTAAACCAGCTCATGGGCATGATCTTACAAAGCTACCGATTTCAGCTTCCTGATGTTTTTGGAGATCTAGTATCTGTAACATTGAACTGTGCCAGGAAATGGTTTTGCACGAAATGGAACCCTTACTCTAAAAGCAGAGTAAAGTGACAATTTTCTGTCCAGAATAATTGTAAAGACATCACCTTTTAAGGAACCCAAATTCTGGCATGTAGCTTTCTGAACCTAGTGAACATTGATGAAAAGATTGTGCATGTTACCATGTTACCATTTTGTGGATCCTCCTCCCTATTCCTGGTAGCTTCCCATGCTCTACACACTTCATGTTTTCAACAATTGTCAGAATTGAAAAAATCCATTGGATTCTTAAACAATGCTAAATCTTTATTTAAGGTCATAGTTGTTATTTAGAATTATGTTTCCTCTTGCAGTTCATCATCACTTATTTCTAGTTACTTGTCCTTAATTATTATAGTCTTTGAATGTGGTTTTTTTTATATTGTCAACTCAGACCAAAAACATAAGAACAGCTTTCACATTAAAACAGCCTCCTCTATATTTGACATTAAAACTGCTCTTGAGTGTATTCTTATCTATAAATTTTAAGCAAAAATTAGCTCTAAAATGACTGGTTCTACTGCTGGCAACCATCCCTGATCCAAATATCCATTATCTTTGTGATGTAGTTTCTAACATAAGATATGAATGCATATACCAATGCAATTATTGTATTTAGAGCTACTTTTTTCCAGATATACAGGAAAACAAACTTTATGATGGATGGTGTTTTTGAAGGGTCCTTTTGCTTTAATATGTTTATATTTTCACTAGAACAACAGTAAACATCATGAGTAGAATCCTTTTTTCCAATATTTGAATATGAGGTAGCCTTGTAGATAAAACAAAAACTTATTGTTGAATATGAAGTGCTGACAGGAATATTAGTCTGCACACCTGCAATTTTTTTTCTATATCCTCTTTGGTCAGTTGGATATAAGTCTGATTCAGCATTTTCAATCACTTTCCACTATATCCTTGCATTTAGCTGGGACTCCTGTTGCACTGCAGTCCTTGTTATTTAATGTTTTTTATTTCTCAGATTGTTTTTGATACTTTTTCTTGGTCTGATATATTTCTTGCAACCACAATATTTTATTTATTTATTATTAAAAATTTATTCACAATTTTGCAATGCCATATATAAATATTGCTTATCTGACTCAATTTTTGTGAGGGCTCGTTAAGAAGACGAGTGTGACAAGAACTACAACATACCGGAAAATAGACATACATGGGTTTCAGAGGGAATCACAGTGAAGTAATTCTTTTAAACAATTACTCACCCATAATATTTAAAGAATGAAAGAACACAATTTGAAGTTTTTGTTGTAGAGAGGGTTGTTTTTTCCATCATATTTTTGGATTTTACAGTCAAATTTTTCAAATTCTATTTACTTTTCTTGCTCAAATTTTATTTTTCATTAGTTGAGCATTCTAACCATGACCAAGCAAATATTGGTGAAATCTACACAAAGAACGTAATTGAAAAGTTGGAAAAAAAATACGACTAAGGCTTTATAATATTGTAATATCTATGCCAATTTCACTGCAATAAAGATGTCTGCTCTTCCGGTTCTCTCCAACCGCTCTCTGTTGCCCTATCTGGGCCACGGCATGCTCTCCCCAACGGCTCTGCTTCCTGTGCCAAGGATGGCTCCAACAACTCTCTGCTGCTCCTGTTTGGGTGATGGCATGCTCCCCAACGGCTCTGCTTCCCGTGCCAAGGATGGCCATGGCCCGTTGGCTCTGCTGCTCCCATTGGGGCGGCAGCTTAATGTGGATATGGCAGTTGGAGTGATGCAGAGCGGTGGCTCTACGAAGGGGAGTTTTTGCAAACAGCAAAATGAGGCTTTGAGAAATGGGAAAAAAGAACAGAGGGCTATTCGATTGGTCTTGGTAGAGGGATGCCCACAATAGGGATGCTCGTGGGTGTGGGTAATAGGATGTTGCCCTATTGGGGATGCCCACGATAGGGATGCTCGTGGGTGTGGGTAAGAGGATGTTGCTGCTAGGGCAACAATAAAATTTGGATGCAGATATAGTCAAGGAAGTTTTGGAAAATGAACAATATTTGGCTAAAAGGGGTTTGATAGGGAGGTTTCAAGGATTTTGGCCAAGTCTTGGGGATCTTTACGAGTGGATCTTAGAGATCTAGGGCCCTGTTATGGTAAGTAATGTGCAGATCTATTCAGGAGCTCGAGGCTTCTTTGTGGTTATCTTTGACAATGTGGAAGATAGGAATAAAATCTTTTGCTCATCACTTTGGTGTTGGGAGGGGAAACATACTCTTTTGCTCAAACCCTGGTATCCAACATTTAAACCAGTCACTAAATCTTTTAATTGGATTTCAATTTGGATAAGACTTCCTAATCTACCACTTCAGTTTTGGCTCGAATCTTGCTTTAAAGTTGTAGGAGATTCTTTGGGAAAAAAATTTAGGGGTTGATAAGGGCTCTTTGGATTATCTTCATACTACTTATGCACGCATCTTAGTGGAAATGGATTCATCCAAAATCCCACCTGCATAACTCGTTTTAAAGTCTGTAAATGAGAATTGGGTGCAGTTAATAGATTATGAAGGTATTCCATTTAGATGCAGGAAATGCTTCCAAACTAGACATAGGGCAGCCAAATGTGAGAAGCGAAATAACAATAGAAGGGCTTCTTGGTGGAAGGATGTCTCCCTTCATCATTATTCGGTGGAGAAGGATGTAGGGAACATCCAAAAAGAGATCACAGACAATGAATCTTGTGCGGATGGACAGGAGAAACCATATTTAAATGCCTTGAACCAGGAGATTGACAAAGACAAAAAGGATAAATAGTTTTCAGACTCCTCTCCTCCAAACCCTAGAAGGGTAGTAGAAACAAATCGACAAGAAGTATTGAGCCCAAAGGCTAAGACCGAGACAAGTTCTTCAAGGAGTGAGGAGACCGTCAAGGATGGGGTGCTGAGCATGAGAATTTCAGGGGTCTCCCTTTGCTCCACACAGATAGCGTCCTCCCAAGAGGGAGAATGGGAGGAAGTTAGAAGAAAGGAAGGAAGGAAAGTTCCAAATGTGATTCTTTCCAGCCAGATCCAGAATTGACACAATTTTCTAGGATGGCTTCAGCTTTGGCTAGATAGTTGACTAGCCCTACCATTTTTTCAAGATGGATCAAGCAAGTTTTGGAAATTTCAAAATCATATGGATCTATTCTGGATACAGTGCAGATCATATGGATATGAAAAAATGTCTAATGATGAATATAAGATTAGAGTTGTGAGTCAATTTGCTCATGGTGACTATAACTACATTTTTTTGTGGTTTAGCCATCATCGTGGTCAACAAGGACCTTTCTTGTTTAAATTTTGTAAAAAACAACTTTTTATTATTAATATAAATCTCTTGGGAAATATATACCAAAGATTACAATATTATAACAGTTTTATTCGTATTTTTGTTCTAACTTTTAAATCATGTTCTTTGTGTAAGTTTCACCAATATTTGCTTGGTCACAATTAAATGCTCAACTAATCAAAATTAAAATTTGAGCAAGAAAAACAACAGGAACTCAAAGAATTTGATAATTCTTTATATGCAACTCCAAAAATACGGCTGCAAACTTTTGTATATGACGTTGCAAGATTGTGAATGAATCTCTAATAACAAAGAAAATATTGTAGCTGTGAGTGAGAAAAAGTATCAAAAACACTATGAGGGGAAAAAGTGTTTAAAAAACAATCTTCAATTGAATAGAAGACTGGAGAGTTTGCCGGAAAGGTAGTCAAAATCTAAGCAAGAAAATGTATTGATAAAACAATCCTTTGTATCTTTCAAAAGGTGTTGAAAATAAAATGATGGGATTCCAAATTACATTTAAACGACCTCAATAAAACAAAATGTGTTGGAACCATGATTGCTAAATTTTAATATTTTTTTCCATACTATGGAAAGCCTAAAAAGTATAGGAGAGAATTGTCGATAAAAGTTTTATTTTTCTTTGTTTTTTTTTTTTGGGGGGGGGGGGGGGGTATGTCACAAAAAGGGTTACAACTTACATGTTCATTTTATGTTTTAAATTTCAAATGGATATTTAGTGTGTTTGGAAAAGTGTAATTGATAAAACATTATAAGTTAATAGAGATCACAAGTTTAAATCTTTTTTTGTATGTTGTATATTATATGTAAGTATGTGACAATACAAATAAAGTGTTTGTAGATGATTTGGTTATAAAGTCTGCTCCAAGTCATTGAGTATATAATAATTCGAGGGATTAAGTTTCACAAATATCAAAATGTTGCATTCACAAATTAGGCCATTACCTTTTTCTATCCAAAACTAAAAAATATCATACCTCTATCTAGATTTTCTCTCACATTTTTTATATGTCAAGACCAAAATTGTCAAATAACCACTTATTTTGCATGGAATGAAGAATCTAAGAGCTTATGCATACTCACTTTTTGATGTTGATGCTTGTAAATGTGTGTTTTGATACTATACTACTTGGAGTGATTAGTGTGTAACTGGAGTTATAGGTGATGAGCTAAAATAATAGCTCTTTTATTTCTATGACTAATAAGTTTTTCCTATGTTTTAAGTTGCATATTGGGACAATGTTAAAGTCATGTGATGTATCAGAGTTTGATTATGTGCATTTTGAATGCTAGTCAAATCTATTGAACCCTGTATTGTTTTGACTTAATATTCCTATAGATATGCGGATTATTATGGTAATATCATGCGTGGATGTATAAATGTTGTGATTAATGGAAATGGATATATATATGTGCTTGTATGTTCTAACATTTAATGCAGGAGTAAATAAGTTGTTGCAGAAGCAATTGTGTTAAGCCAAATGGTGAATCACACCATGCAAACAGTTGGAGACATTTCGGGGTGGTTGAGCATTTAAAACAATGGAGAATATGGTGTTCGAGTGAAGCAGAAAAGGAATAGCGAGGAAATACCAAACTCATTTATGGTTGTCTCTAGCAAGCATCGATCTAGTAAAAACCGTCATGCTATATTCTTGGTTGTGTTTTAGTAAAGTCCCACGTTTTCTATGGATTGACTTATTCTCCTTGTTGTAATAAATGTTTCCACCTAGTTTCATGGGCATGATCTAAGTAGTTGAATTTTTTTTATAACTTTCTTATAAATAAAGACCTGCACCTCTTCATAGAGATTAGATAGTGTTTTCCAAAATTAGAAGCATTTCTCTTATTTTAAGCATTGTATCGACTTTTGGAAATAATGAATAAAGGCTATGTTATTATGAGCAAGAATCATTTTGAAGTTTAGATACACTCATCCAAGGGGGGCCACTTGGTGAGTATTCTTGTGTGATTGTTTGATTAAGTTTTCTTTTGCTGCAGTAGATGTTCTAGCAACTGATTATTCCGGCAGCCACTGGAACCGGATCCTCTGACTGTTCTTGCAGCCAAAGGAGACAAACTAATTCTTGTTTGTTAGCTTTGAACTTAGTTAACAATTATTTAGTTAGAATAAACTATTAATGATAAGATTTCTCGTAGCCATTCAGTTGTCATATTTTCGCTTGTTTATTTTAGATAGACTTAGTTGTTGTAGTAGTGCAAAATGACTCTTACCGGAACTTAGTGCATATGCAATGTAGGCCCATTTCAAGTAATACGTCCCTAGGTTGACAAGTAAATGAACCTCAATCATGGAAATGATAGCTACTCAGAATGGATGACCAATCCTTGAGTTAAGACTTTGAGTCTAAGTTATTGTTCTAATTGGCTAGGCAAACAATAGGGTGTTTGTGTAAATCTTTCACTTGACTACTACAATTTTTTTACAAGAAATACCAACTTAATCAACCAAGCACCTTCTTTATAGCCTATAAGCAGCAATTGTCACCACCACTTACATTTACACTCAAAGATGATAAGCTCCCAAGTGTTGGGGACATCCCTAGACCTAGACCTAAGCCTCGAGGATTCATTCATGATGACCTTGGCTATGTATCTTCTCGTGAGAATCAAAGGCTTTGTAATTCACAATCAAATATAAAGGGAGTTCACTTGCTCCTCTTGTATGAGATCTCGTCTCTCTTTAAACCCTAACTATTAAGTAAGTAAATTTATTTAGTCTCATTACAATAAAAAGATAACTATTTACCATCAAGTGTTGGTTTCATACCCAAAATTACCAATAATTAGTGTACAATCATACACATATACACAAGGGTCATATCACAAATCACACAAATAGAAATTGTCTCGAGCATATGTCACATAAGCACAAGGGACTAGCTCCTACACATCACAATATACAAGCTAACTAACTCCACCATACATCACATACACAATGAGTAGCTCCAACATACATCACGATACATAGTGACTAGCTCCCACATACATCACAAATATCCAATGAGTGGCTCATATAGGCATCACAAAGATAATAGTGGCTCATCCACAATGGCTAACTATCTCCTCTCCATAGTGAATCCCAGATAGAAAGGAATGCCAATATATTACACACTACATTGTGGGTCCCATTCTTTTTCCCTAATTTTATACACCAATGGCAACTAGGAAGAGGATTTAGTGTATCCCTCAATACACCAAGGGTTCATTCTCAACCCAACAGGGTCAAGTATACCATCTAACAATCAGGAAGAGGATTTGATGCATGTCATATTGCATTGCAAGTCCATTCTCAATCCCAAGGATTTCCACAAGTATTGAACCAACCTAGCATGGTGGATTCTAACTTGAATCGCCTATAGGCCACTGACAACAAGTTTGTCCACCCAAGAGAAAGTAGCTTCCAACATATACCACTTGGTGACCTAAGTGATATTGTTGGCTATCTTCTTCACAATACCAAGTAACACTTGGCATCTATCAACCCCATGATATAGGTGAAGTTACTAATAACCCCTCATGATACAACTATTACCTCTAGTTATCGTTATCCGCACAATAAGGAAACTACCCATGAAATCACTACCATGTCAAATTCTAAATAGCCCCTAGCAATCATTCACCTCCATGAACCAGTTGAATGTTAGCTAATCCAAAAGATACAATAGTAGCTATAGGCATCTATCATTAGCATAGTCCAATGACAACCCACTATCTGTTATCATATCATGTCCAAGGTAGCCCTTGGAAAATTCACCTTCATGAACCAAGTAAATGTCAACTAATCCCTTGTAGTAGCCCAAACATCTATCATTGGCACGGTCTAATGACTACCAATCACTACACAAATATCTTAAAGGTTCACACTTGTGGGGGTCATACATAACAAGATTCGCAGGTACTGAACAAATGGATAAGTATATCATAATCAAGCAATTTTGGAGCCTATAAATTGAGTCCTATAGGTCTAGGATTAAATTTAACAAATAAATAACAGTTACATAGAACCAACACAAGATGGCCTCGACCCAAAATGTACACTTAATAAAATACCAACTATAAGGTAATCAACCCATTCACTTCCATTATCTTGCTATTCAAAAGTACATTAAGTATTAAATACTAGTTCTCAAGTGTTTTTAACTCTTTCATACCTATCTAATACCCATTTTGGCCTTATCTAAAGCCTGCAAAAGAGGGAAGGTCAAACAATTTAGAAACAACCCTAATCCCTAGAGATATCCCCCCAAACCTTCCCCCTAGGGACTTGAGGTCACAGGGGCATCCTTTGCTCATGGACTACTACATACCTGCTTCCAAACAGATCAAAGTCACAAATAATTTTCCTCACATAATCTATTCATAGTTGGTATCTATACTAAATACAACCTTGATGGTCAACAGTAAGATATTTGAAGATACTGCATAAGAAGATTAGATAGGGTATTTCTCTTAACTTTATTTCAACAACTCAATCAAATTAAATGATAGTTGTCTTCCATTTAGTATGCAATTACATTCCAGTTCATTACAACTATAATATCCATCCTTCATTCACATGATAATTTCCATCGTAAGGCTCTCATATTTAAGAGGTTGATATTTTATAGTCATATGAAGCCTTTGCCACAATATTAATGGATTACCCAAGGTTCCAAGTTGTAACAATAATGATATGTTTAATAAGGTGTGGTTGTTGTACCACTAAATGAAGTCACCATTACTTACAATATTATACAACCTCTGGCCAAACCTCATATTCATTATATCTAATTCCCATTTCATATCATAAAGTGGTCTTGTAGCTAGAGATTTGAGCTAAAACTATTTGCCAACCTATTTTCCCTAAAGTCCTGTTGTGACCTATTTCATACATCACCCCATTGCAAATGGGGACCCCCAGTTGTTTTCTTTTTAGGGTTTTGTCTTAGCATTGCAATTTCATTAGTCTTTTTTAAGAGTTTGAGTTAGAGTTTTTCAAGAGTCATCTGAGCCAATTTATAGAGAAATCATGCCCTAATCAATGTTTGGACGTCACGAAAGTGCTTAGAAGGCTCGAAGGATGAAGATCGCAATATTCTTAGGGTCAACTCTCACACCTTCCTATTTTTTAGGGATCCTTCTTTTTTGCTTTTTGATTTTTTTATTTTTGGCACTTTGGGACCAATTTGGGAAGCAACTTTTTGGCTTCTTTTTTCTTTTTTTTTCTTTTTTTCTTTCCTTAGTTTTTTTTGAAAGTTGACCTAGGATTGGGTTCCTTAGGTCATGGCAACAACGTTCCTATCTTCATAATAAAAAAATTATGTCTCCAAGTATAAAAAGCAGGGTGAAATCTCCAGACGAGATTTTGTTCTAGATCTTCTAGATAAACATGAATGGTTGAGCAATAAAATCTATCAAGTATTTGTTCCAAAGACAAGTTTGAATGGAGGTAGCAATGGAAGAAATCTAAAGTGTTTGTCCAGACATGAAGTTCACCATGCCAAAGGTTGAATGGCAAGCCAAGTCCAAAGTTCGTCCAACACCTAGAAAGGAAGTGGCATGCTAATTATGAAGTCCACCCTAGCAATGTATAATCAAGCTTGAAGTCCACCCTACCAAGGTAGAAAAATGATTGTCCAAGGGTGAAGTCCATGGAGGAAGGAGGCAAGGGGACATGGCAATCCAATGGCCAAGTCCACCATGGAGTGGCACAAAAAACATGAAGTCCACCATGCCTAAGAAAAGGTAAAGTACGCATAAGGGAAGGTTGGATGTGTCTAAGAGAAGGTAAAGTCCGCCTTGCCATATGATTTCAAAATGTCCAAACAATGACAAACTCTGCCCTAGCATATGCAGGATGGCAATCCAAGGCTAAAGTGCACCCAAGGGAGGATATCCAAACTTTCTCCAAGTCCGCATTGCACATGTCCAAACAGTCTCAAAGTCCGCCCAACTAGAAAGGAAAAATGGCTTGAAAACTAAGAAAGTCTGCCTAGGTAAAATTGGCATGAAGATGATCAAGTTCGCTAAGGAGAAAGAAGAAATGACTAGAGGAACAAACAAACATGGCATGAAGCACATGAAATCCACCATGGATAAAGGATTAAACAAGTTTGAAGTTGGAAAAACAAACTCAACACTTGAACATTTTTCCAACGCTTAGAACAATTTTTGAAAATCCAACACTTAGAAAAAAGTTCAAACTCAAGAAGTATCTAGAAGATTTTGTGTCGACTAAAGTTTTCACCTCAGAAATTGACCTACAACTTGTTAGTCTATCATGCAAATATAAAATTACAGGAACTCAAGCTTCAACCAATGAAACAACATGAAATAAAACAAACAAAATGATTATACCTTCATAGATTATGTCTCATTGTGTCCTAACCCGATTGTTCTTGGTTGCAGATGATTTTCTCCCAGACAAGCACTGGTAGCTTCCAAGATGGGAAGTGTGTAATGGACTGATAGATGATATGATATGCAAAACTATACTATGAAAATGATTTATGCTAATATGCAAAGATAATGATATGCTATGATAAAACTCCAATAATGCTAAATTGCTTCAAACTCAAAACTCACAAATGCAAAATGAAGACTCCTAGATTCACTATGAGATTAGCTATTAGTTTCAAAAATGGCTTAGGAGACCTATATTTATAGATTTTTTGAGTGCATAAGCTTAGGTGGCAGAGATCAATGGTCATGATTAAATCTTGCTTTTTGGATGGCTATGAAATAAGAGGTTGAGATGTAAGAGATAAAGGTGGAAGATGTTCCTCCTACACCTATAGGATGGAGAAAAAGATGGAAGGAGAAGCCAAGTGTTAGAAGGCTCACCTTGACTGAGGATGAAGACTTGAGAGAATATAGGGTAATTGGAGAAGATTAGGGATATGAGGACAAGTGGAGATGGCGTAGGGTTAGGTGGACACAACCTCCTCCAAGAATATAGGAGTGTTGGAGCAAAAATAGGGAGGTTTCCAAAATAATGTGCACCTGCACATTTTATTCATGAATATGGAAGTTTGAGATAACTGGTTCATAAATATTTATTTTTATTTGATTATATTGATTTAAATTAGCCACATGATGAATGAGTTGGCAAAGGTGGAGATAATGTGGAGATGAGGTGAGTTGGAAAATGATAATTAAATAATTATGATATCATTTAATTATGGTACTATAGGATAGTGAATAGTGCACAAATATAATAAGGAAGGATAATTAAATATTAAATATTTAATTATTGTTTTAGAAGAAAAAGGAATAATGAATAAATTAATTAAATGTTTCAACTCAATTAATTAATAGAAGAATATTAAATACTAATGAATTAAATAAATTAATCTTTTCAAATTAACTATTTAATAGAAGAATAATCATTAAATAAATATAAAATATTTATTTAATTGTTGATAGCCAATTTTATGTGTATACAGATTCCATGCCAACATGCTTGAGGAGAAGATTGAGTTTCCATTTTGGAAGAAATAAAACAAGTCCAAGTTCGACGAATCTAAAGAAAAACATGAAGTTGCTAAAAGAGTCAAACTTCTCCAGCTCTATAAAAAAGTTTAACTTGTCACTTTAAATTCATTCTCTCCAAAGTTTGATTGTGAAAAGGCTTTGGCTTTCTCAAGGTTTAGAAAGGTAGATTTTGGAGGAGAATTTTGAAGATAAAGTAAGTTTTCGAAGTGGAGGACAGAGAATAAAGTAAAATTTCTGAGTTGAAGGGCATAATTTCCAGAGAATAAAGTGCTTTTTCTAAGTTAAAGACAAAATTTTCAGAATTAAAGGCAAATTTACTGTCAAAAATATAGTTTCGAAGGTTCAAAATCTTAGCTTGACTAATTTCTTTCATCTTTCTTTGGTCTTATTCACTTATGTTTCAGTGTGGAGCTTGATCAGTCTCCAAGTGGGAGATTGTTGAAATATGGCGACTGATTTTTTTTGCCATTTTTTTGTTGATGAAAACCGACATTGTAATAAAACCCTAAAAAGGCCGACTTTGTTTGTTGCCCTAAAAACACATGTTATAAGCGGCTGGGATGCTTAAGGCATTGTAAGGTTGATGTACTATTTTTGCTGGATAATAAGAAAGATTGGACGGCTATGTATGGTGGACGTAACCCATTCTGGGTGAACCACGTTAAATCTCTATGTTATCTGTGTCCTATTTTATTCATTTATCTTTTGTATTTAAATCTGCATATAATTGTTAGTTCATATTTGCTTCGGATCTGCTTGAAACCCTAACAATTGGTATCAGAGTGAGGTATTCTGTAAATTGGCAGGACTCAGATTTGAGTGGGAGCAATGGAGGATTCCAAATTCAAGGTCGAAAAGTTTAACGGCTAGAATTATCAATTATGGAAAATGCAGATGGAGGATTACCTGTATCAAAAGGATTTGTGGCGGCCATTGGAAGGAAAGGCAAAGAAAGCGACCACAATGTCAGATGAAGATTGGGACATTTTAGATAGAAAGGCACTGGGATCCATTCGATTGTGCCTTGCGCCGTCTGTAGCATTCAATACAACAGAAGCAAAAACGGTTGTAGATTTGATGGCAACATTGGCTAAGTTGTATGAGAAACCCTCGGCTTCGAACAAGGTATTTCTTATGAAGCGTTTGTTTAATTTGAAAATGAGTGAGGGAGGATCTGTAGCGGAACACTTAAATGAGTTTAATACAATTACCAGTCAATTGTCTTTAGTAAAAATTACCTTTGCAGAAGAGGTTAGGGCTCTCTTGATTTTATGTTCTTTGCCAGAAAGCTAGAATATCTTGGTTATGGCTGTAAGTAACTCTGTCTCTGGTAAAAATACTTTGGTATCTGATGATATTGTTGGTGTTATCCTAAGCAAGGAAATGCGAAGGAAGAGCACAGGTGAGACTCCAACATCATCAAGTAGTGTTTTGAATGTGGAGAATAGAGGAAGATCAAAGGAAAGAGGAAAAGGTTGCCTTGGAATGAGGAGTCACGAGGGAAGTCAAAGAAAGGACGCTCTCAATCTAGAGGAAAGAAAGATTGCTGGTACTGCGGAAAGCCTGGTCATCTAAAGAAAGACTGTTGGTCTCGGAAAAACAAAGAAGGAGACAAAAATGAAAATGACAGTAAGGAAGCCAATATTGCAAGTAATACTTTACAAGATGCTTTAATCTTATTTTTGGATAATGTTAATGACTCCTGGGTAATAGATTCTGTCTGAGGCTTCATTTCATGCTACACCCCATAGAAAATATTTTCTATATTATGTTCAAGGTGATTTTGGACAGGTATATTTGGGTGATGATGAGCCCTGTCAAATTGTTGGAAAAGGAAAAATAAAGATCAAGTTGCAGAATGGAAATGACTGGTTTCTGCAGGAGGTAAGACATGTTCCTAACTTAAGAAGAAATTTAATTTCTGCAGGGCAACTAGGTAGTGAAGGTTCCATAGTTATCTTCTCAAACAGTATCTGGAAGGTTAGTAAAGGATCATTAGTAGTAGCTAAAGGTGCGAAGGTAGGCACATTATATCTGTGTACTGGTAACACTTACTCTACCTTAGCTGCTACAGATAAAGTTACTGCAGGGACAACAACAATAGATGTTGCAATAACAGATTCGATAATGTGGCACCATAGGCTTGGGCACATAAGTGAGAAAGGGATGAAAATCCTTCACTCCAAAAATCTATTGCCAGGACTAAAGAAGATTGATTTAGAGTTCTGTGAAAACTATGCTTATGGCAAACAGAAAAGAGTCAAATTTCTCAAGGTTGGGAAAGAGAAGAAGAGTGAGAAGTTAGAGCTTGTGCATTCAGATGTATGGGGACCGGCTCAGGTATCGTCTCTTGGTGGTTCTTGTTATTATGTTATTTTTATTGATGACTCAACTAGAAAAACATGGGTATATTTCCTAAAACAAAAATCAAATTTTTTTGAAACTTTTAAGAAATGGAAAGCTTTGGTTGAGAATGAGACAGGAAAAAAGTTGAAGTGTCTCAGATCGGATAATGGAGGTGAGTATTGCAGCAAAGCATTTGAAGATTATTGCTCCTTCAATGAGATTCGAAAGCAGAAGATAGTTCCAGGAACTCCACAGGAAAATGGTGTGTCAGAGAGAATGAATAGGATTATCATGGAACGCGCGAGGAGCATGAGATTGCATGTTGGATTGCCCTTACATTTTTGGGCAGATGTTGTACATATTGTTGTCTATTTGATAAATAGAGGACCTTCAACCCCTTTGGATGGTGGTATTCCAAAGGAGGCATGGACTGGTAAAAAGGTAAATTATTCTTTTCTGAAAACCTTTGGTTGTGAAGCTTTTGTCGATGTTGATAAAGAAAACAAAACCAAGCTTGATGCTAAATCTTAGAAATGTACCTTCATTGGATATGGGATAGATGAATATGGCTATCAGTTATGGGATTTTGAAAATAAGAAAATAACTAGAAGTAGAGATGTTATATTCAATGAGAAGGTTATGTATAA
Source organism: Cryptomeria japonica (assembly GCF_030272615.1). Taxonomy (NCBI): domain Eukaryota; kingdom Viridiplantae; phylum Streptophyta; class Pinopsida; order Cupressales; family Cupressaceae; genus Cryptomeria; species Cryptomeria japonica. The sequence goes on along the minus strand of NC_081408.1, from coordinate 48,802,751 downwards.
TGAACAGATGCAGGAAAAGAAGCATGAACGGGACAAGCAAGAATATGTGGTGTTGGATGAGACTCCTGAAAATGAAATGCCATAGGTACCTAATGCTCAGCAACAACAGAATGTCCCACAAACTCCTACAAGTGTTAGACGTTCTACGAGGTCAAGTAGACCCCCTGAAAGATTTTCTCCTTCTTTGTATTCTATATTATTAACTGATTCTGGTGAACCAGAAGAATATGAAGAAGCAATGCAGGTGGATGCCAAACAACAGTGGGAGCTAGGCATGAAAGAGGAGATGGACTCCTTGATGAAAAATAAGACTTGGGACTTAGTCCCTTCACCTGTAGAAAAAAGAGCCTTGCCTAACAAATGGGTTTATCGGCTGAAGGAGGAGGAAGGAGGTCAGAAAAGATATAAGGCCAGACTTGTGGTAAAAGGTTTTGCACAGAAAAAGGGTATAGATTATGATGAAATATTTTCTCCAATTGTAAAAATGACTTCAATTAGAACTGTACTTAGTCTTGTGGTTGCAGATGATTTACATCTTGAACAATTAGATGTGAAAACAACTTTTCTCCATGGAGATTTGGAGGAGGAAATTTACATGTTGCAACCACAGGGATATGAGGTCAAAGGTAAGGAGAACTTGGTGTGCAGGTTGAAGAAAAGTTTGTATGGCCTAAAGCAAGCACCCCGACAATGGTATTTAAAATTTGATAGTTTCATGGCTAAACACGGTTATCATAGATGTCATTCTGATCATTGTGTATATTTTAAGAGATTGGATAATGGTAGTTATATTATCATGTTGATTTATGTTGATGACATGCTTGTTGTTGGGTCTAACATGGAACACATAAATGATCTTAAATAGAAATTAGCCAAGTCATTTGCTATGAAGGATTTGGGTGCAGCTAAGCAAATTCTGGGTATGAGGATTGCACGGGACAGAAAAAATAGAACCTTGAATTTGTCTCAAAGTGAGTATAAAAAGAAGATGTTGAAAAGATTTAACATGCAGGATGCAAAAGCAATGAGTACACCTTTGGCTAGTCATTTCAAATTGACTAAGGAGATGTGCCCAAAGGCACAGGAAGAGGTAAATAAAATGTCTAACATCTCGTATTCATCAGTTGTTGGCAGTCTGATGTATCCAATGGTATGCACAAGGCCAGATATTGCACATGCAGTGGGAGTTGTGAGCAGGTTTATGAGTAATCCGGGTATGGAACATTGGAATGCTATGAAATGGATCCTTCAGTATTTGAAAGGAACCACTACGAAGGCATTATGTTTAAAAGGATCTAATGTTGCTCTGAGTGGATTTGTTGACTCTGATCTGGCAGGTGATATTGATTCACGGAGGAGCACTACAGGGTATGTTTTTACTATAGGGGGAATTGTAGTCAATTGGATTTCGAGGCTACAAAAGGTTGTTGCACTTTCAACCACTGAAGCTGAGTATGTTGCTGCTACAAAAGCCAGCAAGGAGATGATTTGGTTACAATGTTTTCTGGAGGAATTGGGTCAAACACAGGAGGATCGCCCATTGTATACAGATAGCCAGAGTGTCATTCATCTTGCAAAGAACTCTGCTTTTCATTCAAGGACAAAGCACGTTCAGCTCAGGTACCACTTCATCCGGACTGTTTTGGAGGAGGGTCAGTTATGGCTTAAGAAGATTCACACAAGTGAGAATCCTGCCGATATGTTCATGAAGGCAGTTCCACGAGAGAAGTTGATTTCTTCATCAGTTTCTATTGGTCTTCTTGATTGATAATTGTGGAATGTATACCAGTCGAGTCCCAATGTTTTTTCCAGCAGATGTTGCATGTACAGTGGTGTCGTGTAGTTTCAGTCTCCAAGTGGGAGATTGTTTCGGTGTGGAGCATGATCAGTCTCCAAGTGGGAGATTGTTGAAATATGGCGACTGATTTTTTTTGCCATTTTTTTGTTGATGAAAACCGACATTGTAATAAAGCCCTAAAAAGGCTGACTTTGTTTGTTGCCCTAAAAATGCATGTTATAAGCGGCTGGGATGCTTAAGGCATTGTAAGGTTGATGTACTATTTTTTCTAGATAATAAGAAAGATTGGATGGTTGTGTATGGTGGACGTAACCCATTCTGGGTGAACCACGTTAAATCTCTGTGTTATCTGTGTCCTATTTTATTCCTTTATCTTTTGTATTTAAATCTGCGTATAATTGTTAGTTCATATTTGCTTCGGATCTGCTTGAAACCCTAACAACTTATTCATGCAAATTATTTTTCCCTAATCTTCTACACCAATGGCAACTAGGAAGAGGATTTAGTGTATCCCATAGTAGACCAACTAGGGTTCGTCGTCAAGCCAACGAGGTCAATTATACCATCTAACAACCAAGAAGGGGATTTTATGCATGTCATACTACATTGTGAGTCCATTCTCAATCCCAAGGATTTCCACAAATACTGAACCAACCTAGCTTGGTGGATTTTGACTTCAATCGCGTAGAGGCCATTGGCAACAAGTTTGTCCACCCAAGAGAAAGTAGTTTCCAACATATACCACTTGGTGACCTATGTGATATTGTCAGCTATCTTCTTCACAATCCCAAGCAACACTTGGCATCGATCAACCCCATGATATAGGTGACTACTAATAAACCCTCATGATACAACTATTAGCTCCAGTTATTGTTATCCGCATAGTAAGGGAACTTCCCATGCAATCATTACAATATCAAATACTAAATAGTCCCTATAAATCCTTCACCTCCATGAACCAGGTGAATGTTAGCTAATCCAAAAGATACAATAGTAGCTATAGGCATCTATCATTACCATAGTCCAATGACAACCCACTGACTATTATCATATCATGTCCAAGGTAGCCCTTGACAAATTCACCTTCATGAACTAGGTGAATTTCAACTAATCCCTTGTAGTAGCCCAAACATTGATCATTAGCACGGTCTAATGACTACCACTCACTACATAAATATCTTAGAGGTTCACACTTGTGGGGGTCATACATAACAAGATTCATAGGTACTAAACAAATGGATAAGTATATCATAGTCAAGCAATTTAAGAGCCTATAATTTGAGTCCTGTAGGTCTAGGATTAAAATTTACAAACATAGAACAGTCACATAGAACTAACACAAGATGACCTCGACCCAAAATGTACACTTACGAAAATACCAACTATAAGGTAATCAACCCATTCACTTCCTTTAGCTTGCTATTCAAAAGTACATTAAGTATTAAATACAAGTTCTCAAGTTTTTTTAGCTCTTTCATACCCATTTAATACCCATTTCGACCTCATCTAAAGCCTGCAAAAGAGAGAAGGTTAAACAATTTAGAAACAACCCTAATCCCTAGAGTTATCCCCCCAAACCTTCTCCCTAGGGACTTGAGGTCACAGGGTCATTCTTCGCCCACAAACTACTACATACCTGCTTCCAAACAGATCAAAGTCACACGTAATTCTCCTCACATAATCTATTCATAATTGGTATTTATACTAAATACAACCTTGATGGTCAACATTAAGATATCTGAAGATATTGCATAACAAGATTATATAGGGTATTTCTCTTAACTTGATTTCAAGAACTCAATCAAATTAAATGATAGTTGCCTTCTGATGCTCTACAAAATGGACAACGTTAGACAAAAGCCTGTGGTGGTATAACACACAAAAACACAAGAAACAAAGACAAACGTTAGTGTTAATCAACCAAAAACTAGTCTAAGCAGGCATACCAAAAGAGACACTAAAAACATGATAAAATATTTAACTATGGAAGAAAATACAACAAGGCATCTCCAAATGCCTTCTACTATGCTCTTAGCTCCTTCTCCCTTGTTCCTCTCCTCTCCAAGTTCCAAATTAGTGTAGCTCTCAGCAGCTTTTTGCACTATGGATGTCTTATGGAGGTTCAAGATTGTAGATGATTATGAAAAGTATGCAAATGCAAGCTTAATAACCAAAGAAAGATGAGTTATCTAAATGCTATTTGTTAATTTTAACCAAAAGATGCAATATGACTAAAATATGCTAAATGCTCTCTAAAATTCTCTATAACTTAGATGCATACAAGTTTTCAGAATCTGGATTATGAAGAAATGAGCTCTATTTATAGGAAAAATGGAGCAATGGATGGTTGAGATTGAGTAATCTCAAAAAGGGTCAGGATTGAATGATATTCAATCCATATGAGGGTTTTCAAACCAATCCCAAGATGACAAGTGTCAACATGAGAGGGGTTGAGAGGAGAGGGAATAAGCATTAAATGCTTGACATGACTTGAGAGTTAACTTGGGAGTTAAGGTCAAGGTTGGGTTGAGTGAATAAATTCTTTATTCAAAGAATAAAGCTTTTATCCAATGGATAAACTCTTGTGAAAAGGTTAAAGGGATAACCATGGTCAAAGCAATAAATGCTTGAGGAGACACATGAGTCACATGAGTGTTGAGTTAGGGGTTAACCATAAATGGTCATGTAAGAGCCATAAGTGGTTTGGAAGACTTTAGAGGTTAATTTGTTGAACACACAAAGCATTTAATGTTTTTCAAAGACTTTGAAGCCTTTGAGAAGTGACTCCAAGTTGCTTAGGAATGTGACAATATTTAGGGGATGGATTAGGCTAATTAGAAAGGGGTTAGAAGAGTCTAGAAGGGGATTAGGATTGCAAGTGGGTTTGGTGGGTGAGGGAAAATAGGATTTTTATTAAAATAAAATTCATTTATTTCAACAAATAGGTGCAAGTTGCATTTTTAGGAGAATGCAAGTGGGGGGGAGTTTTAATGATTGAAATAAATGTTTTATTTAATTTATTTAAAAGAGGAAAGGGGATTAAATGAAATAAATAGGATTTATTCATTTAATTGATTGTGAATTTAGTTTAATGAATTAATTAAATAAATTGAATGATTTATTTAATTAATAGGAGAATGTTTGAGGATGAATCAATTAAATATGAATTTAATTAACTGATGGCTAGTGGATTTTTAATCAAATAAATAGAAAATATTCATTTAATTAAAATGGACAGATTTATGTGACTACACCTTCCATTTAGTATGCAATTACATTGCAGTTCATTACAACTATATCCATCCTTCGTTCACATGATAATTTCCATCGTAAGGTTCTCATATTTAAGAGGTTGATATTTTATAGTCATATGAAGCCTTTGCCACAATATTAATGGATTACCTAGGCTTCCAAGTTGTAACAATAATTATATGTTTAATAAGTTATGGTTGTTGTACCACTAAATGAAGTCACCATTGCTTACAATAGTAGACAACCTCTAGCCAAACCTCATATTGATTATATCTAATTCCCATTTCATATCATAAAGTCATCTTATAGCTAGAGATTTGAGCTAAAACTATTTGTCGTGCCCTATTTTCCCTAAACTCCAAACATAAAGTTATTCAAATAAATAAACCTTGATCATAGTAAATTCTTGATTTATAAAACCCTCTTGATCCTTAATTTCTTCACCTGCTAAATAATTTGTGTTCAAGTTTGAAGTTTTTTCTTTCTTTTTCTTTACCCAAACTAAATTACTTTTGAATATATGATATAAACCCATTTGTGATCAAATAAACCATATAAATTTTCTCTAAAATAATCGCTCTGACAAAATTCAATTTTGCAGTTAGCACACCTAATACTACCAATATCATTGTTTGTCCATAGAAATGAATGGATGAGAATAACATATTTACAACTTTTTCAAACGTGAACTTTAAAATTACGTGTGCAACCTATGCAATGACAACTTCCTTGAAGCTCTATGTTAATTGTCTAGATCCCAACATAAACCAACAAGCCTTGTTTCATATAGTGAATTTACATTACATAAATTCATGGCAAGTCAAAATTCTAAACTTTCAATAACAAAAGTAGTCTCAGTTCATTGCGTGTTTCATAATTATTGGTGCTTGTCTAGAATATCAAAATAGTACATGATGAAGCATCCCTCTAAAGTCCTATTGTTGCTTACCATTTAAGGCAACACTTCTAGTACTAAATCAATCCCTAATTTTCTTGTAGAATCAAAGAAACCCATCATGTAGGTGGTCATGGAACCATACCTATAAGGAACTAGAGTATCTCTGGCACTCTAACAACACTCCCTCCTATGACAAGAAATTTCTCCATCCTTCAAGCTTTGGTGGTCGTCCTCACCTCCATGAAATCTCTTTTCTGGACAAGCAAGGAGTAAAGTTGTCAAAGGTTGTAGATTTTTGGCTTTCTACACCTGCCAATAGTATTTGCTTCCAAGTTTCTAAAGACTTTTAAATGAACCCATTTCATGAGTATCCTGCAATTCATGCTTTTCCATGAGACCATATTTCTTCTCCCCACTCACGCTATTTTCCTTTGCTGCTCACGTTTATCTCCTCCTCACATCCTTGATTCTCTTTCCCATGCCATTTTCTTTGTATGCCCTCTTGCCTTTTCTTCTCCCTGTGTGATTTCTACCTCACCCTCATGTTTTTCTCTCTTCTCTTATCCTCACACAATTCTTCTACCATTTCTCCTCACATTTTTCGTGCCATTCTCTACATTTTGTCTTCCATACCATTCGACCCTTCGCATTCCCCCCTCCACTCTCTCGCTTCCCTTCACACATAACTCCCTTTTAGCTGGGTTTCATGGAGGGGGCTTCCAAAAAAAATGGAGTTGTCTTGTTGATATTTTTTGGAATATTTTTAAGTCAGTGTATATTTTTTTAACTCTAACTCCATATCTCTATGCAATTGTTTAAGTCTTTTTTTTTTCTTAAAAATAAATAATGTCCTATGCAATTTTTTAATTATAGGAAAAGGAAAATTTATCTTGTGGTCCCATGGAGGGGGATTTCCTAAAAAATAGAGCCAGAGCTGAAGAGAGTTTTTAGGGAAATTTTAAAGCTAGTGGTCTAATGAATTTTGTAGTGTAGTTCAACTTAAAAATTTAAGCTCTAAAATTTAAGGAAGTCGATGGTCTCATGAATATAATATCTTTGTATATACATAATAAAAACAAGTAAAAATAATTTATTTCCCTCCAAAACTATTTTTTAATAGAAATCAAATTTAGATGTTTGACAAGTGGCAGATAACATCCCTAAGCTGGTGGGGCAATTTCTAGCCCCACCCCTTTTTCACCCGCTCAAATTTGCATGCCTAAAAAGTAGGGGCTTCTATTTTTTTTGAAAAGATTCCAAATAATCTTGCGGCATAAATTTTTGTAGTCATGGGACCGCCTCTTCCTAAAAAACAGAGCTTAAGCACCCCTCATGGGACCCCTACCTTACCCCAAGTCCCCATGTAGTTGCTTACGAACATTTTCTAATTAAATTTAAGTAGTTGGAGTGTTCCCATGTAAAATTTTAATTAGCAAAAAGGATAAAATGGAATCTTTCCCTATTTTAGTGCAACAATAGCCGCTTAAAAATTAAAAATAAGCTTTGAAAAAAATGGGGGGGGGGGGGGGGGGGGTGGGGGGCTAGAATAAGCAGTGACTTCTTATTGAAAAAATATGACATGTGGCTTCACCATATTTTTTTTCTCTCCTTGTTATTTGCCTACAAATTTTATTTGCAACAAATATTAGTAATAATTTTATTTACAAAATGATTTAAGAGGTTTGCATAAAAATAAGTAGTCATTTTACTATCCATGGGGGCACCTACTCCACAAATTGCTCCTTAAAAAGTTGAGCAACAACTGCTAGCTGAAATAAGCTAAGTAGTCGCATGGGGACTTGCCCTTAAAATATTTTCTTATTTTTGTGGAGCGGCTACTCCTTAATAATTGAAAATAGGTTGTAGAAAAAAGGAGGGGCTTAAAATAAGCAGCCACTGCTTATTAGAGCAGGTTACCATGTGACTACTTAGCTTAAATTAGCTAGCAGCATCTGCTCAACTTTTTGAGAAGCAATTTGTGGAGCAAGTGGCCCCATGGATAGTAAAATGGTTGCTTATTTTTATGCAATCCTCTTAAATCATTTTGTAAATGAAATTATAAGTAATATTTATTGCAAATGAAATTTGTAGGTAAAATTGTAGGCAAATAAAAAGGAGAGGAAAAAATATGGTGAAGCAACATGTCATTCTTTTCAATAAGCAGTCACTTGCTTATTGTAGCCCCCCTCCCCCATTTTTCAAAGCTTACACGATATCCCCATGCGGCTGCTAATAACATTTTCCGCTTAAATTTAAGCAGGCGGATTGTTCCCATGTAAAATTTTAAAAAATAAGCAACCGCTACTTATTGAAAAAACTAACATGTGGCTTTACCATATTTTTTTCCTCTCCTTTTTATTTGCCTACAAATTTTATTTGCAAGAATATTACTAATAATTTCATTTGCAAAAATGATTTAAGAGGATTGCATAAAAATAAGCAACAATTTTACTATCCATAGGCCATTTGCTCCACAAATTGCTCCTCAAAAAGTTGAGCAATTGCTGCTAGCCAAAATAAACTAAGCAACAGCATGGGGACATGCCCTTATTTTTAATTTTTAAGCAATTGTTGCTCCAATAAAATAGGGAAAGATTCAATTTTATCCTTTTCTTTGAATTAAAATTTTACATGGGAACACTCCAACTGCTTAAATTTAAGCAGAAAATAATAATAAGCAGGACACAGGTTTAGTAAAAGGGACACGTGACTTCACCATTTTTTTTTTCTCCTTTTTATTTGTCTTTAATTTTGTCTAGAAATTTTGTTTGTAAATATTTTTAAGAATTTCATATAGAAATATCATTTAAGAGGACTACTAAACTTGGTAGTGTAGTTCAGCTTAAGTTTAAGCTCCTAAATTTAAACAAGTTGGTGATAAATAAATTTAGTGACAATATATTCTTAAGTTGGTGGAACAATTTTTAGCCCCACCCTATTTTTCATCTAAAAAGTGAGCTTTTCTTTATAAGAAAAGATTCTATATAATCAAAAAAATAATTTCTTCATGAGACCACCTCTTCTTCAAAAATAAAAGCTTAAGCCCCTTCATGAGTTTGTTAATAAAAAAGTGTTGAAAACAACTTTTAGTTTCCATTAGTTTTAATGAACTTATTCTTTTATGGATATTATTAGAAACATAATATTTAGATTAATATAACAAGGGTTTTACATGGTATACTAATTTTGGGTTCAAGTTTAGTTTCTCTAAAAAGAAAACTCGAGAAAATTAGGCAATTTGAATATTATCAAACCTTAATTAAAATAATTCAAGAATATAAAGAGTCCTTCATGTTGTATATTATTATTATTTTTGTGTCGTGGATGATTCCAGGTAAAACATAGATGTTAAAGAAGGGGTAGGGGGCAGTGACACATGAGCATTCAATACTATTTGGGGCAACTCCCTATTTTAGAACTAGTAGTTATGGCTAGCAACTCTCTAAAAATGTTGAATGATTGGAAGTAGCAAAGTGGAGCGATTAATGGTGGCAGTTATTATTGGTGGCTTTGGACGATATTTTTGGTCTTTTCTTTTATAATTTAGTGAAGGCATTTCTTAGCTTTGAATTTGATTCCCTATTGTTAAAGTTTGTTTTGTGGTAGTTGTAGAGGGCAACTTGACCTACATTAATAATTTAAATCTTTTACCATTTTTTGTTGGAAGGAACCAATCATTGAGGGGGGCCATGTATCAAGAACTTTATGGAGATGAAGCAATTGAACATGGAGAGGGTTGTAGATACTGTGTGTAGTGAAAAGTGGATAATGGAAACAACAATATTGAAAGACTGGAAGAATTCAACCACAAAACCCTAGCCTAACAACAACAAAGATCCACCATAACATATGAAGATTACCTAAGACAATGTAAATCAACAAAATCAAAAAGATTATACCATCACATGTCCATTAGGGTTTGAATCTCCATTCTTCCTATCTCCATTGATCTTGCTTGATATGTTTGCTCTCAGATTTTATGTGTGCACAAGAGCTCAACAAAGAATGGAAATGTGGTTGATAGCTTGATCGCAAAAAGACTTGATTGCATAAGATTGATTAGACAATTAGAATGCTTAGAATGATCATTAGAAAATTAAGGCTGATAATGAAGGAGAGTATCCTCTTATATAGAAGACACTGTAAGAAATGGAGGGATAAGATTAAGAGGTGTAAAAGATAAATGGTCGGTTGGGATTAAAAGGTAGGTAAAAGAAATAATAAAATGATGAGGGGGTAGGTAGTGTAGGAATTAAGAGATGAATGACATGTGTCATGGGTAGGAAAGACTAATGAATTAATTAAATAAATAAATATTTATTTAATTAATAGAGGAAGTGAGATCAATTAAATAAATAAAAATATTTATTTAATTTAGGAAAAAGGAAAATTTAAATAAATAAAATTATTTATTTAAATGAAGAAAAAGGCTAGAAAAGTATAAATGAATTAATTAAATAAATAAGGATTTATTTAATTAATAGAAGAATTAGGCTAAAATAATTTAAATAAATAAAAATATTTATTTAATTAGATAGGACAATTTTAGGTGTCTACATTTTGCCCCTCTTTGAGACAATGCAACTTGTTGTGTTGTTTAAAAGAAGATAAGATGAACTGATACAAAGTTGCCCCAAGATGAGAATGATATGCCTCCTTAAGAGATTGGATGAAAATGTTTGAAAAGATCATAGACAATCTCTCAATAAGAAAGAAAGGCTAAACAAGATTGACAAGATAGGATGACAAGGTCACGTAGGAAAAAGACTGACTCAAGAGGAATCAACAGAATCATGTCTATGCCTTAAGAGGCCAAAATTTATAGTTATGTGATGAACATACACTATCAATTGGATAATATGCTAGGAGGATTCACTCAAACGAGTTCCCTAGGGAAGACAAACTAAAAACAAGGCTAGAATTGGCAATTCTGTGATAAACATACGTTGCCAATTGGATAAGTTGTTGAGAGGATTCACTCAATAGGTGCCCTAAAACAAATAGGTTTGCTAAGTTGAATGTAGGATAAGGCTGTCAAATTGATAAAATCTGGCGAGTGTTCTAACAGAATAGGATATAGTGCAATGTGATAAACATATACACTAGGATGCAACGCCATGTGATAAACATAAGCACTAGGATAGAGCTTGATGAGAAGCACCATGTGATGGACATAGCTACCACTAGGCTAGGATAGGATAAGATAAGAAACACTATGTAATGAACATAAGTACCACTAGCATTGACATGATTGATCTAATTGGATGCAAGAGTACTTACCCCAGATTGAGTCTAGAAAGCAATTCCTTATGGCACAACAGTTATGAACAAATTTGACTGTCGAGGACCACGTCGTGGTCAAGGTGATGGGATTGAGATACATTATGTATATGCCTGATATTTGGGCAAACACAAGATTGTTAACTGCTTTGGTGAAAAGATGGTCCAGCAGTGTCTGCAAGAGGGGACATATGAGATAATCCAGGTTGTATCAGTTTTTGGATGATGATGTAGACACCTTCGAGTGATTTTGTAGCCATATGTATTTTGACATAATTGTATCATGACACAATATTCTTTGAGGTATATATGATATGATTGATCTTTGCGGTAGCTATATGCATGTGTACTTGTGTGATGTTGCTTCTATGTGATGCATGTTTTTATAAGGTTAATGCAATTTATGATTATATGATGTATGGATGCAAATATGTACATGATGTAATGAAATATTTTTGTTCTTTTATGTTTTATATGTTATGCAAATGTGAATGTATGAAATGCAAATATTTTTGGTGTGTCATTATACTCAGTCATGTGATAACGGGCTACATGGACTCAGGAAGGATGATGGAGGTCAATCAAGAAAAGGGGATGAAAGATAGAAGATATGGAAGTGAAAGAGCTTCTTGTGCTTTATCATCATTGAGATTTATTGTGTCAAATAGGTTATGACAATCCAGATATAGGTGTGACCCAGAAAGTCATTGTACTTATTTGTATGGAGATCAGACAGTCGAAAACAAGGAATGCCCCAGTTCACACTAGACTCACAGTGTCCTCATATCCTTGGATAGCATTATTAAGAGACAATCCACAAACAACAAAACAATAGGTGAACATTGATGAATACTAAGAGGCGGGGTGAATTAGTATGCCCAAAAACTTAACCAAACTCTTAAGCAATTTTATTGCAGACCGGTATAGTAGTTTAAACAACAAACCGATTAAAACATAGATAAGCCAAATAGAAAATAAAGAATTCACCCACAAAAGCACAATCACCATAACACAAGATATTTTGACGTGGAAACCCAAATGGGAAAAACCACGGTGAGTAAAACTCACAAGTCAACTATCTGATAATAGTAACCAGATCGATTAAGGTCGGACTGGTTAAGGCCTCACAATGTTCTTCACCAGAACAGATCCTGTTAGGAATCTAGATCTGTGTTAGGAGATAAGTCATGTTAAAGACTACCCTGTTAAAGGATTTCATATCCACAATTGTGAACCACCTTGTTAGATGATTTACAATAGGCTTGATTGGGCCTACCCAGTTAAGGGTTTCAGACTTGTCAAAGAGATTAGTAATCAACAAGTGAATGATCTAGAAAGTAGCACAGAATGCTTGATTAGATCCCTGACTGCTCTCTGTTAATGCATTGCAGTATTACTTCAGTCTTCTTTCCTTTGCATGTTCAATCTCTATCGCATGATGCTTCTATAACAACTTCACTTTTCAACACACATACACACATGTTAAAACCCTAGACATGATGTCCTTAAATAGGAAGTTGATTTCATGTCAGTCCAATGACATTGGATTACAATTTCCTAGGTTCAAAGCATCTAGACACATTTGGTAACATGGCACAAAAACACCACCAAAGTGTCGATGGATGATAACTCATCATACTATACAGTTTTATCAGTTTAACATAGTATACCGATTAATGAACAAAGACTGGTAAATTGGAACATAGTGTTCCAATCAAAAAGATTAACTACTGCTAGGGGTCCTCATTCCGCTTGAGTTCTTCATACCACTTGAGGTCTTCAGTCATGCTTTGACTGGTAAGCATTTTCTGCAAAACATCGATAGTTGTCTATAAACAAAGACTATACATTCAATGGCATATAATACCGGTGTGATCAATACAACACATACTACCGGTGGAGAATAACTCATACATAAAATAAGTGTGTGTCCATCAATGACAATCACAGCTAAACTTCATCAAAATGCCAACAAACATATCCCATCCTCGCCTTTTTAGTCAAAGACATCCTGGAGATATAACCTCTAGTCAAAGACATCCCGAAAAAGCTAAAAGACATGTCACCAAAAGATATAATCAAAAGAAAACCAAGACACAACACCAATATCCATTGTAGTTCTCGATTTTAGTGTCTCTTATCACTTGTATAAGTCTATTTGAATTTGGCCACAATGTTTACTTTCAAAAAAAGAATAGATAGTATTGAACCATAATGTTGTCTGAGTCTACTGAAAGATTTGATTTGTTGAAGCCCATTGTTACTGTTCACATCTCATCTGAAACTAACCAAATCCATGAAACTAATACTTTATTGCAAAGAATAATGGAACTTTATTGTGGATCTTGAAGGAGAGCAATGTCTCTACACATGGCATCGGTAACCTGGTTTTCACCATGGTACTTGCCCAAGGTGCCACCGAAGTGGTTTTCATCATTGGATGGATTTATTTCTCTTTACCTTTTTTATATAGTATTTTTTATTTTTTATTTTTATTTTTTTGTATTTTTGAATTAGGATATTATGAAAAGCTATGTGTAAAACCTGCGAAGGTGCATGCTATTGATAGGATCTTCCAAAGGTCCTCCATCTGGTGTCGAAAGATGATATGCACCTAATCCATAGACTGGTGTGATGACATAAGGACCAAGACAATTTGGTTCAAACTTGCCCTTCTTCTTTCTATCTTGCTAATTTCTAGGATTCTCCTTGAGAACTAAGTCACCCACCTCAAATGTACGAGGCTTAACCTTATGAGTATAGCTACATTGTTCCTTGACTAAATGATGTGTTGCTCCCTTGATTGTCTTCCTTGATAAAGGAACTAAGATATAATTACTAGTATATGGACTACATAGGCCCATATGCATGTCACCTAAAGAAGTTTGGGCATCCCTGACAACAAAGTCCTTCAAGGAAGTTCCATTAAAGGTCCATGATGTATCGCTAGAAGGGAAAGGATGTATGAAATGAGTGGATGAGTGATGAAGGCTTATGATTGCGAAAAAGAAGTGAAAGTAGGATAGCATGATGGAGACTTAGGATCACCAAGTATGCTTCTTGACTTAAAATTGTAGAACTTTTGCCCCCAGTTATTTTGATATTAGGGGAGATCAACTTGTGTTCTTTTTCTTTATAGGAGTTTTATCCTTGAATTTGATTTTTGAAAAGTTCAATAGCTTTTTATTTTGATTTAGATTGAAGGACTTTTCTTTATTTTTTACTTTTAGATTTTTCTTTTCAAAGCTTGATTTTTTATCCCCAATGAGTAAGGCCTTTTCTGATTCTTGTTGATCCCAGTCTAGGAGAGGAGTGGAGATGGAATGATCAGATGGAATAGTAAAGCTATGTGATTTCTCAAGAGGGTTGGCGATATGCCCAATAGTTTCTTCATTGGAACCCCTCTTAGGACTATTGATATCAAGAGCTGCTTGCACCACCAGAGGAGATTTACATTCAGACTTAGTAGCCACAACACTAGGTGGTTCACACCTAATTCCTTGGCATTGCAAATTATTTGTAGGTTGTTCATGTCGACTAAATACCTTAGGAGATAGTGAGAGTTAATCAACATGAAAGATATAGTCACCACATCCCTTGTCTTTTACCTTGAATTTTTCTTTTAGCTCTACTTGTTTTGATGTAGAAGCTTTCAAGGATTCTGGATCCACATATGTTGATGATGGAATAGCTTCTTGATTGACTAGGATTGTTATTTATGATCTTTCTCGCAGGTTATTGCAATATATGAACGGATTCAGATTGCCTTTGATGGTCACTTCAACTCCATTGTGTGGGAACTTGATACATCGATGATATGTTGAGGGAACAACTCTCATTTCATGAATCCATGGGCATCCCAAGAGTATATTGTATGTGAGATCTAGATCAAGGACTTGAAAAACCACATCCTTCGTGACTGGCCCAACTCTAAGAGTTAAGGTGATTGTGCCCTTGGATGAACGCTCTTCGTCACCATATGCTTTTATGGTGATTGCATGTGTAGAATTCACAGCCTTTTTAGAATATCCCAATTTCTTAATAGTGCTCAATGTACAAATGTTCAGACCTGCTCCTCCATCTATCAGGACTTGTTTGATGTTGTTTTTATAGATAAAGGCTTAAATATGTCGAGGTACATTATGAGGCTAGGTTACGGATGCGTCATCGACTTCTGTGAATGTGAGGGTATGCGGAACGAAAAGGTATCCCACCATGGCTTGAAATTGGTCCACGTTCAGATCAGTGGGTATAGAAGTCTCTCTCAAGGTCTTATCAAGGATTGCCTTATGTGCAGGGGATATGCGTAAAAGTTCAAGGATGGAAATGAGGGTAGGTGTCTTCCCTAGTTGATCTACAAGGTCATACTCATTCTTTGTGGATGATGAGGTTAAGGTCTTAGATGGAATGCCTTGCAAGGTGATTTTACCTCAACGGGTTGTGATGTTACATTCAGAGGTTTCATTTTTAGAAGATGAGGAAGATGGTCTAATGCCTTTTAAGACAACCCCACTCCTTTGGGTAGGACCTTCAGGAGTTTTATCCTTGATGATGATGGTTGAAATGTGGTTGTCCATTGAAATGTGATTAATGGTAGAATCATAGTCATAAGGCATCTTGGTATAATTGGCTTTTCCCTTGTCATGTTTAGGAAATGGCTCCTTAAACATCGCATGCTCTTCATTGGAGGTATGTCCATCCACTTCTATGTCACCTTTGTCAATGAGATCCTGTATGATATTCTTCAATCTATGACAATTTCTAGTTAAATGCCCTTTGCTCTTGTGATATTCACAATATTCATCATCATTCCACCAATTTGGTTTCACTTTTGGCTCATATGGTGGATTATCTGGTAGCATTATGAGCTTGTTTGCCACTAACTTCTTGAATGTTGTTTCAATTGGTTCTCCCAATGGGGTGTATTTTCTTCGAGGTTTTGATGGCCTTTGATTGTTCACTTGATTGTCCGTATTGGAAGAACTTGCACTGGGGAAGGTTATTTTTGGTTTCACGACATTTGCATATACTACCCTATCATTGACTATGCTCTTATTCTTGTTCCAAAAATGGGGTTTGCCTTTCCTATTTGATTCTTCTTTATTTTCTTTGAATATCTTGATGATACCTTGTTCAATAAGGACTTTTTCTATCGCCATTCCTTTCTCAATGACCTCTTTGAAGGTAGACAAACAATCTTTTCTTAGCTCATATTCGATATCCTTTTTGACGTTTTGAGTGAACATTTCTACCATTTGTTTTTGTGGTATATCACAAGAGCATTGACTAGCAATACCTCTCCATCGTTGTAAAAATGAAGAGAAAGAATCCCCATGTTTCTGCTTAGTATTGTATAAGGTGGCTACTGACATATCTGTTTCAATGTTGTATGAGAAATTCTGTATGAAAGCCTCTGCTAGATCACCCTATGACTTAATTCCAGGTGGAAGTTGGGAGAACCATTCCATAGCTTGTTCACCTACGCTTTTTGGGAAAAATTTCATCAAGTATGTTTGTCCTATTGCTACCTCAATGCAAGCTTTGAAAAACTGTCTTATGTGTGCCTTAGGATCCCCTTTGCCTTTGTATTTATCAAACTTTGGTGTTACAAAATGTGGAGGGAATGGAGGCATTGGAATGATTCTATCAAATGGGTAAGGACATATATCTCTCATTGTATATTGTTGCTTTGGTGTAATCATGTCTGCCATTTGCTTTTTTAAGTCCTTTATCTACTTTTGCAAGTCATTCCTGGGTGGTGTCTTTTCTCTTTGAGCTAGTCTCATGCCTGAGCCACCAAGCAGAGGAGGAGGGATATAATGCATATATAGATGGTATTGATCATAGATGTGTTCATATGGAGGAGGGACATAGTTATAACTTGCATATAGACCACTTGGTATGGTATTATAGTGAGGAGCACCAGGTCTAGGTCGATACATGACATGCCCATGGGGATAGGAGGTGTCATAAGAATGATTTTGGATATTGCCCCCAAATCTGACATGGGGTCTCCTGGTGTCATGATTTTGAATGTTCAATTGAGTGTAATTGTATGCATTGGTATTATCTTGGGTATCATCAGGAGCATGTGTGGTAGTAGTTCTTCTCCATAGAAAAGGACGACTACGAGGTTGTGTTAGACACAATGCACCACTAAGAGGGAGAGGGGGTGAATCAGTGGTTTTCAAAACTTTTCCTTTCAACTCTCCTATGTGAGAAATACCGGTTTGTGAATCAAACACAATGCAAACTTACCAGTTAGTGATGAGACTAACTCAAATGCACACACATACAAGGAGACATCACATAACACCAGCATATACGAGGAAAACCCAAGATGGGAAAAACCTTGGTGAGCAATGTTGCTGGAGTCTACTGCTCCAATCCAACCTCACAGTAAAACATAGTTACAAAGTTTAGGGCACCAACCCAAGGAGCACCAACCCCTACCTGATTTATGGGCTACAACCCAAAGGAGTACCAACTCCTAACTTTAGGGCACCAACAAAAGGAGCTACAACCCCTGCACTGAGATACAACTCAGTGTTCACAAAGTAAATATCAAATACATAAGTGGCTATCTTGTCACAAGTGAATCTTGCAACCATTACATATATCTTGTTCTATCGGTGAGATACCTTCTTTGCTTCACTGACTCACTTCTCTACAACTCTTTCACCTGTTGCTTCTTTGCTGATAAGCACTATCAGTTTATCTCTCTTCACCCTCTTTCACTTCTGCTCTGCCAGTATGAACACTACCAGTTCTTTCCTTTAACTGATTGAAAGCTTCAACCCAGTTCTCTCTCACTTCCACTCTTCTCACAGATGCTTGTTGAGCACTTGGCTGATTTGATCTTGTTTGCAGAAGTCTTCAACCTTGCAATCACATTATATTCCTCTATTCAACAACACTATTCTTCCTCTTCTGTCGTATACTTATAGACTGGTTTTCCCTCCAAAAGCCAATTCAAAAACTAGGCGGTTAGGGTTTCCTCACCATCCTCGAGGAAAGCCAAATCCAATCAAATCTTGCACGCTCTGTTCTTTCTGACATCTGAATGCACAACTCTGCCATAGTCGCATCTTCTTGATCATGCTTTCCATTTCTGGCGACTTGCTTTTTACCCTCATAGCTAATCCCTCGGTCAATCACAAAAGATTTGTCATGCTATTTCCTTCATTGCCTTGATCTTCTCAATCTCTCTTAGTTGTCTTGTAGTTGACCTCCAAACCTCGAGCCTCAAACCCCTACAATAACTCTGCAACATGTCTCGTGATTTGGGTGACTTTTCATTAAAGTTGACCAACCCTGCAACAACCATGTCAATGTACATTCCATCTTTATCCAAATGCAGGTTTTCCATGTTGACTCCTTGTGGCACCCATATCGACTATCTTCCAACTTGACACTTCAAGTCAGTCCTAGTAGGATCACCGACCAACCACCCTACCCATTCCTTGCTTCTGTCGGTTTGCTAACCCTTCCAGTCTCAATCATTCTACCAGTTACCTTATCATATCTGCTCTCATCTTGAACTATCTATGGAACTCTCAAACCAGTCTCCAGACATGTCCATTCAAATCATGCACCTTCCCATAATGTAGGAAGTCGTTTGCAACCGCACCTTGCTTATATAACCAATGGACTCGTATACCAGTTACCACTCTTGATAACACTATGTCATCAACCTTCACAAGGCTCCTATCTTCTTTTAGTGAGGTCAGATTCTGATGTTTACATCTACTCAGCCTTTCTTTCTGATTGATGTTTTTTCTTCCTCTATTGGTTTGTCAAGATGACCAACACTTCATACTTCCTTTGTACTGGTATTTCAATCATGCCTTCTCTTTCGGTTTAGTGCATAACCCTGAACTCATGCACTTAGGGCATTCCTTAAATTCACCAGTAGATCCGGTGTGATCCTTCAAGTGCTTGCCTTTACCTCTTCACTCTTATCTCTCCAAACTATAATGCACTTAATGCATAATAGGAGATAAGCTCCACTTACTTCGTGGAGTAACACTATCTGCTTTCTGCCATATGCTCATGTGATTTCACTGTTGTGCAACATCTCTTCAAACAGGCACATGTGAACTAATGTGAGCACATTCATTATCAGTCATTGCTTCCCATGATGACTGCATCTTCATCCGATGGGAGTCCTGTTGTTCTACAACCTCATAGCATACCAATTCATCCTTCTCTTCCAGTGTTGATGTGATTCAAATAACATTCTCCCTCTTCATCATAAACAACCGCTCAAAACACCTCTCTATCTCATCACACAAGTCAGGCACTAACTTGTGTGCTGATGACCTTTGAGGTCATCTTCTTTACCTTTACCAGTGTTCTGCAACACAAGGTGATATCCAAGATATCACATCCTGTACTCCTTCATAACAGTGTTGCACATACATCTCTTCTACCAGTGGTCATCCCATTCTAGTTGACATCAATGACAACACAATGCAAAAATCTCCCCCTTTGGCATTGATGTCAACACATGTCGTATCCGGTATACTACATAATTCTTCTCCCCCTTTGACAACAATGGCAAAGGGAATTGTCAGGATATCATTCCTCCCTGTATTTATTGGTTATAGACATAATTATTTCTCCCCCTCTGTCTTTATTGGATGTAACATTTCCTTTGATACCACTTGTTATCTTGTCACTGGTTGTTACATCTTCTCAAGTCACAACACTTGAGATGGGGATCTTAACCATCAACTGACACCAATTGAGTATGCAGGTGCGAAGCCAAGAAAGACTGATATCGATTGTTGATGTGTCAGTGAATATTGCTCACTTGTCAGTCATCTGCAACACCTCTACAATTTCCATCTCCTGAAGTTTGGGCAGTCAGTATCCTTGCAAGTTCAAGAAAACCGGCTCTTCATTATGAGACTCTCCATGATGAGCACTTGAACTCCCCCCGAGTCATACATCTAAGGTCCTCATCTTCAGTCACGTACAGTATCGAGACTCCAAATTCCTCCATATACTAGTTTAGCTATGCATATGTGATCATCTGATGATCCTTCAACTCCATTATATCCACCACAGCTTGTGACATGATTCTAGATCTACACAATGCCAGACAATGTTATCATCATGCCAGAAATCAAAACTGGTTAGCCCAAAATATGCATGCCTGCATTATCAATAACCGAGCCAATCATATGTCATTCAGGTATTTTCCAATACCACCTGAGACACAAACTCAACCTTCCATGCTACTGGGGTTATTGCAATGATTCCCAAAATTATTGTCTTACATAACCTGTTTTACATAAATGTCAGTGACACCCTGCTTATACCGGTTAACACTTGATACCAATTGTTAACCTTAACTCTTTGAATCATGCAATGGTGATCCAACACTGATCAGTGGGTGTGTAGATAGGACAACTTCTACACACACTTGTCATCTTCTTCCTCCATACCGGCAACAACATGGTTTTCCATGTTGCCTTCATTACTGAGGGGGTGAATGATAAATTCGATGTGCTACTTCCCCTACGATCCTGCAACTCCTTTAGACTTTAGGAGATATCACTTGTGCATTAAATGCACAAAGCCAATCCATGGTCTTCTTCCTCCATACCTCCTTAATCTTATTCTTCTTCCCACTTTCAGACTTGGGAGCTGGGTTTTCTTTCTTCTATTGATGGGCCCTTTCTTTTCTGGTCTCTGCATTACAATAGGAAATAGTGCTATAGTAGCACACAACATCCATTCCAACTTCATGTTTGGGAAATCTCTTTTCATACCGGTTTGACCATCTTCTCCTGGTCATGCTGCTTTGACTAGCAACGGGAACCGATGGATCTCTTATTCTTGCAGGGACATATCTCCTTTAGTTCCATGCAGGTCTCTGCCTTCCATATGCTTTGTTTTCAATTTTTTGTAGAGCAGGGCCATTTTGTCGGCCTCCATGTGATAGTGGGTTCCTCTTTCTGCATTCAAACTTTCCATGACCAGATCCATTGTAGTTATGACAAACAATCTTTGCATAACCGGGAGAAGGAACATGCATGTATCTACTTCTGGATACATCCTTCCCATAAGTATGATTTCTATGAGATCCTACATTATCCTTTCTAGATCTCATTCTGCACTCCCTTTACTTATGGCCATAAACATTACATGTAAAATAGTAACCAGTAAATGATGGCATATGACTTATATATTTATTTTGTCATGCATGAGAGGATCTTGTTGGTTTTTCATCCCCATCTTTTCCTTTTTGAGAATGGACCCTTGGTTGTCCATTCTGAGCACCTCTTTCATCCGATCTCTTCTTCTTCTCCCACACTTGCTTCCCCCCTATGGGTGGTAGCATTTATTTGCCCTCTTCTAGTGGAGGGTCTCCTTTGCTGCTTCCGCATCTTCCTGCTTCTGGTGAGGTTTTCTTCTCCCATCTTCCCCTTACCTCTGGGATCTGTATGAAGATGCCTTCTTGCAGCATTGAACTTCATTTTTGTCTGCAGGTCCACACTAGTTGTGGTCAGGTCAACCTTCTTTAGAGAAACATTTCTAACTGGAGAGGTTTGGCCTTCGTTTCCTTCAAGCAGCCACTGAAGTTTTTTGTCTTTTATCTCTAGCTGAGAGGCTAGATCTTCACAGTGGCATACCTTGGTGTCTTTTGCCTGAGTCTTCCACTCTGAGTTGCATTTCTCTAATTCTTCAAGGCATTTAACTAACTAGTTATGTTCCACAATAGCAACATTCTTGAATAGCTTGTATTCTCTTTTAACTCTATTGAGTTCTTCAAGCGTATTTACAAGCTCTCCTTCAAGGTCAACTTCTCCTGTTTCTTCATCATCAGAAGGATCTTGATGGCTAGATCTATCTACCATGTCTTTCTCTTCATCATCATCGCTGCTCAAAACATCTTGTTGAGGAGAGGTGATTGCCCATCCACTTTCAGATTCTTGGGCCAAAAAAAGGACCTCCTTCTTCACTGCTGGGGCTACTAGAAGATCCATCTTCCTCATCCATATAAATATGAGAGGTATTTCTCATATTTACTTCAATTTCTAGTTCTACAGTTGAGGGTTCATTTCCATAGAGCTTCTTCAATCTTTCCCATAAGCTCTTTGTTGTTTTACACCTGTCCACTTGTGAAGAGACATCATCGGTGAGTCCACTGAGAATAGCCTTCATGGCTTCTTCGTTGCACTAGTTTCTTCTTTCTTCTACAAATCCGGTAGGAAGACTGACCTTTCTAGGGAGACCATCTACTACTGACATCCATACATCAAATCCTAACGAGGATAGAAAAACTTCCATTTTGCGACTCCAGATAAAAAAATTTGAGTCATCAAAAACTGGAGCAGAGATGGATACTAAACAAACCATTGTGTCCTTGGGCCAGAATCTACCCAAGATGGAGAACACTCTTCTCAATGGGAACCTAGGCTCTGATACCAATTCTTAGACACAATGCACCACTCAGAGGGGGAGGGGGTGAATCAGTGGTTTTCAAAACTTTTCCTTTCAGCTCTCTTTTGTGAGCAATACCGGTTTGTGAAACAAACACAATGCAGACTTACCAGTTAGTGACAAAACTAACTCAAATACACACACACAAGGAGACATCACATAACACCAACATATACGAGGAAAACCCAAGATGGGAAAAACCTCGGTGAGCAATGTTGTTGGAGTCTACTACTCCAATCCAACCTCACAATAAAACATAGTTACAAAGTTTAGGGCACCAACCCAAGGAGCACCAACCCCTACCTGATTTATGGGCTACAAATCAAAGGAGTACCAACTCCTGACTTTAGGGCACCAACCCAAGGAGCTACAACCCTTGCACCAAGCTACAACTCAGTGTTCACAAAGTAAATATCAAATACATAAGTGGCTATCTTGTCACAAGTGAATCTTGCAACCATTACATATATCTTGTTCTATCGGTGAGATACCTTCTCTGCTTCACTGACTCACTTCTCTACAACTCTTTCACCTGATTCTTCTCTACTGATAAGCACTATCAGTTTACCTCTCTTCACCCTCCTTCACTTCTGCTCTGCCAGTATGAACACTACCGGTTCTTTCTTTCAATCGGTTGAAAGCTTCAACCGGGTTCTCTCTCACTTCCACTCTTCTCACAGATGCTCATTGAGCACTTGGCTGATTTGATCTTGCTTCAGAAGTCTTCAACCTCGCAATCATATTATATTCCTCTATTCAGCACCACTATTCTTCCTCTTCTGTCATATACTTATAGAATGATTTTCCCTCCAAAAACCAATTCAAAAACTAGGCGGTTAGGGTTTCCTCACCATCCTGAGGCAAGCCAAATATAATCAAATCTTGCACGATCTGATCTTTCTGACATCTGAATGCACAACTCCACCATAGTCGCATCTTCTTGATCACGCTTTCCATTTTTGGTGACTTGCTTTTTACCCTCATAGCTAATCCCTCGGTCAATCATAAAAGATATGTCATGTTGTTTCCTTCATCGCCTCAATCTTCTTAATTTCTCTTAGTTGTCTCGTAGTTTTCCTCCAGACCTCGAGCCTCAAACCCCTGCAATAGCTCTGCAACATGTCTCGTGATTTGGGTGACTTTTCATTAAAGGTGACCAACCCTACAACAACCCTGTTGATGTACATTCCATCTTTATCCAAATACAGGTTTTCCATGTTGACTCCTTGTGGCATCCATATCGACTATCTTCCAGCTTGACACTTCAAGTCGGTCCTAGTAGGATCACCGACCAACCACCCTACCGGATCCTTGCTTCTGTCAGTTTGCTAACCCTGCCAGTCTCAATCATTCTACTAGTTAGCCTTATCATATCTACTCTCATCTTGAACTATCGATGGAACTCTCAAACTAGTCTCCAGACATGTCCATTCAAATCATGCACCTTCCCATAATGTAGGAAGTCATCTGCAATTGTACCTTGCTTATATAACCAATGGACTCATATACGGATTACCACTCTTGATAACACCATATCATCAACCTTCACAAGACTCCTATCTTCTTTCAGTGAGGTTAGATTCCTATGTTTACATCTACTCAGCCTTTCTTTCTGATTGATGTTGTTTCTTCCTCTATCGGTTTGTCAAGATGACAAACACTTCATACTTCCTCTGTACTGGTATTTCAATCATGCCTTCTCTTTTGATTTAGTGCATAACCCTAAACTCATGCACTTAGGGCATTCCTTCAATTCACTGGTAGATCCGGTGTGATCCTTCAAGTGCTTGCCTTTACCTCTTCACTCTTATCTCTCCAAACTATAATGCACTTAATGCATAATAGGAGATAAGCTCCACTTACTTGCTGGAGTAACACCATCTTCTTTCTGCCATATGCTCATGTTATTTCCCTGTTCTGCAACATCTCTTCAAACAGGCACATGTGAACTAATGTGAGCACATTCATTATCAGTCATTGCTTCCCACAATGACTGCATCTTCATTCGGTGGGAGTCCTGTTGTTCTGCAACCTCATAGCATACCAATTCATCCTT
Source organism: Cryptomeria japonica (assembly GCF_030272615.1). NCBI lineage: Eukaryota > Viridiplantae > Streptophyta > Pinopsida > Cupressales > Cupressaceae > Cryptomeria > Cryptomeria japonica. The sequence goes on along the minus strand of NC_081408.1, from coordinate 48,778,013 downwards.
CTCTTCTAGTGTTGATGTGATTCGGATAACATTCCTGCCTCTTCATCACAAACAACCACTCAAAACAACTCTTTATCTCATCACACAAGTCAGGCACTAACTTGTGTACTGATGACCTATGAGGTCATCTTCTTTACCTTTACTGGTGTTCTACAACACAAGGTGATATCCAATATATCACATCATGTACTCCTTCATAATGGTGTTGCACATACATCTCTTCTACCGGTGGTCATCCCATACTGGTTGACATCAATGACAACACAATGCCAACAGGTTGTTCATGAGAGGTTCTATCATAACTGGCATGAGAATGAGTGTATGTGTTTGGAATATTAGGTTTTTGAAATAGGGATGAAGGTGACTCAAGCATGAGACATTCTTTCTTACCACCACTATTGGGCCTCCTTTGTCTTGTGTTAACTTGATTTGCTTGGTTTGTATCATCCTCCAAAATTTGTGACATATCAAATCCATGAGGTATTCTTGTCCCGCTTTGTGCCATGACTTGTAGGAAATATTGTCTATCCGTTTTCATGATTTATTGAACCAATCTATTAAAATGGGCATCCATGATAGTTTCGTCAACTTCTGTAGAATCCACGGATGCATTGTCACTGTCATTATCATTTCCATTGTTATTATCATTGTTGTCATTGTCTGGTATATTACTGCGGTTTTCAAATGGATTGTAGAATTCATCTCCATCAAACTCATAAGTACTCATGTTTAAAGACCTCAAAGCTTCTTTGGCTTCCCTTCTATACCTTTGTCAATGGGTTTCAATCATGGACTAAAGTCTTGACCAAAATGAAAGGTAGGATGAAAATGCAAAGACTATGGAAGACCAAGATGTGTATGAAATGGAGATGAATCTAGGGGAAACTTGCAATGTCCAAGAGTGTAAAACCAAAGTATGTATGTGAGAGTAAGGTGTGGCTTCCAAAGAGATGATGGATCTCTTGATGAGGTAAGTTGACCTTAACTCCTTGTATGTATGTTTGAGAGTAAGGTATGGCTTCCAAAGAGATGATGGATCTCTTGATGAGGTAAGTTGGCCTTGACTCAAGAAGACCAAATGAGACCCTAAGATGATGAATCTTGATACGGGAATCACCTAGTGTTGTGTTGTAGTATGTTTGCAAAGTTTGATGAGGACAAGCAAAGTAACCTTTTGACTCAAATTTGGAAAATATGTATGAGGGCAATGCAAGTGAAGGAAAATGATTGACTGTGTATTACCAAGATAGTTTGACTGAAAAATGAAGCCCTATATGAAGTAGCCTTAGAAGCTCTTTAGATCTGAAAACTTAAGTCCTTATTATTCTCAAGAGTTTTCTTGTAATCTATCACCTGTGAATGCAGACGTAGTTTTAACAAACCTAGACGTGATTCTGAAAATGTTTTGTAATTTTGTCTGATTGTGAAGTTGTTGAATGTGACCAAATCTCAATGTTTTGACTTTTTAGTGGCAAGAAGACACAATAACAATGAAGACTCAATGTTTGAAGGTGTTTTGTCTTAAGGATCCAAAATGTTTCCAAATGTGAAGTATAATGTGAAATGTTTTTGCATACACTTAAAAACATGGTAGATACAATATTTTTTTGTTTTGTTTGAAAATGTTTTTGTGTTTTTATCATGCAAGCACAAATCCTAGGATTGGTTGAGACAATAGTTGTTGAATCTCACGTGGGGTTTCCCCCGAGCTATGCAATTCAGAGCAGATACTTAGGTGCTTGACCCCACTGCCTCCACCCTCGGCACTCACTTCTCTGAGGCATCCAAGCACAAGTCCCCATGAAAACTCCCTGTGGCAAACTTTGTATCTCTACTAAGAAATATAAGAATGTGAGCCGCTTCAGAGGTCTGACCTCATGCACCAACAACTAGAAGATTTTTGGTCTTTCTAAAACAAAATGGTGCTAGTAAGGTTTTCCGTTAGGAGACTATCCTTTGAAGTCATGCTAGCACGATTAAGGCCTATAGCCCAATAAAGTACCAAACACTTTACTAGTCACGAAAGCATGATTTAGACCTCAAGGGCCCTACAAAGTGCTTGATATGAGATAAATCTCAAATAGCTCCAACCTCCAAAATTTTCATCCCAAGAGGCCTGTTTATTGTAGTGAGTTGGAATGCTTGGGTTTTAGTCATACTCACTTGGGTCATTCCCTCCTCACTAGTAGTCCTAGTGACCAAATGGGGAGGCAGAACCTCTAAAGATAAACACAAAAAGCCTAATGCTCAAAACATGAAAGACACTGGTTCAATTTTAGTGCACCAATTGAAGTTTTTGCTAGACTAAGAAGACAAAGCAAGCAATTTTAAAATCAAATCTTTGCCAAAGTTCCTGCATCAAGATTATTATAGTTTTGAAATAATACCCCCCATGCAAGCACACAAGTTAGGTAAATTTTAGATGCAAAAGACTTTGTGAACAACGTGACAACTTTGTATCAGTTCCTCTTATCTTCTTTGAAACAATGTGGCAAAGAGGAGCAAAATGTAGAATCCTAAAATTATCCTATCTAATTAAATAAAAAGTGGATAAAATGTGTATGGTGAAAAGTGGAAAATGGAAACAACAATATTGAAAGACTAAAAGAATTCGACCACAAAACCCTAGCCTAACAACAACAAAGATCCACAATAACATATGAAGATTACCTAAGACAATGTAAATCAACAAAATAAAAAAGAATATACCATCACATGTCCATTAGGGTTTGAATCTCCATTCTTCCCACCTCCATTGATCTTGCTTGATATGTTTTCTCTCAGATTTTATGTGTGCACAAGAGCTCAACAAAGAACGAAAATGCGGTTGATAGCTTGATCACAAAAAGGCTTGATTGCATAAGATTGATTAGACAATTAGAATGCTTAGAATGATCATTAATAAATTAGGGTTGATAATGAAGGAGAGTATCCTCTTATATAGAAGACACTGTAAGAAATAGGGGGATAAGATTAAGAAGTGTAAAAGATAAATGGTTGGCTAGGATTAAAGGGTAGGTAGAAGAAATAATAAAATGATGAGGGGGTAGGTAGTGTAGGAATTAAGAGATGAATGACATGTGTCATGGGTAGAAAAGACTAATGAATTAATTAAATAAATAAAAATATTTATTTAAATGAAGAAAAGGGCTAGAAAAGGATAAATGAATTAATTAAATAAATGGGGATTTATTTAATTTAATAGAAAAATTAGGCTACAATAATTAAATAAATAGAAATATTTATTTAATTAGATAGGACAATTTTAGGTGTCTACATTTTGTACATATATGGTAGATATGATGTTTAGTTTGAAAATTGCATAATTTTGGTGGAATAGCAACCTCAATCCTTGACACTGAGCCAAAAGAAATCATAGTGAGTTTATCCTCCCAACAACAACAAAAAACATTACATCTCTACAAAAGAAAACATGTTAACTAAGATTAAAGTGATCATATACCTAAATAGTAAAATCACCTATAGGTGCTATGAATAGTCAATTGGGTTGAATATAAATAATCTTGTTAAACACACACTACACATTTATGTCTTGTTGTGAAAGTTAGTTCATGTAGTGCCTATATGCTATCCAATAACACCTATATATGTGATTTTACTAGTATTTAATTATGTGACATTTATTAGGGTTTCTTCATGCTTAATGCTCTTGTTTGTTATACAATCGAATATTTGTTTCAAGATTATGTAATCTCACCATCATAGAAATATATGGTTAATCTTAGAGAACCTAAAAGTGAATGAAAAACCAAAATTTATACATTATACATTATTCTTAAGGTAATCTAATAAAGGAAGTGTTTCCTTTTATGTAAAGTAAAAAATTGGAAATATATCCCATATCGTTTCTTTCTGTGCTCTAAATTTTTCATCATTTTTTATATAATATTACAATTGATTTCTCCATGTAAATTATTTTTTGTGAAAGGTATCTCCACATAAATCTAGTATCTCTTGTATGGTTGTTTTTGTATTTATGTTGAACAATGCAATCACATGTTTGTTTTAGATTTAATAATCTTTTCATATTTGTACTTACATAAGAAAGTCAATACTTAAATCTTTCTTCACCTGGTTTCTCAATATTTGGTATTAGAACTTAAATATTGCTAAGAGGGGACACCGTTCTCTTGAAACGTTGAAGGTTTTTTGCTATAGTGGGAGATTTTATTGTGTGATTTTGTGGATTTGAGAAGAGGGCTGAAAGTCATGGCTTCTATTTCTCACATAGATATTGATAAATTCACTAGCACATGCTACGAGATGTGGAAAATGAAGATGTAAGATCTTTTGGAGGAAAGATATTAGCTGTTGTCAGTTTCACATGAAAAGAATCTAGAAGACTCTACCTTGGATAATGATTCTTGGAAGAAATTGGACAAGAAGGCATGAGGAACCATTTATTTCTATCTTGTTGAATTCATCCTCTTGAATGTCTCCATAGAAGACACAACATACAAGTTATGGAAGAGGATTGGTGACATTTATCAATCTAAAAGTTTGTCCATAAGTTATATCTCAAGAGAAGGTTATATTAATTGAAAAATGAAAGAGGGTGGATCTATTACAGATCATTTGAATGCTTTAATATGGTTATAAGTCAACTTGCATCGATAGATGTTAAATTAGAAGATGAAGATAAATGCATCTTGTTTCTTTTCTCTTTGCCCAAATCTTGGGAAAATCTAATTGTTGCAATTAGAAATGGTAGTACAGAGCCAGAGATGGACAACTTGATTGCCATACTTCTTTTAGAAGAGGTGAGAACAAATTATATGAATGTTGGCACCCAATATGCCTTGTATGTGTAAGGAAGGTCCAAAGAAAAAGTGCCTAAAGGGGATAAAAAAGAGGGAGAAGCCTTAAGGAGAATCAAAGACACCCAGAAAGATTAGAGTAAATTATTGGAATTGTGGAGAAAGATGGCATGTGAAGATGGAATGTAGAGTTGAGAAAACAAATATTGATTCCTCCATGAAAAAGTCCTCTTATGATTACTTTGATGCTTTGAGCTTATTTCTGCTAACAATATTAGTGATGATGCTTGGCTTATTGATTCAGGTCCCTCCTACCACATGACTCGTCACAGGAGGGGTTTTTAGCTTACAAAGAATATGATGGAAGAGATGTTTTCTTTTATGACAACCATACAAATAAGGTTGTTGGTAAATGAGAGGTAAAATTATATTTGAATGATGGAAGATTAAGAACCATTGATAATGTTTTTCATATTCTATGAGTAGCTAGAAATCCTCTTTCTATATCCAAGCTGAATGATTTTGGTGTCCACGTGACACTTGATAAGTCTGGTTGTGGGTTGGTAACAGGGAGTTTGGTGATAGCTAAAGGATCTCAAATAAGGAATTTGTTTAGGCTCAAAGCCTCTATTTTTTGTAACTTTGCCAATGTAACTGGCAATGAAAATGTATGTATGATATGGTACCAGAGATTGGGTCACCTTGGTGAAAAAGATCATTGGACCATTCTAAATAAAATGTTGATTGACAAACTTTCTAATTATTTAGTTGGCAAAAATGATTTTTGTGAGCATTGGGTATTTGGTAAATAAAATAAATCATCATTTCCTAAATGAATCTAGAAGGCAAATAGATCATTAGAAAATATTCATTTAGATGTGTGTGTTCTAATGAATGTCATTTCTTTGGGTAAATCTTGATATTATGTTTCTTTCATTGATAATTTCTTGAGATATAATTGGATTTACTATATGTATTCTAAATATAAATATTCCACTAAGTTTAAGAAATTTAAAGCCTTGGCGGAAAAGCAATTTGCCTAGTGGAAGTGGACTGACAATGGGGTTGACTATTTCTTTAGGGAATTTGTCGAGTTCTATAAGCATGTAGGTATTATTCATAAAAAGACTACTCCTTGCACTCTCCAACAAAATAGGATAGCAGAAGAATGAATTCAGATTATAATGGAAAGAGCTAGGAGCATGTTCAATGGGACTAAGCTTGATATATGCTTTTGGGTAGAAGTTGTTGACATTGCTATATTTGATCAATAGATCTCCTTGTTCAATTTTTATTAACAAAAATCCTTATGAAGTGTAGACAAGTAGAAAGCCTTTGGTTGCACACTTAAGAGTCTTTGGTTGTGAGGATTCCGTTCAAGTGCCTCAAGAGAAGTGATCTAAACTGTATCCAAAGCTCAAAAATGCATCTTCGTTGGTTATAGTGAGAATGTAAAATGTTAAAAGCTTTGGAATCCTCTAACCTAAAAAATGATTCTTTTTAGAGATGTTATTTTCATGGATTTTAGAGCTTACTCAGGTGAAGAACAACCAAAGGAGAAGATGAAGACAATGCACTTCAAAATAAAGATTGAAAAGTGGAAAGATGCACACACGAAAGAACAATCAGATGGATCAAAGGATGGAGAAAAAAAATAGGGTCTAGAGAGTTTAGATGATGTCCAGGATGAGCACATAAAGGAAAATGGATATGTTGAGCCCATTACTCCTAACTTGAGAAGGTCCATAAGACAATGGAATCTAGTTGATAGGTATAGCCTACCATATTTTTGTTGTATATTTGCTTTGTTGAGTACTAACAATGAACCTAGATCCTTGAAGGAGGCTCTTTCTTCAAAGGAAAGTGTGTCTTGGATGAAAGCCATGTCGGAGGAGATTATGGCTTTGGACAATTATGACACCTATGATCTTGTAAGTTTGCCTAGAGGAAAGAATTCCATTAGATACAAGTGGGTATCTAAAAATAAGTTTCGAGCCAATGGTAAGTTAGAATTGTACAAATCTACTCCTAGAGAGAGGGAAATGATTAAAAGTAAATTCTCTCTTTTTGCAAAAGGGAGTTGATTTTGGTGAAATTTTCTCTCTTGTTGCGAAATTGACTTCTATTAGATTCCTATTGTCTATTGTTGCCACTTGTGATTTTGATATAGAGTAAATATATGTCAAGATTGCTTTCTTGCATGGGGATCTTGAGAGGGAGATTTATATGTGATAGCTTGAAAGGTATTTATATGTGATAACTTGATGGTTTTGTTATGAAAAAGAAAGAATAATTGGTTTGGAAGTTAAAGAGACCTTTGTGTGGTTTGAATCAATCACCTGGGATGTGGCACTAGAAGTTTGATACTTTTGTATTGAAGTCAGGTTATAAGAGGAGTGATAAAGATCATTGTGTTTATATCATGGTGCTTGATGATTAGATATTAATCATTGTTTTATATGTTAATGACATGTTATTGATTGGTAACAACAAGATGATGATAAGAGAAATCAAGGTCCAAATTTCTAGCACATTTGATATGAAGGACTTGGAGGTTGAAAATTATATTGTTGGGATGGAGATCGGTAGAGATTAGGCTCACAAAAAGATTTGGTTGAGCCAAAGTAACTATGTTGATACTTGTGTCGACTTGAATTTCATCCTCAGAATGCTACCTGTAATAAGTTAGTTTCACAAAATACAAATGGAAATGCTACAGGAAATCCAAACTCAACCAATGAAACTACATGAAATACATATAAAATAAAAACATTAATATTACCTTCATGGCTTATGTCTCATTGTGTCCTAACTCCACTGTTCCTGGTTGCAGATGGTGTGCTCTCAGACAATGCACTGATGGCTTCCAAGATGGCATATGAAGAATGGACTGATAACTTGTAGTTAACTGATACTGTGATATGCAAATGCTAAAATGATTATGCTAAAATGACTATGCTATATGATAATTGTTATTGCTATTTGCTATTTGCTATTTGCTTCAAAAACTCACGGATGCATATGATTAATTTGAAGACTCTTGAAGTCTAACTATCTCTCAACTGAAGCTCTTGATTTTATAGACCTTGAGAGGATTAGATGATGTGCCTCAGATCAACGATCATGATTAGATCTGTAGATTTGGATGGCTGTGAGCAAAGGTGAAGGTTGAGAGAAAGGGGGAAGGAGAAGACAAGTGTCACTCATCTCACCTTGACTGGGTTGCTGACTGAGGGAATCTAGGGATGGTTAGAGGAAATTTAGGCATGAGAGGACAAGTGGACTCAAGTCCTTCCTAAGATATAGGGGGTGTTGGAGAGAATATTGGAAATGGTTATGAAATATGTGTACGTACACAATTTTCATTAAATTTTGGTAGTTGAAGATAAATGATGAATTAATATTTAAGAAATATTAATTTCCTTAGCCACATGATGGATGAGTTGGCAAAGGGAAGATGAAGTGGAGATGGAGGATGAGTTGGAAAAGGGATTAAATAATTTTGAGAATTATTTAATATTTGAGACTATAGGATAGGAGAATAACCATTAAATATTAGATATTTAATTATTTGGAGGAGATAATTAAATATTAGATATTTAATTAACTTGGTTAAAAGGATAATTAAATACTAGATATTTAATTAAGTAGAGGAATAGGATAGATGAATTAATTAATTAAAATATTAACTAATAGAAAGATACGAAAATGAATTAAATAAATTAATCTTTTCAAATTAACTATTTAATAGAAGAATAATTATTAAATAAATATAAAATATTTATTTAATTGCTCATAGCCAATTTTTATGTGTATACAATACTATTTTGTAGAGATTTAATATTCATGGTTGTAAGCTAGTTAGTATTCTGTGAAAATTGAGAAATACAACCCCACAGGAGCCTAAAGATCTTCTCCAAGCTGAATAATCTGTTACAAGGAGAAGTAAGGAAGCAAATAATCTGAAAAACAAAAAACACAAAAAAATATGCTCAATAGATGAGAGCTCAATATTATCCAAAAATGTATTGTGATAATAATACAAAGAAGAGAAAATTAACCTCTAATAGGCCAAGAAACCCTAAAAAGGGAAACCCTAGGCTTGCACATAATAATTAATAAAAGAATTAATTATTATGTAACTAATGTTAGCTTAAGTGTAAAAAGATAATAGGGAACTTAAAGAATTAAACAAATATTGTTTAATTAATCAAGTAAAGACCCAATTACTCTAACACCCCCCCTTAAACTAGACTTAGGGAGAAGCTAAAACCTAGAACAGCTACTGAATAGGGAGAAGCTAAAACCTAGAACAACTACTGAAAGCAGGAAAGATGGGTCTTGACAACAAGGCCTGATCAGGTACCCAAATACAAAGAAATCTCTATGAAACAGAGAAAAAAGGAGAAAACCCAATGGGAAAAAACTCCTCTCCAAAAAGAGATAAAAGAACATGCTGAAAGAAGAAGAAGGAAGGAAGGCCTCATAAAGACCCCCCAAGGACAACTTCCTTCACCCCAAGCATAGAGCGCAACTGAAGATAGTGCAGCGATGCAAAAGGTTTCGTGAAGATGTTTGCAACCTGCTCGGCAGTGGGAATGTACTCCAGAATGAGAGAACCATCCTGAATCAACTGACGGATAAAATGCATGTGAAGCTCAATGTGCTTCATCCACTGATGCTCTACCGGGTTGCGGGAAATATGAATAGCACTCTGATTGTCACACCGAAGAATAGTGGGACTATCAAGAGGAAAACCAAAATCAGTCATCAACTGTCGAAGCCATAAGATCTCCTGACTGGCGAGCACAACAGTTTGGTACTCAACCTCTATAGATGATAATGCATGAGCAGTCTACTTCTTGCAAGACCATGTGATAGGACCAGAGCCAAGATAGAAAACAAAACCAGAAGTAGACTTCTGATCAGTGACATCACCAGCCCAATCTGAGTCAGTGTAGCCAACAATGTGAGGTTCCCCTTATGTATAGTGAATGCCATGAGAACTAGAGCCCCGAATGTACCACAAAATATGTTTGGCTACTTGCCAATGACTCTCATGAGGATCATGGGAGAATCGAGAGACAAGGCCAACCGCAAAGGAAATATCAAGATGGGTGTGAGTCAGGTACAACAAACTGCCTGCAAAGTGTAGAATCTACTAAAGGAGTGGGACAAGTAGTGATCAAAACAAGCCCTAACTGAAACGGAGTGGGAGGCTTGCAATCAAGCATGTCGAAGTGTTGAAGCATGTCAAGAGAATACTTCTTCTGGTAAATATAGATCCCATCAGAAGACCGAATCACCTGAAGACCAAGGAAATAGTGTAGAAGACCAAGATCTGTCATCTCAAACTAGTCCATCAAGGCTCGCTAGGTATGTTGAATCATAGAGGATGAGCTACCTGTGATGAGATGATCATCAACATATAGCACAAGAATCAAGATCTCACCCTCAAGAAGCTGAATGTACACTGTGTGATCAGAATGACTACAGGTGAACCCAGTGGAGAGCAAGAAAGAATCCATCTTCTCATACCAAGCCCGAGGGGCCTGTTTGAGACCATACAATGAACGTTGAAGTTTGCAAACCAAAGAAATGTCCTGCATAAATCCCTGAGGCTACTCCATCTAGATTTCCTCTTGTAGGTCCCCATGCAAGAAAGAACTCTTCACATCCATCTGAAAAACAAGCCATCCCCGAGAAGTTGCAAGAGATAGTACAAAGTGAATGGAGTTCATCTTGGCGACAGGGGTAAATGTCTCGGAGTAATCAATACCCTCAACCTGTGAGAAACCCTTCGCAATAAGATGTGCTTTGTACTTATCAATGGAACCATCAGCAACATACTTAGTGCGATACAACCAGCGGCACCTAACCATCTTTCTGCCCTTAGGAAGAGGACAAAGATCCCAAGTATGATTCCTCATCAAAGAAGAATACTCCTCCTCCATAGCACAATCCCACTCAGGGTGTCCTGTAGCCTTTGAAAACTTCTAAGGATCATCTGAAATGGCACGACTCAAAAGACTAGAACCCACAATGTGAGAATGGGTGCGACAAGTATCTAAAGGATCACCGGCCAAAGAACTCAACAGTAAGGCGAGCCCACTTGGGCATCTGAGGTGGAGTAGGTGGAGGTGGGGATGGTGGAGCAGGTGGAGGTAGGGATGGTGGATCATCAACACCATCATCAAAATCATCCTCAAAATAATCTGGAAGAGATGCAGTGGGAGGAGTAGGCAGAGGAATAGACACTGGAGTCAGGGTATCCACTGTGGGAAGATGCTCATCAAACTGAACATCCTGTTGAAACAGGACCTCTTTGGAATCAGGATCAAACAACTTGTACGCCTTAACATCCTCACAATAGCCAACAAAAATGAGAGGTCGGATCTTCCACTCAATGGCTTTCCTCTGTGCATTAGGGATAAAAGCACATGCCTCACTACCAAATACTCAGAAAAAAGAAACATCAAGCTTGTCATTAGACCAAGCCTCCTCAGGAGTCATATGTCGAATAGCCTTGTGAGGCATCCAATTCTGAATATAGTTGGCACAATTGACTGCCTCAGCCCAAAAAGATGAATCCATGGACCTGGACTGAATCATACAATTCGCCATCTCCTGTAAAGTTCTATTCTTGTGTTCAGTGACACCATTCTGTTAGGGGGTGTAGGGAATAGTAAACTGATACTGCAAACCATGCTTAGTGCAAAAATATCTGAAAGCCTGATTCACATACTCCCCCCCATTATCTGTACGTATCCACCGAATAGAACAACCTGACTGCTTCTCTACAAATGTCTTGAAGATTCGAAATAAATCAAAGACATCAGACTTGTACTTAAGAAAGTACACCCATGTGCGTCTGGAGAAGTAATCAATGAAAGTGAGTACATACTTGGCCCCAGAAAAAGAAGGAGTGGGAAATGACATGAGATCACTGTGAATCAATTCCAAGGGTGCCAAAGCATGAGGGGCTCTTCCCTTCGAAAAGGGATCTCTGTGATGCTTTCCAAGCACACAACCATGACAAACACCATCAGTGTAGGAAATTTGTGGGATCCCAAGAACAAGTGCTTGTGTACTCATCTGCTGAAGATATCTGTAATTGACATGGCCCAAGCGCTCATGCCAAAGCTTACTCACTAAATATGCATGTGCTACAAGAGATGAACCTACACCCGCAGAGGGCTCAAATCCATCAAATCTGTATGGATGAGATGCGGTATCAACATTCCCAAACCAAATCAAAGTCATGGAGGTCCTAAATAACCACATCATGTGGTGAGAACACAATTGCCTTACCAGAGTTAGAATGGCAAATCTGATAAATAGATAGGAGGTTCGTCGAGATGTCAGGGACAACCAGAACATCCTGCAGAGGACCCCCATCCAAAGAGACAGAACCTAAACCCAAGAATGAAAGTTGAACCGAGTCACCCACTGCAATCTATGAAGGACCACAAGAGGCAAGAGAAGTAACCAACTACTGAGTGTGAGTCATATGGTGAGAAGCACCAGAATCTAGTATCTATGTGGACCCATAGGTCAAAGCTCAAGTAGTGAGAGCATGACCTTTCCCTGTGGGAGGAGAAGATGCCTGAGGTGAGGAGATGTGATGCTATTGCATGGCTTCCTCTAAAGCCTCTAAACATTTCCATCACCTAGAAACTAGATGTCCTTCCTTGCCACAAAAACTGCAAGTGTCTCCTGATTTCTTCTTAGTCTTGGAGGAAGACTCACCAGACTGTGAAGATTTCCCATGTTTTGGAGGAAATGGTGGTTTAGAATCAGACTTAGGAGAAGGCTTGGAGGGATGCTCACTACCTGCAGAAGGCTTATTTGGTTTTGGTTTCTACTTTTGTTTCTCCTTAGAGGACTGAGCAACCAATTCTTTGTTCTTGGATCCCAAAAGAATATCCAACTGAGAAAGATGAGACTACTCATGTGACAAACGCTCACAAAGAACATCAAAGGTAAGCATGTTGAAATGAGCACCCAAGCCATCCATGGTGGAGTAGAAAGCAGAGGCAAAAAACTGAAATGACCTCGAAGCTTCGAAAGAATAAAGTGAATGCACTCTGTGTTGGTTTTGATCTTGCCACATCCCTGAAGAATAGATTGGGTAGTCTTGAACTTGTTCAAAAAATCCTCAATGGTGGGAAAGGAATCAGGTGACAAGGAAAACAACTCTGCCTCAATCTGTAATGCTTGAATCTCATTAACCCTTCTGAAAAGAGACTCAAACTTCAACCACATAGCCCGAGGAGTGAGCAAGTCATCAAGGTGAAACAAAAGACTATCAGAGACATGCAAAGAGAGCAAACCCATGGCCTCATCCATCTTGTTCCTATGTTGAAGAAGCTCATAAGGATGCTACAATACAGGTTGAACCTCATCCAAACAAGACCACAACCCTCATGCCCGGAGAAGCCTTGTGATGTGGGGCTTCCAAGTGTGATAGTTGTGTGAAATCAACAACTCAACTCAAGGATCTGCCATGAAAACAAAACTCTGCACATGCACCTGCACCTGCTTGTTGGTTTTTTTTATTATGTGATCATTCAGAAGATGCAAAAGGGTTTGTTTGTTTTGAGATTTTTGGTGTTCTTGATTTCTGATATAAATGACAGAAAGCAAGAAAAAACACCCCCCCACAATAGATAAACCCAAACCCTAGTACATACTGATGAGAAGGAAGTAGTGCATAAGCAAAAAAAACTTCAAACTGACATCTCATGTACTTGATAAAAATTCTAAGAAAAAAGATCACATATCTGAATATATCATGTTGAGAGCTTTCCAACGCCTATTCGTTTTCAAAAAACGGAGTTCGTTTGCCCAATCTACGACCCCGAAAGTGCAGAAAAAAGGCTTGACTTTGATTGGAAAAAATTACAATCAAACAAAAGATTTGGAAAAACAAATCCAACAACAAGAGGTCCATCTCAGAACCAGATTGTTGTTTTTTTTTTTAAATCAAAAAATTGACCTGCATGCCATAAAAAGGCAAAAAAATAAATAAATTGAAATCTATTTCTCGATTTGCGTGCCAAGGTCGTATGGCCTGGTTTTGGAGAAAAAATTACCCTCAGATGCTCAGGAGTCAAAACTAGGCAAGTTTTTTATGACCGTAGGGGTTTTTGGGCCTTCTGAGCACGATGGTGAGGTCTGTTTAGATCTAAAGTGATCATAAAAAGGCCTATCCCTAAGTACAAAAAAAACTTCATGAAACCCCAAATCTGCTTCCAATGCAAAAATTCTCAAAATAAGAACAGATAGCTGCAGATCTGAACTCTGATACCATGTGAAAGTTGAGAAATACAACCCCACAGGAGCCTAAAGATCTTCTAAAAGCTGAATAATTTGTTACAAGGAGAAGCAAGGAAACAAATAATCTAAAAAACAAAAAACACAGAAAAATATGCTCAAAAGATGAGAGCTCAATATTCACCAAAAATGTATTGTGATAATAATACAAAGAAAAGCAAATTAACCTCTAATAGGTCAAGAAACCCTTAAAAAGGGAAACCCTAGGCTTGTGCATAATTAATAAAAGAATTAATTATTATGCACCTAATGTTATCTTAAGTGTAAAAAGATAATAGGGAACTTAAAGAATTAAACAAATATTGTTTAATTAATCAAGGAAAGACCCAATTACTCTAACATATTCTATTTCTAGTTGGTATTAAGTTGATTTTAGACATGTGTATGAGTTTTGATGATGATTATGAGGATATGTATAAGGTTTCTTGTGCTAGTGACATTGGGAGTTTGATGTATGTAATGGTTTACACTAGACCAAATATAGCCCAAGTAGTGGAAGTCTTGAGCGGGTTTATGTCTAATCTTGGTAAAGAGAACTGGACTTTTGTTAAGAGGATGTGTAAATATTTGCAATGTACTTATGATCACTAATTTTATTTATCATGGTATTGATGATCAGGTTAAGTCATTGGCCATATAGGGATTTGTTGATGTATATTGGGCAAGGGACTTGGATAGTCAAAGGTCCACTAGTTGCTATGAATTTACTTTGTTTAGAGGAGTAGTGAGTTGGATGAGTAAGCGGTAGCCCATAGTTGCTTTGTCCAACACTAAAGAAGAGTATATGGTTTCTACTCATGCCTCTAAGGAGGTATTATGGTTATAGAGAATTAGTATTGGCATTGGTTTTGATTGTAGGGTTCTGAGGATCATATGCGAGAATCATAGTGCTATATGTTTGGCCAAGAATCCCTTGTATCATGCTCATACTAAGAATAATGATGTTTAGTATCATTTTGTGTATATATAGTTGAGACTGGAATTGTCTTTATAGAAAAAGTTGACACTTTGAAAAATGTTGTTTATTCTCTTACAAAGCCATTGACCATGGAAAAGTTCTCTTAGTGTAGGAAGGCCATGGCCCTTGATCACTATTCTTGATTTTATTTTTATTTTTCTTGTGGATCTAATTTAAATGTATAATCTCAAGTTGGAGAATGCTATGACAAGGTGATATTAACCTTCCAATCTCAAGTCATTCATAAGTTTTCATGCTCCTTGGAAAGTGTTCCCTAGGACATGTGAGAAAAATATTAAATATTTGTACTTTATGGCTATTTATAATTGTATTTTAAAGGGGTGAACATGAAGAGGAGATAGATATAAATAAAAATGCACAAAATACACTCCTTCCCACATCCATGTTGAGACATGAAGGGTCATGCATAAGTAGACTATGTTTGGGAGGAGAAAAGGTATTTGTTTGGGGATTTGAATAGTCACTGCAAGCTATGAAGCACTCAAAATGTGTAAAGACTAAGTGGTTAGGGTTTGGAACCCATGAGGAGTCATTTGAAGAATTATTTATTATTTTATTATATCTATTAACTATTCATTCTCCAAGGCATGGGTTTTTGCAAGTGGTTTTGGCCCCTTGTTTTGGGAAAATAGTAGTGGTTTTTGCTCTCCCATTTGGTTGTAAATTGGAGCCAAGATAGTTGTTTAATCATCAATTGATCATAGTTTCTTTGATGTTTCCAAGTAGTTCCAAAATCTTTAGGAGAACTGTAGTGAAGTGTATTTTTGGTATTCTCTCTTTCGAAGAATAATAATATGATCGTTGAAGACTAAACCTTGAACCTAAGAAATATTGTTCTTCTTTTCCCTTAGTTTTGAAGACTTATTGATCTTATCTTTTGATTATGTCAAAGGCTGGTGTACTAGTAACGTCATAATTAGGGAGTATCAACACACTATTATCTTGCACTAATTTTCTTTCTTCTTCACATGTCATATTATCAACTATAAAGTCAATGTACTAAAACACCTATTTGGATATCTCATCCCACTCATAGGGATATGCATTATTCTTTGCCTCATCATGTCTCTTTTGATACTCATCTTATCTGACCCTCATGAAAAAATCTTTGAATTCTTGGGTTATAATGAAATCATCATTTGCCAAAAATTGTTGACATGTGAAGGCTCTCATGTCATTTGTATTATCTCTAAAATGCTTCAAATTCTTAGCTATTCTACTTGTAGGCATGTCTAACATCAAAGTTCTTGTAGGTGAAGATATTGGTTACTTGACCTCTTGCTCTACAATATTTTTTGCAACATCTTAAATCTCTACAATCTATATAGTATTTCCTTTTTCCTTTATCTTTTAGCAGGTTGTATTTCAACAACACCACTAGCTTTAGATTGCTCCTAAGCCTTTCACTCTCTAATCTAATATAAGGCCTAGTAGGAGCATTAGAATCCCTTCTATATGCATGCCCATTCTCTTCCAAAGGGGTTAATGTCTCTACATGAGTATGCATCATATGAATCTTCAAAATTAGATATTTCTCTTCTATAAAAGCACTAAGGTAATTAAGATTCAACTTCCTCTTTTTTTCTTCTCTCCTTATTATACCTATCAACTTTTTCCTCTTCTTAATCACCTCTTCAATTGTCAAGAAATTATTGTTACATATATCTCGTACATTATTTCATGCAAAAATGTTGGTCTATGGATGCTCAATTTCACATTATTTATGAAAGCTTTAGAACGTGTAAAGATCCATCCTAGCTTGCTAATTTCTTTTTTTGTTTTGTGTTTGGATGCTTTTCTGATTTATTTATTTTTATGGTTTTCTTATTTTTTCCCCAATTTTGAGGATTTTGCTTGAGTTTTAACAATTTAAAAGAAAGCAAATAAAGGAAATATGTTGGAAATTAAAGTGCAGAATTAAGTACATCAGAAGACAACTTTCTCGATGTTTATTTGCATCAAATTAGATAATTACATACCCATAAAATTTAGGTATACATATGATTTTCTTTTTGAGATAACAAATTGGTCACACTGAACATGAATTTTCAACCCAAGAGTGCCTCCAAAAGTCTGATCTATGTTTTTTAGTCTAATCCTAGGGTCTGATATGTTGATTTGATGGCTTGAAACCCCACATCCAACTAGGGTTAGGTTGCAATGGCTCGGGTGAAGGTATGGATGGTTGAGATTTATTGATGGACATTGATAATGACCTCTCAAATGCCTAGATCTGCAATATTTCCCTCAGATTATACCGTCGCAGTCTAAATTTTATGAAATTTTCTTGTTGTTACCTTTGAAATTAAGATTAAATCATGTTGGAGTAATTAATTATTCATGTTGGATATTATTATACCTTACTTAAGTTTACTTAGGTACATGCATTTCATAGTAGTTTGGGTATGAGACACTTGGGTGTTTGTGCCACATTGGGATTAGTGTGTAGGAGAATTTCCACCTTTTTTGGTCTTATCTTGTTGTTACATTTCACCTTCGGTGGGTGATCCACCTCATGTGGAATATTATATTGTTTCTCCTACCTACCACACCTATTTCCTACCCACCCTTGTTTCTTATTGAGCCACGTGTCATGTTTGTGTGCTCACATATCCATATAGCCTTACCCATATAAGCAGACTCATATTCATTGTATGTAACACTTGATGATCCAGTTGATTAGTATTTTCATCTTGATAGAATACAATTTCTTCCTATCAATATTTTGTCTATCTATTGTACTTTTCATTGAGCTCTTGATCTTGGAAAAATCTCACATGGTATCAGAGCCTAAAGGGCTTCTTTGATTAGTCATTTTGGAGGCATTGATTTTCGGATCTGAGGAGATGATATTTTTTGGGGTGTCCTACAACGACTTGGACACCATGGTTGAGTCTGGGAGGTTGTTTTCATAAAAAATGAGTATAAACTCGGCCATATTTGGTGAAAAACGGATTTTGGGTGTTGGAGAATTTTTTTTAGCCTATACGGCTAGTAGGGTACGATTTTGGTAAAAAAAAATGTTATTTTATTCTGCAATTTTTTTTCTTATTCCATTATTTATTAAATCACAGAATGATTTTTTTAAGGGGCGTATTGTAAAAGGTTTTTATTTTATTTAATATATATATATATATAAAATTTTTGCGAGGGGGGTTGTGACCTGCCATCCCTGACACACCGTACCAAGCCTGCCTTTTTGTGGGGCCCCCGCAAACTGCATGTGTTCCGGCTTGCCCCGCCAGTTGTCACCTCTGTTCCCTGTAGGCGGGCCCACCACTCGGGTCTCCACCATTGCTCTCCCTCCAGCTCCCGGGATCAGTGCTTCCCGACACCTACTGCCGCTATCCATAGTTCACAGGTCCTCCGATAGCTACTCCCGACACCAACATCCTTCCTCGGCCCCCGCAGCCTGCTGGATTCTGGCTCCGACAACTGTAGACTCGCACTCTAAGCTCTGCGCCCTGCTCCGCTCCGGTCGTTGACTGCCGACCCGATCTCCCAACAATCATCATACAGGCTCATCCTCTGCACAGTCACCATATGGAAAAGCCACATCAGCTTGCCACCTGTTCCACCACGTCAACGACCATACTTATGCCACGTCAGCCGTATGACCCACTTAGCAATCACCATGTTATTTTTCCATACAATACAGACTGTTTGTGCAAGGGAAGTGATGGTTTGATGATGGTCAAAAGATCGTCAATTTTAAGCTCATGAATATTGATGTTAGCGCTACATCAACAATTTTTTTGAAAATTTTTACCCCCCCCCCCCCCCCCCCATTGCAATCCGACTTCAGGAGAGCATAACTTGCTCATTTTGGCTCCTTTTTTGGTGCAATTTTTTTTGAAATGGGCTATAATTTCATGCTATTCGTAGTGGTGGGGGAATTTTATGATTTGGATGGACAATTTTTTTAGAATTTTCTGATCTTCATGACTATACCTGTCTAATCCTTGATTTTGCAACTTCAGAGGCTTCGTTTTGGGTCATATGACCTCCTTTTCAGGTGCTATTTTTTTTAAAGTGTATAATTTTTTGTCTACTTTCATAATCTGCCTAGTTTGCAGTGATTTTGAGTAGAAATTGTACTTTTAGTATTTGGTCATTTTTTACCTATTTGGTACTTGCATTTTGCTTAGATCTCAGTTTAGATCACTTGCAGTATTGTTTGGAGTCTCTTATAGCCTATTTGAGGCAGTGTTAAAATTGAAATCAGAAGTCCACCTTGCCTTGTTTTGCAAGTGGCCCATTGTATATGCCTAAGTATAAAGTGCCAAATCACCATTTTTTTTGGGGGGGGGTGTGGGGGGGTTTTCTTGATTGAGTAATTTGGGGGGGTGTCTTGTGTGATTGTGCCTCTCTCTATCTTGTTTTTTTTCATTTTGGTGATATGGGTTCTCCTAAATTTCCACTTTTAACTCCTCGTAATTATGCATCTTGGAAGATAAAGGCATGGAGTAAACTAATGGAAAAAAAGACTCATTCATTATGTAAATGGAACTATCACATCACCACCTGATCCTAAGGTTGATCCTAATGCTCAAATTTAATGGCTCACTAAGAATGCTATGACACTTGGAACTCTTAGAAAGTATGTATCGGATGACCTCATTTTTCACATTGATAAGTTTACTACAATTAAAGAGGCTTGGGATATTTATGAGAAGTTGTATGGACAAGTTGATGAGATTAAGGGCTACAAGCTTGATAGTGAACTCACAACATTCGATCCCAAGGAATTTGATACAATCCAAGATTATGTCACAAAAGAAAATGAGCTAAGAGCAAAGCTAAAGGATCATGTAATTGATAAAAAGGATGCTCAATTGGTTTATAACTTGTTGGACAAGCTTCCTTTAGAGTATGCAACCTTTGTATCTAGCTTTCACACCCATAGGTTATCTCAAGGTTCCTCATACACTTCTCCCTCATTTGATGCATTCATGGAGATGTTGATACTTGAACAATGTAAGTTGACCAAGATGGGGATTCTCAAATCTTCAAAGTCACAAGATTTGGTGGCTAACAAGGGGAATCAAAGCAATCAAGGAAAATGCAAGAATCAAAAGCAACCTAAGTCAAAACCACAACAAGATGGAGCATAATCATCCTCTCCACAACAAGGTGATTCACCTAAGAGGAAATAATATAAGGACAATATTTTTTGTGCATATTGCAAGAAGTCAGGACATGATGAACAACATTGTTACAAGAAGGATATTGACGAGTTAAAGCATCTTCTTGAGAAGAACAAAATCAACCTACCTTCTAGAATGTCTACATCAACTTCTTCTTCCAAGGATAAGGATAAAGGAAAGGATCACTCTTTTGGGACAGATAATGGAAAGGGACAAGCTCTTTGTGCTACTACAAGTCATGATTCAGGGGCTTCTCATCATATAACATCTTCGTAGTTTAAGTTTTATACATTTGAGCCTTGCACCATGCCGCAGATTTTGATGGGCAATCATACATACATGGATGGGATTGGGAAAGGATCTATTACCATTGGGGATAACTCCTTCAATGATGTGTTGTGTGTACCCCATTTGACAAACAATCTTCTTTCCATCTCTCAAATCACACATGGGGCAACTAAGAAAATTGTGGAGTTCACACCTGATTTAGTTATCATTAGAGACTTGGAGAGTAGAGCTATCATTGCGACTAGAGTAGTTGATCATGCATCTTGGTTTTACTCTTTTTCACATTTTGGTCCTATTGATGAGGTTGATTCTTCCTATGTTGATGATTCATATTTTGAGGTGAACTTTGGGTACTTGAACTTAGGGATTCTCACATGTGACCCCATTCTTGAGCCTTCCATTTCATCTCCTCCTATTGATATCATATCACCTATTGCACATCATGATGCACCTAGTGCTACATTTTTGCCTTGTGATTCAGTGTAGCAAGATATTTCTTGTCTTACAACTTCAATTGATTGGGGTGACTACTTGATAGACATTGCAGGCTTGTTTGTGGAGTCCTACATTGTATATTTGGGAGACATCATTGATAACATTCATTTTCTCTTTGATGAAGATTATCCTTCTTTTATTGTTGCGAGGGAACACTCTGACCCTCTTGTGCATTCTCTATGTGGTCATTCTTTAGAGGTTGACATGATTGTGGATGCTTTTGTACATCAATTGGAGGAGGTCTCTTTATCTTTGGAGGAGACATGTGAGTTTTTGGACATTGTTCTACATTCATCTCCACTAGTTCTTGGAGTGCCTTTTTCAGCAGTATGGAGCCACTCACCACCTTTGGAGGGGGTACCTTTCAGCATTGACATGGGGACACTTGAGAAGTTTTTAGAGATTCCATTCATCAAGAGTTTTTTTCCTACATATTCCCTTCATGATTGGGGAGACTTCATGGATACACCTTTGGTTTTGTTTCTTCCTAAGGGGAGGAACATTGTTCAACACTCGTGGAGCAGTTTCTTAATTCATCTTCGAGCTTCTATCATTGGTGCAGATTCTACATTGAAGGGGGGTACCTAGTCTCTCTTCTTCTTCTCTCATATGGGGGGAACTTTTTCCTCACATGGGGTTTTGTCATTTACATGTTTCCATGAGAGTTTCTATGTATGTAGTTTTCATCTATCTTTTGGGGGAGGGTTTTTTCCCATTGGGTTTTTCTCTTTTTCCCCGCTTTGTGAGAGATTTCATTGCATTGGTTTCCATGCATTTGCATTTGTACATGGGTACCTAACATGGCCTAGTAGCTGGGACCCATCTTGCATTGCTTAGTTGCATTGTAGACTTAAGTACATTCCCCTAAGTTTCACTTAAGGGGGGTGTTGGTGTAATTAATTATTCATGTTGGATATTATTATACCTTACTTAAGTGTACTTAGGTACATGCATTTCATAGTAGTTTGGGTATGAGACACTTGGGTGTTTGTGCCACATTGGGATAGTGTGTGTAGGAGAATTTCCACCTTTTGTGGTCTTATCTTGTTGTTACATTCCACCTTCGGTGGGTGATCCACCTCATGTGGAATATTATATTGTTTCTCCACACCTATTTCCTACCTACCCTTGTTTCTTATTGAGCCACATGTCATGTTTGTGTGCTCACATATCCATATAGCCTCGCCTATAGAAGAAGGCTCATATTCATTGTATGTAACGCTTGATGATCTAGTTGATCAGTATTTTCATCTTGATAGAATACAATTTATTCCTATCAATATTTTGTCTCTCTATTGTACTTTTCATTGAGCTCTTGATCTTGGCAAAATCTCACAAATCAACCCTTGGGAGGTATCAAGCATGCCTACAAGCCTCCAAAATTGGGAAGGGTTTCATCTCCATAACTTGATCTACTAAATCCTTGATCTCTAGAGCTCCAACTTCCACACTTTTGTTGCAAAAAAATGATTTCCAAACTACTAAATGAATCCTCACATGTTACTTTATTAACCCCAAGCCTTAATTCAAAATTTTAGGGTTGCATAATATTCTCATTTATTAATTTGTATTGCCTCCTAAGGCTAGTTGTACCTTTTTATGAGTCCCCTTATTAATCATTAACTTGTTTTTAAAAACAACTCTTTATGTCTCCTAGGACCATACCCTCATGGTGGCCCCCTTTTTAGTTACTTTATTAAATTTTATAAAGTAACTCTATTTAATAAAACACTCTATTAATTTAATTAAAATATTAAAGTCATTACTTTAATATTTCATTTTTATTTTGAAACCATCACTTGACCACTCCAACTAAAAATTGATGATGCACTTGGTCTTTGGGTGATGTCTATAATTAGCAAGCCAACTCCCACTCTCCCCTAAAAAATAGGAACTCTCCTAAAAAAAGGGAGAGTGTCTCTAATGATCTGAAAAAAGGCTCACAATGCCCCCTACAAGGCTCCACAAGCTTCGAGTGGCAAGTTGCCAGTCCCCTCATAAAACAAGAATTCTCCTAAAAAATAGGAAATTGACTCAAATCATCTAGAAATTCTTGCAAGGTCTTTTGCAACACTCCAATGGTCTTCGGGTGGTCAACAGGTCTACCAGTCCCCTCCTAAAAAAATAGGAACCCCTCCTAAAAAATAGGAGATTGGTTCCGAGCTCCAAAAATGCTTCCCGAGACTCCCCAAAGGGCCACAAGTCCCTTGAATGGATCCCTATCCACCGTATTATCCCACATGAGCCTTGATGATAGGCTAACATTGATACAAACTCTAACACTAAGGAAGGCATAAAAATGGGGACAGTACAGGACAAAAGATCCTTGTGCACTTAGGGTTCATTCTAGAAGACTACAAAATTGGTTAGAATTGTTCCAACCCCTCTTTATTGGTTGTTAGGAAGTCAACTTTTTAAAAGGAAGTTGGGAAGAAAAATCCCTTCTCTTGTCCACTCAATGGGCCTTAGTTGCTAAATGATCTCAAGGTATAAAGTTATCTTTGGAATAAACCTAGGCAAAATGTAGGGACTAACCTGACACCCATAGACTTTGAAAGAAATTTTGTAAGTGTGTAAGAACCAATCACCCTAGTTATTTGAAATCCCCAAGTTAGGAGTCCTCTCTATAAGCTTTGAGAAATCTATTACTTCCTTAGGTATCCTGACTTGGTGTTCTCCAAAGAAATTCAATAATCTTTTGATAATTTCTCTTCAAACACTAGACAAAATTTGCATTCTCACATTTGTGGTCCCAAATATGTATCTACATTGAATATGGAGAGGAAAATTGTTGTCATCTACTTCTCTAACTTGCAAAATTTTGTGCCATAAACCTCTTCTTGTATACAAAAAAACATGGCATAACAAGGAATACCATTTGAATTCAAACTTCTTCTCATTGGCCTTGATGACCACCATTTGCTTATGCATCTTCTTTGCACTATAAGAAGCATAATCAAATTCACTATTCACCACATGATCTTAAACTTTTGATGACATATACACGAGGTAAACTAGCATCCTCAATTTTACATTTTCACCCATCACTTGGCATAGAGTATGATAAGTCTTGATGAAATTGTCTTCAAGGGTCTCAAGACTGAAGGGTTCCTTTTTATTTTTATAAAATTTTGGTAGGCCTTTTATCTGGCCCCTTCATCATATGCCTTGAGATTAACACAAATCTATATATATATTTTGTGTGTTTGGTATTTCTCTTTGAAGGCCTCAAAATTAATGACTTTACTAACTACTAGATTTAGACTAAAAGCACTTGAAATAAACTCTTTTAATAAACTAGTCATCTCAACATCCTGTTAGGGTTTAGACAGATCTGGAGAAAACACAAATTAACAATTATATGCAGATACAAACACAAAAAAATGAAGAAAAATGCATAACACAGATAACACAAAGATTTGAGGTGGTTCGCCCAAGATGGGCTACATCCACATAACACAACCATCCAATATTTTCTTATTATCCAGTAAATCAGTACAACACAACACAATGCCTTTACATTTGAGCTACTTATCAAATAAGCGTTTTTTAGGGCAACACTCAAAGTCGGCTATTTTTAGGGTTTTCTTACAATGTCGGTGTTTTTTATTCAACAAAAAAATGAACCCCGACGAGGATACATGATGAGTGCGATGAATACTAAGAGGGGGGGGTGAATTAGTATGCCTAAAAACTTAACCAAACTCTTAAGCAATTTTACTACAGACCGATATAGTAGTTTAAACAACAAACTGGTTAAAACACAGATAAGCCAAATAGAAGATAAAGCATTCACCCACAGAAGCACAATCACCATAACACAAGATATTTTGACATGGAAACCCAAATGGGAAAAACCACGATGAGTAAAACTCACAAGTCAACTATCTGCAGAATAGTAACCAGACCGGTTAAGGCCTTACAATATTCTTCACCAGAACAGATCCTGTTAGGAATCCAGATCTCTATTAGGAGACAAATCCTATTAGAGACTAGCCTGTTAAAGGATTTCAGATCCACAACTGTGAACCACCTTGTTAGAGGATTTACAATAGGCTTGACTGGGCCTACTCGGTTAAGGGTTTCATACTTGTCGAAGAGATTAGTAATCAACAAGTGAATGATCTAGAAAGTAGCACATAATGCTTGGTTAGATCCTTGACTGCTCTCTGTTAATGCATTGCAACATTACTTCAGTCTTCTATCCTTTGCATGTTCAATCTCTATCGCATGATTCTTCTATAACAACTTCACTATTCAACACACATACACACATGTTAAAACCCTAGACATGATGTCCTTAAATAGGAAGCTGATTTCATGTTGGTCCAATGAGATTGGATTACAATTTCCTAGGTTCAAAGCATCTAGACACATTTGGTAACATGACACAAAAACACTACCAAAGTGTCGGTGGAAGATAACTCATCACACTATACAGTTTTACTGGTTGAATCACCACATCGATGTCGATGGATGATAACTCATCACACTTTACAATTTTACCTGTTTAACACAGTATACCGATTAATGAACAAAGACTGGTAAACTGGAACATAGTGTTCCGATCAAAAAGATTAATTGCTGCAGGGGTCCTCGTTCCGCTTGAGGTCTTCATACCGCTTGAGGTCTTCGATCATGCTTTGACCGGTAAGCATCTTCTGCAAAACACCGATAGTCTTTTATAAACAAAGACTATACATTCAATGACATATAATACCGGTGTGATCAATACAACACATATTACCGATGGAGAATAATTCATACACAAAATAAGTGTGTGTCCATCAATGACAATCACAACTAAACATCATCAAAATGCCAACAATCTCCCCCTTTAGCATTGATGGCAACACTTAGGAAAATTTGACATCTAAGTGCTTACAAAACAAAAATGATGCCATAATCAAAATTACCCCCCTAAGCATATACACTACTCCCTTTGCTAAAATTAGAAGCATGTACTACTTCAATTCCATTCCCCATAAAATTTTCAATTCAATATCACTCCCCCTTTGCCAACATAGTGTATAGTACTTTATTGATCAATTATCACATATCAACAATCTCCCACTTGGAGACAAATCAGGCTCCACACCAAACAATCTCCCACTTGGAGACTTATCTTGGACGACACTGCTAAATTTGCAGCTCCCATTGGATAAAACTCCTAGACTTGGTTGTTCCTTAATTCCATAATTTTCAATCAAGAAGGCCAAGAGAAATTGAGGAGGAAATCAACTTCTCTCGTGGGACTACCTTCGTGAACATATCTACAGGATTATCACTTGTATGAATCTTCTCAAGCCGTAACTGGCCATCCTCCAAAACAGACTGTATGAAGTGGTACCTGAGTTGAATGTGTTTTGTCCTCGAATGAAGAGCATAATTATTTGTAAGATGAATGACACTCTGGCTATCTGTATACAATGGGCTAGCCTCCTGCATTTGGCCCAATTCTTCCAGAAAATGTTGTAACCAGATCATCTCCTTGCTAGCTTTAGTAGCAGCTACATACTCAACTTCAGTGGTTGAAAGCACAACACCTTTTGCAATCTATAAATCCAACTAACTGCAGTTCCCCCTATAGTAAAACCATACCCTGTAGTACTCCTCTTTGTATTAATATCACCTGCCAGATCAGAGTCAATATATCCATGTAGAGCAACATTTGATCCTTGGAAACATAATGCCTTGCTAGTAGTACCTCTCAAGTACCTAAGAATTCATTTGACAACATTCCAATGCTCCATTCCTGGATTGCTCATATACCTGCTCACAACTCCCACTGCATGTGCAATATCTGGCCTTGTGCATACCATCACATACATCAGACTACCAACAGTTGATGAATACAGGATGTTAGATATTTTATTTACCTCTTCCTATGTCTTCAGACACATCTCCTTAGTCAATTTAAAATGACTAGCCAAAGGTGTACTAACTACTTTTGTATTCTGCATGTTAAATCTTTTCAACACCTTCTTTATATGCTGACTTTGGGACAAAGTTAACGTTCTATTTTTCCCATCCCATGAAGTCCTCATACCAAATATTTGCTTACCTGTACCCAAATCCTTCATAGCAAATGACTTTGCTAATTTCTGTTTAAGTTCAAATATATGTTGCATGTTAAAACCAACAACAAGCATGTCATCAATATAAAGTAACAAGATAATATAACTGTCATTATCCATTCTCTTAAAATAAACACAATGATCAAAATGACATTTGTGCTAACCTTGTTTAACCATGAAACTATCAAATTTTAAATACCATTGTCGGGGTGTTTTCTTTAGGCCATACAGACTCTTCTTCAACCTGCACACTAAGTCCTCCTTACCTTCGACCTCATATCCCTGTGGTTGTTGCATGTAGATTTCCTCCTCCAAACCCCCATGGAGAAAAGTTGTTTTAACATCTAGCTATTCAAGATGCAAGTCTTCTGCAACCATAAGACTTAGAACAATTCTAATTGAAGTGATTTTCACAACTAGAGAAAATATTTCATCAAAATCTAATCCTTTTTATGTGAAAAAACTTTAACCACGAGTTTGGCCTTATATCTTTTTTGTCCTCCATCCTCCTCCTTTAGCCTATAAACCCATTTATTTGGCAAGGGTTTTTTTCCTGCGGGTAATGGGGATTCTTCATCAAGGAATCCATTTCCTCTTTCATGCCTAGCTCCCATTGTTGTTTGGCATCCACCTGCATTGCTTCTTCATATCCTTCTGGTTCACCGGAATCAGTTAGTAAAATAGAGTACAAAGAAGGAGAAAATCTTTCCGGAGGTCTACTTAACCTCGTAGAACGTCTAACACTTGCAGGAGTTTGTGGGATATTTTGTTGTTGCTGAGCATCAGGTACCAATGTCATTTTATTTTCTGGAGTCTCATCCAACACAACATATTTCTTTTTGACCTATTCATGCTTCTTTTCCTGCACTTGTTTTTTATACATAACCTTCTCATTGAATATAACATCTCTACTTCTAATTATTTTTTCAGTTTTTCAAAATCCTATAATTGATAACCAAAGTCATCCATTCCATATCCAATGAAGGTACATCTTTGAGATTTAGCATCAAGTTTGCTTCTATTCTCTTTATAAACACGAACAAAAGCTTCACAACCAAAGGTTTTTTAGAAAAGAATAATTTACAACCAATCCATGCCTCCTCTAGAATGCCACCATCCAAAGGATTTGAAGGCCCCCTGTTTATCAAATAAACAATAGTATGTACAACATCGACTTGGAAATGTAGGGGCAATCCAACATACAATCTCATGCTCCTAGCACGCTCCATGATTGTCCTATTCATTCTCTTAGACACATAGTTTTCTTGTGGGGTTCCTGGAACCGCCTTTTGCCTTCAGATTCCATTGAAAGAACGGTAATCTTCTGTTAGAATATTTAATCTTTACTTGGCTTAGGTTTATTTGTATTTAGTTTAGGATATTCCTTTGGAATTCCTACATGTAATTTGTCCTCTACTACATGTGTGAGGACAAGTCATTTATTTTATTTTCCTTTATTAAGGAATATTAGATTTCCTCCATAAGAGGATGTGGACACATGACACACACACTTTATGAATGGTGGCATTCATAGATTTGGGAGTTACTTTGCAACTCCTCTCCTCATCTCTATTTAAGAGATGTCTCCTCTCTCATTTCTTCTTAATGACAATATTGTAAAGAGCTTCTTGCTCCCTCTCTCTCTTTCATTTTAGGCATTGCCTCATTCATAATAACACAAGGGTTTTTTCTTTTCTTTTCCCCTTTCAAAAGTTCTTGTGCCTCCTTCTTCACATTTGGGTGATTGCTCCAAGTTTTTTTCATTTCTCTTGGTAACATTTACTTCATCAATAAACTTACTTGGATTTTGTTTTTCTTTCCTTGCTCTTTTATTTCCTTTCATGGTATCAGATCAGGTTCTAATCCTTGTTTCCAGTTGAGATTGATGAAGGTTACCATTCTGTGGAGTTCACCTTCTTGGAGGCATTCTTGAGAGGAGAAGAAGTTCTTTCTCTAATATTTTTTACTGTGCAGGTTTTTTATTTCAGTTTTAATTTTTTTTTTCAAACTTGTTAACAAGTTTGCCTGCAGGTTTAATCTTCTTAGATTCAATTTTTTTTTTTTTAAATAAGTTTTGGAAGACTTGCCACCAAAGTCTTATTTCTGGTTTGAGTTTTGGTTTTGGAAGGCTTGCCACCAAACCCTTTTGATATAATTTGTTTTGGAAGGCTTGCCGCCAAGACATTCTCTATTTGCTTGCAGGTTCTAACATTTCGTGTTTGCAGGATTTTTAAAAAAAAAAAGTTTCATATTGTTCTCTAGTTTTATGTATTGCAGATTTTTGTTCCAGAAGTTTAACATTATATCGTCTTCTATTTGTGTTGTTATCTTTACAGATTTAACCTCTGTTTTTTTCACATTTTGTTTATTGTATTTGTTTGCATTGTTAATCTTTTATCCATCTGAGCCTGTGCAGATCATTCCAAATCTCTCCTCCCGTTATGTCTCATTGAACGAGTGTCTCATAACGTCTCTACCTCTATCTTCATATTGTTTATGTTTTTTGCAAGTTCATATATGTTAAAATCGTTATTCTTGTAACGCCTCTAACCCGGACTTCGTTTTTGCTCTTACATCTGCATATATCCCTGCCCCTCTCATCCTTCTGAATTCTCTTCCACGTTTCTGTAGCGTCCTAAAATTGCGACACTTGCAATTTCGACTGCATTTTGGTCTTCACGATGGCGACGCAACACGCAACCTGAATGGAGACTTCGAAACCTAATTATGACACTAAAAACTGCATTTTTCAAGCACCCTGGCCTGAACCTCCTTGCACCCTGCTGTCCCGGGAGGTGGGACCAGAGCGCCCAGCGCCCTGGTCCCCCAGGACCATGGCGCCCAGTGCCCTGGTCCCTGGGCCTATTTTGGGCCCGGTCTCCTAAGGGGTCTCGGGTCTTTATGTTTGCAAATTGGAAAATTATCTTTCCTGGTCAGCCTAAGGTCGGGAAAATCAGTCTATCAGCCCTAATTGACAAGTATATAAACGACATTTTCTCTCTCATTTGTATATGATGGAAAAGGCGTGGAAACTATACTCAAGCATTCAAGCATTCAAGCATTCCTTCAAGCAATTGATCATTTCAAGTCTCCATTCAAGGCTAAGTGTTGCATTCAAGACAAGAATTCAACCATTGAAGAGGAGATCACTTACTACATACTACTACAACATACAACATACAACATCTATACCTTCGCACATAAGGATACAAACATCCTTACAACAAGGTATTAGTACTTGTTTTACATTACAGACATTTACATTTACAGCATTGCTCATTTCTTGGTTAATTCCAAAACCAGGGTTTGACCTAAAGGCAAACCCCTAATCCCTAACCCCCCAATCGTCTTCGCTTTTCTGTGTGTAGGTTGCAGGTACGCGGCTGAAATTGAAGATCTGGAATCCTTGTGCAGAGACGAACAGATCCCCCTTCGTTTCGCGGATTTTTTGGAGGACCGTGGCGCTCGGGCGCCATCGTCCTGACAACTTTTGCTCAAATTTGCAGGACAGTGCCGTATCGACATTTTACTGCTAATTCCAGGTCCGCAGCTTCATACTGTATTCCTATCTCAGTTTATGAGCGAATCTTTCTCACTTTCTATGCATTCCTAGCTTAATTCTTCTATGCACATTCTTTACAAAAGAGGGTAGCCTTGCTTTCTTAACCCTTGAAACACATTTAGCATCCAATCTTGCATTGCGTGGGATTGGATCTTGTGGGTTTCAACCCCTCTTTTGAATGTAAGTCTCTCCCCTAAGTGAAAACCATCAACCCTAGTGAATCTCCCTCCTCTCTCCTCGGAGTTGGAAGAGGGGAGAGCAACTAGGGTTCGATCGCAATTTTCCGCTTTACATTTTGGTGAACCCGACGTGAACATCCTTTCTGATTATTCATGGTTAGATCTGAAAATTGGATTCCTTGATTACATTTCCATGTTTGATCTTTGGCAAAATTTTAGAGGTTAATTGCATAAAAACCCTAAATTTTCTTTTTAGTAATTAAGCTTGTGAAATGTCTAAATGTTAATGCTTGTTTCAGATCTACCCTTCTATTACAAATTATCAATTCATATCTATGCTTTAATTTTGAAAATTAAGTGGTTAAGTGTCAAAACCCTAATTTTTGAAACCCTCTTGATTCAACCTTTGTCCGACAATTTGACTGATCAAAACATCTCCAAATCAGCTGTAACTTTGGATTCCGCAATAAAATCACAATATCTTTCATCCCTGAAAATTTGGAAAAAAGTTGCGAGGACCGTGTGCATGCCGAGCGCCATCGTCCCCAACATTTTTTCTGAAATTTCGGGAGCAAGATCTTACTGTATTTTCCTGCTAAAATCCAGAATTTTGGCTGATTTTATCAATTATAACACTTTCAAAATTACAGTCAAAGTTGGTCTAGGGATTGCTTGGATTAACGCTTCTAATCATTCAAAAATCATTGAAATTGAAATTTTGTGTCAAAATTGTGTTCTTACTGTCCTAAATCTGAAAAGTGTGTTTGCATTCATTAAAAATTTCAGTGCTTTATTTAAATTCTTGCAATTTGTGACTTTTGAAATTAAGTGCTTAATTACAACAACTTCAATTTCCGCTTTCAAAATTGAATTTTGCGTGAAATTGAGTCAATTTTTAAAATTCAAAATTTGCATTGCTCTTGACATTCCCTCTAAAATCATAACATTCAAAATTTCAGTTTCCCTCTCTTTTTTCAAAATTCAAATTTTTGCATTTTTCGACAATCTTGGTAGGGTTCAATTTCGAGATTGCAACTTTAATTTGGCCTATCTACAGATCGTAAAATCACTCAATTTTTTCAGATTAGCTTTAAAATCATCATACCTTTCATCCCTGCAAATTTCGAAAAAAGTTGCAAGGACCGTGTTGCACTCCGAGCGCCACGGTCCCGGACATTTTTTCCGAAATTTCGGGAGACTGTCGTGATTGCATTTAACAGCTTAAATCCAGAAGATTGGCTGATTTTACTGAAAATTGCTACCTCTAAATTCAAAATCTTCTCTCTCTTTCTAGTGCATGAGTTTTACAACAATAAGCCCTACTTACACTATTCCCGTTAGACGAAGCCATAGAATTAAGTCTTTCCGAGGTTTAATTACCGAGGAGATGGAACCTAATTTGAATAGCCTTTTTAACGAGGACATGGGTAATTCCTCTAATCCTCCTAATGATGAAGAAGCTCTCCATGAGGTTTCTATAGAACAACTTTCGAAATTGGATAACCAATTTGATGATTTTCACCAATGGATGTCTCATGAGTATCCCGATAGTCAAGCTCTTCCTTTAATTGAGGGTCTAAAACGTATGCTTCACAGTGATAAGAATGGAATTGATATTTTGCGTGGTATTGCACACATTGTGGATTCGAATGTGATGCCTATGAAGAGTTGTGCTGAAAATTTGGGTTATACACAACCTCCTACTCAAGTCAATCATTCTATTCCTTTGACAACTTCTATTGCTAGCATACCTACCTTTACATCAAACATAATGGCTACTTCTACACAAGACATTCCTCCTGTGATCACCAGTCATGGGGGCAATCCTTCCTCTTCAATTAACCCTCTTCCTTCATTTAATCCGACTTCTTCATTCATTCCTTCAATGAGTGTTCCTATTACATCTCCACAAATGAACATGACGCAAGGGGGTAATTCATTCAATCATTCCATTCCTCCTTGTAGTGTTCCTCCTGTCCAATCATCTCCTATGACTAATTATCATAGAGTCCCACCACCTTACTCTTTACCTTCTTTCAATAACATAACACCTCCATCTCAATCTAACACATCTAATATGAATTCTTCGACTGAAGCGACCATTAACAATCTTGCACAAACTGTCTCTTCTTTACAGCAACAAATTGCCTCTATGAATCAATCTAAGTTTAGTGTGCCCACATTTGATGTTGCGAGCCCACTTTCTCTTGACATTGTTCGAGCTATCCCTCCTAAACATGTTGAAATCCCGCATTTGGAGCTTTATAATGGTAAAGGTGATCCTCTAACACATGTTAAGACTTTTCAAACAATTTGTACTGATTTTGCTTATGACCAAAGGTTGCTTGCAAAACTGTTCACTAGAACATTAAGAGACAAAGCCCTACAATGGTATTGCTCGTTGCCTTCTTATTCTATTACTTCTTTCGAACAACTTGCAAATGCTTTCATTCAACAATTTCAAAACAATATAAGTCCTAAAGTTCCTTTGATTGATTTAATGCATTGTAAACAAGGTGTTAAAGAAAAAGTGACTGATTTCATTGGTAGATATAAGCATTTGTATGCTCAAATTTCCTTCCCAGTGCCTGACAATGATATTCAAAGAATCTTTATTTCTAATTTACAAAAAGATATTCGAGACAAACTTCTGTTTTCTGAGTTTACTTCTTTCCAACAGTTGTGTGCAACTCTTCACAATTATCAACTGACTGTGAGTCAAATGGAACAATCACATCCTATGGCTCCGAGTGATAAGGGTGATAGCAGTCAACAACCATTTGGGAAGTTTAAACCGAACAGAGATTCCATCAAATTCAATGAAAACATCATCAACAACAATGTGAATGCAGCATCAGGTGTGCCTCCTATTTCTAAATTTTTCAAGAAAGAAAGAAAGTATACTCCTTTGAATGAATCATTGCATAGTATTATGAATAAGTTATTGGAACAAAATGTGCTTACTCTTCCTCCTATAAGACAAATTGATCCTGCAAAGATTACTTCACCTTATTTTGATAACAAATCTTTTTGTCAATTCCATCGTCAGCCTGGGCATGATACTGAAAAATGTTTTTCTTTAAAGGGTAAAATTCAAGATTTGATTGATAATAACACTATTTTTGTTTCTGGAGTGAATGATAAAGGCAACACATCTGTAGCTCCTCCTAACCAAAATCTTCAGATTTTTACTGATCCATTACCTTCTCATACCTCTAATACGATTGAGGCTAATGATTCCTCTCTCTCATATGTTGGTCTTGTGTCTATGGCTCCGAATGTGATTAACTTCGTAGAGCAGCAAGAAAATCCTAAAGAACCTTCCATCACATTTGATTCCAGTGAAACCATTAGGGCACCTGATGGTCCTTTATACATAGTTGCAAAAGTCAAGAATACACCTTGCCGTGGAGTGCTTATTGATCCTTTGTGCATGGTTAATGTTATTACTGAAGAATTTCTTTTTACTTTGCAATTGAATCAAGTGATCTATGACAAAACAGATGTGATTGTGAAATTATTTGATGCATTTTTTTCTCCTGCAATTGGTTCTATTACATTGCCTATTGAGGTCCATAACAAATCCCTTGATGTGAACTTTGCTATTATTCCTTCATCCGCACAATTTCGTGTGAAGCTTGGCTATCCTTGGCTGTCTTCCATGAAAGCTATTGCTTCTCCTATTCACAAGTGTTTGAAATTTCCCCATAATGGTGAAGTTGTTACTGTCAATCATAGTCTCTTTAAACCAGCTGAAAGAACCTCTAGTGTTCCTATTGATTACTTTTGGCCTAAACAATTCCAATCTCTTCCTCCGCGAAGTGATCATCTTTTCAAATCTTATCAAAAGTGGAAAACAGATATGATCCTATCTCTAAGTGAACCTAGAACACCTAAACTTGACATTCCTATCGTTCTTGAGAAGGAAGTTCTTCCTTTGAAAGATAAAACTAATGTCTTTCCTCAAGAAGATTCCCAACCCATCCCTATGGATGTGACTATGTCTATGCCTAATAAACCTTCTAAAAGTAGACCTATACCTCCTCGTCATGATGGACTTGGTCTTCTTCCTAAACCAAAAATTCCTCCTTTATATGGAGCAGTTCCTCCTCCTTCTTTTTATAGAGAGAAGAGACCTTTTTCTTCTCCTATTATCCAGCCTAAGAGACCACAACCTAAACACCCAAGTGATAGGGATGAGAACATTCCTCCTCCTCAATCTTCTCCACTTCCTACTAAGACTACACGTAATCATTCTGCACGTGAACGCCGACGAAAGCGTCGTCTTAGGGCTCAAGCAGCTGCTTCTCAAACTTTCCCATCTCCAAAAACACCTTCAACAAGCATTATTCCATTTTCTCCTCAGCCGGACATTGAGCCTAAATCTCCTAAACATAAGATGCATGATGGTCTTGATCCTGTGCGAGTTAAAGATCCTATTTTTATAAATCTTGATGATGATATAGATGAAAATGTTATTCATGATGAAAATGTTACTCCTCTTGCTTCTGATAGTGAATATGAACTTGTTGATGTTGATAACCATTTATCTAATGAATTTTCTAAAGCACTTATCCTAGCTCCTAGACAAGAACAATGTGGCTTGGAACATGAACATAGCCCTTGTTTGGATCTTGTGATAGCTCCATCTGCTGTGTTGGATGTTCCTCCTCTAGCGTGTTCCCTGCCTTCCCGAAACATTGATCAGCAAGATCGAGGGGTAGATGACGTGCTAGACTATTTACATTAGCATAGCAGATTCTCTCCTCCTCTCTTGTGTTACTTCTTCTATGTGTTATTCTCATTCTTCTATTTGTTGTCCTTAGTGTTGTCTACTTGAGGACGATGCAAAGCATTGAGATCTCTTTTGGTCTCTCTCATGTTGACTCAAAAGACACATGTGGTCCCTTCTTCTAGGTGACCTTCCTTGATTGGGGAATGAAGAACAATTATGCATACATACATATGATATATATACATGACTTATCATACAGCATACTAACCTCGAGGAAAGCGAAGTCACCTCGTGCTTTGTGTTTTGTGTCTATTATCCTTGGGTTTATCTCACACTTGGGGGCTAAATCCTTGCGATAACGTGCTCCTTTCCTTTCTCATTTCTTATGTGTATCACTACGTTAAAACAATCACCCCCGTTGAGGCGTGTGCGATCGCTTTAACGTAGGGGGGCATACACCCTGTCTATCTCTTCAGTATACATGAAAATTTCTTGGAGAACTCAGCTTTGCCTTGAAAATTTTCGATATTTCTCTTGCATGACTCATAGTGAGGGAACCTTACTACTGACAGTCATGGTTCTCCCTCGTGATCTTCCCTTTTACTTTATCAATCGAAGTCGTAAGATCCTTAGTCCACTGGGGGCTTGGTGTATCTTGCCTCCTTGACGTGGTGAAAGTCTTTCAATATTGTTTCCTTGTACTTTACCGGAAGTATGAGCATACATACTCCCGCTAAAGTGGGGGCCAAATGTAGCGTCCTAAAATTGCGACACTTGCAATTTCGACTGCATTTCAGTCTTCACGATGGCGACGCAACACGCAACCTGATTATGACACTAAAAACTGCATTTTTCAAGCACCCTGGCCTGAACCTCCTTGCACCCTGCTGTCCCGGGAGGTGGGACCAGAGCGCCCAGCGCCCTGGTCCTTCAGGACCAGGGCGCCCAGCGCCCTGGTCCCCCAGGACCATGGCACCCAGCGCCCTGGTCCCTGGGCCTATTTTGGGCCCGGTCTCCTAAGGGGTCTCGGGTCTTTATGTTTGCAAATTGGAAAATTATCTTTCCTGGTCGGCCTAAGGTCGGGAAAATCAGTTTATCAGCCCTAATTGACAAGTATATAAACGGCATTTTCTCTCTCATTTGTATATGATGGAAAAGGCGTGGAAACTATACTCAAGCATTCAAGCATTCAAGCATTCCTTCAAGCAATTGATCATTTCAAGTCTCCATTCAAGGCTAAGTGTTGCATTCAAGACAAGGATTCAACCATTGAAGAGGAGATCGCTTACTACATACTACTACAACATACAACATACAACATCTATACCTTCGCACATAAGGATACAAACATCCTTACAACAAGGTATTAGTACTTGTTTTACATTACAGACATTTACATTTACAGCATTGCTCATTTCTTGGTTAATTCCAAAACTGGGGTTTGACCTAAAGGCAAACCCCTAATCCCTAACCCCCCAATCATCTTCACTTTTCTGTGTGTAGGTTGCAGGTACGCGGCTGAAATTGAAGATCTGGAATCCTTGTGCAGAGACGAACAGATCCCCCTTCGTTTCGCGGATTATTCAGAGGACCGTGGCGCTCGGGCGCCATTGTCCCGACAACTTTTGCTCAAATTTGCAGGACAGCGCCGTATCGACATTTTACTGCTAATTCCAGGTCCGTAGCTTCATACTATATTCCTATCTCAGTTTATGAGCGAATCTTTCTCACTTTCTATGTATTCCTAGCTTAATTCTTCTATGCACATTCTTTACAAAAGAGGGTAGCCTTGCTTTCTTAACCCTTGAAACACATTTAGCATCCAATCTTGCATTGCGTGGGATTGGATCTTGTGGGTTTCAACCCCTCTTTTGAATGTAAAGTCTCTCCCCTAAGTGAAAACCATCAACCCTAGTGAATCTCCCTTCTCTCTCCTCGGAGTTGGAAGAGGGGAGAGCAACTAGGGTTCGATCGCGATTTTCCGCTTTACAGTTTCATTAAATAATTTGCTTTTTGTTATTGTTCTATCTCCCTTACCTTTCACGTAAGTTTCTTTCCTTTATTATTAAAGTTAAATTCTCTTCAATATCTTCCACATATAAAAAAAATTGTTTTTATATATGAAGTTTTTAATAAAGTTTTTAATTTGAATTTTTATTAGTAAGGAACATTGAAAGTTTTTAATATATATATTTTAAATTAAAAGTTAAGTTTTTTTTAAATTTAAATTTGTTATTAAAACTTTGAAAATAGTATATTTTCATAAATATTTTTTTAAAAAAAGAAATTATTTTTTTAAGAAAGATTTATTAATTTTTGTTCAAGTTTAATCAAGGAGGTTAATTTTTTCTTTTCTTTTAGTTAAAGGAGGTAAAAAAAAAAAACTCTATACTAATCGTAATTTGTTCATTATTTTGCTATCATGTCTACTTTAATTCTCGAAATTAAGTTAAATAGTAGTAATTATCATTTATGTAAAACACATATTTCTTTTGTATTTCATTTCAAACACCTTTTGGATGTTGCAACTGATAAAAGTTTTGAGCCCGCTACAACTGCTCCTCAAGCCGACCAAGATAGATGGAAGGCTCAAAATGAGGAATCACTTGG
Organism: Cryptomeria japonica; assembly: GCF_030272615.1. Taxonomy (NCBI): domain Eukaryota; kingdom Viridiplantae; phylum Streptophyta; class Pinopsida; order Cupressales; family Cupressaceae; genus Cryptomeria; species Cryptomeria japonica. The sequence continues at coordinate 48,739,827 of NC_081408.1, read as the reverse complement.
TTTAATTGGTATTTCAATGGTTCCTGATTTGTATGTTCTAATTGGAAATGGTACAAAAGCGTATGAAGCTTGGGAAATTTTAAAAACAACTTATGATAGCTCAAATGAATCCTGAAAAATTCAGCTTCAAGATCAACTTGAAGATCTCAGGTATACAGATTTTAAAACCATGGATGAATTCTTATTAAAGTTTGATTATGTTAATAGTCAATTAACTGGTTTAGGAGTTACTCTAGTTGATTTACATTTAATTCATCTTATTCTTAAAAAGTATCTTCCTCATCAATTTCAACAATTTATTACAAATATTCATGCTCAACTTGCTATTCCTAGTTTAGCTACTCAATTAACTTATGATATTTTTTGTAATTTATTACGTCAAGAGGAAGCTAAATTAATTCAATTTGGTACTCTTAAAAGTAGTGAACATGCTTTTATGTCTAAAAACCAAAATCATAATAATAATTTTAGATCCAATAATAATAATCATAATCATAATAATAATAACAAATCTTCTAATTATCAATCTCAGTCTAAATCCTATCATAACAATTCTGATAATAATCATCATAATAATGCGTACAATAATCAAAGGAATAATTCTCAAACAAGACCCCATTGCACATATTGTGGGAAAGATGGACATGTTACTAACAATTGTTTTAAGAAGCAAAATGGTAAAAAGCCCATGAACCAAAATAATCAAAATAATCAACAACATAAACCTCATTATAAGAAAGGTAATAATAATGGTAATTCATCTCGTCGTGCATTTACATGTACTTATAATGTTTCTCAACCACTTGAGTGGATTATTGATTCTAGTGCATCTCAACATGTTACTTCTCATAAAGAATGTTTTGAATCTTTGCATCTTGATACTTCTAATATTCCTGTTCAATTAGCTAATAATCATAGTTGCAAAGTTGAAGCTATTGGTGATGTGAATGTTCCTAATGGAAAATTACATGATGTTCTTTATGTTCTCGAATTAAAATCAAATTTGATTTCAGTTCCTAGACTTTGTCAAGATTATAAGATTAACTTTTATCGGGGCATGTGTTATATCATTGATCCAAAAACTAATCATGTTATTGCTACTGCTAAAATGGATAGTGATAACTTATTCAAGTTCTATGAATTTGCTCCTACAAAGTATTCCTTGCTTACTACTATTGATTTTACTATATGGCATGAAAGACTTGGCCATCTCAATTCTGTTATATTTCATTGATGCAAAAAGCAAATATGGTTGATGGATTGTCTAGTATTGTTCCTTCTCAAATTGTTTGCAATGGTTGCATAAGTGGTAAGATGCATAGGGAACCCTTTCCTCATGGTCAATCTTGGAGGGCATATACTAAATTGCATCTAGTTCATAGTGATCTCTTGGGTCCCATGGAGAATCCCTCCATCCAAGGTTCAAGGTATGCTCTTACCTTTGTTGATGATTTTTCAAGGAGAACATGGATACATTTCCTTCATAGTAAGGATCAAGTGTTTGATGTGTTTACTGAATTTCATATGTTTGTAGAAAGACAATCTGGTTCTAAAATTAAGATTCTTCTTACTGACAATGGAAGAGAATATGTCAATAATGCATTTAATGCTTATTTGAAATCTTTTGGAATTAAACATGAGCTTACCATTCCTTATACACCACAACAAAATGGTGTGATGGAACGGAAGCATAGGACCATTGTGGAAATGGCCAAATGTTTATTGCATGCAAAAAATATGGATTGCAAGTTTTGGGTTGAAGCTATGGCTTGTGCAACTTATTTAATTAATAGAACACCTACCAAAGCCTTAAAGGATAAAACTCCTGAAGAAGCTTGGTTTGGTAGAAAGCCCAATTTGCAGAATTTAAGAATTTTTGGTTCCATAGCTTATGTTCACAAACCTAAGGAGAAAAGGAAAAATTAGATGCTAAATCTTCTCCTTTTATTTTTGTTGGTTATGAAGAAAATACTAAAGGTTATAGAGTTTACAATCCTATTACTAACAAGGTAAAAGTTGCAAGAGATGTTTGTATTGTAGAAAAAGGCATTCATGATTGTTCTAAAGTGGAGGATGTTGAACTTGATCAAAGCAAAGTTGTGCTTGTGGAGGACCAACCTCCTTCTCTTAACCCTACTCCTAATGCATCTTCCTTCTAGTGATAGTGATGATGATAATAATGACTCTACTCCTCATGACTCTTCTTCTAGTGATGAATCCATTACTTCTAAAAGAAGACCTAAATGGTTTAAATATTTAATTCAAGATAGTGATGAATACTTAGCTAGAATGGATAAAATTCAAGCTAGACGAGTTAATTATTGTAATTATGCTTTAATGACTACTATTATGAATTCTAATGATCCTAAAACTTTTGATCAAGCTAAAAATCAACCACATTGGTAAAAAGCAACGAAGGAAGAATATGATACTTTAATTTCTAACCAAACTCGGGATTTAGTTCCCTTGCCTCATGGTAAAAATCTTGTTTCTTGCAAGTGGCTTTATAAAACTAAATTGAATGCTAATAATCAAGTCAGTAAATTTAAAGCTAGATTAGTTGCTAGAGGTTTTTCTCAAATTGAAGGCTTAGATTATACTGAAACTTTTGCTCTTGTTGCTAAAATGCCTACAATTAAACTTGTGCTTGCTTTATCTTCTAGAATGAATTGGCCTATTCACCAAATGGATGTTAAAAGTGCTTTTCTTAGTGGTGATTTACATGAAGAAATTTATATGTCTCAATCTCCTAGTTTTATTAAAGAAGGTAATGCACACTTAGTTTGTAAATTAAAGAAATCAATTTATGGATTCAAGCAATCTCCTAGGGAGTGGTATTCAAAGATTAATGAATTCTTTCTTTCTCAAGGCTTTATTAGAAGTAAAAATGATCCTAACTTGTATATTAAACATAGTGAAGATGATATTATCATTATTATCTTGTATGTAGATGAAATTTGATTCTTACTTCAAGTTCCAATACTTTGATTTTTGATATTAAGTTTCAACTTAATCAAAAATTTCAAATGACTGATTTAGGTCTTTTACATTATTTCTTAGGAATGCAAATTTGGCAAACCTCTAAAGGAATTTTCTTATCTCAAAGTAAATATGCTCAAGATCTCATAGATAAGTTTAAAATGAATGATGCTCACCATGTTTCAATTCCTATTGAATTAGGCACTAAATTAATGCTTGATATGCAAACTCCTCTTGTTGATCCTACTTTGTATAGACAATTGGTTGGAAGTTTGAATTATTTAACTCTTACTAGGCCAGATATTGCTTACAGTGTTGGTTTGGTTTCAAGATTCATGTCTAAACCTCAACAAACACACTTTAAAGTTGCTAAAAGAATTTTAAGATCTATTAAAGGAACTATTAATGTAGGTTTATTTTATGATGCAAATTCTGATTTTACCTTAAACAGTTTTACTGATTCTGATCTAGGTGGAGATCCCAATAATGGGAAATCTACTTGTGGTTATTGTTTTTTGTTGGTTCGGGAGCAATTTCTTGGAATAGTAAAAAGCAACAATCTACCTCTCTTGGATCCACTGAACTTGAGTACAAAGGATGCACTAATGCTTGCAAAGAAGCCTTGTGGCTTAGAAGACTACTTGACGATTTGGGTCTACCTCAACATGAACCAACTCCATTGTATTGTGACAACCAAAGTGCCATTGCCTTGGCTAAAAATCCAATTTTCCATGCAATGACAAAACACATTGCTCTCCAACACCACTTTATTAGAGAACAAATTGAAGACAAGAAAGTTTCACTCCTCTATTGCAAGGGGGAAGACCAAGTTGCAGATATTTTGACCAAGCCACTTTGTAAAGAAAAGTTCTAATTTCATTGTAAAATTCTTGGATTGCAACCCATTGAAGGGTTTGATGTAAACTCCCCAAGTAAAGCTTAAGGGGGGGTGTTAGAATATTTAATCTTTACTTGGCTTAGGTTTATTTGTATTTAGTTTAGGATATTCCTTTGGAATTCCTACATGTAATTTGTCCTCTAGTACATGTGTGAGGACAAGTCATTTCTTTTATTTTTCTTTATTAAGGAATATTAGATTTCCTCCATAAGAGGATGTGGACACATGCCACACACACTTTATGAATGGTGGCATTCATAAATTTGGGAGTTACTTTGTAACTCATCTCCTCATCTCTATTTAAGAGATATCTCCTCTCTCATTTCTTCTTAATGACAATATTGTAAAGAGCTTCTTGCTCCCTCTCTCTCTCTCTCTCTCTCTCATTTTAGGCATTGCCTAATTCATAATAACACAAGGGGTTTTTCTTTGCTTTTCCCCTTTCAAAAGTTCTTGTGCCTCCTTCACATTTGGGTGATTGCTCCAAAGTTTTTTCATTTCTCTTGGTAACATTTACTTCATCAATAAACTTACTTGGATTTTGTTTTTCTTTCCTTTCTCTTTTATTTCCTTTCATGCCTCCTCTGGAATGCCACCATCCAAAGGGTTTGAAGGCCCCTTGTTTATCAAATAAACAACAATATGTACAACATCTACTTGGAAATGTAGGGGCAATCCAACATGCAATCTCATGCTCCTAGCACACTCCATGATTGTCCTATTCATTCTCTCAAATACATAGTTTTCTTGTGGGGTTCCTGGAACTACCTTTTGCCTTCAAATTCCATTGAAAGAACGGTAATATTCAAATTATTTGTTGCAATACTCGCCTCCATTATCAGATTTGAGACACTTCAACATTTTTCTTGTCTCATTCTCAACCAAAGCTTTCCATTTCTTAAACATTTCAAAAACATCTATTTTCTATTTTAAGAAATATACCCATGTTTTTCGGGTTGCATCATGTATAAAAATAACATAATAACAAGAGCTACCAAGAGATGATACTTGAGCCAGTCTCCATACATTTGAATGCACAAGCTCTAATTTCTCACTCCTCTTCTCTTTTCCAACCTTGAGAAATCTGACTCTTTTTTGTTTACCATAAACACAATTTTCACAAAATTCTAAATCAATTTGCTTCAAACATGGAATTTTTTTTTAGAGTGAAATATTTTCATCCCTTTCTCACTCATGTGGCCAAGTCTATGGTGCCACAGTTTTGAATCTGTCCTTGCAACATCTATTGTACCTGTCCCTACAACAACTTTTTCTGTAGCAACTAAGGTAGAATAAGTTACCAGTACACAAATACAATGTGCCTACCTTTGCACTTTTAGCTACTACTAATGCACCTTTAGTGACCTTCCAAACATTGTCTAAGAAGGTAACTATGTAGCCTTCACTGCCCAGTTGACCTGCAGAAATTAAATTTCTTCTTAAATTAGGAACATGTCTCACCTCCTGCAACAACCAATCATTTCCATTCTGCAACTTTATTTTTATCCTGCCTTTTCCAACAATTTGACAGGGCTCATCATCACCCAAATATACCTGTCCAAAATCACCTTGAACGTAATCTAGAAAATATTTTCTATGGGGTGTAGCATGTAACGAAGCCCCCGAATCTATTACCCAAGAATCATTAACATTATCTAAACACAAGATCAAGGCATCTTGTAAAGTATTACTTGCAACATTAGCTTCCTTACTGCCATCTTCATTTCCACGTCCTTGTTTGTTTTTCCGAGACCAACAATATTTCTTTAAATATCCTGAATTTTTGCAGTATCAACAATCCTTTCTTCCTCTGGATTGAGAGCGACCTTTCTTTGACTTCCCTTGTGACTTCTCACGCCCAAGGCCTTTTCCTGTTTCCTTTGATCTTCCCTTGTTCTCAACATTCAAAATAGTTTATGATGATGTTGAAGTCTCACCTGTGCTTGTCCATCGCATTTCCTTGCTTAGGATAAAACCAACAACATCATCAAATTTCAAAGTATTTGAACCAGAGATAAAGTTACTTACAACCATAACCAAGCTATTCCAACTTTTTGGCAAAGAACATAAAATTAAGAGATCCCTAACCTCTTCACCAAAGTTAACATTTACAAAAGTCAATTGGTTGGTAATTGTATCAAATTCATTTAAATGTTCCACTACAGATCCTCCCTCACTCATTTTCATATTAAACAAATGCTTCATAAGAAATACCTTATTCGAAGCTGAGGATTTTTCATATAGTTTAGCCAATACCGCCATGAGAACTGAAGTTGTTTTTTCTTGTGATAAATTGAATGCTACAAATGGCGTAAGGCACAACCAAATGGTTCCCAGTGCCTTTCTGTCCAGAATATCCCATTCTTCATCTGACATCGTGGTCAGTTTCTTTGACTTTCCTTCCAGTGGCCGCCACAAATCGTTTTGATACAGGTGATCCTCCATCTACATTTTCCATAACGGATAATTTTGGTCGTTGAACTTCTTGACCTTGAATTTGGTTTCATCCATTGCTCCCACTCAAAACCGAAAAGTCCTTGCAAATTTACTGAAATACATTGCCCTGATACCAATTGTTAGGGTTTAGACAGATCTGGAGCAAACACACATTAACAATTATATGTAGATACAAACACAAAAAAATGAAGAAAAATGCATAACACAGATAACACAAAGATTTAACGTGGTTCACCCAAGAAGGGCTACATCCACAAAATACAACCATCCAATCTTTTCTTATTATCTAGTAAATCAATACAACACAACACAATATCTTTACATTCCAGCTGCTTATAAAAAGTGATTTTTATGGCAACACTCAGAGTTGGTTATTTTTTAGGGTTTTCTTATATTATCACTCATGAGGATACATGACAAGTGTATAGTACGTTCCTGATCAGTCACCACATATCAACACATTGTTCCCTGCTAACACTTTTCTTGATTGCACATGATACCTTTTGGTAACAACCTTGACAAATTCAACATCACAAAAATATTTGGCTTCACAAACTTTCCCAAATCCAAAATTCATGCATTACAAAGCGAAAAATAAGCCTACCTCTTTCTATACTAGTGTTCAAATAAGAACCAAGCAGTGACTGGTATGTGAGCATCCTTGGACCCTCCTAAATTATCAACCAACTTGTCTATCGAGCCTCTACAACCACACACATTTTTAAGTCTCTTCGATGATCCAAGGAATTAAATTAATAGGTCTTCATCAAGCCTCCTCTTCAAAGTGGACAATTTACCATTAGCTCATTTCGTGCAATTTCATAGGCTTAGGGTTTCTTCTATTGCTAGGGTTGGTTTTATAATTTTCTTTAATTTGACTTAATTCTCCCACGATTTCAACTTATACTAGCAATTGCAATACTAGAGATAAAAAACTATAAAATTTAATGGAGTTGAGTGCAAGATGATCACTCACTTGTCATTTTCAATAAAGCCCACTTTTGTCACAAACTTCATGGATAGCTCAAATTGCTTGAAATTTTTTAGTGCACATGAAAGTAATTGTTGAGTTGGTCCCAGTGAAGTATTTATTTCACTCCAACGACTAAGAATTCAACTAGTAATAATCATTTCACCATTACTACTTATGTGTTGTCATGCCCAAAATTTAGGGCAAAAACGGAACAATTTTTTTTTTAAAAGATACTAGTTTAATTAACAACACACTCTTGCGACAAGCGTTAAAGAAAATTTCATTATTAAATTCTGACTAATTTCGAACGAACTAAGCTTCGTTGAAATGTTATATTTTAATTGCGGAAAAGCCTACTGGTTTAGATTCTATTTCCAAAAGATATTTAGTTAATAGCTTTATTAAATTTATCAAACTAAAAGTATTAGGAGAGATATTTTAATTTATCCCCCACTATGACTATATAGTCTTAGCAATTCTTAATTAATTTCTTCTTTATAATTTTTCCCCAAATCAATATTGTGTACATATGAAATGTACATATATACATATTGATTATGCATATATTTGTATTTCAATAATTTAATTTCTTAAATCAATAAAAACTCAAAAAAAACATACATATATATACATATATATATTCCCATATATATATATGGAAACATATATATTTATATATATATATTCTACTAATATACCATTATTTTAATCCTAACCTCCAAAATCCATTGCAACTTTCTAAATATTATCTCTTAATTTCCTCAACCCTAATTAGGGTTCTAATTTCTTATTTAACCATTACCTAAACCCGAAAAAACATATCTATTTTTTTATTTTTAAAACTAAACTTCCCTAGCCCCTTTCGGGCTAGGGTTTAACCCTTTTTTTTTTAATAGATGAAGATTCATGCTGGGCCGAAGACCCTACGGGCGGCCATGTCCAAATTTACTTGCAGGTCGCGGAGGTTGGAATACATATTGGGCCGCGCGCGCGCCACTGTGTGGGCGCACAGTGGGCGCCGCGGCACCACTGTGTGCCCACACAGTGGGCGCCGCTGGCGGCACCACTGTGTGGCCACACAGTGGCGGCCGTGGCCGTCCACTGTGTGCCCACACAGTGGGAGCCGCAAGCGGCTCCACTGTGTGTGCACACAGTGGGCGCCGCGCGGTCGTCCACTGTGCATACACACAGTGGAGCCCGCGGGGACCCCAACTTATATATTTTTTTTTTAAATTTTTTTTTTAAACTATTACATATATATATATATATATATATATATATATATATGTGGTATTTACATAAATTAATAAGCATAGATAAAAAGATAATTCTAAATTCCAAATAAAATTTATATATATTTTAAAAGAGAATTTTTTTTTTACATGTAAAATTTTAAGCAAATATAATAAAGGAAAAGATAACATTAAGTTAAATCAAAAAAAAAAAATAAAAAAAAAAAATATATATATATATATATATATATATATATATATATATATATTTAACTTTAAATTCATCTATAAAATAAGCTTCTAAATCCATGTTAACAAATTGCAATTTAAAGTATTTCACAAAGATACATTATACGTTTTTTTTTGGTAATAAGAAATCCTTTACTATTTTTTTTTAAATAAAATATTCACATAAAACAACTTTTCTTTCCATCTAAAATACTTAAAAGCTTTCAGCTTAAATAACTTCTATTTTGACTCAATTAAAAATACAGGTAAAAATCTAAATGAAAACAGACTTTTTATTTCTTTCATAAAACAAGAAGCTTTGCATGCATCACTAATAACTTCTCTTTTTTTTTAATATACTAGAAGTAGAAATAACAAGTTTTTTTTTCACATCTCAAAGATATTCTACAATTTCACAGGATGCTTTCTCTGAATAGTCAAACATTAAGACTTCAAGTCTACTTCCACAAAATTACAACTTGCTTCTTCTTTTCTATGATTGAGGCATATTTCTATAACAACTTAGTAAACAAACATCTGCAACTGAATTTCAAGTATCTTCAATAACAATCTTCTATATCTCTTGCATGGCTCCTATTCACTTTCTTCTGCATTTTTCCTGCATAATGGAAAACACAAAAATGACCACGGAGTGCTCACCTCCCAGCCTAGGCTAACTGGTAGCCACCCCCGAGCTCGGAGAACCAATTCCTAGACGGGTAACAAACAGGCAAACACATAGAAACACAAAGCATACAAATAATCCAGACACATTCCCAACCTGGCTTTCACAGCACCACACTTTGGTGGTGAACATTTTCAAAGGGTGGTAGTGGACCAAATACCCTGAGGAGAATCTGCAAGTATGTAATAAACAAGAAGCCACCTCATGGCACAAATAAATTATCAAGAATCTCAACCCCTTAATCCTTATGCCCCCCAAAGGCATTCTAGCCTTATAACCCTCCTTATGACCCCCATAGCACAAACAGGCCATGCAGCAAGGGTCACACAAAGATCCCTTGTGATCGCTCTCAAAAGAGAGTCTCTCACTCGAGGGCTGTCACTGCTACCACCCTCAAGATCCTCTTCTCTCCCAAGAGAAAGAGATCTTGAGAAACTCCCAAAACACATTCATTCATAAAACAAAACCAAAAAAATTTTCAAACATCCATTTTCAAGAATACAGATTTTCTTATTCAACAACTTTCAGAAATAAACAAGAAAAAGACATTAAAAGTAAAAGTTGAAACCAACCTTAATCTGCCCAAAGGTTATAATGATATCTGAAGAAGAGCTGCCCAATCCACAATTCTTTATTTTCCTTAATCAATTTCTTTATCCCATAACATTATTTTTTTTCTTCCAAATTTTCTTCTATCTCCAAAAATGGAGAGTGGGTGATTAACCAATTATTCCCAAAAATCTTCCTTAAGAAGCTCACTCTCTGAGTTCTCACAGGATTCTAAAAAAAATCAACAAAAAGAAGGAAGAAAGCAAAAATGCAAAAAGACTTTTCCTTCCAAGAGGGAAAATTTTGATTTGATTTCACTTCCATTTTCAATTTTCGCTCAACTCAAAAAAACCAATTTTTAAAGCGTTAAAAAGATCATTAAAGAGTAGAAACTTGCCTAAAATTACCCCTAACCCCTAGGTATACCTTATGGGCTTCAGGAAACCCTAATAAACTACCCCTAGGTGTTCATTTAACCCATTTTAAACCCCCCTGAAGTTTATTTTCGGGTCAAACATAAGTTGACCACTCCAATATCATATTCTCAAAATATCTTTTTGACAACACATTATTTTATTTAAAATTAATTATAATTAACACTTTCCCATCAAGAGACAAAATAAAATATTTAAATTTAAATCCACACATGTGTCAAGTGACACTAATAAAATACTTTTACAAAAATAAACATGAAATTGTCTCTTGAGGTTTTTTACACAATAAATTTAAATAACACATAACACACATGCAGCATATACTGATACGAATAAAATACAACACAAACGGGGTGTTGTCTCTCCAAATAGACAAACCCTGGCTTTACGAACATACATAAGTCTAGGTTTGATTCTCCGTAATTTTCCATGGTCACATGGTAAATTTCCTGCGCATCTCGATTTACACATTAGTACTTCCAAATATCCAAATATAATATAATTCAATAATATAACAATGCACGTCATCACTTGCATACAATTTTCATCTGCACAGATTGAATACATCTTTTATCAAGCAAATTCACATAAGCAATTTCATCCCAATTCACATAACAAAACATATATCATAGTTCTATATTCAGAGTAAAGTCCTGCAAATTCAATAACGACATCTATCATTACAATATCATCCTATCTAATAATCATGTAGTGTTCTATCCCATAAAGCATGTAAGTAAATCATCAAATCATAGCAATGTTATCCAATATCCTGAAATCATATAAGTTCTAAGTCTCAAAATGCATCAAAACAAAGTATCCATAATAGTCTAAAATATAAAATCCACTGAATGTCAAACTGAGTCGAGGTGAGGCCTCACATGTGTTCAACCGTAGTAATTGCAACTATCTATTTGAAGTTTAACTGCAAGCCATTGATTTTAGTTAATCGTAGTAAGATCAATGATCCAGATTGGTTTGGTCAAATTTGCAAAAAAATATTTTTATGTTTTAAAAGATTTGGACCAATCATAAGTTGCCACCAAGGAAAGAACTTTACATCATAATGCCTAATAGGCTCCACGCATCAATATTTCATGCTCTTGCACTGGATATTGGGTCCCACCATTATGACAGTGCATGTGTCCTCATCATGTTAACCCTAACATAATGTGATTGAGTAAAGTAAGTCATTGATGAATTAGAACCAAAACTTAAAGGATTTGACACTCGAGAAATTTTTTGTCAAGGGAAAAATAGGACCAGAGAGCCAAGAGCATTTTGTAAGGTTCCATTAGTATAGGAGTAAGAAAAGTAGGTGTGAGGGTAACCTTTGGCTAAATTTGTTTCTACTCAGTACAAAATTCTTTTATTTTTTCCATGTGTTAAAAAAGGTGTAGTGAGAGGGGTGTAATTCCCCTATGATTGTTTGTTGTTGAGATGATTCACTCATAAAATTGTTTCTTTTCTCTATTCAACAATCCCCATATTCACTTTTGTATTCAATGTCAAATTTATTGTGATAATTATAATTAAATATCAAAACAATCATTTCTTTTTGCAATGACTATCTATAAAATTAGTGCCCAATTTGCACTCTTACTGGTTACAACAACCATTGTTACCATTGATATCATTTCCTTGAACATCTCGAAGCACCAACAAATTCCTTGTCCCAGTTTGTGCCTCATCCATCCGCAACGAAGTCAACATAAATAAAAAAAGATTCCAAGTTCTAACACAATTCTCGATTCTCAACAAAGGAATTCAACTACTTGCACATAGAACAATTCCACTTAACCCTCCAACCTCTAAATTATCGAGCCACTAATATACCATCTCTTAGTCTCTAAATGACCACTCCTAATTTGATTTTTGGTCAACCTAGATAACAAATGGTCACATTTGCCTAAATAAAGTTTTCACTCATCCCAACAACTACTATCATTGTTGTTATCAATTCCTTGAACAACCTAAACTATTGACAAGTTCCAAGTCCCAATTCATTCTCCAATTGTCCACAACAAAGTTAACACAAAGCAATCACAAAGAAAAAGTGTGTTCCAAGTTCCAACATAATCCCTAATGATCAACAACAATCACTATCATCATCAAGAACACTTTTCAAAGTAGTTGAAACCTATGACATCTTTCCATTTTCATCATAACATTGACAAGATAAAACGATGAAAAAAGGGTTCTTAGTTCTAGATTAACACTTGATCCCCGATAGACAAATTCAAAGGACATAACAACAAAGAAAGGATTCCTAGTTCTTGCATGTCCTTTGATCCTTGGCAATGTTCAACTATAGAGACACATCCAAAATGTGAGAAAGTTCGAAGTACACCAATAACCACTAGTCAAGACATTTCCTAGTTCATTTTTGGACAAATCTGGATAAGAAATGGTCACATCATACCTAGTTGAGGCTTTCATTGGCTCTAGAAACCAAAGTCTCCATTTATACTAGTTCCACAAACAACCCAAGTTATCGATAACTTCCGAGTCCTAGTTTATTCCTTTATTATCCATAATCAACTTAGCATAAAGCAACCACAAAACAAAAAGACAGATAAGAATGAAATGGTTCCTGATTTTAGGAATAATCCTTGATCCTTGATAGATGCCTAAGACACATCCAAAAAGTGAGAAATTTGTAATACACTAGCAACCATCAATTAAAGACTTCCAAAAATATCCCATAGACCAGTTCTAGTTACTCCTCCAACCTCCAAACTATTAAGCCTTCAATTTACCATCTTGTAGAGTCTCCAAATGTGTACTCCCAATTTGCTTTTTGACAAATATGGATGACAAAGGGCCACAACTTGAACCAAACAACTAAGAAAGAGCACAAAAAGGAACAATCGAATCATGCTATGTACTTGAAATAAGGGAATTAATCAATGGAACACTTGTTTTCATTTCTTTAGGTCGACCATAGATCTCAATCCATAATAATGCAATATCCTAATAACGACGACATGATTGATTAGACCTCTAATTGCTTCTAAGAAAAGAAAACAAGGTTCCAAGTTCAAGCAGAAACCCCAATCACACACAACACAATTGAAAGTGCACATAAGACCAAGACATCTCCCAAAAGTGAGAAGTTCCTAACACACTAACATATTCCCATCAAACACTTCTTCACATAGTTCCACCAAACTCTTCGATGCCTAAAAAGATTTCTAAGTGCACACAATACCAAGACTTAGGTCAAGACTTTCTCTTTTCCTTAGAACCCCTAATCCACGACGAACAAAAACAATATTATAGAAAAATTAGAAGCTAATTAATTAAGCAATTATTTCAATTGTTGCTCTTTAAAAGAAAAATCAACTTAATATGTATTAAAATTTTAATTATTTTTAATATAAAAGAACATCAATAACAAGAGCTGTGAGGCAGCATGAGTCCCTGCCTAGTGCCAAAAACAGGCAAAATTGATTTGTACAAATGCAGATGTTTGTGTAAAACATGGGGGAGGATGTTATTTTATTTTATAATATTATACAAGAATATTAAATATTGATATTAAAAACAATAATAACATTAATTGAAAAATAAATTCAATATTAACAAAAAAAATATTATATAAATTGAACATAAATATAATTAAATTCTGAAATAAATTAAATTTAAAAAATTAATACTATATAATTCAAGTAAAAAGTTCAAAATAAATTAAACTATATTAAAATTGATACAATTTACATTTTAACTTTTACATTAAAAAATACAAATAAAATCATAATAAAAAAGCTCAGGTAAAACCAGGAATAAATTGGAACGTAGAGCGTCCAACCATTTTTGGGGATCCAAACCCTAGCCACTTTGCCACCGTCGCATCCTATAATAACTTGAAATTTGACATCATTAACAAAACCCCTGCTAAAAATTCCTCTCCAATTACCCCAAACCCTCGTTAAAAATTCTACACCAAAAAAAAGAAGCTACCTTTGGCAAAATTTGGCTTCCATCATCGAGTGTTGCAATGCTTGAGTTGTCTTGCCTTTGGTGAATTGCAGAAATCTTTGAGCCGAATCGAATAGTATTTGTCGGCAGTCCTTGAGCCAGGGTTTGGAGAAGCTCTTTACGTACGCACATCATGGTCTTGCAGATCAATAGTCTTGGTGAGGCCGCTGGTTGTAGATAGCGTGTAAATTCTTTTCAGAAACAGGTAAAAAAATTTAGAATTGTGAAATTAATCATAGTTTCGAAAAAAAAAATTAACGGCAACAACCAATGATAAAAGCAAAAACTAATTTCATTTTAATTATTAATTCTATTAAATAGCAAAACATTAGAAAATGTGAGAAAAGCCAAAAAATAATTAAATGTGATTGGTTGTCACGGATTTCAAAGCAAATTAATAGGCAGAGATGAAAACATTAATTTCGGCCTATAGATAGGCGGGACTAATAATCTTTATTCAAATTATGAAGACCAATAATTTTAACACCAATTTCCTTTTTGTATATTATATATTATAATCGAATCCATATTGACATTTTCAACATACAAGAAGAAAATTTATGACACAGCCCTAACACACAAATAAAATAACGAGAACAACCATCCAATCCCTAAATCAATCAAAATTAAACATACAATCACACTTTGATCCATAACTAAATACCCATCGCCATCGTGTAAAGGAAACAAATATACATGTGTAAACAAGGACAAGCTATAACTAGAACCTTCGTAATTGATTTCTTTGGTGCAGGTTTAGGCAATTCGGAGCCCATGTTTTTTCCCTCTTTCAGGCGGTGTGGCTTCGCTATTGCATCGTTTGTTTATGAATGTAAGGCAGAATTAGCAACAGAAATTCTTGCTTTTTTTAATTCGAGTATATATGTTGTTTTAAGGTAGTAATAACTTTTTTTCCCCAGAAACGGCTTTGTTTGTGAGACTATAGAGGTCAGTAATTTGGGTTTGCCTTTGTACGCAGTAATAATGAGTTTTGGTTATTGAATTGGATTGAAATGCGTTTCTTTCTATTTCTTGGTAGGTTTTACATAATGATTTTGTTAATGGTGTCGATCAAAGTTTCTTTCATTTCCTTTTTCGCCAACTTATAAAGCCAACAAAATTTAGACATGCAGAGCTCCTCATTGCTAGATTCTATTCTTTATTTGCTTTTCCGCCGATTTAAGTTTGAAGGATTTCTTTTTTCCCTTCCTATCAATTTTGAGGTATTTTTGATATCTAATATTTGTGAGATTTTCTTTTTTCTCTTCCTATGGACCTGATGTGTTTTTGATATCAATCTGAGCTGACCTATCTGGGATCAGCTGTGTTATTTCTATTTCTCTTTTCGTGTTGGCCATTCTGAAACAAGGATGGACAGCCTCGCAACTGCATACTACGGGTAATATTTGCATGCCAATGTTATTTTCTATTTAGTTTTGTGTGCATTTTGAGGGAATGTCTTGATACATGTCCATATCGACAAATGGCAATTTTATGCGAAGTTAGGTTTTGCCCTCTAGCTCTCCACCCGTCCTTATACACACACATTCCCACATCTTTAATCACACCTTACCTACGAGGCATATTCCCATGTACTCTTTCGTTTATTAGTGATATCCATGCACTTTACCTTAGATGCTTCATTCCATCTTGATTTCTTCACCTTTTTGTCCTGATGGCTGAAAGATGCTTGTCTATTGGTTTGATGATGATCACAACTCTCAAATAATGACTCATAATTACAACTTTTTTATGTGATGGAATCCGAACAAGATTTGATTTGAGTTGTTCTTAGAACTTTTTGGGTCAAGTTCATGCTTCCTAAATCAACCTTGTACCTTGGGATATGAACTTTGACATTTTAAAATTCGAATTCAAATTCTGGCTGATTTCTTCCCATTCCTTTGTCTCCCAGACCACATATTTACATAATTTATTGCTATGTATTTATATTTAAAGGTATTCAATTGTATTTGTTTGAGGATCCAAGTATTTATTTGAATATCATTTGGCTTTAGGAAAGGAAGCACTCTAAGTGGTGCTGTATATTCATCTTAAGAGAACATGCATAGTTGAAAAGTGTTGTTCTTGATTTTTTATATAAGTTTTTCAGGAGGTGACCTTGGATAATATGTCCTCTTGCAAATAATGATAATCACTTTAGGTATTAGAAATGCTTCTGGTTTTAGAAAAGGTAGAGGAACTAGAGGTGCATTTGTCAAGCAAAAAATATAGCTGTGTAGATTGCTAGATTGTTTCTGCAACTGTGGATTTGTAGACTTGATCGTCCACTTCGCAAACAATAATATTTGATCCCAAGGCGAGCTTCAAACTGTTTTGATCCCTTCTTAGAGTTTGTTCATTCTTTGGTCACAAAGCTAAGCAGCTCTATTTATTACATTTTCTTCCATACTTCTAACATTTTTTTTTATAAAACATATGCCCACAACTCATCATTGAATCAATCTAAGTTAAGTTACTTGTATGCATGCATTTCATTTGATTAGCCTGGACTACACTAAAGAAACCTCCTAAAACGAAATAAATTTTTGAAAGCCAAGAATCAATAGTTACCACCAAAAAATCTAAAATATCTTCTAGTTTAGATTCTATACTCCTTAACTTCTAGAAAAAGGTGATAACTTGTGTTTTCTAGCCTATTCTTTTCAGTTGGGTTGAGAGAGTTTCTAGTGATAGAAGAGAGCCTACCCTTTTCATGGCCATAGAAGAGGCCTTATTCGGCCATAGCAATCTCCCCATCTTCTAGTTCTTCCATATTTACAAACTTGGCAGTCTTATCATGAAGAAATCTGTCCATAGTATTTCTTTTTTTTTTACCGTAGTTGACTTCTTTCTTGGTTCTGTTCAATGCTGTTTTTGGGTTAGATTGTGTCAGTTTTTTGCATCAATGTTTGAATCACACTACGTGATCCATCATTAGGATGAAGAATGCTAGAGGAGGAGAATCACTCTCTTTTCTGGTTTTTCTGGTTTTTTCAAATTTGGGCATCCATCCTCTATTGACTTTTGGAACACACTCAACTTGTGGCAAATTGCTCTCTGTCTGATAGATGTGAGGATATATATAGATAGGCATCCGTTAGCAAAATCATCAAAGTTTTGGAAGTCTTTATATGTGCCCATAAATTCCTTCCCACTTGATAAAAAATCCTTGCTTACCACCTTGATAATATGCATATCCATACTTGAGTCCATTGCATTAGCATCCGATGGGGGAGGAGCATGAGTGTCTATGAGATGATTTTCCATGAATTGGCCCTGATTTTGCTAGATAGAATCAAGATTTGATTTACCTAATTTTGGGACACACTTATGAAGCTTAAGCATTCTTAGGAGGTGAGGTCTTGGAAGAGCTATAATAATACCTAAAATGGCATCTTTGGTTGCATCTAAAGCATCAAAATGTGAGCCCCTCATAATTAATGAATTGGATCCAAGGGGCGTGAGGAGGTAAAGTCATAATGGACTGCAAGAGATGTTTGGAAAGATCAATCAATACACACAGTTAGATGAAGTGATTTTTGAAATCTTCATAAACTTTATTGATTTTAATTAATAGCCATGCTGTTCTACATGAAAGTGAATTCAATAGGGAATACATGAAAAAACCACATTTGAAGGGTTGAAAAAGGGGTACCAAGGGAGCATGAAGATCTTGCGCTTCTAATCAAATTATGGCTTTTAGTCCATGCAAGTTCTTTGTTCTTATGAGATTGAAATTTTATTGCAAAAAGACCATTGGAGAACAAAGAAATAGGAGTATTTGTGATGGATGGCCAAGAAAGCTTCAATCTAGTGATGAATTTTTACCTAGGACAATTTCTTGCTCAACTGGGAGCAACCAACGTAGCATTTATTCTTCCTCAACAGTTGCATTTATTCTTCCTCTTCTGTGCTGGTGCTTGCACCTTCACATTTGCATCTATGCTGTGCTGGTGCTTGCACTTGCATCTTCAGATTTGCCATCAACTTTTGCATTTATTCTTCCTCTTCTATGCTGGTTCTTGCACCTTCACATTCTTTTGTTGCTATTGCCATACAATAATATGTAGTATATACATTAAATTATTCAGTGAGGCTTGATAATGTCCTACCAACCCTTTACATCTTGTGGGGATACCATTGTATCTTATGTACCCCCGGTGGGGATACTATTGGACTTAGAATTCTCATATATTTTACATTTTTAGGAATTATTGATAGGAGGTAGTGGGTTTTAATAGGAAATAATAGAAATTTGAAAGTTGCTAATTTTTTCCATAAATAATGTGTTTGATGTAGCATTGTTTCAGCTGCTACAACAAAGGAGCATAAAAAATGCACATTTCAACATCTAGAATAAGCACATTACATGCTATGTGTTTGCTTGCATCCCACTATTGGCACACCTTTTTCCTAGAAGGGGCAATTCTAGTAATGGCAAAAGTGTTTTGAAGAATTGTACCGAGGCATACAAAGTGTTTAGAGAAATGATGTGGCATATAAAGCAGAATTGAGACACTTTGTAGTATTGTTGCAGGTGATCTATAGCAACAATTATCAAAGGTCCAACTTGAGTAAATATTATCCTGTGTTCGAGTAAATAATATAATATTATCAATCGAAAGACATACATTTCTATGGTATGGGTGTTTTGATAATATAACCATTCCAAATATTATTTAGACTTGAGAGATATTGGTGGTTGATTATTAAAAGCATAATGTTTGAACATGTAGCACTTTTATTGGGATTGTTACAACCACAAGAAATATCGTTGGGATTACAAGAGATATTCGTAGGATAAAATTGTTATCCACAAAAGATATTATTGGGATAGAATTGTTATAAAATCTATTCAATATATTTTATTTCAGCTACTGCACTTTGCTTATAGTTCTACAATCTCGAGGTTGAGAATGAGGTCACAAACTCCAACCTTTTCAATCCACTTGGAAAAATTGGTGGCAAGTGACTTCCCCACAAGGATATGTAGATTTTTGATTTGTACGTATGTTTCCTCGTTATTTTAGTATTTTTATTCTTCTTGTATGTGTTTTCAATATGTGTATTTTTATAATGTTGGTTTTGTAACATATGTGTTATTATCAGGTTTGTATTGATTGTGGTTTGTTAGATTTCTTGGGATTAGATTAGTTTTATTTCAGAAAATTAGATTGATTTTACTTCAATAAGTTTGGTTTGATTTCCCTTTAGACAAGTGTTGGGGGAAGCCCTTGGCAGACTAATGTTAGGGAATGAATTGGGAGACAATTGCTAGGGCAAATGCACAAGTCTGAATTTGCAAAACATCGACATATTAACTGAGCTGTTAAGGGCAATGTAAAAACATGTTAAGGTAAACAGAATCGACAAATGAATGAAATTACTTTAATGTCTTCTATTTACCAGAGTGCTCATGGGTCTTTTGACATGCCAACAGCAAGGGATCAAACTTATATCGTTTCAGGGCCAAAAAGACAGGAGCTAATGTATGGGTTGTGTCACCCTTATAGTGCTTATTGAATGAAAATTATTAATTACACAATAAAAACTTATGGATAAAGCAAAGCCTAATCATCCATCGGCTGCACATGCTAAATGCATTCGAAGGACTTCTAAAGAGTGAAAATAATTGAGAAATATATCGAACAGGTTTATAGTGGGAGCAAAAGTGGAATTTAGAGATGGACATTTGTATCTGGATAGAAACATAAATCAGATTTTTAACACTCAGAGCTAAAGTAAAAAAATTGCATTGAGATTGGTTCCATGATTAAAAAAATACCAGAAATTCAGATTTATATGACCTTGACCAAAATTAAGATTGATTGATTCAGAACTGTAAATAGCATAGGCTCAGAAAGGGCAACTTGTCAACTAAAAGATCGACTCTTACCAATTCTTTAGAAATAGCATTGTTTTAGATGTAAACAAGCAGTAAAAGAACACAAAGTGAACAATATGATTACAAATTTTCATTAGAGATCTGTAGTTACAGCAAAGGGTCAAGCATATGTTGGGAATCAAGAGCAAAGATTAGAATAAAATAAAATAGTATTTTCTGTGCATTGTACAAGCCCCATGACCATAAACAAGAAATATAAAACAGATGATAGGTGGTTAGTAGAAATTGCAAATTGCACAAAGTAAACTCCATTTGTATTAGCAATTTAGATTGGTGTCCTTTACATGGTTGTCTCGTCTTTCAATTCTTCAGCCACTTTTCAGTTCGTAAATGCATATTTATACTTTTGGACTGGAGAGCCATCTTTATCATAGGCTTTGCCTATCTCCAAACTCTCCAAATTACTTAATATTCAGTATTCTTTACATGCGGATGTGACTCTCATCAATTAGTTGGGGAGCAGGAAATATTGAAGCATCCAAAGAAGGGCCATTGACTGTTGCAATTGAAATTCTTGTTCTCTCTGCATTCACTAATGTTCTGTGCCCAACACTTGTTTTTATCTCCCGTTGCTCACAATCTGTGCTTGAAGAAAAAAATCCTATGAGTATATCACAAATTAAGTTATTCAACTAATCTATATCTCTTAACTTTTTAAAAAATTCACACCTCCGAAGGTTGCCAACATTCCTAAGGTGTTAGGAACAGGTTCTACTGCCACCCAATGATAGTAAGACCCCCCAAATTTTGATGAGTTCCCTAGCTCCCCCCTTCAAATTTTTGAATTTTGAGATATGAAGCAGAAGAAACTGGTTTGTGAAGTAAAGTTGAAAATGTGCTCAGTTGTTTGATTTGATAACCCATCAATTCCAGTTATATTGGTGGTTAGGCATGTCCAACATAATGAAAACAGATGTCTGGAATTTAATATAGCTAATTTCTTTGAGTGTTGGGTAATGTGTATGAAAAATTGTATCAATTCTTGTCATTAGTAGACAGTATTGAGAATGAAGATATTTATGAGCTGTCGTGTTTTGTTGCTGCTTTACTTTTGCTATGCATTGTTATGGATGTGGTCTTTACAAAATTTCCTGTTGCAAAAAGTGGTGGCTTCTGCTGTACCATTGGTATGTAAGACTTTTAGAAGAAAAATAATGTTAAACGATTCTTTTATTGATGGTTTTATAGCTGGAAATTTCAAGGCTTTAAGCATTAGGGCAATGCACGGGTAGACAAGTTATAGCGGAATGCATTTGGAGACTATCATTAGGTTATTAGGGAGAGGGAAAAGGCCTAGGGTAATGGACTAGGTGATGAATGCTGGGATGCATTGGGAGATATCGTTTAGGCAATGAGCACTAGGGCAATGCTTAGGAGACAACCACTGTGAGACAAATGTCAGGGAAACACACTTGGACATCAGTGTTAGAGCAATAAACAGGAGAAAAGCTTTAGCGTAACATGTCAAGGGAATAAATAGAGGCGGGGCAATGCACTTAGAGATGATAGTTAGGGCAGTGCATTGAGAGACGATAGTTAGGGCAATTGCCATAGGAGATGATAGCTAGGGCAGTGCGTTGGTTGACAATAGCTAGGTTAACATAGCAAGAGTCCATAGTAGCAAAAATCGTTTGGGGAAAAAATCGGCAAACTAAAGTATAAGGTTTTTTGAAAAAAAGGGGAAAAAATCGGCAAACTAAAAGTACAAGGTTTTTTGAAATAATTGGGAAAACATCGGCAAAAAATTGGGGATTTAAAAAATACATAAAAAATTGTAGAAAAAGAGACATACTATTTTTTGAAAAACCTAAGGGCATTTCCATATCATAGAGATATACAGAGCAAATAAAATAGAGTTTAACCCATGAATTGTAGAAAATAATTTTTTGTTGTTTATATTCATATTGCTGATTACATAGGCGAATATTCAGTTAACTTTTTAAGAGAGCAGTCACCAAATACACCAAATAGTTGTCGAAGTCTGAGAAAATATTAGCTAAGTCTATGAAGTAACTGAGATAAAAAATTAACTGACAAATAGTAAAAGTGGAAGCCATTTTGAAGTGATCCAAGAGTTTCATTGTGATTGAGGCGAGGAGTTTTGTAGGGTTAATTCAATATCGTAGAAAGCTTATCAAATCATATTCCACAATTTCCATGCTTTATATCGTAGCAACAAAAATTGTTTGGGTAAAAGATTAGCAAACCAAAAGTATAAGATTTTTTGAAAAAATGGGTAAAAAATTGGATTTTAGAAAATCGTAAAAAATTGTATAAAAATAGACACAAACTACTTTTTTTTTTTCGTGAGGGCATTTCCATAGCATAGAGATATAGAGAGTAAATAAGATAGAGTTTAAAATATGAAATGTAGAAAATATATTTTTGTCGTTTATATTCATATTGCTGATTACATAGGCAAATATTCATTTAACTTCTTAAAAGGGCAGTCACCAAATGCACCAAATAGTTGTCCAAGTCTGATATCAAAGATTAGCTAAGTCTATGAAGTAGCTGAGATCAAAATTTATCAGACAGAGATCCAGCTATTGTTAGGAATTTAGTAAAAGTGGAAGCTATTTTGAAGTGATTCAAGACTTTCATTTTGATTGAGGCAAGGAGTTTTCTAGGGGTACTTCAATATTTGACAAAGGTTATCAAATCATATTCCACGGTTGCAATACTTTATATTACCTAATGGCAATTGGTAAGTCTTTTATATGGGGTAGAATTCAACGAAAGACATTTGTTTAGCTGAAGCAAAAGATTAGCAAGCCACTGGTTTTGGCAATACCTAGCTTGCAACTACTATTTTAGGTAGAGACAAATATTAATGATTGTGTGTTGGAGGCTGTTTTATTACAAGTATGCAAGCTTGTTTGTTGTCATTCAGATTTATTTCATGGAGCACTTTGTATATATTTCTCACAGATGAATTGTATGTCTTTGTTTGAGCAAAAATTAACTATATCAATTAAAAATTAAAAATCATATATCTATATCTATATATATTATATGTCTTCAGACGTTTAGTGTTGTGGTAGAAACACTCCATTGGTGAGGCAACCACCAAGGATCAAACCCCTTTTGGTCATTGAGCTCGTGGGTTTGACCAAGTGTGGGTAATGACGACCCCCAAAAAACGGCCTTGTGGGAAGAGATCCTCTATAAGTGGTCCCTCTGGGATCAGACCAATCTAAAACCTGAGTTTCCTCCATAAAAAAAATATATTATAGATCATATTAAAAATTAAATATGTACATTATTTTTTATTTATAGTTTATTATATAACTATTAATATATGTTCATAGTCTATAATAGTTTAAATTTGAAATCTACTTTACAGTAGTATTTATAAACTATAGATGTTCGTTCCTTCCCTCTCAAAATGCCATCTAAAATAGTGCATAATAGTATAAATTTTAAAGCTAGTGTACAATATTAATTATATACTTGTTCGCTTCAGAAGCAGAGAGCTTGAGGCACATCGAAGCCGTGATTTAGAGAAGATGCCATCTATAATAGTGCATAATAGTATTAATTTTAAAGCTAGTGTACAATATTAATTATATGCTTGTTTGCTTCAGAATCCATGGGCTGGGGTGTGCAGAGAGCTTGAGTCACATCGAAGCCGTGATTTAGAGCAGATTTTCCAGCTGCTTCAATACTATCTCATATGCCCCCCATGATTTAGGATGATCGAGGCCCTTTCAAATTCAGTTGATGACCACCATTGCTCCTCCCACTCCTTTATTTAGGGATTTTCAAAGGTCAGAAAGAAAACTAAGGGACAAAATAACAAACTTTTACACATTGACTCTGTTTTCATCTCGGATCAACCCTATTTCTAAGCAATTCAATAATTTCATTAGTTTTTCTAAGGTTTTGCAAGTTTTGACAATGATTTTTTTCACAGTTTTTGCCATTTTTTTGGGGTGTTTAATATGATTTAAATGCAAAAAATCATTGAAAATTGGGTCAATGATTTTTTCGTGAATCGGGATTTTTTCGAGGAATTAATTGGCTAGCTCCAGGATTCAGGATTAATGGGGTATAATCATTATTTTTTGCACATTATTGCTTCTATGAGCAAGACAATTGCTGGGCCAATGCATTGAAAGACAAGTGTTAGGGCAACACAACGTGAGACTAGCATTATGGCAACATGCTATTGGACTAATGGTAGGGTAACACATTGAGAGAACACATTGAGAGATAAGTGTAGGGGCATTAGGGCATTGTTTTGGGGGACAAGTGCTAGGGCAATGCATTGGGGGTTGAGTGTTAAGGTAACTCCAAGGAAAAACCTCAATAAACAAGCATTATGAAAATGCATCTATAGACAAAAATTTAGGGTAGGTTCTATTTTTTTTCCTTAAGTGTGGATTGACCTTTAATAATCTTTTGTATTCAAGAGCAACGATTTCTGCATTTTGTATAATGTTTCATAATAGAATGGTGCTTGCATGGCAATGCAACCACCTATCTAGAGTGTAAATACAAGCATTGGGCAATTTCTATTTTCTCTTTCCCTTGAGTCTGTTTGACCTTATAGAATCTTTTGTATTTGAGAGGATTGATTTCTGCGTTTTCTTTAATGTTTCATAGTAACATGGCACTTGCATGCCAATGACTCTGCAAGGCCAGAGGATAATGTTTTTTATTACTTAACGCCCAAGTACTGTATGATATTATCTTTTAATTTTTGTTTAATAGATTTAATCGCTATATGATACTGTTTGATTACACTATAAGGCTTAATGTATAAGTGCCTCTAAAGTTTTCTCTTTATGTGCTGGTATGCCTAGTTCTTATATTATCATATTCCAGGCACAAAGTTTTCTAACACCCAATCAAACCATGTCCAAGACTAGAAGAAACACTTTAGCGGCAGAATGATCTATAGAAAACATAAGGGAGGCTTGTTTGAAATTAGACACATTGGGCCTTTGTTTAATAATTGTAAATAATTTTTGTATAACTTGACTTACTCGTAAGTGAAGAATTATTGTAGGATGGTTCATTATGAAGTTATTGGAATAGAGAGACTATGCATCTTGTCAATACACATCTCTCTCTCTCTCTCTCCTCTGTACTTATATAGTTTGGTTTATGATAAAGTTTTACCATGTAAATTTCAAATTTTAGAAGTGTAATTTACCCCTAATGTATTCTTTTGTCTCAATTTTTCTTCTCAATGCAGATATTTTTAACATTGAACTCAACTTTCCAAAGATACCTGGTTTGCTGAGATATGGCTGAACATATGCTTGGGTTGTAAGATAGCTCATCATTGCAGTGGCTGGGATGTGGGCAGCATGAATGAAAATAAAGATTTGGAATTCAATCTAGCTTATTAATTTCTATGCTGGAGGGGAATTTGTATGAAAATTCTAACAATTCCTGTTGTGAGCATAGAACATTAAGAATACGGAGGATATTAATAAGCCAGATTGAATTCTCAAACCTTTGTTTTCATGTCTACTTTACTTTTGCTATACATTGCTATGGAAATGTCTGCGAAATTTTCCTTGAAGGAAAGTGGTGTCATGTACTGGATTTCAATGGCTGGTAAGAGTTTTGGATGAAAAGTGGAGTTTAAATTGATTTTTTTTATAAATTGTGGGGTTATTTGTTGTTTATGGTAAATAGCTCAATCGATTCCTATGTTTCATTCTTTATGTCCTTTTACTTAAGGCTTTAAGAATTTAGATCAGTTTCTTATGTGTTTAGAGCTGCAAAACAGGTTTGACGAATTGTGTTACCTGCATTTAATGTCTCTGATGTTTGACAAAAAGCATGATTTACATTCAGTTTGTTTACTTTATGTAACAAATTATGATAAGATTTAAATATTTATACTTAAATAGGATGTTGGGATTTGTGGTATAGTGAGTATCAGAGGACAATTTCGAAGCAATTTAATTGATGGCCTGAGAGAAGCTATAGGAGGAATCAGACATTTGGTATTCATTTAGATTGGAAGTTATGTATAACTGTAATTGCAATTACTGTGTTAGGGTTATCTTTGATTTGGTGAATTCTTTTTTATTGGGTGGAGAGATTCAACTGTCAAATCCCAGGGAACCTGCTACATCATGGATTCTCAAGCAAGTTCTTGCGAAGAACATGGGGATGCAGTGTGAGTCAAATTGGGACAACTCTCACTCATTTACTGTTTCAGTACATCCTGAGTGTTCATAACTATTAGTTGATGTTATCTCCTTTGCTGCATTCAACTGGAGAGCCAAATGATGTCAAGCCAGTGTGGCTCTAGGAGATTGAATTGTTGATGGATCTCAATTTACCCTATTAGTGCTTTAGAAGACAGATTTTACAATAAATCATGCTTTCTCCTTATTACCATCATGCCACAACCCTTTGGATATTCTATCGAGGCGAGGTTTTGATTTCTTTTTTTGGTCAGGAGTGTTATTTCAACCTTATTTTTATCTTAAGCAGGATCAAGTTTGTCATCCTTTCAGTGGTTTTCAATCTTCTTGTTATTGTCAGAAGAATCAAGCATCTCATCCTTTCAATGAATTTATCTTTTCCAAGTTTCTCATGTATGACTCTTTCATTTGTCGAGAGTTTTCTGCAATGGGTTCTTAAACCCTTCAATTTTAAAGGTGCAGCGGGCCTGAGGAATATTCTTCACCTGCAAAAGATGATTAGCACGCAGAATGATGCTGGATATGTCTGACCTATTCAACAGTAAAAAAAGCTATAAGAGGATCTCTGATACTCAAGAAGCTTGGAGCTTATGGTCCATATATGGCAACAAGAAATAAATTCTATGCTGCGAAGTAAATTTGCCTTTGAGGGTGATGTCTGTATGCAGGCATGATTTGTCAATAGAATCCCGACACTTTTTGTTGGTTACAATTACTTTGTTCATAAGATATGATGATGTTAATTGTATATACATGTTACAGACAATTAGTCAAAATTAGAATTTCAAGTTGAATGTGAGGTTTCTAATGTGTTCAAAGCAAGATTGCCGGATACGGCAACTCCCTGCCTTTGGTATGCGTATAGCTGTACCAGGTATGGGTACGGAGTGGACACAGCATTGATACAGCTTTAAAGACATATCCCTATGTTTCCAACTGTTGCTTTAGCTGTTGCAAGAGCAACTTGATGTGATCCTCAATGTTATATTGTGTGTTGGTCAATAAAAGTGTCAGAACACATTGAGTGTCTTTGCTGACGCTGAATTGTTTAATTGATACTGCTTAATTTTCCTCCAAAACTAGTAGTGTGGTTGTCCACCTGTCATGCAGGAGTCTGGAAGCCTATAGAGTAAGATGTTTGGCAGATAGTGATTTGGTATTTGTTACGACCTGAACATGACTATTACAAGCACAGTGACAAGTGGTCGGTTGAAACAATTTGTTTCCTTCTTATTATTCTCCTTGTGCTTAGTCACGGGTGAAATTGGTGCAGGTGAGTCCTGGATTTCATGAAGTGCACTATATGCAAGGACAACTATATGGTCTATCACAAACATACCTCCTGAGGTTGGGTTGTGACAACCTAAAACAAGACTCAAGACTCGAGAGTTCTGTGAATTTGGTGGATTTTGTTGGTTTCAAAGATGCTTGTGTTGCTTACAAGATCTTTGTTCCCAGTTTTAGTTGGCTTCCCCAAGATGTTTGTTGAGAGAGAGAGAGAGAGCAATCGAGGGATAAAAAGGTGAGGGAGGTAGGTAGAATGAAGGGTTAGTTGATGAAACTGCTGATCAAAACAATTTTAATTGGACCTGGCAATTTTAAGGCGTATAAAATAAGGGATATGCCCGACTCTTAAAGCACTAATCGTGACTGGAAACAATTGCAAAATGATGAGGAGGAAGATAGAATGACTCTGGGGAAAACCTAGCAAAGAACAGATTGGGAAGGATATGCCATAAATGGAAGGCAAGAAGAGAAGCACATACTCAAGAGTAGTTCAATTCTTCTAGAGGCTAAACTAGGTTCACGGAAATAGAATCAAAGCTAAGGAACCAGCTAACAATTAAGTTTCAAAACACTCTGCAAACGAAACAAGCAAGCTGCATTGCATGTATGGAACCAGAAAGCAACTTGATCATGTAAGATATAAGATGCTAAAGTAAGCTATGAAATTGGAAAGCAAGCAAACTCATTATTAAACTTGGTCAATGGTTCTTTCAAACAAGAAAAAAGCATGGTTCTACTGCTGAAACGACAGGGTGAAGCAAATGTGTATCTCAGGTTTTAAGTTTTTAATATTTTAGTAAGCAAATCTAAAGTGGATCTTACAAAAGTAGCTCACTATGTTTCCAAAAACGGCTATTATATTTGTGGCCAACATAAACAATTGAGAATGCCACGATAAAAGTAATTGAGCTGATATGAGCTAGGAATGTAGGAAAAAGAGTTACATTAGGCAAGCATGCAAGCGATGCAATGATGTCCCTAAGCAGCATGTAAACTAAATCAATACCTCAACAATTCAAACATGCTGGTGTGATGCTAAGGATGATGCAGTACAACTTAGATGAGCAAGAGATACTAGGCAAACATTGCCAAAATCTTGCAATGTTGTAAAAAATGATGATACAATACGTAGGATGGATGACAAGCCTATAATTTAATATAAAAAGGCCAAATGTTGTGAATCGAAGAATTCAGCTAGCAGCAAGTTCAAGAAAATTGAGAATTCAGTGAAGGGAAATACATAGTGTGCAAACTAGTAAAACCAATAATCACAGTCAAGAAGGCCAATTTTAGCAGGCATTGGTAATAAGAACAGCAAAAGGATATCGAGTCATCAGTGTAAGATGAAATTTGAAGATCTCAATAAGTAGAAGAAGCCACAGACAAGATAGAATGCTAACTAGGACAGGCAAAAGTTCCCAACATCAGGCTGATAAGTTCAAGAAAATTAGGAATTCAGTGAAGGGAGATACATAGTGTGCAAACTAGTAAAACCAATAATGACAGTCAAGAAGGTTAATTTTAGCACGCCTTGGTAATAAGAACATCAAAAGAATATTGAGCCATCAGTGTAAGATGAAATTTGAAGATCTCAATAAGTAGAAGATGCCACAGACAAGATATAATGCTAACTAGGACAGGCAAAAGTTCCCAACATCAGGCTGATAATAGTGAGTTATGAACTGTTGGAGTAGTTTTAGGACAATTATCTAATTATTTATTAATTATGTCTTTTAATTGTTTTTTCACTAAGTTAAACTTACGTGTTTTTTATTATCTAGAGTTTGCTTTTCTAGAATTAGTTCTAGTTGTAGTTGACCTTAATTTAGCTCCCACTTTGCATTGCTTTAATTTTCTTAATTTTAGCATTAGGGTTTTGCATCTAGGGTTTCATTCATCCTTTATAATGATTTATTCATTGATTGTAATTGTAACTCCAATATTGTATCTCCAATTATCGTTTGTGCAATAATATAGATTTTTCTGGTTGTTATAGAGCATGCAATCTTTGTTTGATCTCTTTTGTGTGACGTGTTTTGCTTGTAGATGATTCTTGGCTCCTGTGGTTGATGATCAACTTCTGCATGAACAAGATGGTACAAGAATGAAGAGATGTAATAAAGAGAGATGTAAGGGACAAGGAGAGTTGTATTACCATTCTCAAGAGAGTTGTATTCATCTTACTTAATAGAGTTGAGATGTAGAAAGGCATCTTAGGACATCAACCTAAAAAATGACGTCAAGGAGGGGGAAGTGAAATCTAGTGAATTACAAGATGAGGGTAACAATACAAGATCCAAGGAAGAGGGAGCGATTAAAAGAGATATAGCCAACCCAACAAGAGGAAAGGAACAAAGAGGGAGTGCTTAAAAGAGATATAGCCAACCCAACAAGAGGAAAGGAACAATTTCTAATATGCAATGGCAGAGCAATCACAAGATGTATGGGAATCAAAGAAATAAGCGTTAAGGAAAATCAAGAGGTCATCAAGTTAGATTCATAATATGAAAGAAGGGAACAAGAAGTTTTGTCAAACACCTCATATGCAAACTATATGAGAGCCAAGCATGCAAATTAATGGTAAAACCTGATATGCATGTGCATGCTAAATGATTTATAAGGATAACAAAGGGCTTAGATGATTGTTCTGGTTCGGCAATACTCGAATCTCTCAGATCCCCAAGGGCTGTTGCAAGTAATGCAACAAGGGCAGTCGAAATGTGAGCTACAAATGGGATTACAGTCAAACAAACAAAGACTAATCTGTTCTAAAATTAATCAAAATTATAATTAAACAAAAGAAAACAGAGACCTGACTTGTAAACCATTACTGTTACAAATCAAGATAAAGTGTTTTGGATTTGATCTTGTAGACAATTGAAGCACTATGTTGCATGTTTATTGCAAGGAATCAACCATGCATTATAACACAACTTTAACAGGATAGTGCAGGCTGCAATTTGTAACTTTCTAATCACCCTTGGCGTATAGAATTTGGCTTTCAATAGATGATGAAGCAATTGCAACATGTACAAAATATCAAAATGGAGAAGTAAAACAGCTTGTGCATTTATAACCCTTTATTTCTACTTGTCTTTTCATTGTTTTTGATAAATAAAGTAGCGATAACTAGGGCGCTGACCCTTGACAAAGCTAATAGGCTAACTGAAATAAACAGACCAAGCAAGGGTGTAAACCCCAAACAAACAAAGTTAGACATGCCAAACAAACCCACCTATCAAACCATCAACAAACCAACCTAACTCAAGAGTGGGGAGAATCCACAACTTGACGAAGGGGGGGCTGGGGAAGGGGGGTAGATTTTCCTTTCTGCTTGCGACAAACAACCGTCCAGGCAACACTATCATTAGGAATATTCAAAGACAAATCAGGCGGGGGAGACCCCGCAGAGACACTGCCAGACTGCTGCAGCAGAACACCAGCAGACTGTTGCTGCAGAAACACAACAGATTGCTGCTGAAGAACATAATTGCCAAGAGAAGAGCGAAGCTGAGGATCAGAAGCAACGGATGTAGGAGCCTACAACAGTAGTAACCTTAGCAAAGGGGACGGAAGAGTCTACAACAGTAGTAACCTCAGCAAAGGGGACGGAAGAGTCTACGATAGTAGTAACCTCAACAAAGGCATCATCAGTAGTAAGGGGCACCTCATTTCGAGAGGATTCAACCGAGACAGAGTCAGAAGCATTAATTGTCAAGTGATCTTCAGTAGCGTCCTTCCACCAAGTAGCAACGCCTCTGCGGTGGGAGAGAGAGCAGTTTGAAGCTAAGTGGCCCGTTGAGAAGCACCTTGGACAGCGAAAGGGGAGGCCCTCATAATCGAGCGGTTGAGCCCATGGCTTATCCCCAACCATAAGAACCACATCCCTGGGGAGGGCTAGAGATATGTCAACATCAATTAATAGGCGAGCAAAGCTAGAGTGACCCATGGAGGTCGTGGCATCGTCAACCTTCAAGAAACTGCCAATGGAGTTACTGATGGCCTCAAAGCAAGAAGGCTCCCAAAAATGGAGGGGGAGATTGGGGAGGCGGACCTAAACCGGATGAATAGAAAGAGATTCAGTAAGGGGGTTGAAAGAAGAAGACCAGGGCTTAATGGAGAGAGAGTGATCCCCCCAAGACCACAACTTTCCCAGAACCAAATCACAGTCAAGAGTAGAGGTAAAAGAAGCAATGAAAAAGCCTTTAGCACAAGGGAAAAGCTCAATGCCATAAGCAACTAAAGGCTTCCAAGAATCACTCACCCAATGATGAAGGTCTGGGAGGGAATGCCAAAACCCAGCAAATCTGTAGACCAAAGCACTGTGTTGGTAGAAATTGATATTCTCCACAACCTCCTGGCCACAGACCACAACAGGGGAAGTCTTTGCACAAGGAAGAGGACGAACCCCCTTGGAAGGATGGGCAGCAGATCTGGCCACACGAGCAAAGCTACGCTTCCCAACAAAAGAAGGTCTGGGCAGAGCATTAGCAGCCGCAGGAGGGTTGTCTGGAGCACCACCAGTATGAGGAGAGTCCCTATTAACCAGAGCATCAGCAGCAGCAACAAGGGTGTCCAAATCAAAAACCGGATCAGGGACACCAGCCGTGGGGGAACCAGCACAACCCACCACCAGGGGAGTATCGCGCACAGAACGCTCAACAGAAAGGAGAAGGGAGGCGATGGTAAAGGGCGCAGAGCAGCCCCCACCGCTACCCACAGCAGCGGCAACCCCAGCAGTTGCACCATTCGCAACGGCAGGGGCACGAGGGCTGTTTGAAAATGCCTGGGCGGGAATCGCAGACATCGCAGGCTCACTAAAAAATCTTTCCGAACTGCTTACTTGACTTGTTATTACACTTCTCTTTTCATTGTTGTTTGGTGTAATGTTTCCTTTTTTTTTGACCTTGGAAAATAATTAAATGATTGAAATTAAGTTGTTGAAAAATAATTAAACTAAAAGATGACTAATTTTGATTATTTAAAATGGTCATTAAAATAATTAATTAATTAAATTTTAAATAGTCTAGGCTTCTTGGGATTATTTATATTTTTAATTAAATCCTGATCCTCAGTTATTTTAACAAGTGAATTTATATTATGTCCATGAAAATTTTATAAGGGGGCCACTTTATTAAAAAGTACATTCCAGAAGCTTATTATAAAAAATGAATTTAAATTATATTCTTTCTGGAAATTTCTAAAAACATTATAAAAGGAGGAAGGGAGGGAGTCATTTGGAATTCTGATTATTTTATGAAACCCTTTTCATTTGTTAGATTGAACTGGTTTATTTTTCAGTTGAAGGACAAAAACCCTTTTGGCCATCAACTTTGTGGACGAAAACCTGCCTGGCTGATTGAGTGGATTCATACAGAGTTCACAGATGTGCTGAATTGCTTGTGTCCTTTGGATTCTGTAGTTGGCAATGAGCTTTTATGTATAGAATGCTGGCATTAATTGACATTTGGTTAGGTGAGTGTTTCCTTATTTGCTGGGTGTCAAAAATTGCCATATCAAACCCCTACATTGGACAGAACTGAGGCAAAAAGATGGTGTTATTGGTGGTGGTTGTTGCTTGTGAGTTTGGGCAATAAGATAGCTGGCTGAACATGGATGTTTGGATCAGATTTCTGGGCGTTAGGGTATTCTTTGCTAGTCAACCTCTTACTCTGCAGCTGGCTTGAAGATTGTATACAGTCCAAGCTAGACATTGCTGACATATATTCTGGAGTTGTTTCAAGATTAATGTTTGCCAGTGATGAAGGTCAGAAAATTGTATTTACTTATCTCTATAATCTGCCTTGTAATTGCAGCAGCATGCCATATTGAATTTAAGAATCTCAAGGTGCAAACTATTGATATTTTGCTTCTTCAAATTTGTGTATATTTGTTTGAATTTCATGATTGTTTACGGCAAATATGATTCCAAAAACTATAAGCAAACGTTCATAAACTATTTCAGACTGAAACTCTTCAAATAAGTGTGGATGGCAACTGTTTGAGTAAATGCCCCTCATTAAATAATATAGTAAGGAAAAGTGCAAAATTTGCATAGCATATTGGTCTGGGATTTAACAGTGGTATCAGAGCCTAGACCTTGCAGCCTATGGTGTTCAGAATAGTAATCAGCAGAAATATGAAGTCTAATCAGGAGGTCATGACAGAAATGTTCCAAGTCTTTTTGGAATATCAGAAGAATCTCATCTTTGATAGAGCATCCGAACATGTTGGATCCTTATTTATCAGTTGGAAAAGATTTCTTCTATTGCAAGGAATAATGAAGGCAGCAAAATTGAACTCAGGAGAAAAAATCTTTGCTTCTCATGCAAAGGAACTTGGGAGCTTAATACCAATGCACGGGTAAAGATGCGAAGTTGCTAGAGGGTGAAAAAGAGAAACATTAAGATTGTCAAAATACCCTTCCAAGACATTTCAGTAGTTGAGCCTGCTGAAAATTTTAGTGTCATCATGTAATCACTTGAGGAAGTTTGCAAGGAAACACAGAAAGAAGAGTCCGGTCTTGAAGGATTTGATGCTTCTAAGGAGGATGAAGCCGATTCTTTATGTGTATTTGCAAATGAAGAGTACGTTGGTCAAAGGATCTTCTGATTTGTAGTTTTTTAAATCAGCAACTGATGAAGGTAAGAATGTGTTTGATAAATCATTGATAGAGCATAGAGGTGTCCTAACTTCAATGCAGGAATTTGTCAAAGTTAATGATAGTGAGGTAGCTGATTTTGAAAATTGTACGAAGGAAGGCAAATCAGAAATTTTGTTGTGTGATGTTGATTATGATCATTGACCTAGTACATTGCAAGATTTGAAGGATAAATTGTTGGTCAATGAGGAAAAGGTTGTTCAAACCTTAACTCGTTTTGATAGCACACGCAAGCTCATTGAATACCTCTTTGGGACAGCTCAACTTGAAGAGAGACATAAAGGTTTGACGGTTGGTACCACTATAACAAGTCTTCATACCATCAAACATACTTTAGAAGTAATAAAATCAGATAGAGACCGTACTATCAAATTTGCAGAGGCTGTATAGAGCATTCATAAAAAAGGAGAAAGAAGTTGATGAAATTAACCTCAAGTTTGAATCACTTTTTTCTTTTCAAAGCAGAAAATAAAGCAGAAAATCAATCACCTGTTGTAGCCACATTTAAGAAAGTAGAATGTGATAACAAGGACTGTGGAGATCAAATAATTGATTGAAGGAATTATTAATGAGCTTTGGGAGTGATGAAGAATTACTTTGTGATTACGATAGCTCTACTATTACTAGGGAGTGATGAAGAAATACTTAGTGACTACAATAGCTCTTCCATCACTTTGGAAGAGCATCATGTGTTCAATTCCATTGGTGATGCATCTTCCATTTTGGATGCAAACTTCTTTATTCATGATCTGAATTGTGAGACATTTCCTAATTCCTGCACTGAGAATGGTGAGATATATAATCCAAGAGATGGTGAGATATGAGTGTAAAACCTGCTCCTCGGTTATTACATTTTTAGTTTCATTTCACAACAATTGTCCACCAAATCTACCACCATTGTGGTGATAACTACATGCCACCACCCAAGAGCTTACACTAGAAAGTGTTAATCTCTTGATGTCAAGGTCATCCTTAGACCAAGACCTAAACCTTGACGGTTCATCCTTGAAGACCTTGCTTATTTATCCCCTTATGGGAAATCAAAAGGCTTTGTAGTTCGTACTTGAATGTTATAGGGAGTTTGTTAACTCCTTTTGTATGAGATCTCTGATCTCACCTTAAACCTCGACTATTCATTAAGAATAATCTATTAACATAGTTCAATTATAATAAAATTGTATTCATTTCCCATCAAGTGTTGGTTTCATACAAAACATTACCAATTAGTAGTGTACAAAGATACACAAAGACACGTGGTCATATCAACCAATAATATCCAAACTTTCATAGTGATTGACTTGAAAGTACATCACTTATACACAAGGTGACCAACTTTACCATACATCACATATACACACTCACTAGCTCTAACACTCATTACAATACATAGAGATTCTCTCTAGCATACATCACATATGCACAGTGACTAGCTCTAGCATAGATCATAATACACAGTACATCACATATACACAATGATTAGTGTTGTGATGTTTTCGCACATCGCCCCATTGCAAATGGGTACCCCTACTTTTTTTCTTGGTAGCGTAGTTGTTCTAGCTAGTCGTCTAGCTTGGCAAGGTGTGATCAAGTTAGGAAGTCTAGCAGCAGTCAGGTCTCTCTCTAGAATAGTTTGGAGTCTTCTCAGCTCTAGGTGATCAGGTGATAGGTGTGAGCCAAGTGATAGGTGAAAGCCAAGGTGGTCTTTGAGTGATGCTTCACAGTGCAACTTCTAGGTCAAGACAGGGTGAGTCTTAAGTGTGATGAGCAGTAAGGTTAGAACTTAGAACTGTTAGAAGCAAGGAACGATCAGGGAGAGATGAGCAATCAAATGAATAAGACAAAGTGCTTAATGAAGATCAACCAAGGTCTAAGAGATGATGAAAGAGGAACTTTCTTCATCTTCATCTAGCTTCTTTGTTTCAACTCCACTTTTATTTCATCACAAAGAAGTCTTACATTTCAAACTTTGATGAACTCTTTTGAAACTATCTTGATCATTCATTTCACAGTTCATCTTCATCTTTCCCATCCTTCGCCATCTTCCTCTTGGATATCCATGACTTTGAGCTCCTTCACACCGTTGTCTTTTCATCCTTTACCATCCGCTTCCTTGCATCAATCCTGAAAAAGAAATAGAATTCCTTGGATTATAATAGTGAATAAAACCCAATGTTATTCTGGAATTCTTTAAGCGAAATGAAAGAAAATCATGCTAAGAAAATGAAAGTTAAAATCTTGCTTTTCTAATTCACCTTGAAACGCTTCAAAATTTTAATCATGACGGATCATTCTTCAATTGTGAAATAGCATCAGTAATTCACCAAAATTGTATCACAAATCCTTGTTTTCACTTATTTTCTAAAAAAAAATGAATCTTAACAAATTCTGATTTCATCTTTAACAATCTGGAAATAACCTTGTTGTGGAAATGATGTTTTAATTGTGGAAAAATGCTCAAATTACAAAGGAAATTGTTCAAATCTGGGTTTGAATGACTTGTCCCTTCTTCAAAAGACGATTTCTTTTAGTTTTTCGTTCTTTTCTTTTAGTTTTTCGTTCTTTCATTCAACACCTATCTTGAAATCTGGTCCTCTTGCATAGAATTTGCATTTATCTGCTATTGAATTCTTTGGCATCTGCTGTTGGTTCTTTAAATTCAAGCACCTCTCTCTTAATCCTTCAATTCCTGGTTTGAAACCTGATTTCCTTTGTATTGAGCTCACATCCTTTTGCTCTTCTTTCAAATTTGCTTTTCTCTGTTTTTGCTGGAATTCACCCTTTGTCTCTGCATTGAATGGTTCTGATTTGAATATGCTTTTAAATGACTTCTTTGCCCTTGTTGCATATATAGGCACTCAAAGGGCATTGTTGATGCAAAAGTGTGCACCCTTGAACTCTCAAGTTCATCCACCTTGTGTCACATGGACACAACCTCCAAGTGTGGGACCTTGCGCTGTTGAGGTTGAATCTCTTGAGAAGGCAGACTTCCTCTTCAATCTAAGTGTAGGTGTTGGACCAACTCAATGTTGGATGTTGTTGCTGCTAGGATATGTTGTTGTCATTGATGACAACATATTCCTGTGTTTTGGTGTTGCAGAGAGCTGTTTGGTGATCCGATGTTTGCAGTGAGTTCTGGTTGGTTTATCTGTTTGGGATGCTGAATGAACTAGAGTACATCATTCTTTATTGATTACATGACGCTATGTGGTGATTTGTGGATTCTGGTATGAAGACTGTTCTTCTGTTCTGTGGTTAGCTGAGTTTGGTATTTGATCCGTTGTGCTTCCGTAAGATTAAATCTTTGGTTGCGAATTTGGGAGAGTGTTTT
This sequence comes from Cryptomeria japonica, assembly GCF_030272615.1. Classification (NCBI taxonomy): domain Eukaryota; kingdom Viridiplantae; phylum Streptophyta; class Pinopsida; order Cupressales; family Cupressaceae; genus Cryptomeria; species Cryptomeria japonica. The sequence continues at coordinate 48,702,054 of NC_081408.1, read as the reverse complement.
GGATGTTCATGTGTATCTTCATTTCAGATGGTTCGTGATTTGGTGCTCTGCAAGTTATCTTTCTAGTTTGAATTGCTGCTGATAAGTGTTCTCGAGTGCTAACGGATGTTTCTAATGTGTTTGTTGGTGTTTTCTAATCGGGTTCTATTTGTTTTAGTGGTCCGCATTGATCTTTGTGCGTGTTCTTGAAGATCTTATGGGTCCTGTGATATTCTTCGTGTTATGTTGTATTTTTGGAGGTGTAATGTGTTGCGGTTGATCTTGGCGATGTCTCCGATGGTGGTGTGCATTTGAGGAGTTTATTTAGGTCCATGCTATGTTGTCTATAACATTGTATTGGTCCGGTGGTATATTTATGTATCGTGTGATGTAATTTTCTAATTAAGGGTGGAGGGTTTGGCCGACCTTGTAGTCAAGGTTGATGAATTGTATAAATAGGTGTTAGATTAATGTAATTCATGTATGATGGGTGTGTGTGCATTATCGGAGAGTGGTGTATGTGCGAACAAACGAATTCATTTTTCGGTGTAAAGTGTTGAGCAAAGATTGTTGCAGGGTAGACAAATGAGCATAACCGAAACTGTCATCAGGCATTAGGAGATGCTATTCTTTTAGTTCATGTAATCTGGATTGTAGTCTGAATATTATTGTAAGGTAGTGAACCTTCCCTGATTGTTGGAGCCTTCTGGGTCATCTTATTTTGAGCAGTAAGCTCTAGGCAGTGTGCTTGAATGCATGTGCATTCCCCATTGTAATATTTAGTATCATTTTATTGTGGGTTGGTTCCCACTGTGGTTTTCCCTGTAGTCGGGTTTTCCACGCTAAAAATCTTGGTGTTGTGTATGTTGTTGTTATTGTCTTCATCTTTATTCTTGCTGCAGTTGATTTGATCTGAGATTGTGCTTAAATTGTTTAATCCAGTGAAAACTGATTCACCCTCCCCTCTCATATTTCCTTCATTGTTGTTGCCAACAATTGGTATCAGAGTTAGGTCCTCCGGAAGAAGCTTGACCACTTGAGGAGATCCGGGATGGCAACCTATGTGTTCAAGAAGGAGAGTCCTAGATTTGATGGAAGCAATTATATTGTATGGAAGGACTGGATGGAAGTTCACCTGAAGTGTCTTGTAGATGAGTATTGGAAGATTACAAAGAATATCTACAATGTTCCTAAGAATGGACCGCTTACTGTTGTTGAGATCAAGGATGCTGAACATAGCATAAGAGCTAAGGAAGCATTGTGGAGTGCCTTGGCCGATTCAGAAATGACTAATGTGATGGGATTGAAAATTGCACATGAGATTTGGAAGAAGCTAGAGACCTTGTATGAAGGAGATGCTCAAGTCAAAGTAGCTAAGTTGCAGAGTTTGAAAGAAAAGTATGAGGCATTAAAAATGAGAGAAGATGAAAACATAACATCCTTTATGGCTAAGGTGAATGAGCTTGTCATGAACATCAGATGTGCTGGTGGAACTCTTGAAGAAGATGAAATTGTTGCTAAAGTCCTGAGATCATTACCTCCTGCTTACAAGCATAAAGTAGCTGCTATTGATGAAATCCAGAGTTTGACTACTGTGACCAGAGACATGTTGGTTGGAAAGCTTGTTGCATTTGAGTTGAGTGAATTTGGAGAATCACATGGAAAATCTGAGACTGCATTTAGAGCTATGTATCTGGGAAGCAGAAGTATGATGAAAAGTTACCTTTGAAATGTTTCTCTTGTAATAAGATAGGTCATTTTGCTTCTAGATGTCTTGAAAGAATATCTAGATATGATAAGCATGAAAGGCATGATAGATCTGATAAGTATGATAAATATGAGAAGCATGATAAGAATGATAAGCCCTATAAGCCTAACCGAAAGTTCAGATATCAGAAGAGGTGTTATTATGCTGCTGATGAAGGTGTGACAAATGAAAAATCAAAGGATGGAAATTCAGAATATGAATTTGTATTTATTGCTATCAAGAAAGATGATTCGGTGCCACTGAATTCTACAAGCTGCATTGTTGAGGAGAAAGCTTTAGCTACTAAGATTGAAGAGAAAGATGAAAGGGTAATTGACAACGGTTGTTCACATCATATGATAGGTGATAAAAGAAAATTTGTGAGTATGGAGAGGTATGATGGTAGTATAGTAAGATTTTGAGATGATAAAGCTTGTGTGATTCGTGGTAAAGGTTCTATATCTTTTAATGGTAAGCATAATACTGATGATGTCTTGTATGTTGAAGGTTTGAAGCATAATCTTTTGAGTATTGAATAGACGGTTGACAAGGGATATGATTTGCAATTCAAGAATGGTAAATGTAAGATCCTAAATGCCTCCGCTATAGAGAATTCAAAAATGGTAAATGTAAGATCCTAAATGCTTTCGCTATAGAGATCGCATCAGGGACTAAAACTAAAGGTAATATCTTTCATTTGAATGCTGGTGAAAAAAGTTTGTTAATTGCTCAGATTGATGAAAGTTGGTTGTGGCATAGAAGGACGTGTCATGTTAATTTTGAGTGCATGATAAGGATAAGTTCTACTCAAGCTATTAGAGACTTGCTTAAGATTGTGAAACTTTCTAATCCGGTATGTAAGGAATGTCAGATGAGAAAGCTAACAAGAACTACATTCAAGAGTAAGCTGTATTCATCTAATGGATTGTTAGATCTTGTGCATACTGACTTATGTGGTCCCATAAGAGTGAGAAGCATGCAAGGTGACAGATATTTCATGTTGCCGATTGATGATTATTCTAGGATGTGGGTTACCTTTCTAAGGGAGAAATCATAAGCACTGGAGGAATTCAAGATATTCAAAGCTAAGGTGGAGACTGAGACAGGGTTGAAGCTGAAGTGTCCGAGATCTGACAGAGGAGGAGAATTTACATCAGGAGAGTTTGATACATTTTGTGAGAAGAGTGGAATTAGAAGACAATTATCTGCTCCTAGAACCCCTCAGCAAAATAGAGTTGTTGAAATGAAGAACATAACCATTTTGGATGTTGCCAGGACTATGCTGATTGAAGGAAATGTTGTACAAACCTTTTGGAGAGAAGCTGTTAGCAGTGCTGTTTACACATTCAACCGGGTGCATATAAAAGGTGATTCCGGTAAGACAAATGAGCTTAACCGGAACTGTCATCAAGCATTAAGAGATGCTATTCTTTCAGTTCATGTAATTCCGATTGTAGTTCGAATATTATTGTAAGGTAGTGAACCTTCCCTGAGGCTTGGAACCTTTTGGTTCATCTTATTTTGAGTAGTGAGCTCTAGACAGTGTGCTTGAATGCATGTGCATTCCCCATTGTAATATTTACACATACTACTGCAGAGTATCATCTTATTGTGGGTAGGTTCCCGTCGTGGTTTTTCGTTTAACCGGGTTTTCCACGTCAAAAATCTTGGTGTTGTGTGTTGTGTGTTGTTGCTGTTATTGTCTTTATCTTTGTTCTTGCTGCAGTTGATCTGATTTGAGATTGTGCTTAAATTGTTTAATCCGATGAAAACCGATTCACCCCACTCTCAGTTTTCCTTCATTGTTGTTGCCAACACCCAACACATGAAAATCCTAATCTAAGATCTGACAGGGAAAAGGGAGAAATAAGGGATGCAAAAAAGAAGGGTAATAAGGTTTGCACCTAGATTGAAAGTGATCTTCCCTGCCTATGACTGCACAAAACATAAATAAAACCACCCATGACATGCATGAGATTCTATCCTATTTAGCTTCCAAAATGCATAGTGAAGGTTGGGATTTGCAAGATGGCAGGAGGAACTGATCCAGTTCACGGATGATATCAACGAGGGATCAACACAATCACCTATACTAAGGAAAAAAATTAAGATGTATTCAGACAAAAAGGTAAAAACATTACACAAGTTGAAAGAATTGAATGAAGGCAAAATAGGTGAATTCTATTCATGCAAAGGCAAAGCAGATTTTTAGAAGTGCAGAGAAACATGGTTTTCTGCAGAAGAAAAGAAAGATCCCTAAAACAGGGGACACAATTGCCTTTAAAGCTTAGGCATAACTTAGATTGATTGGAGTTAAGAAATCCTAACCCTAGCCAGGATTAGGTTACAAAATATCAGAGAGGAGGAAGAATTAGATTGACAAGTTGATCTGATTACCTGCAAGGACAGCTCTGAAAATATCTTCATCACCTGGGAAGAAACTGAAATCCTTGCGTAGATGGAAAATCTATGCGTAGATGCACCTGCAGGGCACAAAAGTCTCCATATCACATTGAATGAGCATTGGCGGTGTCCGAAAATGGGCCACAGAGTCCAATTCGAAGTAATGGCGGAGTTCTCTGGTAGTTGGACTAAAGATTGGATTGGATTGGACCGCTGATCAAGACAAAACCTGGGCTTCGACCGCTTGGTCGCCAACTACCTTGCAAAAGGGATTTAAATTTCTACCTGCCCATGGGTTTGAATTTTGGTCCATGGATCTTCCAGATCGCGCGAAAATCAATGCATGCGATCTTGGCCACATAGCCCTTTGAAGGGCTCAATAAAGTTTTAAAACGTGGTCATTAGATCGGGCCTTTATGAAGATCCGATGATCGTAGATGACTAACGTGGCGCCCCGAGCACACGTTTCTTTTATTGTGTTTGACCGTCCAGTGGCTTGTTGTGACGTTTTCACACATCGCCCCATTGCAAAAGGGGACCCCCTACTTTTTAGGCCCTCTTGGTCTTTTTGGTTTTCGCTTTTGGGTCTTCTTATGGCAATCTCGTTGGTCTCTCTAAGTTTGCAAGTGAGTGAGGTCAATTTGATCAAGCCTGCTTTTCGTTTGAGCAATTTTGGTTAAGTCTAGGGCTCTTTTTGTCAGTTTTAGGGTTTTTTCCTTAGTCGTATATATTAGGGGTTCCCTTTTAGGTTTTTTGAAAACTGAAGGTTGCGATGGTGTCAGGACCCTCTAAGAAGACCGACACGTGAAATTTGAGCAAATTTTGAGCAACTTTCTATTTTTTAGGGATTTCACTCTCTCGGAATGTCTTCATTTCGCCGAAAACCAAAATTACTTTTTTTAGTAAATTTCTATTTTTAGTAAGTTCCTATTTTTAGAAAGTATCCTTGGTCTTCCTATTTTGCTCTAACGTTGACATTTTGAAAAAGTTTCTATTTTTGGAAAGCTTATTTGTGGCAGGTCCTTGCAGGCAAAAACGGAAGACCAGACATGCACGATCATTTCTAAATTCGGAGAATTGGAAAAGTAGGCTAAAAAATTGACCAAAAAATGGGTAAGTATGGACATTCATTCCAGGAATGGAAAGCTTGAAAATCACCAAGTCTAGAAAACCACTTCGAAATCCACACAAGTCATCCAAATTTGGAAATAACCAAAATTGATTAAGTCTGGAAATTCCTTCGTCAGAGTTGAAATTGTGAAAATCCATCACTCAATGAATTCCACGCCCAAGTCAATTTGGTGGGTGCTAAAATGGGGTCATCATGGAATTCATGAAAAATGAAGAAATCTCTCCCCAAGGCAAAACAATGCCCAGGCAGAGAGTAGGGTGCTAAAATGGAGTGCTCATGGAAAGTCAAAAAAATTGTGAATTCCTTGCCTATGCCCAAACAACACCCAAGGATAGAATAGGGCGCTAAAATGCTTGTGCCTTGGAAAATGTTGAACAACGAAAAATCCATGACCAAGTCAAAAATTTGCCCTAGTCCTAGCAAAGGCACCAAAGCTAGGTTGTCATGGAAAACTGTGGAAACCAAGAATTCCTTGACACATGCAAAATTCTGCCCAAGGATGGAGTAGGGCGCCAAAATGCCCATGGCATGGAAAATGTGAAAAAAGTGAAATTCCTTGCCCAGTGGAAAATTCTGACGCGCTAAAGGAGAGGAATTGTGGAAGACCAAGAAGAATCAAAATTTCACCACAAGAGGAAAATAGCGCCCAAGTCAAGGAGAAAATGTTAAAATGACAAAGGCATGGAAATGATGAAATTTCTCCACTTAGTGGATTCCATGCCCAAGGTTGGAAATTTTCCAAGGCAAAGGGGAATTTGAAGGTCAGAAATGGAATGAAGAAGCATGAAATCCCCTCGGGAAATTTTTAGGAAAATCCATTTTTAGACACCAACTCTCATCCGAATTTCAAAGTTTTAGAAGATTTGGAGTTGTGAGAGAATTCTCTCTCCAAGACCAAGCCTCCTCTGGACAAGATGAACTCAAAAAGCACAAAAAATCCTTCCTCAAGGAACAAATTTCCAAAATTTCTTCTCCAGTTCCCAAATGTGCCTAAGGTTGGAAGTAGAATGTGAAAATCAAGGTTCAGAAATGAAACTTCAAGAATTCAAAAAAACTCCTTCATCGAGGAAGAAATGCGCCCAAGGTGAAGAATTCTAGGAAAGTAGAAAAGTTGACTAAGTGTTGGAAATTCCTTTCTTCAGGATAGAATTCCAGAAAAGGCGAAAATTGACTAAGTGTTGGAAATTCCTTCCTTCAGGATAGAATTCCAGAAAGGTGAAAAATTGGTAAGTGTTGGAAATTCCTTTTTTCATGACAAAATTCTTGGAAAAGGTGAAAATTTGGCTAAGTGTTGGAAATTCCTTCTTTCATGACAAAGTTCTTGGAAAAGGTGAAAATTTGGCTAAGTGTTGGAAATTCCTTCCTTTAGGACAAAATTTTAGGAAAGGTATAAAATTGACTAAAGGGTTGGAAATTCATTCCGTTGGGACGAAATTCCAAGCAAGGAAGAAATCACACCCAAGGATGAATTAAAGATAAAATTTGTAAGGCAAGGAAGGAAACAAGGATGAACTGAACAAGAATTCCCCCCCCCCCTGGGTTTTTTTTTGAAAAATCCATGTTCGGGCATCAAATCACATCCAAATTTCAAAATTCTTTCAGATTTGTATTCGTGAGAGAATTTTCTCTCCCAGAAACCTAGAACCCTATTTTTGGTAAGTTCGTAAAAAATAGGAGATGGTGGAAAATCATTAAAAATATCTTCCAGAGCAAGGAAAGTTTGAAAAACTTAAAGAAAATTCTTTATGGATCAAATTTCTCTCTCTCTCTCTAGGGGTTTCTTGCCAAGTGGTAGTCGGGTCAAAGCATGTTGTTAGTGGAGCATCTTTTTGCATGCAACCGTCGTGTGAAGGCATAGTGGCGTATTCATTGCTTGAATATTTGACCATGGTGACGGCTAATTCGTTGCATGGCAGTCATCGTACTTAATGCAGTGGTGGAGTATCTTTCGCATGTAACTATCCTATTCAGGAGATGATGGAGCATTTATTACACATTGGGCGAATTTGAAAGAAGTGGTGCATTTAATGCACAATGGATGCCATTTTGGGCACGCCGTAAAATTAATTGTATATGGGCATGATGGGTCATTAATTGCTGATTCCCACCTTGTTGCATCATGTGTGGGGAATCTTTTTGGGAAAACCCCAATTAGGGTTTTCATGTGTCCTCAAGGTATGAAGCCTATATAAAGGGGTGATCCCACTCATTTGTAGAGGAGGGAGATTTGTATGAAATTGTTGCGATAAGTTTTTTGAGATAATAACAGTGAAATATTGTTCTCTGATGGTGTCCACATAAGTTATTTTTCAAAACTTGCATGGTTTCACCATTCTTGCTTAGAGTAGAATTTTATTTTCTCAGTTGTTAGATAAAGTGCTTTGATTTCAATGAAGAATGTAATGGTGTTTGATGAATTTCCATGGTTCATACTTTTTGCATCTCGTTGATTATAAGATGCAATGCAAAGTTAGCCCAAACCCCAAATTTTATGCTAAGTTTGATTGTCAATAATCGTTTGGATTAAGCCGTGTTGGGTATTCAAATGCACTTTCCCAATGTGAAAATCCTTCAACATCCTTAGAAGATTGCATTGGTTCTTGCAGAGTTGTAGTTAATTTTGGCAAAGCGGAGCTTGGTTTATTTGGATTTTGTTCACCAGAGCACTACCCTTAGGAGTAGATTTAGATCCTTCTACTTTCCCCTTTATTTTTAGTTCATTTTAATTCGTTCGAAGCAGAAACATTACATAATCGCTATATTCGATGATGAAGTTCTAGCCACAACGAAGAAGTGAAAGAATGATTTAAACGTAAGTCCCCTTGGATTACCAACAATCATATTAGCCAACTGAGTCACGTCCGTAGCATAAAGGAACCTTGGAGTCGATTTTTTGAACTTCCTGCAATCTTAGCATGCTATCGTACTTTGATCAAGAGAGAGTGAAGTGACCGTTAGACAACTTTATTCTATGTTAGACGCTGTCCTAAAAAACACGTCAACACGACCCTGCCCTTGGTGTGGGATGGTGGGGAGACTGTATTCTCTTTGCTTTGGTTACCCCGCACAAGCCCTTTGCACCCCTGAAATTTCTTAGGGATGGTGGGGACAATGCTCGCATTGCATTTTTGCTTACCCCGCAAGCACTTGTCTTTCGATCTTTTTGTCTTGCGGGACGGCGGGGAACATCCGCCTTCGCTTTTTGTTGCCCCGCATGGCCATTCTTTGTGCTTTTGTTCGGTGCGTGATGGCGAGGAAGCCATCCGCCTTACTTGTTGCTTACCCCGCGACACCCTTGAACTTGCCGCGCTCACCTCGTGGGATAGGGGGGAGCATCACCCACACTATGTGTTTCTTACCCCGCTAGCCCAATTGCTTCCCAAAATGCCTTGCGTAATGGCAGGGATGCTCTGTTCGCTTTGATTCGTTACCCCAAACGACATCTTTGATGTGCTTTTGTTCGGTACGGGATAGTGGGGGGAGGAAACCTCTCCTTGCATGTGTTGCCCCGCAACACACCCTCAACACTTTTTGCTTTGCGGGATAGCGAGAACATCACCTGCACTTAGATTTCTTTTATCTCACAAGCATCATTTCCTTTGATCTATGCCCATGCGGGGGAAGAAAGAAATCGACTTCCTTGCCTTTTGTTGTGACGTATTCACACATTGCCCCATTGCAAATGGGGACCCCTGCTTTTTGCTTTCTAGGGTTTGTTTTCTAGGTCTTTTAGCGTTTTGTCTGTTAGCCTTTAGCTTTCGAGTGTCGCCAGGGGGATCACCTGGGTAGCAGGTTCTGCTTGAGTTAGGTCAAGTTGGTGAGTGATGAAGTCTGGAAAGTCCTGATCCTGAAATTTGGCTAAGTCTGGAATGTCCTGATCCTGAAATTTGGCTATGTCTGGAATGTCCTGATCCTGAAATTTGACTAAGTCTGGAAAACTGAAGAATCTTCCAAAAACTAGATTTTGCAATATAACTCCTGGAGGTCTGAAACCACTCTCAAACATCTTGAAAGTATATATGGAATATAACTTAAAGTATAAGACTTATACTTAAATGTTATATTCCATAAAATTATCCTGACGGAGAGTCTAAAAATGTCAAATTTCGCTCCTGACCCTTCTAGAGGGTCCAAAGCGAATTTCGCTCCTGACCCTTCCAAAGGGTCCAGAGCGAAAATCTCCATAAGACATTCTCGTTTGACCCAAACTTAGAACCAACTCGTTCCCAGGCATCTTTGAGGGCAAAACACTTGTTTGGATGGAGAAATGTGAAAATGAAGTCAGGATTTTGGCCAAGATTAGGAATTTCGCTCCTGACCCTTCCCAAGGGTCCAGAGCGAAAATCCTTATACACCTCAATTTATCACTTATCAAGACCAAGTTCCTAGTTTCCAAGGCACGTGTGGAGGTGTTTTTGAATGTTCTTGCCTTGAGAGGGAGTTGGATGATTTCAAAGATCAAGATTTTGCTTAAAAGGTGATTTTCACTCCTGACCCTTCCAAAGGGTCCAGAGCGAAATTCATCATAAACTTCATTTGCCACCTTGTTTGAGCTTGAAACCTTGTTCCTAGGGCGAAGAAAGATGAGAATTTACCTTGCAATAAAGATTGGGTTTGAAAGAATGATGATTTTGGTCTAAAAAGGGAAAATCGCTCCTGACCCTTCCAGAGGGTCTAGGGCGAAATTGAGCAAAATCTATCTTTTCCCTTAGTTTCATGCCAAATCTACTATGGATCATGATTAAAGAAGGCCTTAGGAATGACTCCAAATTGCCAATGATTATCAAGATTGAAGGAATTGAGCCCAAAAATAAAAATCGCTCCTGACCCTTCCAGAGGGTCCAGGGCGAAAATTCTTCAAACACCTATTTTCCCTTGTGAAATCAAGTGAAACTTGGGTTGAATGTGAAGGGAGAAGTGTTTTTTTTAGCCTTGAAGGTGAATTGAAGTTGAAAGGATGGAGGAACATGCTCAAAACTTGAAAATTGCTCCTGACCCTTTCAAAGGGTCCAGGGCGAAAATCTCAAAATCCCCTATTTTGCCTTGCAGGAACGAACCAAGCTTGGATGGAGTGAAAGAAGAAGACCTTTGACTAGCCTTGAGGGGTGGATTCAAGACAAAATGATAAAGAAGTAAGCTCAAGCAAGAAAAATCGCTCCTGACCCTTCCAGAGGGCCCAGGGCGAAATTCACATTTTCACCTAATTTCCTCATAAAATATTGAAATGCAAGACTTGATTAGGTCAAAACAAGCATAAGCTCGCCTTCCGGGAGATTTTGGAGTGAAAGAAATGAGATATTCAAGACCTAATTGGAAAAATCGCTCTTGACCCTTCCAAAGGGTCCAGGGCAAAAATATAAAAAAATCTATCATTCAACCTCGTTTGATTGAGTCTAAGGCAAATTGCAAGATTGAGAATACAAAGACATGGAAATTTGCAAATATTGGTTGAGAAAATTTCAATTTTATCAAGTGAGCAAGTCTAGACAAGGGGTTCAAACCATCACTTTGGATATTTTGATGCTTAAGGAGGAAACAAGTTTCATTAAGTCTTGATCAAACCTTAATATTCCTAAGCTAGCCCACAATTTTCACTAAATTTGCCAAATTCGAGACATTTGGGAAGCTAAATCAAGTTCGCATGAATTAAGGCCTTTATAATTTAATTAACTAATTTCCAAGCCTTAAAACAAATGAAAAAACCCACCTTTGAAGCCTTGGAATTAATTTTAAAACTTAAAAAATCAAGGTGAGCGCTCAAAATTCATTTCTTTGCTTTTACAAGCAAGTCGGCCTCCTTCTAAAAGGGATTTTATTTTATTTTTGTTTATTTGCTAGGTCGGCCTCATGGTTGATTAGGGTGAGCGCCCTATATAAGAGAGGAGTGTTGTAGCATTTTCAAATCATTCATTCATTATTCCTCTCATGCGAATTTCAAGAGCAGATTGGAGGAGCAAATTTTGGCAGATTGGAGTGAATTTCTTGCTAAGATTGGAGGCTAATTTCCAGAAATTGTTGAGTGGTTGGAGGCTAGTGGAAGGCGAAAAGGCTAATTGAGGCATATTTCATCCAAAAGAAGGCCAGAAATTCAATTTTTTTTCCAGCAAATTTTGAGCTTCTTTCTTCCATTTTTTCAAGGTTCATAGTTAGGCTTTCAAGGAGGTGGTATGAAGAATCATTTTTTTTTAAAGTTCTTATTCAAGACTTATTGTGATTTCATAGCAATTTTGTAAAGTCTAAGTCTTGAAAATCCAATTTCCATTCATAATTAATTTGAAAATGTATAATTCCTGATTTATCATGTCTTTTTCAAATTAATATCTTAAGTTATACCCTTGAAAGGTCTTAAATTTCATGCTTTAAGGTATGCTGCTCAAAGACTAATTTTAAGTTTTTGTGTAGGTTTCAAATAACCACCCAAAGCCGGAGGATCTATTACTTAGCAGACTCTCAACAAAGAAGATCGGGCAAGGACAAGGGCGACCTCCTCCCATCTAGCATCGACAAGGACGGCCTTCTTCGGTCAAGCATCATCAGGAATAACCTCTTCCAATCCAGCATTCCAAGGCGAGGTACATCATCATCCTGCACATCAAAGACAAAAGAAGTCAGAGCAAGGGTTCGTTGAAGAAGCAGATAGTTTCAGATGAATTAATTAAAGCTAGCTTCTCAGCATCATCGAATTGGATATCTACCAAGTTGCAAGTATCAGACAAGGTGGCATCCTAGTCATCACTCCTCCAGTTGGGTTGGTCCACCTCAGCATGTCCAGATTCAATGTGCCTGACTCATTAAAGGTGGCACAAACTTCGATGTACCTACCCCAGCTATCCATTGGTCGAATATTCCAAAGAAGACGTGTCCAATTAATACAATTATTTCATTGGTCAGAATTAAGTTTGTTGTAACAAACCCTAATTAGGGTTTCATTGTAAAATCTTGGCCATTGATCTCAAGTTGATCTTAGCCATTGAATTGTTTTGTGGGCACTATATAAGCCCTGGCTCCTCATTTGTAAAGGCTAATAGTTAGTCAGTAGTTAGAAGGTGAATAGTTAGTTGATAGAATAGCAATTAAAGTAGAATAGAGAGAGAAGGCAAAGATTGTCGCCAAGATGTTGTTGTAAAAGACTTGTAAAACTTCATTGAAGAAATGGTGAAATTTATGGGTCGATTCAACAATTTGCATGGTCTCTATACTTCTCAAATTTGATTTCATGTTATTAGATGAGTGGAAGAAATGTGTTTGATTGATGGTGAAATTCGTATATCCATACTACTAGCAGTTTGTTGATTGGAGACTTGCCTTGTGTAGTCAACTAGAATCATTCAGCTTAAACTCAACTTCAATTGTCGCTTCTTCATTGATATGCATCAGCCCGATGGTGTCTATGCCTGTAGCAATGATCTAAACATCATAAAGCTTTCCTGCGAAGATCGCACTAACCTTGTGGAGATGGTCCTGGGATGTCAAAACAAGACTTAGTTAGAATTTCATCAAAAATCAATCATTGCTCCTACATTTCTTAGTATCAGAATTAGATCCTTTCCTTGCCCTCATCCTTTTTTCCTTTTTTCAAAAAGTCTAGGCTAGTGAAATCCTGTGTTCCAGCAATATTCAAAGCGAATCAGACGTTTAGGTCGTCAAGTGTAAGTCCCCTTGTGATTCCAGCAAAATCACATCATACCACAGAGAGCTTATCCACATGTAGAGATCCTACAAAAAGAACCTTGAAGTCATCCCGATTGATCCTTTTTGCGACATCTTCAGCATTCAGAGGCTTTATTCAAGAGAGGATAAGGTACCCTTTAGGTATTTTATTCTGTGTTCGCATGTGCATAAAAAACACATCAACACCTTCCCCGCCATCCCGTACGGGTAAAACTTGATTCCACCAAACCCTAGCTTGCTAGAACTTGCTGCGATGATTAACAAACTTTGACAAACACAAGGCGATGAATAACACGATGTGTTATTCACACAAGATGCTGGTGTAACTATAAGGCATGGGTCAATAACCTTCTGGTTATGTGCTTTCTGAAAAATAATGAAGTAGCTAACTCTGTTGAGTACGATAACATGATGTGTTAGTCGCACTAACTAACACGACGTGTTAGTCACAGTGAAATCTCAGAACTGATCTCTGCCAGGGTTGGGACAAAAATTGCCAACATTTCTAGCGACTTAGAGGGGGCTCTAAGCCTGCTTAGGGCAAGACCAAATATCCTTAAAATAGTCCATTGGGCACAAAGTCAAGGCATGAAACAAAATAGATACTTCTCTGCCCCTTCAACCTGCAAAATATCAAAATTTCGCCATTATGGAGAATAGCCTGTGCACGTGCACTTCTTGGAAAACTGGAAAAAAAAAACTAACTAATATTTTCATTGCTACAATAAGAGACAGATGAGGCCTTTTGCCTCTATCAAAGAGGAACCTTTTGAAGGAGCTGATCTCCTTTTTGCCATAGTTGCAGTCACCAGCTGCAACAATTGAAGTATCTTGTATTCATACAACAAAGCATACATGTTGCTGATGTGGTGAGGAGAAAACTCACCATTTACTTTGTTGCTGCAGGGAATCCACATAAAATAAGCCTCTGAAACACATGGAGGCACTGTAAACGTATGCTCAACAACAAAGGGAAGATGCATCAGGGGTAGGTCAGTATCAGATTCAACTCTTGCAAAAGAGAAGGAAACCTCTTCACACAAGGGAGAGTCATTGCTATCATAGCTGCCCTACTCCTTGTATGAGTTGAAACCAAAAGAAAAGGCATTAAACTCACATGAGGATGACAAGTATACCATCTCCTTGTCTTGATCTGCATAAGGGGGCTCCTCAAACACATCAAAGTGGGATCTTTGAAGCTCGAGCATATTGTCAAGTTGAACAACCAAAGGAATATCTGCATGGTCAACATGCTGCTGCTCAACTTTATCAAACTTGGTATGCTGGTCCCAAGTAAAACATTCGAGTTTGGACACCTTATCCCTAATGTGAAAAGAAACATCTTCACACTGAATGAAGGCCTCATATTCAACATCGTTACATTCAGGGACAGGGGAGAACCAACATACATCATAATCATATGTGCTGATATCTAGCTCATCAGCACAAATCTTAGGCTCACGAGACACTTCATAGGAAGACCTAAAATCTTCAGATTGTCTCTTTGTTTCTGTTCTTTCTTCTTCTTGGCGACAAACTGTAGCAACCTCAGGCTCATGGCAAGACTCATCTACCATGCCATGTGTTGCAAAAACATTACCCCCTGCGGCCACCTCGACACTAGCCTGTTGCTCCATAACCTACTGCTGCAACTGATCATTTTCAATATCCACCTGCAACACTTCTGATTTTCTCTCCATGAGCCTATTCAATATAATTGCCACCCGCCTGATCTTTTCCTCCCTGCAGAAGCAAGTTGCTCTGCAAGGAAGTCTTCGTATTGTTGTTTTTGGGCTTCCACTTCCTGTAGCTGAAGTTGAGCTTGATAAACAAGCTCCTCTTGAATGGGTTCCTCCAGAGGCTCCTCCTGAATACAAGGAGCAGGCAATGCCTCTTGCAGAATGGGCTCCTTGTAAGGATGAAACTACTCAAGGACAAGCTCTTCAATAGATTTAGGTAGTCTCCCCTGTCTTAAGCTTGGGAATTTTCTTTTAGGGGGAGTGGGGACAAAGGCCTCTGCTTGCATGATTTTGACCTCTAGGGCCGCTAACTATCCGATTTCCTCTCTCCTAGTAGAAGCAAGCTATTCTGCAAGGAAGGCCTCATGCTATTGTTGGGCTTCAAATTCTTGTTGTTGCTGATAGAAGGCCTCCTCTTGTTGATAATGACAAGCTTGAGGACCCCATTGATGTTGTTGGCCCTCAAACTGTTGTTGTGCCTGATATGCCTCCTCCTGTTGATGATCCTAGAGCTGTTGTTTGATTTCATCCAACTGCTGCCTAAAGCCTAGCATCGTATCCTGCATGTTATTTTGCGTTGCTTCTATCCCTGACAACAAAGACTTTGCAAGGAGGTCCATCTCACTCCTTTGAGGTCGAATGGGCTGATAAGAAGGTTGAGTAGGGGTAGGTGGGTGGCAAGCACTAGGAAAATACCCACATGCTGTTGGAGCAAAGTCACTATTTGGGCTAAAACTAGGAGTAGTTTTAGTTTGTTCATATTGGTGAAATGGGGGAGGGCTGATTTGCATTTGCATAGAATGGGGGTGAATAGAAATTACACCAATGACAGGAGCTCATATTGAAGCATTAAAGAGATGATCTTGCTACATAAAAGTTTAAAGGCAAAATGATCTACCTAACCAGAGGTTGATGACATACCAAGACTTGCAGAGTCGTTAGGTGTTTTAAGGAATGAAGCCTCCAAAGGCTGGAATCCTGAAGAACACACCAAATCCTCGGTTGTTTTGAGGGCTGAAGAACGCATGAGATCCTAGCCACATAGCCTTCTGAAGCGATCAATATAGTTTTAAAGTGTGGCTGTCGAATTGGGCCTTTAGAAAGATCTGACAGTCGTAGATGCTTGACGTGGCGCTTGGGCCCACGTTTCCTTTGTTGTGTTTGACCGCCGAGCGACCTTGCCCTTGGTGCGGGATGGCGGGGAGACTGTCTTCTCTTTGCTTTGGTTACCCCTGACAGTCCCTCTGCACCCTTTAAATTCCTTGCGGGATGGCATGGACAATGCCCGCATTTCATTCTTGCCTACCCCGCAAGCACTTGTCTTTCGATCTTTCTATCTTGCGAGATGGTGGGGAACAACATCCGCCTCTGCTTTTTGTTGCCCTGCACGACTATTCTTTGTGCTTTTGTTTGGTGCGGGATGGCGGGATGGCGAGATGGCGAGGAAGCCATCTGCCTTATTTGTTGCTTACCTCGCGACACACTTGAAGCTGGCGTGCTCATGTAATGTCCTCTTCTCAGTGATGATGCATTCAATGGTCCATTGGCCTATTCCGGAGACCCATAGGCTATTTGGAAAGGAGAATTAGGGTTTCCAACTTTTGTAGAGTTCTGCACGAGCTTTTTAGGGTTTGTCAGGAGGGAATTCTTCAATTCTGCTTATGGTTTCCTTCTGGGTTTTCCATGAACTCCTGGGTGGCATAACATGCAATTGACTCTTTGGTGAAGTGTGAACTTACTATTTTTAGTAATTTAGGGTTTGGCTGTTTGGATGATGCAGTTTTACTGAGCTTTCCAAGCTCTCTCTCGAGGTGCGAAGTTCATGTTTTTCGGAGTAGTATCTAATGACTTACTATTTTTAGTAGGTGGCAGTATTGAGCACTTCTATATAGCAGTCTTGAACAAGGTCCTGATCCAACACAGTTTAGTGGTCCTCACTGCTCAGCTTCATCTTTGTTTTTTTTTGAAGATAATCAGTACTGGAGATATAAGTTGTTTAATTAAATATTATTTCCTTATCCTAAGGTTTAATATTTAATTTTTTTATTACAGATTAATGTTATATTAGGTGACTTGGGAAAAGATGTAATTATATTTGATATTAATATTATTATTTCCTAAGTTAGGTGTTGAAATTTGAAGAATGCCTTAAGTTATTGTTTGAGGACTTAGGCAAGTTCGAAATTGTCTAATTGTTGATTAAATACCATTTGGGCACCCAGTTTGGTAATGAAATGAAATGTAATTTGGACGCCATGTGATAGTGAAATGAAATGCAATGAGATGTGGGCGAATTTGGGAGCAATTACATTTGAATTTCAGAGGGAAAAATCTACAAATACAGGTGCTTGGCCTCTCATTTCGACATCTTGAAGAAATTACACCATTATGTTGCCGGTTTGGCAATTGAAATCTGAGCTTCGAAGTGAGCCTTCCCAGCTAAGTGCAGTTTCGTACTTACATGTAATGGTTACCCCAAAATCCACTTCTAAATGAAATCACAGCTATAAAGTAATTCCGTCAAACACTTTGCTTGCAGTCCCTAATTTCTCTGTTTTGTGTTACAACCCTTATGACTCCGGAATGGTTTGTTGTATTGTTTTTTTGTGCCCTTTTAACAAGGATCTATGCATGTAACATGAATATGAAAATGAAAGCATAAACACACAACTGAAATAACCAACACACTGTATTTATAATGATTTTCAGATTAAGTGCGATATTGGCAATGAAACAACTCACTAAATACTCCAGCAATAGAATAGCATGAATATTGTTTTCAAAGAGTGATGGCCTGGGCCATAGCATTAGGCTGCTGCTAACAAAATGCTACAGTACGCAGCTGCTACAGTGATGTTGCTACAGTACTTTGCTACAGTGACGCGGTTGCTATAGTGACGTGGCTGCTACAGTGCACAGCTGCTACAGTGACGCGGTTGCTACAGTAATATTTTATCTTCAGTCAGTCCAAAGTCTTCATATATCATCCCCTCAAAGTGGCATAAGCATCGGACAAATGGAGAAGAAGTTATGAGCAAAACATCCAATCTGCCTGTAGCTAGAAACGTGCCCAAACTGCCTGATAATGAAGCTGGTAGCAATGGATTCCAAAGGCCAAACCCCAGGGGAATGACGTCTAGAATGTCACAAGAGAGGATAGACGTCCTCTGATGCCAAGAACGGGTCTGCAACTCATTGCATCAATTTCTTCTTATATCCAACATATCAAATGAAGCCACAAACGCTTCCTTTTATTCTTTTTCCAAGGGTCGACTCAACTCTCATCGGCAATGTGGGATAAAAGATGAGCAATATAAAACATATATTAAAATATTCACTTATGTCTCCCTTGGGTATAGATCCCCATAAAATAAATATTAGAGTAACACTTTAATATTTTACAATTAAATTAAATGTTACTTTAATAAACTTCAGGCATTAAAATGTATTAGCAATCGGACTCCGAATAATGCGAGTGATAGCTCGTCGGAAAGCTCTCACCAAGGAGTATCAAATCCAAACACCAAAACTGGCCTCCACTATGTTCTGCTGACTTACTAAAAATAGTAAGTATGCCTGAAACTGAGTAAATCAACTTCGTTTTGGCCCAAACTGGAAATGACTAGGCCAAAACACTCCAGGATCCCCTTAAACCCTTCGTTAGCCCTCGGGACCATGTATAACAAGGCTAACGCACACACACTTGGTCAACTGCTAAAGTGGGGACATTACATTACAAGACAGTACCTAGCTGTTTTCCATGATCTTTCACTGATATTAGTGAGTTTGTTGAAGTGTGGGATTGCTGGTTTTGGTGTAGTTCGAGATTTGGTGTGTTTCCAGGTTGCTGGGGATGACATGGCTGAATCATACTTTCATTCATAAGTCTTCGTGTGATCTCCCGTTGCTTTTGGGCATTGGCTCTTTGGTTTTCTATGTCCTAGGCGATGACATTTGTAAGTTTTCAGCTCTAAACTGAGTTTTCAATTTTATTATGCAAATCGAACTTCCTAGCCTAGGCACCATTCTTTGTGTGGGCATTTGGAAGCAAGTTGTGGTGGTTGGTGTTGGTGTTGGAAATAAGCCACACCCGGACCAACGATGGACTGGTCCAAGAGGGGCCAGTAGCTCAGTGGTAGAGCACTCCAACAACGTATGGAATGTCTCAGGTTCGAGTCCTAGCTAGTCCATGTCTCAACTTGGTATCAGAGCCAAGTCCAGGCGAGGAGCCCCAAGCACACGAGAGGTGTGGCTTAAGGGGGGGTGTTGGTGTTGGAAATAAGCCACACCCAGACCGACGATGGACTGGTCCAAGAGGGGTCAGTAGCTCAGTGGTAGAGCACTCTAGCAGCGTATGGAAGGTCCTAGGTTCGAGTCTTAGTTGGTCCATGTCTCAGCAGTTGGGATATATAAAGGTCATTTTTTTGATTGTACTTGGTCACTTATGATATATTAGCAGTTTGGGAGTTTTTTAGGGATGTTTTGTGTGAGTTGTGAGTGAGTTTTATGCATTTAGTGTGTCTTGGTGTTGCTGGTTGTGCATTTCCAGCTTGCTGTCATAAATTACAGATTTCCAGAAGTTGGCTTTGGGTGTGCATTTCGAAGTGTGAGCAGATTAGTTGATTTGGGTGTTATTTAGGGTGATTTGGGTGAGTTTGGAGAGAGAAATGAGCATTTTATAGTTTCTTGAAGCTGCTGCTCTGCGTGTTATTGATCCTAGAATTTCATTACGCCGAAGGCATCTCTTATATGAGATGCACCAACTGACTTTGCAAATCAATGGTTCGTAGCCTCTTAGAACCATGCAAGACCATTCAAGACTTTCCTGCCATTAGAATTGTCATCTCATATTTCAATGACAATGGATTTGTCAGTGTTCTCCTGTCTGGCTGTTGTACACATGCCGTTTTATACAGTTGTCTACTAAAATAAAATTCGTTATTTATTTTGGTTATCCCAAGGCCATGAATTACGCTCTGCACAATGCAATGGCTCATATTTCTATCCGTAGCTCAAATCACTCTTGTACATGTACTTAAGATATCGGGAATCTATAATGAGAGATGACACTTGACGCGAGTCAGAATGTTAACAATTACGCATGACTTATTTTGAATAGAAGAGAGGGCTAAATTTGAGAGTAGAGAAGAGAGGAGAGCGTCGTACATTATTACGTGTCGACTTTTCTATAGTTGTAGAGAGATTCATATAATGAGAATATCATGCAATTTCCCTCTGCTTGTCTGAACGCTCTTTTATGAAGTTTAAAATTCCATGGATGAAATAACATCCTTTGATTGCTAAAATTGCTGTGGGGATTATTTCGTTCATTGGTTGCTCATGGAGCATTTGTTCTTAGCGCTTTCTATATTTGTTCTTGATGCTGATACTATGAGCATTTCAGATTACCATAAGTCAAAAGAAGACAAGCTAATTAGAGAGCTATGAAATGATCGCTTGATTTAGGGCGTAAGGGTAATATGTGCGTGTACATGGGATATAATGTTGTTAAGCAAAAGTCTTTAAAAATTTATTAGGGATTTTTTATTAATTACGAAAGATGACATACCTATCTACCTAATGGAAACTAGGAAAGAATCATCATTCGAGATATTTGAGTCTAATCACAATACTATGATATGATTCAAAGAGTAGAGCTCTTGAAAACATGTGGTTCTAGAATAGCTAAACTAAACAATGATTAGGAAAATAAAGGATCTTTTATAGTCCATGATGCCAACAATCTATATATGGCTCTACATATGGGTTAGAGCAATATGGGACTAATCCGTACTCCTTGTGGGAGACACCTAATTATGGTACAAATGAGGCATATGTACCTTACCTCCTCGTGGAATTTAAACTCCTGAGCTCTCTTTCAAAAGCACACAAGTTCTCCACCACTAGACCAACTCTCCAAGATAAACCCTTAAAGTAAATAACTAACCTGTTTAAGGGGTAGAACCGTTTCTAGAGATCCAATGCCAAAGACAATGATAGGGAAATTCGTGGATATGAGATTTATCCCTGCATATAGACACATTGCATTGAAGGTCTTGTTTGACAGTTGACAATTTTTTTGTAAACTCTCTCTCTCTCTCTCTCTCTCTCTATCTCTACTCTACGTTTCTATGCCTCTTTATTTGTTTTTCTAAATCTCTCTCCCTCTCCCCCTCTCTATATCTCCTTATATCTCTAACTTTTGATCACCTTATCTCACTATGTATCTCTCGATCTCTCCCTCTTCCCCTTACTCTATATCGAGCTCTATCTCTCCCTCTATCTTCATCTCTACCTCTATAGTCCTCTCCCTCTTCAATATCTCCTTATACCTCTAACTCTCTACTACCCTATCTCACCATCTATATCTTTCCCTATCCCTCTTTCTCTCTTTCCCTCTATCTTCATCTCTATCTCTATCTTCTTCTCCCCCCTTCTATCTTTAGATATGTCTCCCTCTCTCTATCCATCTCTCTTTATCTTCATCTCTACCTCTATCTCCTCATCTACACCTCCCCCCCCCTCTCTCTCTAGCCCTATATATCTATATCTCTTTGGCTTTATAGCTTTATCTTTCCATCTCTTCTCCCATTTCTCCCTCTATCTTTATCTCATTATCTCTCGATCTCTCTCTACCCCCATATCTCTATCTTTATATTATTTTATCTCTTCATCTCTCATTCTCTCCTCTCTCCTCTATATATTTATCTTTTCCATCTCTATCTATCTCTATTTCCCCCCTCTCTTTATCTTCCCCTTTCACAAATATACCCCTCTCCTTTTCCATCTCCTTCTCTATATCCATCTCTATCTCTATCTTACTCTCTATCTCTATTTACTTACCTCTCTCTCCATCTCTCTCTTAATATTGCCCCCTCTATTTCTACCTCTCTCTATCCCTATTTCTTTGGTAGCCTCTCTCTCATTCTTGCCCTCTCCCTCGATTGCAAACATAACATGAATCCATTGGTAATGAAGGGTGATTATGTTCTTTACTCAAATGTTTTGTTTAAGTCATGCTCGGATCTATAGTAAGAGGATGCTTCTCTATTGGGACCTTTGTTGCACACACAACATAATTTATTAAATATATGCGACAAATAAACCACTTTTTTTTAGTCGAGCTCCCACAACTATTCGACGTACCCATTGCACACTAAGGTGCAATTGCTAGTAATTACATGTTGAAGGATCTTTTAGGAGTTAGTAATTGTTTAGAGATATTTATTAGCATTGGACAACATTACTTCTCTATTCTATCTGTCTATTTCTATATTGTAAGGTTAAGTAGTAGTACTACTAACCATTTCTGGAGTGTTGCTTGCCCACTGCATAAGTGGAAGAGGCTGGCCATACTGCCTATCTTTGTTTGTAATAATATCCTCCCGTTGAATAAGCGGTGGAGTTGATAGTAATCTTCATTTTTGTCCTCCCGCTGAATATGCGGTAGAATGATAGTTTTTTATGTATAAGTCCTCCCTCTGCATAAGCGGTAGAGTGATTGTGTTGAAATTCCTTCTTGTTTCCTTGGCTGGTTCACTGCCAAGTAGTTTAATTTCTATCTTGCTGAATAAGCAGAAGGGGATGGCTTGCTGCCCGTGCATTGTCATTCCAATTTAGTTTATGGTGCTAACGATCCCCGGAACACCGTATGCTCTCACCCTCCCAGATTGGGCTCTCAGTGATCAAAAGGTGGAAGGGTTCCCTTTAGTTTATTTGGATTATTTCTCTAACCTTAACGGAGATTGGGCTCTCGGTGATCAAAAGGTGGAAGGGTTCCCTTTAGTTTATTTGGATTATTTCTCTAACCTTAACGGGTTATTGTGTTTGCTCTTTAATTTTTATTGAAAAACAAAAAAAAATTAAGGGGATTTATTACAGCTCATCTCGCGGGATAGCGGGGAGCATCACCCAAACTGTGTTTCTTATCTCGCAGGGCCCAAGTGCTTCCCAAAATCCCTTGTCGGATGGCAGGGAAACCCTCTATTTGCTTTGCTTCGTTACCCCACACAACATCTTTGATGTTCTTTTGTTTTGTGCGGGATAGCAGGGAAGGAAACCTCTCCTTGCATGTGTTGCCCCATAACACACCCTCCTTAGCACTTTTTGCTTTGCGGGATAGTGGGAACATTGCCCGCACTTCGCTTTCTCTTATTCCGCAAGCATCATTTCCTTTGATCTATGCACGCGCGGGGGAAGAAAGGAACTGACTTCCTTGCCTTCCCTGCCATCTCGTGCCATTAAAACTCGAGTCCGCCAAACCCTTAGCCCATTGGAACTTGCTGCGATGAATAACACGATGTGACCAACACAAGGCGGCGAATAACACGATGTGTTATTTGCAGGTCAATAACCCTCATGTTATTGACATATCACATAACCCTCATGTTATGTGTTTTTTGAAAAATAATGAAGAAGCAACTAACTTTGTTGAGTACGATAACACTACGTGTTAGTCACAGTGAAATCTTAGAACCGATCTCTGCAAGGGTTGGCACAAAAATTGCCGACAGGTATTTAGAAAGGAGGTCAGCTATCATTTGTTTTCTTCGTCTCTCTCTCCAAATTTCAAATTATTTCCATTTCCAAGTCAAGTTGGCCCCCTTTGTTCTCACGTTTTACATGGATTTTCATTTTGTTTACCCACGTTTCACCAAGTCAGCTTCCCCATCCTTGATTTTGCATTTTATTTCATCTTTCTTTGTTTCACATGCTTTGAACCATTTTCCAAGCTGACCTTGACCTATTCCTTGGTGGGATTTACATTTTTTTTAATCTAGTTTCTTCAAAAAAATCGAGGATTTTAGGAGGTAATGGATTTTGAGACTTCGTAGATTTTGCAAGGAAATTCCATGAGAATTTGCACTTGTTTATGTATTTTTCATTAGTTACAATTGAATCCGATACTTGACATGGATTTTCCATAAAATTCCAAGGGAAATCCGACCTTGTCTTGGATTTTATTAAAATTCCAAGGGGAATTGAACTTGTGCAAGGATTGTTGAGCGAAATCCTTCCTTAGTCAAGGATTTTGATGGATTTTCAATTTGTCCATGGATTTTCAAGAAGAAAATGGATTTTGGAGTAGATTTCATGTTGAGCAAGGCTTTTTTTTCCTTGACTTGGATCCTGGATTTTCATCTTCCTAACCTTGGAATTTTCCATCAATATTCCCTTCATATTCCCTTCTTTTTTTTTTTTCATTTTTCCATATTTCATTTTCTTGTCATGGTAAAAATCCTTACTTGAACTTTTGGAAATTTTCTTCACAAATTCTCCTTAACAACTTTCTTATTGATAATTTTTCCTTAACAATCTTTCAATCCATGTTTTGTAGACCAAATTTTCCTCTTGATTTCAAACTCTATCCCCAATTTGAAGATCACTCATTCATGCACTTTCAAACTTACTTTCCATTCTTGTTAAGGCCAGAAATCTGATCTTGACAAGGAATTTTCCTTGTGTTGGAATTGAAACCTTGGATCAATTGCACATTCCTTGTTCAAACCCTTGGATTTTCCTAGTTTCCTTAATGATTGATTATTCATTCCTCACCTTGGGCAAGGATTTCTTGGCTTGACCTACCCATTCCTGACTTGAACATACCCTTTCTTGACTAAGTGGATGCACTCTTATTTATTCACTCAACAAGGATTGATTAATGTTTTCCTTTGGATTGTCAAGACATTGCTATCTCTCCTAAAGGCTAAGAGACCAAACCTACTGCCAAGCTAAGCAAAACTAAGCTAAACAACAGAGCTAAAAAAAAGAGGGGTCCCCATTTGCATTTGGACGTGTGTGTTTACAATACAATAGGTAGCCTTTGGCGACCTTCACCTCCATGAACTAGGTGAATGCCGACTAATTCCTTGTGCTAGTCTAGGCATTAATCATTGGCATGGTTCGATGACTGTTTTGTGCTGCTCAAATATTCCAAAGATTCACACTTGTGGGGGTCACACATAACAGGGTTCACAACACTAAATGAGTGGCAATAAGTATTTCACAATCAACTAATTTAGAAGCCTATACATAGAGTTCTATAGGTGTGGGGTTAAATTTCACATAAGAATAACTATGAACCAACACAACATGGATTCTTCTCAACATGTACCCATAAACAAATAATGAGTTTAAGCTAGTCAACTTGTTCACTTCATTTAATTTGCTATTCAAAAGCAAAATATGTATTAAATACTAGTTATAAAGTTCCCTTAACTCATTCATAACCATCTAATATCTATTTGAGCCTCAAACTGAAGCCTTTTGAAAAGGGAAGGTTAATCAAGTTTAGGAACAACCTGTTGTGAGGTATTCACACATCGCCCCATTGCAAATGGGGACCCCCACTTTTTGCTTTCTCGGTTGTGTTAGAGTCTTTGCTATTAATCTTTGCATTGAAGGGATAGAGTTTCTTAAGTATCTAGAAGGTCATCATGTCAGGTTGGTCTCCTAAGTGGAGTGAAGTAAGTCATCAAGCATGTGGCAAGAATGATTTATGGGTAAAAGACTTGAGGATTGAACAAACTAAGAAAAGTTAGGTGAAAGAGTTAAGTGAAGAGTCATTCATAAGGTCGCTCACCTTGCCCCAACTTGAGAGCAAAATTTTCATAAAATCCGTTTACCTTGGTCCCTCATTGGATCGAAATTTTCCTAAATGCCTTGACCCTATACCTTGCTCAGGTCCTAGAGCGAATTTTTGTTTTAGGTCTTGTCCTTCCGAAGGTCACAGAGCGAATTTCCTCTATAGGTGTTCTTAAGGGTCAAATTGATGACGCTTTCATGTGGAGAGATTGGAAAACTTAAGGCTCAAATCGATGAGGTAAAAGAAGGTAGTGAATTTCAAACCATGTCCTTGGAGAGGTCCTAAAGTGAATTCAAAGTCTTGTCCTTGCCATGGTCCAAGAGCGATTTTTATCTTCAAAGTCATGTCCTTCCTAAGGACATTGAGCGAAATTCCTTGGATAGATCCTAAGGCGGATGTTGAATTGATGTCTTTGGAGATGACATAGAGTGAAATTTTCCTTCAAGTCTTGTCCTTCCAAAGGACCTAGAGCGAACTTATTTACCTTGACCTTGTCCTTGCCAAAGGACGTGGAGCGAACTTCCTATCTTGACCTTGTCCTTCCAAAGGACAGAGAGCGAATTTCACCTCCAAGTGGCATATCTTACTAAGGGTCCAGAGTGAATTCTTCTTCAAATGATGTACCAAGCAAAGATCAAGAACGAATTTCTCCAAGTAATGATCAAAAACAAATTTGTCCAAGTGAAGATCAAAAGCAATAATTTTGTTTACCAAGACCTTTTCCTTCCAAAGGACATAGAGCGAATTTCATTTTTGAGTCCTGTCCTTCCAAAGGACATAGAGCGAATTTTCTCTAAGGTCATGTATGTACCTTGCTGATGATTTAGAGCAAATTTTTTTAATCAAGGCATGTCCTTCCAAGGGACATTGAGCGAATTTTCTATGTTGACCTTGTCCTTGGAGAGGGCATGGAGCGAATTTTCTACCTTGACCTTGTCCTTGCAGAGGACGTGGAGCAAATTTTCTACCTTGACCTTGTCCTTGCAGAGGACGTGGAGCGAATTTTCTACCTTGACCTTGTCCTTGGAGAGGGCATGGAGCGAATTTTCTACCTTGACCTTGTCCTTGGAGAGGACATTGAGCAAATTTTCTACTTGGAACATGTACCTTCCAAGGGTCCTAGAGCGAAGTAATCAAAAGCAAACATTTTGGCACAAAGATCAATTCAAAATTCGAATTTCTAAAAGAACTCTAATGTGTCAAGTCAGCCAGCATGAGGAAGACAAGTTACTATTTTGTCAAAGCAAGCCGGCCTTATACCCAAAAGACATGACCTTTACCCTAAGCGCCTATAAAGGAGAAGTTAGATCATTCATTCTAACCATCAACTCAAACATTCTCTTCTCTTTAAATGCGAATTTGGGAGCAAATTTAACGAATTTCTTCAGCTAGGCATCAAATTTTGTCAGCACATTAGTGAATTCCATCACCATAAGGTCAAATTTCATCATTGGAGATGCAGGTCTAATCTTTTGGAGCAGGCGAGATTCATCATTTGAGCACCAAAGAGAAGCGAATTTGCTCATCCAACAAGCTTATCAGCCAACGAAGTCACCTTAGGACAACCCAGATTTGCTCTAGGACATTAAGTTTGCATTCCACACAGTGAATTCATTGATTATTGTCAGTCCTTTGATCAGATTTGGAAAGAAATCATAAAAAATTCAAAGATTAGATCAAGTCAAGATGGGAGTATGTAAAGGTTATATATCATATATGTTTGATACCCAATTGTTTGTTTTGCAGGAGGTAAGGAAAGAGATCAAAAGGACCAGGTTGAAGGAAGATCAGAACAAGGATCTCAAGGAGAAAATTTCAACATCAAGGTCAAGATACAAGGAGGACCTCTTCAACAAGATTCATCAGCAAACACTAGAGCATGAAGAAAGGATAACCTACATGGTGAGAAAATGTTTTACAATCTTGAATTTCCTTCAGGAATCCAAGAATTGAAGTCAGTACATTGAAGAGATACATTCAACCAAGTGCACCCTCCACTCAAAATATATCAAGAACAAGGAAGAATGAATCAAAGTCATCACAAGATCTACATCAAGCTCGATTGAAGAAGAAGATAGTTTCAGAAGAGTCAATCAAAGTTTGTTTCTCATCATCAATCATCACATTGAGCAACTGAATAATGAGTATCAAGAGATATTGCTCAATGTTCTTTGACCAAGCAAAGTGCAAGATGGAGGCGACATCCTAGTCGCTACTCCACCAATCAGAAAGGTCCACATCAATGTGTCTAAGTTCAATGAATCAAGCTCATATATGAAGGCACAAACTCCGATGTAACTACCCTCAATATTTATTGGTCCGCATTCTCTAAATGTAATTTTCTCATTGGCTAAGGAGAGTTTGTTGTAACAAACCCTAATTAGGGTTTCATCGTAAAATCATAGCCATTGATGGAGATTCAATCCGGGTCGTTCATTGTAAATGAGCTCTCTATATAAAGGTCAAACTTTTCATTTGTAAAGGTTAATAGCTAGTAGAATAGCTAATAGTCAATAGCGAATAGTGAATAGTGAGTTAATAGTCAATAGATAATTTTAATAGAGTAGAATAGAAGTTAGAGTAGAGAAGGAAGAGAAGGCAAAAACTGTTGCCTAAGTTGTAAATGAACTCCATTTTCATTGAAGTTATGGTGAAGTGTGTTGTTTCTTTACAATGTGCATGGTTTTTGTTGGATCTTCATCCTAGATGATAGATAAATTAGATTGAGTGGAGAAATTTGTTGAATGTATTTGTGTGGAATCCGTTTTGTCCATACCACTAGCCTCTTACTGATTGTAAGCATGCCTTGTGTGGTCAACTGGAATGATATGAGCTTAACTTCGAATCATTCTACATTCATTGCTTATGTATTAACTTGAATGGTGATCGATGTTTGATGGTATTGATTCAAATATCTTTGAAATATCTTTAGAAGATTGCACCGAGCTTGTGTCAAATTTTTCAAGTTGATGGTGAGACCTTGTTCAGTAAGATTCCATCTAGTCATTCACTCATCTTCCTGCATTCTTAGGATTAGAATAAACTCTCTCAACTCCTCATCTTTTGCCATTTTTTAAAACTCAAGCTAGTTTAGGATCAAAAGCATCAGTATATTGTAACATCGGATGATCTAAGTCCCAGCGAATCAAGCTTTCAGGCATTCAAATGTAAGTCCCCTTGTGATTCCAGCATAATCACATCAACCAACTGAGTTTATCCACACGTAGTGATCCTACATTCATGAACCTTGGAGTCTTCTCAAGTGATCCTTAAGCTAATCTTCAGCATTTGAGAGATTTTGTTCAAGATAGGATAAAATACTTAATGGTATTTTATTCTATGTTCTCTTGTGCCTAAAAATCACATCAACACAACCCCAACCTTGGAGTTATCTTAATGAGGATGCAATTATATTGAGAGAGGTTGGGGGTGGGGGGGACGTGAATCAGTATACTACAATCTTTTACTTTTTCAACTTAGCAATCACAATATCAATAACAAAAAGAACACAAGAAGAACACACATTTATGTGGAAATCCTTACAGGAAAAAACCAGGACAAAATATTCCTTATATAAACTTGTCTTACAAATTTCATAGGTACCAACCAACATGAGACATCAATCCCTTCTTCTATAATTTGTAGGCACCAACCCATTGGAGAGACCAATCTCTTCTAAATCAAAAGGCACCAACCTCTCCAATTTGTGCTCCAAAACTGTACTTATGTCTGCTTCACAAATGATGTAATGTTTGGTCTAGATTCTGCTTTATGACTGTTACAAAGTATGCTCCAATAATGTGATTCAAAGCTGCTCCAAGACTGCTATATTGTCTGATCCAAATCAGTTATAATGACTGCTCCAAAGTAACAAGGTCTGCTCCAAATATGACTCCCATCTCCATCACAACCCTAGCCAACAAGTTGCGTAAGGTCTTGGCATTTTTTATTTCGCTAGAGGCATCAAGTAGCTTCAAGAAGATTGAATGTCCTCTTGAAGCCATAAAAAAATTAATAAGTGTAATGTTCTTCCCATTTATTCACCTGTGAAATAAAATGCTGCAGGCCTTATTTTTTCGAAATTACTTTTTGTTCCTTTACGAGTTGGTTTGTTGTTTTAATTGTTTTTTACAATAATTTGTCATTTATAATGTCTCTAGACTTTGAACCCTCTACTTGCCATGGTCATTGCAATGACTGGTTGCTCCCATAAAGATTCATATCAAAATTAACTAGAATGTTTTTGTAGTACCAAAAATTGGCACATGCCAACTTTACCTCAGGTTATAACTTATTATTCCATGTAGTACCTTTCAATGAAGGTTGTACACTAGAAGTGTTATGAGGAACAAAAAAGTTGAAACTATGGCTGTCCACACTACCTTTGTATTTGTGGCTTAGTGGAAGAAGAAGAGCCCCTATATCTCCTTCTGGCCTTGTAAAAATCAATACTTGCAGCTGCCATTATGTCCATTGTTTGCTTTTTATTGATCATATGATGTAAGGAACGATTTTGTCTCATTCCTGACCTTTGTGACACATGGGTACATGGAACAACATCTTGGCAAGCAATATGTGAAAGGTGAGACTTGAGGTGATCTATGCTTCCTATCATATCCATCCCATCGTAGTTGCAGACAATCATAACTATCTCTACACATGCTGTAACATGTTTCCAAGCAAGATCTCTAAGCTTGTCACCATCTCTCCTACTTGTGGATGTCTTCTTTTTGGAAAATGGAAAATAAACCATAGTAGAAAAGAAGTTAAGGAAAAAATTCAAACAAGACCCTAGGAGCCTCAAAGTAATAAAAAATAGAACAATAATTAATTACTAAACCCTAGCAGTAAATAATAAAATATAACAAAAAGAAAAAAAAAACTGTAGCAACCTAGCACAATGCATTTAGAAAGGAAGGGGGCAAGGGGAGGGGGAAAACTAGAAATGTGTTATAGTTACAAGCCTTTGAAATCTCACTGAAATTTCCATTAAATAAGAGTCAAATAAGTACTGCTAAGAGCCAATTTGTTGTTGCAAACTGTAATTTTCCTTCACCAACATTTCTGCTCAAAAAACAACTCCAAAACAATGCAGAATGACCCCTTTTTCATGCAAAATTGCATTGTGAAACTGTGGACGTTTTTGACAAATTTATGAGTAATTGACAAAAGTTTGCCACTTCTTAACTGCATGATTTTAAGCAAGTTATTCATGAGCCAGTTTGATTTGTGAGTACTTTGTTGGTATGCCATATGAGATTTCCACAGTCGAGGGAGTGGTAATGCAAGATTTTGGTTTAAATTGTATGTTGTTCAGTCGATATTTCAGATCCTCAGTGTATGTTTTGTGAGTACCTGTCCATTTTGTGCCTAAATAATTAAGTTTTTTAATTTGTTGGTTGTGAGTTTTTAAGTGAGTTACTCGTGAGCCAATTTGACTCGCAAGTACTCATCAGTTTTGTACCTAGGTTTTTAATCTATGGTTTACAGGTGTCAGTCTTTTATAAATGATCTTTTGGTTTATCTTTGTGCTCCTTAACAATTAGACAAATGACTTGTCTCTTTATAGTTTAGAAATAAGTTCTTTAGTATAGTGCATTTGGCGAGGAGTTGTAGTCTTGTTCATCTTTAGACTTTATTAAATTTCATGTATAATTTTTTTGTTGCTCTTTGATTTGTTGCCATAATTGGTTGGTGGCGGTTCATTTCATGTTTCTATGTCTTGTATGAATAGATAATAACACTCTCTTGGAGAAGATGAAAGTTAGCTTAACAGAGTCATTTTAGGAAACAATTGTTCCTAGACAGACATCTAGATCACAAATATTTTGAGTATAACTTGAAATCATACTTTTTGATTTGTTGTAATAGGAGTTATCTGTGTCTTAAAAGAAATTGATGTGTGGCCTCAATTGGTGAGGGGCAGTACATTGCCAGTTCTGTCTCTCATATGCGAGGCAATAGTAAAGTTGTCCTGGAGCAAGTGAAAGTTTCTTTAACACAATGTATTGGGAAACACTTTTTCCTAGACACAAATATCAAATGCATAACTTTTGAGTACAGTTTTGAGAGGTGATACCGTTCAATATGTTATTATTATAGTTAATCTGCAGGATTGAGTTTACATGAGTTTATCTGCTAGTCCAAGCCAGTGGAAGTTAGAAAAAAAGGAAAATAAAGTTGGTTTATTTGGGTCAAGGCCAGGCTAGAGGTCATTTTTTGCACAGGAGACCCCCCTTGGAGAAGTTACACATAAAACAAATAGTTTTGGATCAGACAATTTGTCATTCAATGATCTATAGTGTGAATTGGTCAACCAAAGAATTACAATTCTAATCCGAGCATTCCTGAAGCAATGCCTACCTTTTTAAGAATGGCAACCAGATGAGTTGGACATAGGTAGTTAAGTGATAGCTCTTCAGTTTGTTACCCGATTTCTAGTATTAGGAAAATGTGGAATTATAAACTGGCCTTTACAAGTGGAAGGTAGATATATCATATTTCTTTTGTTACAAGTGAATTTATGATTGCAAAAAATAGATAGGGTAATAAATGAAACAACATTTGACTTTTAAAGAATGCTAGTAACTACTATTCAAGGCTCATGATTTTCAGTTGAATTTTATCTTTTATATATTGTTGATAATCATAAAAACAATCATGGGCAAAAACTCTCAATAAAAGGTAAAGGTAGTTTTAGAAGTCTCTTTCAAGTAGGATACTAGACCCCTGTTGTGCAATAATTACAAGAGGGGATTGTTTTTCCATCTACCCTATATATTGATCAATAAGGTGTAGAACCCTTCAAACATCCGTTTTCAAACATGTGACCTCCACTATGGAGTATGCACGTCTTCAATATCAGGTCAACTCAGGCTGTGGTCTGAAAGGCAGGCCCATAACTTATTGCCACGATGGCCTTGGTCTAAATCCTGGTAGGTGTACTCCACTAGAATAACACATGACTATTCTAGGCACATTATCCTAGATGGGCTTAGATCAGTACACACCATGGCCTCAGTTGGCAGT
This sequence comes from Cryptomeria japonica, assembly GCF_030272615.1. NCBI lineage: Eukaryota > Viridiplantae > Streptophyta > Pinopsida > Cupressales > Cupressaceae > Cryptomeria > Cryptomeria japonica. The sequence continues at coordinate 48,669,769 of NC_081408.1, read as the reverse complement.
ACACACTTTGGCCTCAGGTCAACATGGATGAAGCTTTTGTAGTTGAGTTCAAACTCACATAAATTGGAAAGGCACAAGTGAACCTATGGTAAGAAGCAAAATGAGTGGAAAACATGCATATTTATCTAACCCCTTTAATCATCATTTTGCTTTGTTGTACTTGAGATAATTGTGCTTTTAGTCTCTAGTAACAACTAGAAAATGGGATCAGATGAACTATAGGTGTTTCAGTAGTCTTTTTGATGCTTACATGACAACATGGGATAAATTATAGGGTCAGAAATTTCCATGTCCTTGGCTTAGATATGGTATTTCTAATGTTGTGAAAGAAATGAGAGCTTGTAGCAACATTCCAACTATAAATTAAAATCAATTGTGTAATGCAGGTATTTTTCCAAGGTGCTCTGAGATACAGGCTTGTCAGCCTGTTACGAAATTGAATGTTTAAAACACAAGCTATGCCTTAATGAGAAGGTTTTTGTTTCCATCACTTTCCACAAGTTTTGTAGCCTCTACATACATCTGGTTTCAAACATGTTTTTCCAAGAACGGATTGTTTTTTCGTCTACCCTACATGTTGATCAACAAGGTGTAGGACCCTACAGACATCTGGTTTCAAACATGTGACCTCCTTCATAGTGTATGCATGCCTTCAACATCAGACCAATGCAGGCTGTGGTCTGATTGGTCTGAAAGGTAGGCCAAAACTTGCCACTCTGGCTCATATCTAAGTCTTGTAAGGTGTTCTCCACTAGATTGTCACATGACTCTTCCAGGCACGTCATTGTAGGTGGGCTTAGAACAGTAAGCAACATGGCCTTAGGAAGGCAGTGCACACTTAGGCCTTAGGTGCAACGTGGATGGTCAACCTTGGGTTATGAACCTATGAGTAAGAAGAAAAATGAAATGAAAACATGCATATTTATGTAACCCCTAAGTCATTATTTTTCTTCCTTTGTTGCACTTGAGATAATTTTTCTTTTAGGCTCTAGTAAAGCTAGCAAATGGATTAGATGAACCATAGGTAGTTCTTGTTAGGAATATTGAATTATAGGATGCATAAATTAATAATTTACTAGGTTTGTTATAGTTTGTTATATAGGTTATTGTATTAGTGGTACAAATGTGTTAAAGTTGTTAAAACCAATGAAGCAATATTCTGCAAAAAATCGCAATTATACCCGATTAATCTTGAATCCTGGAGCTAGCTGATTTATTCCCCGAAAAAATCTCAATTCATGAAAAAATCGTTGACCAAGCGTTGACCCAATTTTCAAAGATTTTTTGCATTTAAATCACGTTAAAATCATGTTAAAAACCCCCAAAATGGCAAAAAAGTGAAAAAAATCATTGTAAAGACTTGCAAAACCCTAGAAAAATGCGTGAAATTTCTGAATTGCTTAGAAATAGGGCTGGACTGAGACAAAATCAGAGTCAATAATAGGGTTCGACTGAGACAAAATCAGAGTCAATGTGGAATCAACGTTGAAAAAGTTTGTTATTTTGTCCATTTTTTGGGGGTTCATCATTCCCCACCCTTAACTTGTTCAAGCCCACGAGCTCACCGACCCAACAAAGGTAGAAAGCCCACGAGCTCAATGGCCTAGTAGGGGTTTGAACCTTGGCGGCTACCTCACCAATGGAGTTTTTCTACCACAACACTAAATGTTCAATTATATATTTAATATATGTAGATATTGATATATGATTTTTAATTTATAATTGATATAGTTAATTTTTGCTCAAACAAAGACATACAATTCATTATGTGAGCAATATATCTAAAGTGCTCCACAAAATAAATTTGAATGACAACAAACAAGCTTATAGAGTTGTAATAAAAGAGTCTCCAACACACAATCATTAAAATTTGTCTCTACCTAAAATAGTAGTTGCAAGCTAGGTATTGCCAAAACCAGTGGCTTGCTAATCTTTTACTTCAGCGAAACAAATGCCTTTTGTTGAATTCTACCCCATATAAAAGACTTACCAATTGCCATTAGGGAATATAAAGCATTGCAACTATGGAATATGATTTGATAAGCTTCCTCAAATATTGAACTACCCCTAGAAAACTCCTTGCCTCAATCACAATAAATAAAAGTCTTGGATCTCTTTAAAATGGCTTCCACTTTTACTAAATTCCTAACGATTGTTTGATCTCTGTCTGATAAATTTTGATCTTAGCTACTTCATAGACTTAGCTAATCTTTGATCTTAGACTTAGCCAACTATTTGGTGTATTTGGTGACTGCCCTTTTAAAAAGTCAAATGAATTTTTGCCTATGTAATCAACAATAAGAATATAAACAACAAAAATCTATTTTCTACAATTCATGGGTTAAACTCCTTGTCTCAATCACAATGAAAGTCTTGGATCACTTCAAAATGGCTTCCACTTTTACTAGATTCCTAACAATAGTTGGATCTATGTCTGATAAATTTTGATCTTAGCTACTTCATAAACTTGGCTAATACCCCTAAAAAACTCCTTGCCTCAATCACAATGAAAGTCTTGGATCACTTCAAAATGGCTTCCACTTTTACTAAATTCCCAACAATAGTTGTGTTGGCATTATGTGAACCGGCATGAAGACATAATGATATTGTATGTTGTCATTGATGTCAATATGAGACATGGTGAGAACCGGCACATGTGATAGGTGAAGAGAGAGGAACCGACATATGTATGAACCGGTTTGTATGCCAAAGTGAAGCGGCACATGGAAGCATTGTATGGTTACTGGTTGGTAGATAGCTTCCACTTCAGGGTTTCCGGTTGGAGCAACTCAAGTGACTCAATCGGTAATCTTCGTGTGATGAGTTACCAGTATGATGGAGGACAGATCGTGTTGCCACGTAAGCTCTATGCGCGTGAAGGATCTTGCATGAAGAAGACTATTCCTATCCACCTCGAGAAAGTGCGAAGTCTGTCAAATGGTGATAATGCGTGATGGGTTATCAGCCGCCATGAAAACGGTGGATAATGGACAATGGAGAATGTCTTGAGATCGATTCAAGATTGTTGCATTTAATGCAGCATGATTCAACGATCAGGATCGAACCGTTTGAATTGCTTAACCTAACAGGTTTAGGATTTAGGGTTTTTGCTACTGACCTGTATGTTTCCTATAAGGTCGATGTTGTGTTTCTTTCTGAGGTTGTTGGCAAAAGTTGTGAGTGTGTACCCAAGGGAAGTGATACGTGTTTCTTGCCAGACCAAAGGAGAGAAGAGATATCTGCAAAGTGAATGTGCAGAAGGTGAAGAGGAGCCAAAACGGATTTGCATTAGCATTGAGTGCTGTTAACAGATCATTGTAATACCCATTGATCTCTAACCACTTCAACAGTTGGAAAATCCCCTAACAGGGTAGCGTTAATTGGCTTGATTCAAAATCCCTTAAATTGGGTGGTCTTAACCGGCTTGTTTCAAATCCCTTAACCGGGTAACTCGAGGCTAATGAGTTCTGAGAAGCTTGAGAAGCTTAGGAGATCATTTCAGCTATTGAGTTCTTGAAATCCTCTAACAAGGTGACCCTACTGGGTTTAACCCTTAACCAGGTGATCCCTAACAGGATTGATTCCTACCAGAACCTATTGTAATGTCCTTAACCAGACAAGGCTCCTAACAGAGTGGACTTCTAAAGAGTTCAAAAAGCAGCTTGTGGGTATTCATCCCCACCGTGGTTTTTCCCAGTTGGGTTTCCATGTGAAAAATATGTGTGTCAAGTGAAATGCTTTTGTCTTGTGATGCTTTGTTTTACCTGTTAAGCACATGAAGGTTCTATGTTTTATGCATGTCTATAAAACATATTGAACTCACTGTTGTGAAGATCTGATGGTTAAGTTTACTTGTTTATGCATGAGAATATAATGATACTGTGGTATTGAGCCAAGAGGAAAGCTTATTGAGTGACTGGTTCATGACTGGTTGAGCTATACTGAATGTTGCCGATTGCACTCTGTTTTACCGGTATCCCTGTTTGTTAGTCTTTTGGAGTATTTGCTGTCAAACCGGTTTTGGACTTGTTGTGACGTTTTCACACATCGCCCCATTGCAAATGGGGACCCTTGCTTTTTTTTTTTTGTTTTTTAGGGTTTGTTTTTTGGTCTTTTAGGGTTTTGTTAGTTAGCCTTTGCATTTTGAGTGTCGCCCAGGTGATCACATGGATAAGCAAGTCCGGCTTGAGTGATGTCTTGATCCTGAAATTTGGCTAAGTCTGGAATGTCCTGATCCTGAATTTGACTAAGTCTGGAAACTGAAAAACCTCAAAAAACTAGATTTTGCAATATAACTCCTGGAGGTCTGAAACCACTCTCAAACATCCTGAAAGTATATATGGAATATAACTTAAAGTATAAGAAACTTATGCTTAAATGTTATATTCCATTAAAATTGTCCTGATAGAGAGTTCGAAAAGTCAAATTTCGCTCCTGACCTTCACTGAGGATCCAGAGCGAAAAGCGCTCCTGTCCCTCTCCAAGGGTCCAAGGCGAATCGCTCATGTCCCTCACCAAGGGTCCAGAGCGAAAAAGCTTAGTGGAGTCATTCCTGACCTCGTTTGGACAAATTGAGACATCAAAGGCATGATGGAGGACAAAATGAACGTGATAGAGCATCCAGACTTGATTAAGGACGATGAAATGATGGAGTATTTGTCTAGATAGGTAAATTCGCTCCTGTCCCTCACCAAGGGACCAGAGCGATTTTATTCATATACACATTTTTGGACCTTGTTTGGACTCGAACTTTTATTCATGGCGTGTAAAGAGATGATATTTTCCTCAGCGAAGGAAATTTGAAGTGAAAAGTAAAAAGATTTGGCCCTGAGAGCAAAAATCGCTCCTGTCCCTCACTGAAGGACCGGAGCTTGAATTCCAATTTCGCATTATCCTTGCAAGATTTAAGTGGTTTCGCGATTTGAGGAGGTCAAGGGAAGTATGTTTTGCCCGTTGAATATAACTTAAGTACGCCACAATGAAGAAAATCGGCCTAAGTAACAAGTTTGCCCCTGTCCCTCTCCAAGGGACCAAGGTGACTGGCTAGGGCGCTCTTGTCCCTCTCCAAGGGACCAGAGCGATTTTCCCTCAAGACAAGATTCGGGCAAGAGAAAAGCAAGTTTCGCATTTGAGGTGGATGGAGGAAGACACAATCGATCCGTTGATGATAATTTTCAAAGCTAGCAAAGGACGAATTGGCTTGTAATTGCAAAAGTGCTCCCATCCCTCACTGAAGGACCGGAGCTTGAATTTCAAATTTGCACTGTTCTTGCAGGATCAAGACAATTTTATGATTTGAAGAGACCAAGGAAAACATGATTTATCCATTGAATATAATTTGGAAGGCTAACAAAGGACGGATAAGCTTGGATTTGCAAAATAGCTCCTGTCCCTCACCAAGGGACCAGGGCGAAAATGCTTTAAAGTGCACTCATTTCAAAGATCGAATAAATTGAACTCGAAATTCTAAGTAAAAATGCCATCTTGGATGTCAAAAATGAGGTCTTGGACGTAAAAAACAAGAAGTGTGAGGTCTAGAATGAGATCGCTCCTATCCCTCACCAAGGGACCAGAGTGATCTTGTTAATAGCCATTATTTTTCATGATTGGGCGCCAAATATCCTTCAAATTACATTAAATGCCAGATTTGATAAAACCTTGAAATATTTTTGGCATTTAATAAAAGCGCATGGTATTTAATAATTAATTTTGAGCCTAAAAAATCGAATTTTTTAATTATAAAGGCATTTAAAATTAATTATTATTATTTTAAAAAAAATATAAAATAAAATTGGAGCGCTTGGGGTATTATTTAATGTTTTTATCAAGTCGGCCTCTTCTTTTATTAATTTTTATTTATCTTTTGGCCTATTTTTCCAAGTCGGCCCATGGAAATAAAATGGTGAGCGCTCTATATATTTGAGGCATGTTTTTCATTATTCAAATCATTCACTCATCATTTCAAGTGCGATTTGGAAGAGCAATTTGAGGAGCAAATTTCTACCAGGAGTGGGGACTAAGAAGGGCGAAATTCATCTTGAAGGCTATTGGAGAGGCGTATTTCTTGCTAGATTGGAGGAAAAATTCCAGATGTTTTGAAGGTATTTGAAGGCGAATTTCCAGATCTTGAAGAAGCTAGTGGAAGATGGAGTTCTTTTCCAAGCTAAAGGGGGCGCATTTTGCTAAAGGGAGACTTCGATCCACATTTTGCCTAGCAAACTTGCTCAATTTTGCATCTTTTCTTAGATTTAGTTCTCAAGTGGAGGTATGGCGAGATTCTCCTAGTCTCAATTTTGAATTTTGAATTTTGAATTTCAAGTGGCTTAGTTAAATTTAGGAAATGATAATTCAAAGATTTATCATGAGGTTTCCTAATTTAAAACTTAAATCCTCTTTCTAGTCTATATTTCCACGTTGCAAAACATGTTACTAATTTTGAAATGTTGTGTAGGTATCAAGATGGTGACTCCCAAGCTCGAAAGGTCTACAAGTCGGAAGACTCTCCTCAAAGAAAATCAAGCCAGATCAAGGACAGTCTCATCAAGGACGATCAAGCAAAGACAAGGGCGACCTCCTCCAGTCTAGCATTGACAAGGACGACCTTCTTCGATCCAGCATCATCAAGATAAGGGCGACCTCTTCCAATCCAGCATTCCAAGGCGAGGTACATCAATCATCCTGCAAATCAAGGACACAAGAAGTCAGAGCAAAGGGTTCGTTGAAGAAGCAGATAGTTCCAGATGAATTAATTAAAGCTAGCTTCTCAACAACATTAAGTTGAATATCTACCATGTTACAAGTGTCAGACAAGGTGGCATCCCAGTCATCGCTCATCCAGTCAGTGTGGTCCACCTCAGCATTTCCAGATTCAACGTACCTAACTCATGGAAGGTGGCACAAACTTCTATGTACCTACCCCGGCTATTCATTGGTCGAATTTTCTAGAGAGGACGTGTCCAAGCAATACAATTTTATCATTGGTCAAGCATTAAATGTTATGTAATGGTTGTAACAAACCCTAATTAGGGTTTTCATTGTAAAATCTTGGCCATTGATCTCGAATTGATCTAAGCCATCAAATTGTATTGAGGGCACTATATAAGCCCTGACATTTCATTTTGTAAAGAGAATTAGCAATAGTTAGAATAGTTAGGAATAGTTGGAAGCAGTTAGAAGATAGAGAGAGAATAGCAATTAGAGTAGAGTAGAGAGAGAAGGCAAAGATTGTTGCCAAGATGTTGTTGTAAAAGACTTGTAACTTCATTGAAGAAATGGTGAAATTTATGGGTCGATTCGACAATTTGCATGGTCTTTATACTTCTCATGTTTGATTTTATGATTAGATGAGTGGAAGAAATGTGCTTGATTGATGGTGAAATTCGTATATCCATACTACTAGCAGTTTGTTGATTGCAGACTTGCCTTGCGTAGTCAACTGGAATCATTCAGCTTCAGCTTAACTTCAATTGTCGCTTCTTCATCGATATGCATCAACCTGATGGTGTCTATGCCTGCAGTGATGATTTGAACATCATAAAGCTTTCCTTCGAAGATCGCACTAACCTTGTGGAGATGTTCCTATGATGTCAAAACAAGACTTAGTTAGAATTTCATCAAAGATCATTCATTGCTCTTACATTCTTAGTGTTAGGATTAGATCCTTTCCTCGCCCTCATCTTTTTTCCTTTTTTCAAATCTAAGCTAGTGAAAATCCTGTGTTCCAGCAATATTCAAAGCAAATCAGAAGTTCAGGCATCAAGTGTAAGTCCCCTTGTGATTCTAGCAAATCACATCATACCACAAAGAGCTTATCCACACGTAGAGACCCTACATACAAGAACCTTGAAGTCATCCTGATTGATCCTTTTTTGCGATATCTTCAGCAATCAGAGGCTTTACTCAAGAGAGGATAAGGTACCTTTAGGTATTTTATTCTGTGTTTGATAGTGTACAAAATACACGTCAACATGACTGTATTGGTGTTTGTACTGATTCACCCCCCCTCTCAGTACCGGTTTGGTACTAGTGGTTCATCATTGAGTTATCAAGTTGGATCTTAGTTTGATAAATTTTGATCTTAGCTACTTCATAGACTTAGCTAATCTTTGATCTCAGACTTAGACAACTATTTGGTGTATTTGGTGACTGCCCCTTTAAAAAGTTAAATGAATATTTTCCTATGTAATCAACAACATGAATATAAACAACAAAATCTATTTTTAACAATTCATGGGTTAAACTCTATTTTATTTACTCTCTATATCTCTATGCTATGGAAATGCCCTTAACTTTAAAAAAAAAAAGTAGTTTGTGTCTATTTTTCTACAAATTTTTACAATTTTTTAATATCCAATTTCTTACCCATTTTTTCAAAAAATCTTATACTTTTGGTTTGCTGATTTTTTCTCCAAATGATTTTTGTTACTATGATATAAAGCATTGTGATTGTGGAATATGATTTGATAAGCTTTCTAAAATTTTGGATTCAACCCTACAAAACTCCTTGCCTCAATCACAATGAAATTCGTGGATCACTTCAAAATGGCTTTCACTTTTATTATTTGTCTGTTAACTTTTGATCTCAGTTACTTCATAGACTTAGTTAATATTTGATTTGACTTAGACAACTATTTGGTGTATTTGGTGACTGCCCTCTTAAAAAGTTAACTGATTATTTGCCTATGTAATCAGTAATATGAATATAAACAACAAAAAATTATTTTCTACAATTCACGGGTTAAACTCTATTTTATTTGCTTTTTATATCTCTATGCTATGGAAATGCCCTAAAGTTATTAAAAAAAAATAGTTTTTGTCTCTTTTTCTACAATTTTTTATGTTTTCTTTTAAATCCGATTTTTTCCTGATTTTTTGCCGATTTTTTCAAAACTTATACTTTTGGTTTGCCGATTTTTTCCCTAAATGATTTTTGTTACTATGATTAAAACAACTCAATATATTTGGAAAAGTTGTTTCAAGAGTTTCTTATAATGTAGAGACTGAACTCCCATAAAAGTCTGATGTATTTGATTGAAAAACAAGAAGCACGATATTATTTGTCTAAAATATTTGCATGCTTTTTCTATGCTGCACAAAATTTTTGTCATGGTATTAGAGCTGTGATTGACAAGTTGGTGTGCTGAGTGTGGGATCCGTAGATCAAATGTTGAGTTTGAAGTGGTCATTGAGGAGATTGAAAACAAAGAAGTAACATGCTAGTTATTTTATGCACTTGCTCATCTTATTCCATGCCACTCTATATGCCTTCATATGTTAGCTCCACAATTTTAGTTGCACCACCATTTGCAACATATTTTCAATAGTTGAGAATCAATTTTTGTAAATTGGTCCTTTCTTTCCTCTTGCCATTGGCCTTTGCTCCTTTTCATCTTGATTATGCATTGGGATATTACTGGAATTTCATGAAGAATTTTTGATGTATTATTTTGCATTAAATTTGTGAAGATTTGCATTTGCTATGGATCTCGTGTAGTGACCATTTATTGATTTGATCTTTGCCAAGGGCTAATACAACTTTTGAATTCCACTTTCATTTTATCATCGCCCGTGTTTTTAGATTCTCTCTTTGCTTCCACAACCATATTAGATTGACCATTGGAGGAAGTAGCCATAGACAATACCCATGGTGATTTCTCTTGGTTAATGTGTTGGCTATTTGGTGTATTAGATCGATATCTACCTCAACAAAGTGGCCCTCAAGTTGAAGAAGGGTGCTCAATTTGGAGCTACGACAATTGCCTCAGTAAAGAAAGAATATTAATTTGGAAAAGTGAAAAGGGAAATGTAGTGTATGATAATTGTGTGTTGCTAAGAGCCAGATCAGTTGTAAGGTTTGTGAAGTAGCCAGATCATCCGAAGGGGCATAAAGATTTGATGTTCATGGTGAGAAGACTACTATGACCAAGGATAGGCCCATTATGCAAGTACACTATAATATTTAAGCCTGCCTCTTGCACCTCTTGCGGTCCTCTCAATTCATTCACTTCCACCAATCTTCCTTCAGGTTGATGCTGTTTGGGAGTTGCACAAATTTTATTTTATTTTGGGAGTTGCACAAAAATGCTATCTGGAGTTTTCTGATTCTTTAAGGTATTGTGGTAGTATAATTTGGTTTATGAGATTTATCCTTTTTGTCAAGTATCCATAGTTTCGATATTGTTTTCCTTGCAAATTAATATTTCCAATCAATTCAAATGAAATATTGTTTGTTAAAACAAGTCAAAGCCATTTTGTTCATAGAGGTCCTTTTTCACAAGTCATTAGTAATGACTTAGATTTAGTGTCTAATGATAAGTTTTTCAATTGAAATCAAATTTTTATTACAGATATTGTATGTTGTCAAATTTAAGGTGCATTATTGGTGGAGCCCAACACCTTCAATTTTCTTTAGATTAAGGGGGTGGGGGGGAGAGGGTGTCATGTATTTTTTTAATGGAGGGAAATAACACATTTATTGTAAAATTTGAAGGTTCAGAGTTTCACGCATGGAAAATTAAGTTATAGTTGATCCTTATTGAAAATGATCTATGGGATGTGGTAAGTGGAGCAACAATAAGGCCAATTGAGGTTGATGAAAGTAGAAAATGAACAACAAAGGATTGAAGAGCAATCGCATTGATTGGCCTTGGACTTTCAGATGCATATCTCCACATTAACTTATTGAAGAGTTGAAAGGAAATGTGGGATGATTTGAATGCTTTGTTCGGAGGAAAAACATCGAGTACGAAAATGAGCTTAAAGCAAAAATTGTTTGGACTAAAAACTATGGAAGGTAACTGTTGGCCATTTGGAGGAATTGATTATGTGTTGCATTGATATTTTGTCATTGATGCCAACACTAGCTGTTTGGATTCTTTGACGCCAACACTAGCTATTTGGATTTTTTACCGACACCCTTCTGGTTTTGGTATATGAGTAGTTTATGGTTGGTTTGGATCCGACATGATCCGGTAGGCTCCGGTATAGTTTGGTTATGGAATTGGCTTATTCATGATACTCATGCTCATATTCAGTTAGTTGCTTTTGGTCTATCTTGTTTGCCTAGAAGCTTGGCTTCTAGTTTTGGCGAGGGTTTTACCGATAGAGCTTTTGATGAAGATCTTTGATGAATTGCATAAGTGATGTTGGTACAGTTTCTGGTAGAGTTTCAGGATGCTGATGGTGATCATGTTCAAGACTTGGCGGATGGAGATCATTGTTGTAGCGTGTGGACATATACTGGGTCCTGGTTGGTCTAGGTTATGGATCGGTTTAATGAAGTGTGTGGATTGAACTTATCGATACATTTCTAGGATGTCTTATGTGTTGGATATTATTTGTTTGGTCTAAGGCCGACTTGGTTTATAATTATGTAATTGGTTTATTGTCTGGTGGCCGACATAATTGTTTATGGTTGAGGGTTTGTATATATAGATGTAAGATCTCATTGTAGATCATCATGGAATATGATATATGATAATAGAAAAGGGATATAATGTGCGAATAATGTAATATCTTTTAGACAGAGGATTTGGTCGATCAATGGAGATCGAATTGGGTTTATGTAAGAGGATTTAGTCTTCCGGTATTGAGCTTAACTAGAACTGTACTCAGGCATAGGAGATGCTATCTTTTGCAGTTCAACACTTCTTCGGATTGTAGTCTTGATTTCTATGTAGTGAGTGAGACTCCTTTTGTGATGAGCAGTGCGCTCTAGGCTATTGACCTTCCTGCAAGTGCAAACCCCTCAATTGTAATTCACATACTTACTGCAGAAGTATTATTTGATTGTGGGTAGGCTTCCCACTGTGGTATTTCTTTTTACCAGGTTTTCCACGTATAAATCTTGGTGTCATGTGGATGGTATTTATTCTATGATTATTGTTTATGCTTAATTGTTTTAACTGCTATTCTGGTATTAATGTTTTGGGTTCTGGTATTAAAGGTTTAATTGCTAATGGTTCCGGTAATCTGAGACAACTGATTCACCTGACCCATCTCAGTTGTCTTCTAGTTATTTGAACTGTCTAACAATTGGTATCAGAGCTTTGGTCCTCTCTGCAGAAAGCTTAACTGCTTGAGGAAGATCTTATGGTGTCTAACAGTTCAAGTTCATCCAGTTCATCTGGAGCTATCTTTCGAAGAGATATTCCTAGGCTTGATGGAACAAATTACACAGTATGAAAAATTTCAGATGGAGACTCATCTGAAATGTCTTGGCAAGGAGATTTGTGAGATCACACAGAATGATGTCACGCCTCATAATCCAGCATTTGAGAATCCTCCTTTGGAAAACCTGGATAAGGAGCTTGAGAATGATTGTAGAGCCAGAGAAGCCCTCTTGTGGGCACTTTTTGATCAACAAATGATGAGATTAACCGACAAATCATCTGGAAAGGCTATATGGGATAAGTTGGAGACTCTTAATGAAGGTGACCCTACAGTGAAGATTGCTAAATTTAATGGTTACCGAGTGAGATGAAAACTTGAAGATGGAAGAAGATGAAAAGATTACTGCATTCATGGAAAGGGTAAATGAGATTGTTATGAGAATTCAATGTTGTGGTGGAACTCTAAGCCAAGATGAAATTATTTCTAAAGTTATGAGAGCCCTACCACAAGCTTACAAAATGAAGGCTATTGCTATTAATGAGTTGAGAACAATGACTAATACATCTGCCAATAGAGGTACCTTGGTTGGGAAATTGTCTGCTTTTGAGCTTGAAGAATTTGGATCTTCTGGAGATGTGAAGACTAAACCTGCTTTTCATGCATCTACATTTGCAACCGGTAAGCAAGATTGGAAAATTTAATATGCAAAGGAATTGGAAGATATGAAGAGAGAAGATGATGAGTTTGAGCAACTTGAAACACTATTTGCTAGAAGAGTACCTAAAGGACTGGTAGGAAGTAAGTATGAAGGAAAAACACCTTTTAAATGTTTTGCATGTAATAAGATTAGTCATTTTGCATCTAGATGTCCTAAAAGGAATTCAAGATTTGAAGAAAGAGTTAAAAAATATTTTAAGGCTAACCCTGTATATCAAAACAAGTATAACTACAAGAAAAATAGAGACAAATCATGCTACATAGCAGATGAGGAAGGCATTACTGATTCCAATGATGAACCAGTAGAAGACTTTGCTAGCGGTTTCGACAATGGAAAGGAATGGGTGTTCTTGGCTATTAGGGAAGATGTTCCGGCATTGAAAGAGAATGTACTTGAAGAGAAGGCACTTGTTGCTAAAATTGAAGACAAGGATGAATGGGTAATTGACAGTGGTTGTTCACATCATATGACTAGAGATAAAGGGAAGTTTCTATCTTTGCAAGAATTTGATGGCGGTCTAGTTAGATTTGGAGATGACAAAGCATGTATGATCAAAGGAAAAATGAACTATATCATTGGATGGTAAGAACAATACTAACAATGTTTATTATGTTGAAGGTTTAAGGCATAATGTTTTGAGTGTAGGACAATTAGTGGATAAGAGATTTCAATTACTGTTCAAGGATGGAAAATGCAAAATCATTAACAGATCTAGTTTGAAGATTGCAACCGGTACACAAACAAAAGGTAATATATTTCATTTGAAATATGATGAGAAGAATTGTTTGATTACACAGATTGATGAGAGTTGGCTATGGCATAAAAGATTGTGTCATGTAAATTTTGATTGCATTGTAAAGATCAGTTCAATTAAGGTAGTTAGAGATATACCTAAGATTATGAAGCCCTATAATCCGGTATGTAAAGAATGTCAAATGGGGAAACATGTTGGAACCTCTTTTAGGATTATACAAGATAAATCTAATAATGCTCTTGATCTTATTCATACTGATTTGTATGGAGCTGTTAGAGTAAAAAGTTTTTCAGGGTGATAGATATTTCATGCTAATCATTGATGATTATTCTAAAATGATGTGGGTTACTTTTCTAAAGGAAAAATCTGAGACATTTGAAAAGTTTAAAATCTTTAAGGCTAAAGTGGAAACTGAGACATGATTGAAGATTACATCTTTGTGGTCAGATCATGGTGGAGAATTCACATCCGGTGAGTTTAATAACTTTTGTGAGAAGCATGGTATAAAAAGACAATTTTATGCTCCCTAGACACCTCAACAAAACTGAGTTGTGGAAAGGAAGAACATAACATCTTGGATGCTGCTAGAACAATGATGATGGAATCGAGTCCACCTCATATATACTGGAGAGAAGCAATGAACACAACGGTTTATACATTCAATAGAGTACGTATCAAAGGAGAAACCGGTAAGACACTTTATGAATTATGGTTTGACAATACACCTACAGTTAAGTATTTCAGAATATTTGGTAGTAAATGCTATATTAGGAGAGATGATATCATTGGCAAATTTGATCCTAGATGTGATGAAGACATTTTTTGGTTATTCTAATGAAAGCAAAGCATATAGATGTTATAACAAGAGATTGCAGAGAATTGTGGAGAGTGCAAATGTCAAAGTAGATGAGCTGAACATAAGTCAAATAAGAGTTTATGAGAAGGAATCAACAGTGGAAATGATTATATCTGAACCGGTAGCACCTTTATCGGAACAAAGTGTTGAACTAGTTACTCCGACAGTATCAGAAAATTCAACAGTAACTGAAGAACTGGGAAGAGGAACAGAGAGTCAGAGGACTCCTAGGTATGTGAGATTGAATCATTCAGAAGATCAAATCATTGAGGATAAGAGAAATGGAGTAATGACAAGAAGAAGACTGACAACTAATGAGGTATGCTTAATTTTACAAGTTGAACCAGTATTAGTAATTGAAGCATGTAAATATGAATATTGGTTGAAAGATATGGAAGAAGAATTAGATTAGATTGAGAAGAATAACACATGGACTTTGTTCCCCGACCTAAAAATAAGAATGTTATTGGAACTAAATGGGTTTTTAGGAACAAGTTGAATGAGGATGATCAAGTTATAAGGAATAAGGTTAGATTGGTTTGTAAATGATATTCTCAAAAGGAAGGAATTGATTATGGAGAGACTTTTGCACCGGTAGCTAGGATTGAAGCTGTAAGATTATTTCTTGCCTATGTTGCTTATTGTAGCGTCGTAAATTGTACGCACTTGCTAGGGTGGTACAATTTCACACCTAGTTTAGCACCCGCCTTGGCGCATTTTGCATTTTGCATTGCATTTCCCCTTTAGCACTTAATTAATTAAATTAATTAGGTCTAGGGTTCTATTTTATCATCTCCCATATCATAAAGTTGGGCCCTTTTCATTAAAGTGTGCCCCTTTCATTTTATTCTTCCAATACATCATTTAATCAAAAACCCTGATTAGGTCCTATTTTGAACTTGGGGGCTTGATTTTGGGGGTCAAAACATCTCGAAATCAGCTGTAACTTCGGGATTCTCTCTAAAATCATCATATCCGACGGCTCTGAAAATTTGGTGAAAAGTTGTCGGGACCATGGCGCCCGACGTGCACATGGTCCCGGACATTTTTACCAAAATTTTAGGAGCACGATCCAATCATAAAATAAAGCCTAACCCCAAGAAATTGGCGGGAGATTCAATCTCTAGGTCGGCCAAAAGTTGGAATTAAGACCTAGGGTTTCATACATAAGAGCTCTCTTTCTTCATTAGAAGGGATCCGAATTTTGGTTTCAAGGACCTTCTATGCAGCGAAAGAGCAGATCTTTGAAGACTTCAACAACATTCAACATCCATCCATTAAGCATTCATCAATTTCATTCATCTATTTAGGGCTTGGAAGACATTGAAGAACAATAGGAGATTACCGACTGAAGATTGGCTTGTACCCCTCCCTTGAGGGTTGGGTATGATTTCATGTTGTTTTCATGTCTTTGCATAAGCTTCAATATATCATTTATTCATGCTTTAGATCACTTTGCATCTTGATTTAGAGCATTTACATTATCATTTACAAGCAATTAGGGTTTACTTTCTAGGTTGCTCTAGTTTGCTTACTTGCATTTTAGATCTTGCACACACACAAGGTCTGCACACACATTACTTTTACAATACAACTTGGCTATTCGTGGAGGTGGAAATCACCGAAGCGGGGGTTTGACTAAGGCAAAACCCTATATAGCCGCCCAAACACCCTTTTCAGATATAAGTGCAGGTTTCGGGACTCGGACGACGCCACAGGTTACAGATCCGGGAAAAGCAGGTCGAGACAGCACTCCACACCAAATTGCAGAGCAAAAGACCAGGACAGGGGCGTGGGGCGCCCTGGTCCTGCCAGGACAGGGGCGCTGGGCGCCCTGGTCCTTCTGTCAGACAACAACTTTCAGCAACTTTCTGACAGCTTTTCAGGTTGCAAAAACAACAGTTTCAGGGGCAGAATCAGGACAGTGGCGCCCGCGCCCCCGTCCCGTACATTTTCACTCATATTTTAACACCGGGTATGCATTTACATTCTTATCTTGTCCTTGTGTTTACAGCTTTCCATTATCTAAGTTCAATTCTGCAATCTTGTTATTAGTTCATACTTGCACTTTGGGGTTAGGAATTGAACTTGCATCATTCTATCTATCATTTGCAACAAAGGAATAGAAATCCTAATAGGTAGCCCGTGGCTCTCTCTTCCACAAAAAGAAGTAGCCAATTGTGTGATACCTCTAGGCTCTTTCGTATTCCACAAATGTGTGATTGAAAGTGAGATTAGGGCATGTTTGCTTAGTGTCACTTTTTCCCCCACACATTTTTGGTGAACCCGACGTGAACTCCAATCTTCTCTAATTCTGATTTATGTTTTCAAATTTGAGTGTTTATGCTATTTCAAATTCAAATTTGCATTTACAAGTTTTAATTTCTTGCAAGATTCAAAAATTTAGAGGAAATTTTTGCTAAAACCCTAATTTGAACTTGTGGATAGCTTAATTGGGATCAATAATTTCAAATCTGATTTAGGAACTCATTTGAATCATAAATTTCATTTTCTAAATCTACATTTAATTAAACATTTCCTTCTATTTTGCATATGTTATCATTTGAAAGAGGAAAATTGATGTCATGATGCATTCATTTGATAATGGGTTAGCTTCCCTTGTTTCAATTTTTCCTTCTCCTAAAGAACCTCCCCCCATCTATAACAACATTTTAGTGCCTAAAAGAGTTGCTTCCAATCCCTTTGAGACTCTCCCATGCTCTAAGGATGAAGACTTTAAGAGTGATCTTGACAATTCTCCTAAAATGTGCCCTTCCTATTTATCTATCCTAGAGGAAGAGAATGATATCATAAACACCTTTCTTAATGATACTTCACCTTCCCTACATGATGCCTCTCTAAGTGAAAAGGTATTGATGGACAATGACTTATTTTCTCCTAAATTTGGTCCTTCCAAGGGGGCATGTTGGTGCAACAAGAGGTTATGAACACTTCTTTCAAAGATCTCCTTCCTAAGCATGAATCTTTGGAGAAATATGTTCATGTTCCTCCTAAAAAACACTCCCTCCATAAGGATCCTTTTGTGCAAGAAGATGACATGATCCCTACATTTCCTAGTGATGGCATTTCCTTTTCCAACAAAATTCCCACTAGAGATGATGAATTAATGATAAATGCTTACCCTTTTCCTAAAGTTTGTCTTACCCATAAGCATCCCTTAGAGAAAGAAGATGAAATAATAAGCAATTTCCTTAATTCTCTCTCCCCTAAAGATCATATTGAACATATTTTGAGGAAAGAGGATGAGTTTAACACATCTATTGATTCTCTCCCTCCTAAGGATGAGGAATTAATAAACAATGTTATCTCCTCTCCTGAAATTGACAATACTTCAAACATTCCTTTCAACAACTTCACTATTTGGGATGAACCATTAGAAGAAGGTATAGATTATTCTCTACCCCTAGCCAAGGGGGATGAAATCAAGATTGAAAACTCCTTTGATAGTTTCTCACCTTCCTTGAATCTCAATTATTCTCCCTCTAAAAATAAAGCATCTCCCTCTCCTCAACTTGGTTCTACTCATAAGGAGACCCTAGTTCAAAGCAAGATGGTTAACATGTCTTTCAAAGATCTCCCTCTCAAAAGTGAGACTTTAGAGAGTAATGTTGATCCTTCTCCTAGAGAGTTTATTCCCCATGTAGATCCTTTGATGATAGAGGATGATATGACCTTTCCTCTTCCTACTGGAACATCAATGCCTACCCCTTGTCTCTCTCCTAAAATTGATTTAATCCGTGATAAGATTTTAGTGCAAGAGAAGACTATCAATAATTTTTCCAATACTTGTGTTCATTCCTCTAAACCATCCTCAATCAATTTGATACATGTGAATGAAACACCTAACAAACCTCTCTTCACTGTCCAAGGTGCTTGTCCTTCTCAACCTTTAAATAAGCCTATCTTAGTGGTTCAAGGCGGTTATGCTAATGATTCTTTTTGCACTCCTAAGAAACCTATTATTACTGTGCAAGGAGGTTATTCTACTAAGAGCCCTTATGAGTATGCTAAGCAAATGACTAGAGAGAGTTATCATGCGGTTGCCCATACTTATAATACTAGAAACAATAGGCAACCTAATCCTCCTCCAGTTATCCCAACTTCACTTCCTCCTTCCCAACCTATTCTTCCGCAAGCTCCAAGTATTTCACAAATGCTTAGTAAGGAATATGATCTCATATAACAACTTAAAGCTACCCCTGCTAAGATATCCCTTTGGGATTTGATCCAAACTTCTTCCGTTCATCATGGAATGTTACAAGATGCCTTGAAAGATTTGAATGTTCATCCACCTAATACATCTAGTAATATAGTATCTTTGGTTAACTCTGTGATGAATCCTAAAGCTCAAATTGTGTTTACTCAAGATGAATTGCCTACTAGTGAAATTCAACATCAATATGATCCCTTGATGATTGTGGTTATCATAAATGACACTGCTATAAGACGAACACTGGTAGATAATGGCTCTGGCCTTAATGTATGTAGCATTAATCTATTGCATAAGATGAATGTGGATACATCCCTTATTGAGCCCGACTCTCGTCCCATTCGAGGCTTTGATAATGTGGCTAAGTCTTCATTAGGTATTATCACCTTACCCATCACAGTGGGACCTGTTACTTTGCCTACTCCTATCCATGTTATGTCGGGAAATCTAACATACAACTTGTTATTAGGGAGACCTTGGATTCACAGTATGCAAGCTGTCCCCTCTACATTGCATAGACAAGTTAAATTTATTTATAACAATAAGACATATACCTTGATAGGTGATACTAATCTTCAGGCTTGTTTGCAAACATCTACTTCCAAAGGGAGTTCTTCTAGGCCTTCCTCTTCTAGTGATGACTCGTTAAACAAGATACCTATGGATGGATCATCATCCTCTGATAGTCAAAATTCTTTGGATGAGCTTGAAGTTCCTGAAGAAGATTCTTCTCGACTTGAGTCTACACATGAAAAGGCTTTTGATCTTGAGAAGGTTCTCGCAGAAGACGATTGGGGATCTCTTGACTTTAATCCCACCTTTGTAGGTGAGTATAGGGTTCCTCCAAGAGATCTTAAAGGTAAAAAGAAGGAAGAAACTAGAGATCAATCAGTCTTACCTGAACCTATGAGTAATAATTTTGTGGCCGCTTCTCAAACTTCTTCTCCTCACACTTCTAATTCTGAAGAATTTGATTCTTTGTCTTATGAAAAACCACCTTTTCTTTCTGAAATGGCTAATCGTTATGGTCGTGGTTTTCATATTTTGGGTAAGAGTGGCTATAGTGGAAATGGTTGTGGCGCAAATGAACAAGGAATTAAAGTTCCTTTAGAACATAACATGCATGAATATTCATTTGGACTTGGATATAATCTTTCTAAGCCCACCAAAGCATCTAAAAGACCATCTCTCAATGTGAATGCTATATTTAGTAGTGATGATGATCTCACTTCAACTAAATCATCTTCTACTTCTATCAACTCCCTCTCCCCTCATAAGGAAATCTTGGCAATGAACAAATCTCTTTATGAATCCCCTCAAATTTCTAAATCCACTTATGAATCTTTATCTCCTATTCATCATAAAGTCCTTTCCTCTAGGGATAAGGCTCTAATAAATTACACTCATCCCTCTTCTAAGATTTCTTGTGACTTTTCTTCTTCAATTTTTATCATTGTATACATGTTTTTGATCTCACTTATAGTTGAGCATTTAGCATGTCATATTCAAATACCTCATTCAATCTATCATGTCTTTAAATAACATTAATGGCTATTATGTTGCTCATCATTATGTGACATTGGTAGCTCATTTACTGGGGGCTCATTGTCATTCATGATGGTACAATTTCAAGTGCAATCATATTTTTGAAGCAACATAATAGCCTAATTTTCTATGTTATCTCTTGTTCCTATGGGGACAAGAGTGATTTCATACATCTCTTCTTTTTATGGTCAAAATTTCCCTTTGGGGTACTAGTGTGGAAATGTTGATCATCTTTTCTTTAGAATCCTCTTTTCCTAGATATGGGAGAAGATGTGTATTCTCTTTCTTATCCTACCCACTTCTTGTGAGGAACATTTTACATACACTAATGTCTTGCTTGCATGAACTCATGTGAGTATGTAGTACATTTTGCTTATGTCTAAATCTCTCCCTAGAAGATTGTGTAAGTCTTTCTCATTGTCCTTATCCTTGGGAGGCAATGATCTCTCCTTATTTTATCTAAGGATCCACTTTTTCCTATTTCGTGGATGGTGTGAACTTTATTACTTGATGTTATTCCTTGTATGCATTTGTTGTTGTTTGTTCAAGGATTCTCTCTTACAAGAGGTGTAAGTCCTTGACTACAACCTCTTTTGCACTTGGTAAAATACATCCATAATGAATTCACTCTCCCAATTGGGTTAAAAGGAGCATCATCCTTCATTAAGAATCACTTTCACCTCGCAAAAGAAGGAAGTATGGCATTCTTATTCTCTTCTTTGTCTTATTCTAGAAGATGTTATATTTGTCTAAGACAATTCCTCTCGGGGATAGGTGTCTTTTGTACAAAGATCTCTTCTCCTCTAAGGATCTCCTTTACACATATTACAAGATATCCCTTTTTCAACTATCTTATCCTTGCTTAAAGAGTGCAAAACTCTCTTGCTTGGATCTATGACATTGTTGCATTTTTGGGGTATCTGTTTTTGTGATGAAGGTAGGTATCCTTGTTCTACTTTGCTTATGACATAAACATTACACTTTTTGAGCAATGGGTCATTCTCGAAACCAGAGCACAGACTCTTAGAGCGAGATGTCACGCTTTTGTACTATACATATACAAGTTGTAGCATACTCGGGCATAGACTCCTATGAGGTGCTTCTAACCTCCCTTACACACACATGCACGAGGTTGAGTGGAACTAGCGGCATAAGGCTAGACTTTCTCACTCTCCTCCCTTACATGGATCACCTAGACAAGATCTAGGGGCGAGAAGTCCATGTTTTCTCTCTCACTATTCTTCTCATGGATCACCAATGTGTGTATTCATGCTTTTTTTCCTTTCTTTTCTTCTCTTTCCATTTTGTTTCCATTTACATCTTTCATCTTGTGTTAGAGAACTCTCAAATCCTCACACTCTTTGTTGTGTTGGAATTGAGATTTAGTCCTCTTTCTTACCAAATGATTCTCCATTAGTTTTTGATCTCATATCAAATCTTCTTGTGAGCATTTGTCATCAATATTCTTTAACAATTCGAAGTGGTAAACATGATACCCTGTTTCAACTCACTAAAATTAGCAAGCCGAAACAGGGGGGGCATATAGCTACCCTCGAATTTTCATCACTTTCCTTAGTAAGCATTAGGTGATTTTGTGATCTAACGTGTGCTTTGTAGGGTGCGGTTCCTAACTGTGTACTGCAGATACCGCTGGGGGCTTCGTTTGACAGACTTATGGATATATCCTTTTTCAAATAATGTTTACTTTTCTGTACTTTAGCTTGCATATGCACGTAGTGTTCATATGACCGCTAAAGTGGAGGCTAAATGTAGCGTCGTAAATTGTATGCACTTGCTAGGGTGGTACAATTTCACACCTAGTTTAGCACCCGCCTTGGCGCATTTTGCATTTTGCATTGCATTTCCCCTTTAGCACTTAATTAATTAAATTAATTAGGTCTAGGGTTCTATTTTATCATCTCCCATATCATAAAGTTGGGCCCTTTTCATTAAAGTGTGCCCCTTTCATTTTATTCTTCCAATACATCATTTAATCAAAAACCCTGATTAGGTCCTATTTTGAACTTGGGGGCTTGATTTCGGGGGTCAAAACATCTCGAAATCAGCTGTAACTTCGGGATTCTCTCTAAAATCATCATATCCGACGGCCCTGAAAATTTGGTGAAAAGTTGTCGGGACCATGGCGCCCGGCGTGCACATGGTCCCGGACATTTTTCCCAAAATTTTAGGAGCACGATCCAATCATAAAATAAAGCCTAACCCCAAGAAATTGGTAGGAGATTCAATCTCTAGGTCGGCCAAAAGTTGGAATTAAGACCTAGGGTTTCATACATAAGAGCTCTCTTTCTTCATTAGAAGGGATCCGAATTTTGGTTTCAAGGACCTTCTATGCAGCGAAAGAGCAGATCTTTGAAGACTTCAACAATATTCAACATCCATCCACTAAGCATTCATCAATTTCATTCATCTATTTAGGGCTTGGAAGACATTGAAGAACAATAGGAGATTACCGACTGAAGATTGGCTTGTACCCCTCCCTTGAGGGTTGGGTATGATTTCATGTTGTTTTCATGTCTTTGCATAAGCTTCAATATATCATTTATTCATGCTTTAGATCACTTTGCATCTTGATTTAGAGCATTTACATTATCATTTACAAGCAATTAGGGTTTACTTTCTAGGTTGCTCTAGTTTGCTTACTTGCATTTTAGATCTTGCACACACACAAGGTCTGCACACACATTACTTTTACAATACAACTTGGCTATTCGTGGAGGTGGAAATCACCGAAGTGGGGGTTTGACTAAGGCAAAACCCTATATAGCCGCCTAAACACCCTTTTCAGATATAAGTGCAGGTTTCGGGACTCGGACGACGCCACAGGTTACAGATCCGGGAAAAGCAGGTCGAGACAGCACTCCACACCAAATTGTAGAGCAAAAGACCAGGACAGGGGCGTGGGGCACCCTGGTCCTGCCAGGACAGGGGCGTTGGGCGCCCTGGTCCTTCTGTCAGACAGCAACTTTCAACAACTTTCTGACAGCTTTTCAGGTTGCAAAAACAGCAGTTTCAGGGGCAGAATCAGGACAGTGGCGCCCGCGCCCCCGTCCCGAACATTTTCACTCATATTTTAACACCGGGTATGCATTTACATTCTTATCTTGTCCTTGTGTTTACAGCTTTCCATTATCTAAGTTCAATTCTGCAATCTTGTTATTAGTTCATACTTGCACTTTGGGGTTAGGAATTGAACTTGCATCATTCTATCTATCATCTGCAACAAAGGAATAGAAATCCTAATAGGTAGCCCGTGGCTCTCTCTTCCACAAAAAGAAGTAGCCAATTGTGTGATACCTCTAGGCTCTTTCGTATTCCACAAATGTGTGATTGAAAGTGAGATTAGGGCATGTTTGCTTAGTGTCACTTTTTCCCCCACACACACATAAAAACTACAAGGTTTATCGGATGGATGTCAAGTGTGCATTTTTGAATGGGGGATCTTGATGATGAAGTTTATATTGAGCAACCTGATGGTTTTTCACTATCAGATGATACAAACATGGTTTGTAGGTTAAGCAAAGCTTTATATGAATTGAAATAGTCATCTAGAACTTGATATGCAAGGATGGATAAATATCTTTTAAAATTTGGTTTTACTAAGGATAGTGCGAACATGAATTTATATTATAAGATCACTAATAATGACATACTGATTATTTAAGTATTTGTTGATGACATTATTTTTGGAGGTGAAGATAAGTTATGTATTTCTAAGAATATGGAGAAAGAGTTTGAGATGTCTATGATTGGTGAGATAATTTTTTTCTTAGGTTTGTAGATTACTCAGACTGAAAACGGTATTTTTATCTGTCAAACTAAGTATGCTAAGGAATTGTTGAAGAAATTTGGTATGGGAGATTCTAAACCGGTAAGTACTTCTATGGTTACAAGTGAGAAGTTGACAAGAAAAGATGTTTCTGCACTGGTAAATCCTATAAGATACAAATCTATGCTTGGAGGTCTGCTTTATTTGACTCAGACTAGGCTTGACATAATGAATGTTGTTTGTATTGTTTCAAGATTTCAGAGTGATCCTATAAAGAATCATGAGAGTGCGGTGAAAAGGATTTTTAGATACTTGCAAGGTACATCAGGATATGGTTTGTGGTACCCTAAGGATGATAACTTTACTTTATGTGCATATACAAATGCTGATTGGGCTGGAGATGTTGATGACCAAAAAAATACTTCCGATGGAGCTTTCTTTCTTGGAAAGAAGTTGGTTTCATGGATCAACAAGAAACAATCATGTACTTCTTTATCTACTGCTGAAGATGAGTATGTTGATGCTGCTACTAACTGTACACAATTTTTATGGATGAAGCAAATGTTGAAGGATATAAACGTGGTTTGTGATGCACCAGTAGTTATTCACTGTGATAACTTTGCTGCTATTGATATATCAAAGAATCCGGTATTTCATTCTAAGACAAAACACATATCTATCAAGTACAACTTTTTGAAGGAAAATGTGGAAGCAAATGAAGTTAAACTGGTTTATGTGAACACTAAAGAGCAGATTGCAGATATTTTCACTAAACCTTTGCCCAATGAATTGTTTGAGTACTTAAGAGATAGATTGGGATTTTTTGCTCCTTCGGTAGAGACTTGATTGATGTGGTTTGACATCAGTCCGGTATGTATTATTAGAGATACTATTTATTCCGGTACTGATGTGGGGATGCTACTCCTCAGGGGGAGTAGTCAGCTTTGTGATTTAGTGGTTTATGTTTTTGCTTTGATATTTTTGTCAGATTTCTGGCATTGATGTCAGAGGGGGAGAGATATTGATGTGAAAAAAAAGGAAAAGTAAAAGAGGGAAAGATATTAATAAGAAAAAGAAAAGGAGAGAGATTCAGAGCTTTAAAGAGATATCATTCATAGGGGGAGTTTGGTCTTTGTTTCAGAACCTCATTGCTACATCTGAATGTGGGAGATTGTTGGTTGTCTTCCATGGGGGGAGACTTGTTTGACATTTCTTGGTACTTAGATGTTTTTCACATCTAGTGTTGCCATCAATGTCAAAGGGGGAGATTGTTGGCCATTTGGAGGAATTGATTATGTGTTGCATTGATGTTTTGTCATTGATGCCAACACTAGTTGTTTGGATGCTTTACCGACACCCTTTTGGTCCCAGTAGATGCGTAGTTTCTGGTTGGTTTGGATCGGCATGATCCGGTATAGTTTTGTTATGGAATTGGCTTATTCATGATAGTCATGCTCATATTCAGTAAGTTGGTTTTGGTCTTGTGATCGGATGCTATCATGTTTTCTTAGAAGCCCGGCTTCTAGTTCTGGCGAGGGTTTCACCGACAGAGCTTTTGATGAAGATCTTTGATGAATTGCATAAGTGATGCTGGTATAGTTTCTGGTAGAGTTTCAGGATGCTGATGGTGATCATGTTCAAGACTTGGTGGATGGAGATCATTGTTGTAGCGTGTAGACCTATATTGGGTCCCGGTTGGTCTAGGTTATGGATCGATTTAATGAAGCCTGTGGATTGAAATTCTTGATACGTTTCCAGGATGTCTTATGTGTTGGATATTATTTGTTTGTTCTTAGGCTGACATGGTTTATAATTATGTAATTGGCTTATTGTCTGGTGGCTAACATAATTATTTATGGTCGAGGGTTTGTATATATAGATGTAAGATCTCATTGTAGATCATCATGGAATAGGATATATGGTAATAGAAAAGGGATGTAATGTGCCAATAATGTAATATCATTCAGACAGAGAATTCGGTCGATCATTGGAGATCAAATTGGGTTTGTGTAAGAAGATTAAGTCCTCCAGTATTGAGTTTTTCCAGAACTGTACTCAGGCATAGGAGATGATATCTTTTGCAATTCAACACTTCTTTGGATTGTAGTATGGATTTCTATGTAGTCAGTGAGACTCCTTTTGTGATGAGCAGTGCGCTCTAGGCTATTGGTCTTCCTGCAAGTGCAAGCCCCTTAATTGCAATTCATATACTTACTGTAGAAGTATTATATGACTGTGGGTAGGCTTCCCACCGTGGTTTTTCCCTTTACCAGGTTTTCCACGTATAAATCTTGGTGTCATGTGGATGGTATTTATTTTGTGATTATTGTTTATGCTTAATTGGTTTAATTGTGATTCTGATATTAATGTTTTGGGTTCAGGTATTAAAGTTTTAATTGCTAATGGTTCTGGTAATTTGTGACAATTGATTCATCCCCCCTCCTAGTTGTCTTCCGGTTATTTGAACTGTCTAACAGTAACAACATTGTACAACATATCAGTATGTTTTGTTCCTTATCGAATAAACTAGTTAGGTTAAATTCTGTAGTAGAAGATGATGATGCAAAATAAATGCTAGCCTAGAAGATACAATATCCACTTTTTATTGATCAAGGAGCTAAGAAAATGGAATCATCTACAAAAAGAAACTGCAATGTTTGGGAAAAACAAGCCCAACCATTCCTTCAAATCCAGTTCTTCTACATCAAAGGGAAACTATTTTTTCAAGGATAGAAATTTGTGTTACTATTGCAATAACAGGGACACATTATTATGAATTGCATTCAACATGCTAAGGATCTCCGCTATGACAAGATAAATACATATAAGGCATTGGTTGCAGATGATGGTGAAGAATGCCTTTTTGAAGTGGTTATTGAAGACCCTCCACACAAAAACACTGAGGAAGAATATGTTTTCTAATTCAAATCAAATGTTTGCGTTTGTGAATGGATGTGTTTGTCCCCATTCACAAGATGACGTAAGTGGTTGGATGTGTATGTCCCCAATCACAATTCTTGGTTGTATGTGAATGGATGTGTTTGTCCCCATTAACAATCCATGGTGTATGTGATTGGAAGTGTGTTACCAATCACATTTGTTGGGTAATTATGATTGGATGCGTTTGTCCCCTTTTGTAATTGTTGTGAGCAAAAGTGTATATCCCCGTTCATAACTATAATGTTGGATAGATGTATTTGTCCCTATCCAAACTTGATGTAAAATTTTGGATAGATGTGTTCATCCCTATCCTTGGTCCCATGTGTAAATGTGTGTGTCCCCCTTCTTAGATGAAAATATAGTGAGCATAGTGATGTTAGTTCCACTTTTGCTTGTCAAGAGTAGATGTGTATGTCTTGACTCATATGTTATGATGAACTACTAAACGTGGTCATCACATAATGTTCTTCCACTATCCCCATTTGGAGAACGATGCAATATGGGGGTGGGGGAGAGGGGTGTTAGGAATATTGCATCATAAGATGCATAAAATAATAACTTGGTAGGTTTGTTAGTTTGTTATACAGGTTATTGTATTAGTGGTATGAATGTGTTGAGTTGTTAAAATAACTCAATATATCTGGGAAAGTTGTTTGAGAGTTTACATAATGTTGGAGATTAAACTCCTATTCAATTGAATATGTATTTGATCAAAAAACAAGAAGCACGATATTATTTGTCTAAAATATTTGCATGCTTCTATTATTCTACCTAAATTTTTTGGCAACCTTTTTGATGCTTACATGACAACATTAAGAATTTACATGGTCAGAAATTATGTACTTGGCTTAGATTTAGTACTTCTAATGTCATGAAAGAACGAGATATTCTAGCAGTATTGGATATTGTAAGGAATATTGCATCATTGGATGCATAAAATAATAATTTGGTAGGTTTGTTATACAAGTTATTCTATTAGTGGTACGAATGTGTTGAGTTGTTTAAACAACTTAATATATTTGCAAAATATATTCAAAAGTTTACTATAATGTAAGAGATCGAACTCCTATATGACTGTGATGTATTTGATTGAAAAACAAGAAGCACAATATTATTTGTCTAAAATATTTGCATACCTATATAATTCTGCCCTAAATTTTCGTTAGTTTCAACAGCCTTTTTGATGCTTACATGACAACATTATAGAATTTACATGGTTAGAAATTTCCATGTACTCAACTTAGATTAGGTTCTTACAATGTCATGAAAGAACGAGATATTGTAGTAGCATTCTAACTATAGATGAATTAGTTGAATTTCTTACTGTATTGTGGGTATTTTTCCAAGGTGCTATGAGATACAAACTTGTCAACATCTTATGGAATTGAATGTAAACAAAATCTATGCCCTAGTGAGAAGGCTTTTGTTAGCATCACTTTCCACAAGCTTTTGGGGCCTCTAGTGGTCCCTAGTCGGGATGATTGACTTTTGCTCTCACTTTGTGGTCCTAGTGTACCACTTGCATATCACATTGTTAAACACAACCAAAATAGTATCTTGGTAAATAAATCCTTTCTCTTGGCTTTGATAGCTTACAAAAGTCTCCAAATGTTTTGAGAAAACTATTTTGCAACTGCATTGAATTTTTGTGGTGTGGTAGGTAGACTGTTATTAATATTTATGACTTTAACTTAAATATGCTTGAATCATTCTTGAAAGATTTTGTTTAGTTTTTAATATTAAGTACTTGTTTTAGTTTGTAATTTAGTGTTTGTTTTTGACAATTTGTTTAAACATCCACCTACAATAGCAGAGCTTACGCGCATGATTTAGATATTTTATTTATCCTCTTAACATTATGGGGATTTTCTCTTGCAACAGGCTATGAATTAATGATAACTTGGGCAACATATGACCATCCTAGATCAAATCTAGTTTCAACAATTATATATATGAGTGAGTGAGTGGGTGAGAGAGAAATGATATTTGCATACATTAGTATTGCAAGATGGTATTCTTGTAACCAAGGCAAGATGGAATCTAAGCTTCCACTAGAAATTGAGAGATGGTTCCTTGTTCCACTTGAATTAAAATTCAATTTAATAGATTAAAAATGTAAGTTAGCATTAAAAGTAGTGCTCTTGAGTTGCTTCGCTTTCAATAAAACAAATTAGTTGTTGCACAAAACAATAATGAAACCCATTGGTAACTCTATTGGCCGCTACGAAGTGACTCTATTGGTTGTTTCTTGAAGGTTGATGATGCCATGTCTTTCATGGGCCACTCCACTTTTGCCAACATCTTTTAATCGATATTGACATCTTCTCACCTCTCTTTGGGGATGTGGTTTTTTTGGTTGGGCATAGGCCTTGGGCTCAATCGTTGGATTTTGAGGGCCTCCCCTTTCGTTGTCGGAAATGCTTCTCTATAGGTCATCTAGCTTCAGATTGCTCTCTTCCACGTCACATAAGTGCTTGTAATTGGTGGAAGGATGCTATAGCTGATCACTTGACTATCTATGCTTCTGACTCTGATTCTGTTGACTCCTCTCAGGAGGATGAGACCCCCTCTTGGGATGATGTTGTGCCTCTTACTGCTGCTGAAGTTGCTATCAATGTTGTTGTTTCCGTCCCTGTGGCTTCAATTCATGTTGCTCATGTTTTGCAGCTTCGTTCTACTCCTACCGAATCTACTTTTGATGTTCCTCTACAACAACAACTTGTTTTGCAACATCACTCTACTGTTGCCTCTGATTGTAACCTGACAGGGTCCCTGCTTGACCTCTCTTTTGATGGTTCGAATGACAATATTGCTTGGACTGTAGTTTATCGCAGGTGGAAGGGGAAGTCTCCTCCCTTCCCCCAAACCCCTCCTTGTCAAGGTTCAGGTTCCTCTCCCCTTCCTTGAGTTGGGTTTTGGGTTGTTGTTGGTTTGACAAGTTTTTCTTTTGGCCCGTTCGACTGTGTTTTTTGGGGTTTCTCCCCTATTTTGTTGTCTCTCTTATTGCCTTTGGGCTGTCATTTTAAGGGTCAACACCCTTGTTCTTGCTGCTCTTTTAATAAAAAACAATAATGAAAAAAATATAAAAATATAAAATGACTACAATAAGATTGATATATGAAGGTTTGACAAATTAGTAGTTGCACAAAACAAAATGAAAAAAATATAAAATGACCACAATAAGATTGATATATGAAACTTTCGACTAGGAAATCCCAAAGTAAGAAGACCAATTGGAAGTGGCAAATGGTCAATGTTCTATCCTTCCTTCAATTAAGGCAGCTACAAAGAGCTTGGATGGAGCACATTACAATAATTTCCCTTTGCCATACCCACTCAATGTTTTGCACTAATAATTTTTACTACAACCAATTGAAAGTTGAAATAAAAGTCAATTTTTAACTCTTATTATCATCTTAACACTCTTCTATCTAACATTGGGCTTGTGCCTTTTACATAAATGATATTGGGAGTCTTTTCATCCATAAAAAGTATCTTCAAATGAAGTAACTTTAAAAGACACTATTTTTTAATGCTAATCCCTTTAGTTTAATTGTTTATTTGTAGTGTTGTTATTGTATAAATCAATACTCTATTCTTATTTGTTTTTTATGATGCATACAAAATTGATGAGGCAGTCTTGAAATTTATTGGATAATTTTGTAACCACCTAAATAAATGGGTAGTTTCATAAATGGCTTGGAAAATAACGTAAAAAATACTATTATCAACCAAAATTAGTTTGTTGGGAATTGCCTTGAACACCAACCCAACTAATCTTGAGAACTCTTAGTTGAAAAGAAATGCACAAATAAGTTGATATATCAAATAGAAAACATGGTAAGACGAGTGTATTATATTAGACTAATTTGAGATGTTCTAGGAATTGAGATCATTTGCCATTTTTATGTGGAATAATGGATTAGGACGGGTATGTAATCATCATTGGACACAAAAAAATGTTGACCCATGTTATTGTAGAGTAAAAAATTGCATACCCCTTTGCAATTCCACCTACTTTTTTATAGCCACTTTAGTGTTCATTCCCCTAGCATTCGAGTAGGCTCATTTTAGCCCTTGCATTAGCCTTTTCCCTCTGGAGATGCTTGGTAGACCTTTTCAGCAGCCATCTCCCTCTCAAGATTCTTAGTAGACCTTTTCAATAGCTATTCTTCAGCTACAGTTTTACATTAGCAGTAGGTTTTTTTTGCCACTTGTCATTTTTGAGTGTGATTCGTTTGGATACTAGCGCACTGCGCATTCATCCTATGAAATCTTAATGTTCAAATGTCAGTTTTGCGCGTTTTGATACTTGTCATCTACTTTGATCGACGAGAATGACACAAAATCTTCTAAATGGCTCGCTAGGCCCCTTTTTCCTTCCCCTTCTCTTTTTTCAATCTTTTCTTTTCTCTCCATTCAATCCCTCCAGAGGTTCTCTCTCTCTTTTTCTTGGCTCTCACAACTTTCTCTTGCTCTCTCTCTCACTTGCTATAACAATCTCTAGTTTTCTTTCTCTCCATTCAATCCCTCTAGGGGTTCTCTCTCTCTTTCTCTTGGCTCTCACAACTTTCTCTTGCTCTCTCTCTCACTTACTATAACAATCTCTAGTTTGCTACAATACTCTAAGCTCTCACAATAATCTTTTGCAACTCTTGGCTTTCTCAATCCTCTTTGGTAATATATTTCTATCATTCTATCTATCTTGTTTTTGAGCATCTTGGGATTTATCACATTTCCTATCTATTTGATCATTTGATCATTCTATCTTTTCATCTTTTTGATTTATCTATCTATCTGGTTGTCCATAGAGGTGGGAACACCAAAGTTGGGGTTTGACTGAGGCAAGCCCCTATACAACCCCAATAATTTTCCTCTTCTGTATGTGTGTAGGTTTTTAAAGGGCATTCAATTGCACAAAGGTTTGCTATATTTATTTGTTATCCATTTTTTAAATTTAAATCTTTATTGTATATTGCTTGGTATCTTCTTGATTCTGGGTTTCGCAGATTCTCTGAAACATAGAGATGTGTTTTCTTTACTGCACGAAGGTTTGCTGTATTTATTTGTTATCCATTTTTTTAATTTAAATATTTATTGTATTTCTTTGTATCTCTATTGTATATTGCTTGGTATATTCTTGATTCTGGGTTTCGCAGATTCTCTGAAACATAGAGATGTGTTTTCTTTGTATTACGAGTTTTCTGTTCACAATCTGTACACGACTATGCGCTGCACTGGCGTCCTAAAAAATTCCCTATCATCTACTTTTACCATTTCTATAATTAGATATCTTCACTAGTTGGAAATATTTGAATGTATGTAGTAAAATTGGCTCTCAAGGGAACATAGTTCTTCCCTTTGCAGGGTCACTTTTGCACAAAAAATGCAAAACTAAACTAACCACAAAAAAATGTTGACCCATGTTATGACATACAAAAATGGGTACTTATAGGTCTAGTTGTGATTATGTTACACAAATTATCTTAATTAGAATAGGTATGTATACACATGCAAATACATATCTCCCCTAGTTGGGGTAAACAAAATTTGGTATTTGGAATACCTAAAGGGTATGCTCATACAAATTGCTTTGTAATATTGGTCACCAAAAAATTAGCATGATTTTTTTTTTTTAAGAAGCTACCAGAAGATTGGTATAAAGTGTAAAAAAATATAAGGGTCACATTTAACAAAAAACTAAACATATTATAAGGGACCTAGACCCTTCATCTAGTCAGCTTGTGTTGGGTTTTAGGTGCTATCGACCTTGTAAATCCATGTAACTAGTTGTTTCTATTATTGTTTGTAATTCACCCATAAGGGATGAAGGGTTTCATCAGCAATGGCAATTAATGTTTTACTCGTATGGTAAACATGGTTTTACTGGCCTTGATAATTGTCTATTTATTGAAAGGGAGTTATTTACTTCTCATTGGGCATAGATCATACTGTAAATGTATTGTAATTTCCAATTTAATGGACAAGTTATATGCAGGATGGTGTATTTTAATTTTGATATTATGCCTATGACACTAATATTGCTATCTTTCTTTTACTGCAGGTAAGGAGGATGAACATGTATCGATTTCAATGTCATCTCCTTTGATTGGAATGATGTATAAATAGTAGGATGGCCATGATCAAGTGGCACCTTAATCGGACATGTCTTTTAGACATGTCCGACCAAGATGTCACTTGGTCATGACCCTTACTAACATCAACCGATCCATAACTAATCGGTGCTATAAACATACCCGATAATGAATTAGTATCATTAATGATAACAACGCTTATAAACATGCCCGATAATGAATTGGTATCATTGTTAATGGTAACAGTGCTTATAAACATATCCGATCATGAATCGGTATCATTTGTTAATTGTTACAGATATAAAACATACCCGATAATGAATCGGTATCAAAGCATATAATAATGGATTAATATAACGTAAACAATAACAATAGCTGTTAGCATTATATGCTATCGGGTTAATACCCCGATAGCATATTAATGCCGATATGAATCGACATTAATATGCTATCGGGTTAATAGCCCGATAGCATTTAGATTGACGCTTAACATAGTTAAGCAAGTCGTCAATCTATCATTATCCAATATCAATATCATAATTATGACCAATGTTATAGTCTGATAAACATAAAACATGAATGAGTAAACTAATAACAGAATATAGGAGATTAATGAGTTAGGAGAGTCTTATCTTGCAGAAGCTACTAATGCATTAACACTCCCTCTTAGCTTTTCGAAGATAAAGTAACCTGTATCACATTTCTTTTTCAAAAATGTCAGTCTCCAAGAATATATATCATCTGTACATATAATATGAAGCGCCATCAGAACATAGGATACAAATATAAAACATTACTCTAAGTATGTGACATAGAGTACCACCCAACCATGTGATATAAAAGATTCATCATTTTATTATGACAAGATATCACCTAAACACGTGATATCAGTATTGCCTAAACATGCAATACTGAGGATAAACATATGAGGATGGTTAAATTCTCATCTTATCCAGGTTGTGATATGTGCACAAACATTTCATTCAAATGTTTTATCACAACACCATCATGGCACATCCATGACATACCAGAGATCCAACATGATAACTGGTTTGAGAATTATAAGATCGTCACCTTATGATGTCTGCATACAAGTGTTCATAATATGAGAGATCGTCACCTCTTAGATATGAACACAGGGGGTAAAACCCAGAATGTCTCAACATGACAAAAGAAGTTTACATTTTCAACATCTTATTTACAAAGCAGATTACCTTTCTATCATACCGAAACCCTTTCTGAGGTGATCAACCTTCACTCTGGAAAGTGGTTTGGTCAGAATATCTACAGTCTGATCTCCTGTACTAACATATTCTAATTTGATCACATTTTTGTCTATGATGTCTCGTACATAATGGTATGGGATCTCAACATGTTTGGATTTATCATGGAACACTGGATTCACTGAAAATTTTATGCAACTTTGATTGCCGCAATGGATGATAGTAGGTTTCATCGAATTACCAAACAATCCCACAAACAACTTTCTAAGCCACACCGCTTCTCGGGCAGCCATGGAGGCTGCAACGTATTCGGCCTCGGTGGAATTTTGCGCTACAGAAGACTGCTTTCTGCTGATCTAGGATATCATGGCGGATCCCAAACTGAAGCAACATCCAGAGGTGCTTTTTCGATCAGTCACACTTCTAGCCCAATCTGAATCTGAGAATCCGTGTAGATTAAGATCAATTTTCTTATACTTGAGACCAAGGTTTAAGGTGCCTTGTAAATATCTCATAATGTGTTTTACTGCTACTAGGTGTATCTCCTTTGGCTCACACATAAACTGACTCAAGGCATTTACTGCATAGCAGATATCTGGTCTTGTATTTACTAGATACATAAGAGACCCAATCATTTGCCTGTATAGAGTGGGGTCAGTAGAAGGTGATTGTACTGCTGCTTCTTTAAGTTTATGAAGACTGGTTTCCATTGGAGCGACCATAGGTCTACAGTTGAGAATTCCAAATCTCTTCAGGATGTCTAATGTATACTTGCCTTGGTTTAGAACAATGTTGTCAGGATTCTGCCATACTTCCAACCCTAGGAAATAATGAAGGAATTCCCAGTCCTTCATATCAAATTCTTTGGATAGCTCTTTCTTGCATTGATCTATAAGGTGATCTTCTCCTGTGATTAATAAATCATCAACATATAAAATCATTATTAGCATATCACCTTTATTCTGTTTGTAGTAGAGATTAGGATCTGCATCATTTTTAGAGAAGCCTAGTTTTGATAGATATGTGTTGATTCTTTCATACCAGGCCCTGGGAGCCTGTTTGAGCCCATATAGAGCTTTCTTGAGTCTGCACACATGAGATTCTGCATGATGGGTCTCAAACCCTTCAGGTTGCTCTAGGTATACTTCTTCAGATATTTCTCCATTAAGAAAAGTTGTCTTTACATCCATTTGATGTACCTTCCATCCCTTTGTTGCTGCAATGGCTAGTACAGCCCTTACTGAGGCATATCTGGCTACAGGAGCAAATGTTTCTTCATAGTCTATTCCTTCCTTTTGAGAAAATCCTTTGGCTACAAATCTTGCCTTATATTTTTCAATGCTGCCATCTGCTGCTTGTTTGATCTTGAAGAGCCATTTAGAAGAAACAACAGACTTCTTAGTTGGCCTAGGAACAATTTTCCATACATCATTTTTCATTATGGATTGATACTCTTCAGACATAGCATCCTTCCATACTTGATGTTTAAGGGCATCTGTTACATTGTCAGGTTCGTTTTTAGATAAATCATTCATAAGAACAACATAGCTAGTAAATTTATTAGGTCTTTTGCTTTCTCTGAAGGTTCCAGAAGGAGCAGCAAACCTCTGAGTTTCTTCTACTATTTTGGTGGCCCATAGTGGTCTTTTCTTGAGATTTCTAGGTGAGTTTTCATTTTCATTTTCAATTTCATCTACATTCTCCCTTTGAAACTCAGGGGCAAGATTTTCATCTAAGTTAGAGGTAGGTACATAGATTTTAGGTTCTATGAAGTTCTGAGCTCTTTTGAAAGCCAGGTCCTCTTCAAATATTACATCCCTACTTAGTTCAATATTTCTTTGACCAGGTACATAGACTCTATAGGCTTTGGAGGTTTCACTATATCCTACAAGCAATCCTCTTTTTCTAGAAGGCTCTAGTTTTAGTCTCTTTTCTTTAGGTATATGGATATAGACAGGACATCCAAATATCCTAAGGTGGCTAATATCAGGCTTAATCTTAGTGAATACTTCCTCAAGAGTTTTGTCCTCAAGATGGGAGTGAGGGCACCTGTTCTGTAAATATACAGTAGTGCTGGATGCTTCAGCCCAGAGATTTGTGTTAAGGTTTTGATCTAGGATCATGGCCTCGGCAACTTCAACTATAGTCCTATTTTTCCTTTCTGCTACCCCATTTTGTTGGGGGTTATAAGGTATAGTAAGCTCCCTCTTGATCCCATTATCTCTACAAAATTCTTTAAATGAATCTGATGTGTATTTCCCCCATTGTCGGTTCTTAGGGTTTTAACTTTGTTTCCTGAGTGGTTTTCAGTTAGTGATTTAAAATCTTTAAACCTAGAGAGGATCTCTTCTGATTTTTTAATTTTCAGAAAGTAGATCCAAGTCTTCCTAGAGTAGTCATCAACAAATATTACATAATACAAGAATCCCCCTAGAGAGGATACAGACATAGGTCCGCATACATCAGAATGAACTAATTCTAGAATTTTGCTAGTTTTCCTAGTACTATTTTGGAATGCACCTTTGGTATTCTTACCTAGGGCACATCCTTTGCATGCCCCTGAATGATCTTGCTTTAACTTGGGTAGGCCTGTGACAAGGTTTTCCATTGAAGATAAAGCCCTAAAATTCAGATGGCCTAATCTTCTATGCCTAACTTCATTTGCATTAGTGGCTTCATGGATTAGGGCTAGATTGGGTTCCGTGCATAGCTCATACAAATAGCTCTGTCTCTGTCCAATGGTCTTTGCCTTCTTGATGGAGGAGTTCCTTGGCCAAGCCAATACTCTGTTGTCCATGAATGTTACTCTGTATCCGTTATCTTCCAGTGCCGATATAGAGACTAGATTTCTTTTGATGCCGAGGACATATAGTACTCCTTCAAGCCGCAAGGTTATGCCTGTCTTCAATTTGATGGTGCAGGTTCCTACTCCTCTAACTGGATGTGTGGAGTCATCTCCGATGGTTACGTCCTTATCACTCTCCACTGTCATGGAATCAAGTACTTCTCTAAACCCAGTGATGTGCCTGGATGAACCACTATCAATCACCCATGAGTTGATTTTGTTAGAAGCTTGACTTGTGAGTGCTGAGTAGAATACGTATTTTCTGGAGTCATCTTCCCCTTTAGTCTTTCCTGCTTTGACAAATGTAGCATGTTTCTTGGTTCTTTCTGGGCATTTTGCAACGAAGTGTTCGAACTGATTGTAGTACCCCTGCCCTAATCAATTTCTAATCTCAGTTTAACCTTAGTTAGTTTATCATAATATAATGATTATAGTCAGATGTGTTGATTTAGTGCATATCCGTTAATGTGTTTTCGCACTAGTTGTATGCAAGTTGTTTAGTGTTCCTATTTCATGGTATTAATATCGGGCTAATGCTTTCATTAAGTTTATATATGTATGCATGTATGACTCTTGGTTGCAGGAGATTTTAGGTACAACGCCGCATGAGTGCGAGGTTCCTCTTCACCTGGATTTGCAGGTTTGAGTCTACCTCTTTTATTCTTAGAGTTGGATTAGGTGGTCGTAAGACCCTAGTTGACCATAGTCATGCTCAAGTAAGCATTGTCAGTCGTCGTCGGTATTCCTTTTTTGTTTGGGTTTGCGAGTCGTCTGTCTAGTTGACCTTCTTGGTTTGCATGTTTGGTGTGTATGGTTAAATTGATTAATTAGTCCTTAGTATTTAATATGATTAAATATGTGTTTGTGCATTAAAGATTAATGGACTAAATTAAACAGGATTTCTTTATGTGATTTATCGTTAATCTGAATTGCTCGATTTAAATTGGGAGCAAGTTCAATTAAATGGTTAAATTTAAATATTAAATGTATTATGTTTATGCCTACGAAAAGAAAGATTTAATTTTAATTGAAATAGAATTAATTTTATCTTCTTGACATTTTTGAAATAGAAAGGTTAAATTACAGTTGAGTGAGAAAATCAATTTTAAATTGAAAAGCAATTTAATTTATTGATATAGTTGGAAAAGAATTATTTTTGAGAATTATTTTAAATAAAAATTTTAAATCAAAAAATGAGATTTTTTTTGTCAAACTTTTCCATATAACCTAGACTTTTGGAAAATATTGGGGATGAAATTTTTTGGAGAAAAATATATTCTTGGAAAATATTTTGGAGGAAAGATTTGGGGATTTTGGAAGGAGAAGGATTTCTTGAGCTGCAGGTTGGGGCTCTTCATCAGATCCTTTCCAGGAATGCTTACTGAGGTAGGAATTCTGGTTATCAATTAGATATTATTTAAATTTAAAAAAAAAAAAAAATGGGCATTGGATATTCTTCATGCTATTTGGTTTTAATTTCTCCATTGATTGCCCCAAGGTTATGAATCATTGTGGAATTAGTTGGTATTGGTTTATTGCTTGCATCCTTGCATGGAAAATGAGCTTTCTTATGCCCAAAAAGATTATCCTTTCAATTTTGAAAACCTCTCATATTCTGAAAATCTCTGTGTTGTTTAAAAAAAAAATTATTTGTTTTAAGTCTCTGGGAGACTGACTGTGTTTTTTTATTCACAGTAAATAAATTTAAAAAAAATAAAAAATTCTTTTTAAGTCTCTGGGAGACTGGTTTATTAGACTGTGTTTTACACAGTAAACATTTGAAAAAAAAAAATGAAAAAAAAAAAATGTTGAAACCCCAACCACGTGGAAGAGTTCCCCACCAAGTGGAGGAGTGCTGCGTGTCCCTTTGGGCAGCAGCGCTTCCCATGGGGGCTGCATGCTCCCTTTGGGAACAACAGCGCTCCCATGGGGGTTGCGTGCTCCCATTGGGAAGTAGCGTGAGCTCCCAAGGGGGGGTACCCTCCCCCATATTTATGTCTTTTTTTTCGGATAAAAAAACAGAAACGTGTTTTTTTTATATGTTTAAAAATATATATATATATATTATAATTTAATATTATAATAAATGTATTTTTAATTAAGTTTATTTTTAATTATGATTAAATATTCATTAAGTAATAAACTGTGATTAATTTGTTATTAATTATTTGTATAATGGAAAGTGTACATTAATTAATGCTCAAATTTTATTTTATTATTAATGAATATTTTTCTAATTAAATACTTAATTTGTTAATTCCGTTATTAATTATTAATTTGTTATATTTAATTAATCGTGGATTAATAAATATATTCATTAATTAATAGTTAATTTTGGATTCTTCTATGTGTGCGTAAGGAAGTAATTTTTGGATTTTGGAAATGATTATCTACATACTGATTTTATTAATGTGAAATTGGTTTAAGAACTCATTATGGCTTATTATGTGTGTTCGATGCAATGAACCTTAGAGAGTTAGAAAACCAAGAACAACCTATACCTAGATGAGGTAGATAACTGCAATCTAATATAGATCATGTAGAAAACTTGATCGACTTTTAACGTTTAGATCAATTCAGAAAAGATTGTATCTGCTAGATATTATCTATGCGAGTTTAATTTCTGTATTCACTTTTGTTTAAATAATGGCAAGTCGTGCTTTGTTTGATAGGA
The DNA here is from genome assembly GCF_030272615.1 of Cryptomeria japonica. Lineage (NCBI taxonomy): Eukaryota > Viridiplantae > Streptophyta > Pinopsida > Cupressales > Cupressaceae > Cryptomeria > Cryptomeria japonica. The sequence continues at coordinate 48,629,990 of NC_081408.1, read as the reverse complement.
CCCTGTCGTATGGATTGATTTGGGGTACCTGTTTTAGTCCTTGGTTCCGAGTTGACTGTTGTTTTGTGGTAGTGTCGTATTTGGTCATATCCTTTGTGTGGGTGTCGAATGATGATTCGTGGTTGACCATAGTTGGTCAGGTCTCTGGTTAGAGTACCGTCAGTAGTGTACCTCTTTTGAGTCATGTTTGACCAGATGGTTATTCCCTCCTTTTTGAATTCCGTTGGCTTGACCATGTGTGTACGTGATGTCTGAGGTTGCTTGAGAATAGTCTAGTGTCGTATGGGGAAGTGGCTTTCGATTGGGGGCCGCGCCCAAAGTGGTTGCTGGGTAACTTGTCGAAAGTGAGTCTAATAAGTGATAACCTAATAGTAGATTAGAATGTCATCTCTAAGTAAGATAATTGTGCCTCACACATGGGACGAGTGCTAACATAGACTCGACATGCTGTGAGAAGGCTTGAAATTGCAAACCATCATCCTTGTCTTCACGAGAGGATGTGTGGGTCCACATGAGGCTTGGATGGGCCGGAGGTACGGATTGGGTTGCCAGGGTAGCCCAATGTATGGGGCCATAACCTATGAAGACCTGCCAGGGTAGCCATACCAGGTTGTGTGATGACACTTGTCTCTACGTTCACTTGGGTGTTGTTGTATGGTCTTGATAGGAGCACTTTTGTGGAGTCGTCCTGTTGCTTATCCCCTTGTGAGTACCTGGTATCATTTTAGACCTTGGGTGGTGATGACTCAGTTTTGTGAATGTTCAATGGACCTTTGTATTAGATTTGATTATGTTCAGCTGGATCCTTTTCTTTTCAGGGATCGTTTATGTATTTATTGACCGATGCGGTCGTTTGTATATTGATTATGTTTCGCCTTGATGGCCGGATTGTAATGGTGTAACCTCATGTATTCTTAACTTTATTAATTATCAGAGGGGTCTTGCAGTTGAGCAGACCTGGAGATGTAGCCCTGTAGGGGTGAACTCCGAGATCATCTTGGTGTTATGTGATGCTTTTATTTCTTATATTTCATGTTTAGTGTTAGCATGTATGAATGCCATTTTGATTGAATGCATAAGTGGTTTAGATGAGATTTATCGTAGATGCATGTATGCAATCATCTTTTAAAATGCAGTAAATTGGATTGTGAAAGAATGTAACTTAGAGTAATGGAATATATTCAGTTGTTGTTAAGGAAATTAAGTATGCATGAAAATATCTCATATGTTTATGATGAAATTCTAGTGTGTTAGAATATTAGATGCATGACTTATATTTCAATGAAAAGTATGGATGATGGGTATGAATAAATCTTAATGGATGAACCTTATCTTGTGAATTATATTTCCATCTTTTGAAAGAAATTATCCTGATTAAGAATTATCTCGTTATTAAGATAATCAACTTATTGGTTTAATTGTGTGAGTTAAGTGAATTGTGAAATTTAAGTAATCTCGTTGGAAAACTCTTTAGGTGTTAGTTGATGTCTTCCGCTATGTAATCTGAATCTTTGATATCTTGTTGTATCTTAATGTGGTGTAACTTTAAATTTTTTTTTTTATTGCACTCCATTCTTAAGTTATAGCTTAATCCCTTCGGGGTTTCCTGGCGGGGCATTACATTGATCACATTTGTAACATTCTTTGAAGTATTCTTGCTTTGACAACCTTTTCTCTTTCTAAACTGCCTTTTCTTGTTTTGCTTGGTGGAGTTGGTGTTTAGAACTTGCAGGTCTTCATCTATATTCTTGTGTTTCATTCCCATCTTGTTCAATCTTGATTCTTCTTGGAGACAGTCATCCCTTAATCTTTCAAACTTGGGATATTTGGACCTTGCACTGATGCCTTGGACGAATGTGCTCCATCCACTAGGCAACCCATCTAAAGCAACGAGTGTTAACTCTTTGCTTTGGATCTCATAGTCCAAAGTTGCAAGTTCATCTTTTAGAACTGATATCCGCATAAAGTAGGCATTGATTGTCTCTCCTTTGTTCATGGTGATATGATTTATTTTTTGTTTTAATGCTAGAGTTCGACTTGCATTTGATATCTCGAATGTGCTTTCAAGAGCTTTGAACATTTTATAGGCTATCTGATGTTTTCTTATGATGGGCATTATGTTGTTTCTCACCCCATCAACTATTATTTTTATTACCTTTTCATTTCCCTTGATCCATGCTGTTTTGTCAGGTTCATTTTCGGGTTGAGCATTTTTAGTTTGAACAAATGAATCCACTTTGTTCTCCTTTAAGATCATTTGAATTCTGAATTTCCAGGCTGAAAAATCATCGCCACCTCCGAGTCTGTCTTCAAATCTGATAGCACTGGCCATTTGAAGAAATGTGATGTAGTATATAAACTTGTTCTTAAATTTGTTTCACGAAATTAAATAGCCTCAAGTTCGATCAACTTGGCTTTGATACCATGTAAATGTATTGTAATTTCCAATTTAATGGACAAGTTATATGCAGGATGGTGTATTTTAATTTTGATATTATGCCTATAATACTAATATTGCTATCTTTCTTTTACTGTAGGTAAGGAGGATGAACATGTATCGATTTCAATGTCATCTCCTTTGATTGGAATGATGTATAAATAGTAGGATGGCCACGATCAAGTGGCACCTTGATCGGACATGTCTTTTAGACATGTCCGACCAAGATGTCACTTGGTCGTGACCCTTACTAACATCAACCGATCCATAACTAATCGGTGCTATAAACATACCCGATAATGAATCGGTATCACTAATGATAACAACGCTTATAAACATGCCCGATAATGAATTGGTATCATTGTTAATGGTAACAGTGCTTATAAACATATCCGATCATGAATCGGTATCATTTGTTAATTGTTACAGATATAAAACATACCCGATAATGAATCGGTATCAAAGCATATAATAATGGATTAATATAACGTAAACAATAACAATAGCTGTTAGCATTATATGCTATCGGGTTAATACCCCGATAGCATATTAATGCCGATATGAATCGACATTAATATGCTATCGGGTTAATAGCCCGATAGCATTTAGATTGACACTTAACATAGTTAAGCAGGTCGTCAATCTATCATTATCCAATATCAATATCATAATTATGACCAATGTTATAGTCTGATAAACATAAATCATGAATGAGTAAACTAATAACAAGATAGAGGAGATTAATGAGTTAAGAGAGTCTTATCTTGCAGAAGCTACTAATGCATTAACACATACTAATAACAAAACTATTGAGCTACTCATTTTTGGTGCCCATCTTGGGAATCACTTATTTTTCATGTTTATGACAATTGTCACAAGATATCATCACATCTATGACAACATTTATGACACAAGGTATGGTAGATTCCTTCCCTAGGCACCCATGTAGGAGAGATGCCTTATAACAATTGTATGGGCATCTATAAATGTGGCTATTTTAGATGGAATTGATGATTTCAAGGAAGATGGCATGGATTTTTTCAAGATGGTTTGCAACAAGTTGTTTTGTGATACCATGGTTGTTTACCTCTTCAAGGAGTTTCTATGTATTGGGGGTTTGTGCTAGTGATTTAATAGAGTTTGTTCAATTTTTGCTTTGTAGATGTTATGCTATTGGATTGAAGACTTGAGATGAGTTTCAAGTGTTGTGTTGTAATCACATATTGCTGATACTACAAGTCATTCATCACTTCTTGGTTGAGTTTTTTCTTGAAAGGGTTTCTCCAAGTTATCACAACGTTATGTGTTCTACTTTCTATGGTGTTCTCTTTTTGTTGTTATAGTTGATTTTATTTCCACTTGGTAAACATTGTTAAATTACAATAAATTTGAAGCTTCTTATATTTTTGTCCACATATTTTTTAACTGATTGTAACTAAGAGGAACAAAAACTAGCAATGAGCATACAATCCTTCAAACTCAAGAAACATCAGGTAGCTAGTCATTAGAGATAAGAATGTCTATTGTAGGTCCCAAAAGAAAGCACACAAAAAGAGTGCTAGAAAAAAATAAAAAAGGTTAAAATTAATACAAAAATTAAATATATTTAATATAGTGAGGGAACAAACGAAAATGAAGAGCAATAGAAACCAAAAAAATGAGTACATAAAAATAAAACAATTGAGAGAAACAAGGAAAAATAATTAGAAAAAGAAAGGAAACCCACATGGTGGTCAAAGAGTCAATGATAAAAGTCCACAAGAAAGAAGTCTAAAGATAGAGAAAAATGGGCATAGGGAGGCAAGGAAAAGACAAATTTTGAATTTGACGAGGAGCTTGAGGCCCTTGTAACTAGCATGATGTTTTCTTCAACCATAAGTATTACTTGCATGTTGATTTGCGCTAGAACAATGTTGTAGCTAGTGGGGGATGGGATTATAATGTTGGCACATTAAACATATCACTAGATCACTATCCACATAAGGTACACACACCTCCATGACCATTAGTCCTCTTTTCCTTAAGCACAATTTAGGTGTTTTCCTTTCTAACCTTATTGATCCTTCTTAACAATCAAAATTGGCTTGGTTATTTCAAATGTGTTTTGCATATGATGTTTTGTCTTTGGATGCTTCAAATCATATTGATTTAGTCTCTAATTGAGTGGAGTTCCCTAACTCACAAGGCATTGCTTTATTTAATTATATTAAGCAACCTAACCTTGATCCTAACCATTTTATATCATGTTTTATTTTAAACCCTAACTCTTTCCATATAGCATTTGGAGGCTTTAATTGATATAAGTGGAGGGAACATCCTCATAAGATAAATTTACCCCAAATTGCCTCTTATTGAGGAATTTGCATAATGTTAGAACTAATTTTTACTTTGGCGTCCGTTTTGGGTGTCATTTGAATTGCTAAAAAGATGTCAAACAAAGTTACAACTTTTTTTATTGTAAATTTTTGATGGTCTTCCATAGGTATTTTTGCAACTTGAAAAGTATTAAAAGTAATATTTTGACGTGAAGTAATCTTTCATAATTTTGGCTCAACTTTTATCTTTAACCTCTATTTTCAGAAATCTTTACATCATTGAAAATATATTGAAAATCCCTACAATTTTCTTATAAAATTTTAACGATCCCTCATGGATTTGGAAAATAAAATGATAAAGGTTATTTGATTCTATTTCACTCTTATACAAATTTGAAACAATCCATAAGGAGTCATCAATATTGTAGGTTGTTAATATCCTTTCAACAATTTGAGTGACCCAGAATGGAGGTTGGAGCAAAATGCTTTACTAAAATTATAAGAGACTCCTTTAATTGTCTAAGATTCATGTTTTTTTAGCATTGAAAATGTGGAAAATCTATTGGTGAAATCAAGTCTGAGGATAAGCCAAAACAAGCAACAAAATCAAACACAACACTCTACTTCAAAACATAGAACAAAATTTATTGCCCAAGAACTTTAAACATCCACTTTTATATTCAACTAAGGTTCCATTAAAATTCAGGGAAATAATCCATTTACACAACACAATTTCTCTTTCTATATGATCTTATTTGTGCCTCTATATGAGCTTACAACCCCCTCTCCTCTTTTGTTTCTTTGTTCTCCACTTGTTCTCTATTCTCCTCTCCCTCTCTATTGACATTCAACAACTTATATATTTAGAGAGGAAGTTGAACCGCCATATATTTTAGTTCAATTAAAATCAACCATGTGGTGGCATTTGATTTGAGGTTTGTTGGTCTTCAACTGTCATCAACTGCCTTTTGGTAAAATTGAGCTTTAGCGAAATTATGAGTTCACAAACATGAATATTGGCTGAAACACTAACCTAAAAAACACTTTCACTTGTCCTCCATTTATCTTCCTCTTGATGATGCTATTTTTTTTGGTAAAATGGAGATTCAGTGAACTTATGAGTTTGTGAACTCCATTGGGCAAAAACAAGCTGTTTGACAAAATTTGAAGTTGGCGAACCAATAAACTTACCATTATAAGCCTTTTTGGTGAGATTTCAAGTTGGCAAACCAAGGACGTGACCAACATTTTACTAATCAAAGCCTTTTGGCGATATTTCAAGTTGCTAAACCAAGCACTTGGCTAACAAATAAAGTTGTTAGCCATTGGTTGTTTATCAAACTTTACAACTGATTCAGAAACTTGGAAGATTGCTTGAATAAATAGCTTATTTAAGCGGGATTACCCTTGAGACAAAATATTCCCCAAATTAAACTATCAACAACCAACACAAGGCAACAACATAAGAAGAAAAGAAAACCAAAAATCTCAAAGAAATGTTTTTGGTTGATGAGGATCACATGTGCACCCAGATGCTCCTACTTCATACATGCCAAACTCATGAACATTTTGACCAATATGGAATGAGAATTTCAAACTTGGCCATTATGAATGTCTTCAACCATGATGTTTTCTTTGCAACTTGAGAACCAATTACTCAATCAACTTCTTTAGATTTCTCTAGCAACTAATTAACCTGTTTTGATGGTTTTGGAAAATTGGATAGTAGACCTTGTTGAATAGTCCATAACACTAAGAGGGGGGTGAATCAGTATTCCCCTTTTAAAATTAAAAATAGAACTTCTAAAACTCAGGTTATTGTCAATTGATCTCAACTCAAAAGAAATGCATGCAACATAATTGAAATGTAAGAGATACACAACCATAAGAGAGACACCATATTTTTATAGGTGGAAAAATCAAATGGCAAAAGCCACAAAGAGGGTTATATGGGATTACAAGGCTCATTGTCACAGGGCTCACTGCCCGGATTACAATAGCTTACTACCCGGATTATAACAACTTACTGCCGGATGGCTCACTGCCAAGAGATAGAGACAAAAAAATGAATTGAAAAAATTACATCTACATATGCATAGGTTCAATTCCTGATAAGCTCATATATCTTAAACAATTGCTTGCAGTAGATCGGGTAAAAAATCTCTGCAACTCAATTACAATACACTTGCTCTAACCCATTGTTGCACTAATTCTGCTTTTCTCCTTCAACACATCAACAACCACAACACATGAACACTTTCACTCATACTTGCACCAATACACCCACCATAACAAGCAAACCATATACTTCATTGGTCTTCTACATGATTTCTTTCAAGAATATTTCAAAGATCTGATCACATGTTACATTCACTAGAGTAAAAACAAAAATATAAAAAACATTCAAGGTTGGCTAGACTCAGAATGATAAAATCCTCGAACTTTTGCAAGGACGCTTTCAAAGCACAAAAAAATGATCCAACTTGACATAAAGAAATTAAGATCATGAATAATGTATTTTCAAAAGATCATCATCAAAAACCAAAATACAGAGGAATTCGAAGCACTACAAATACTGTTGAACATCATCAATGTTGAATACACTTCCGGAGCACCAAATCAATTGCCATGATCAAATTCAAAACTAGGCCAACATGAAAACATATCTACATACTAACAACACACATTTCAGAGCATCAACCTTCTGAAAAATACATCTGCAACATATATGCAACAACTGTAACATAAGCTTCCTGACATAACAACAAAGTTTATCTTCATACACACATACCTATCTTCCATTGTTCTACAACACCCTCATACATGGATATCACTCACTATATTTGGACCAATCCGGATCACCAAGTTTGACATCAATGACAACCAAACATATATTTCTAACAATCTCCCCTTTGTCATTGATGGTAAAACACATATAACCACTTTTCTCCCCCTTAGAAACACATTTTCCGTTCTTTGCTTTATCTATACATTTGTTCCATATCACTCCATATCTCCCCCCCTTATAAAATGTCTATATTTCTTCCCCTTTGACATCAAGAACAAAGGGTAACAACAAAAGTTACCACAAAACTATATTTCCCAAAAAGAAAAAAAAGTTTCAATTGCACTTCACATAAAAAAATCTCTTATACCTCTCTTTAAATTCTGAAAGAAAGGTCTTCCAAGAGTTCACGACCATTCTTAGGTTGACACACAAACTATTGTTCTCCACTAGCAAGTCAATAACATCCGATAAAGAATCAAGAATGGAAAAGATTTTGCACACACTTTCAGCTTCAACAAGGTTACCATAGAAATGTTCTATTTAACTTCAACTATCACTTTTACTTTCCAGAAAGTATTTACTACATCTTTACTTTGCCTTATAATAAATAAAAGCTTAGATTGGAAATAATTTATCGTTTTTCTCTATACATCATTAATATCAGTGAAAATATCAAATGTTTTACCAAGAGAGTTCAACTTGGACTTAATGGAGTCAATTTTAGCTTTGAAATTTTCAATAGCAGCAGGCCACCAGAGATGGGACTTGTATACTCCGGCCACATCTACAACACATTCTCTTATTTCCTTTATGCTTTCAGATAACCTTCTTTGAGCACTAATACACCTTTTCTCCATAGCTTCCCAGACCATTTTTTCCAACAATTTCTTTAGGTGACTGCTTCAAATGATCTTCAAGCTGCTCAAACAAGACGTACGATAAGATATCTACCAGCTTATTCAAAGCAATGTTGTTCCAAAGTAGATAATTTATTGGATATCACATCATTCTTGTAGTCTTGTTTGTTTGGTTTGTTTATTTGTTTGTAATTTGTTATGGGTTGTTAGTCTATTTAGGCACTTGTATTTGTTATTTTGTTTAACCCGTGAGTGCCAGATTAAGCATATTGTTGCAGTCATTCTTATGTATAAATATCTTCCCATAGTGCCAATGAAGTATTCGATTGCTCTGCAAGTTCTAATATGGTATTAGAGCAAGGTTATAAGGGGGTGTGAGAAAAGTGTCAAGCCTTCATTCTCCTCATAAAGGATTTGACGATGTGAATGGCGAAGGCATAGAAAGTAGATGTGATGGTGCATTCTTGGTCCATGCTTTGATCCAGACCATTCTCGAAGTGTGGCTATGAAATACAACACGACTTGCAGATAATTCTCAATTTTATACACAACATACTGAAGGCAGGAGCGGCCATAACTCTCAATGCATATTGGTCTACAATATTTTGGATGCAGTTTACATCATCTGGTGCACTCTGCTTGCACCTATAGGTTGGTCGTCTCATAGGCATGCCTCTTCTCATTGCGTTTCTCATTTGGTGGTGACATGATATTGCTGGCCAGAGTTCATCTTTTCCTATGACATACAAAGATTTGCATCAGTCATATGCTTGATAGGATGTTGTCTCAGTGACATGATGGGCACATTTTGTCTTCATCGATTTGGGGCAAGGGATTAGTTGTTGACAACTCGCTTGGCCTAGTACTTGGGAATTTATTGATTTGAGTCCATGATAATATCTGCTATCGACTTTGTTTGGCCCCTGATTTGGTGCATTTGTGCTTGCAAGTTAATTGCGTTTGCAAGATTTTTTCCATTGACTCAGTGTTTCTACATTGGCGCCTTGATTACTGATTATTTTGGAAGTCTATGTCTGTCAAGCAATTGACAGAGAATCCTCGTGCTTGCAATTGAGGTGTTCGACCGAAGGTATTGGGGGCAAAAGAGATAGCAATGTGGGGGGATACATTTTCCTCTCTTCCCACATGAGCCATAGTGGAACAACATGCATATCGATATATTTGGAGGGACACTACTCTTCCAGAGCGGACAGATCGTGCTCACATCAAAGGGAATAATTCTCGATCCCCTCACCTGTGTATTGTGGTACTCTTGCTATCTTTTGTTCTTGACCGTCCCGTGGCTGTGTTTTTGATTACCTTGTTGTCTTTTGAAAATCGAGGTACAAGACTATGCCTAAGCAACATGCATTCATACCCGTTGGCAGAGGTTCTATGTTTTTGCATGGGGTCCACATGCTAATTGGAAAAATAGAAAGTTCCCAAAGATATTATTGGATGTAAGAAGTTTATATTTATTCTTATATTTTAAACAAAATTGTATAATTTTTTCAAAGGGGGGTGTATTTTTCTTTCTTTGACAAAATGGCTAGTAGTTCTCCAAAATTTCTTCTTCCAAACTCTCAGTTACTACGTGGGAATAACTATTCAGCGTGGAAGACCAAACTCAAAACTCAACTTGAGTTTGAGGAAGTTTGGGATGTGGTTAGTGGTGCCACATCGCACCATAAAACAGATGTTGATGAACAGAAAAAAATTGACCAAGTTGACAGAAAGGCCAAATTGATCATACTATTCAGTGTGTCTGATGATGTCGAACCCTTTATCTATGACTCATCCACATCCAAAGACGCATGGGAAAAATTGAACACGGTGTATGAGGCGAAGAATCAAAATCAAAATCAAATCCTGAATTTGTAGAGTCAACTACACAATTTGAAGATGAAAAATGGAGAATAGTTAGAATCCTTTCTCAAAAGGATTGCAGAATTGAGAGCTTCATTACAAGCATTGGGAGAAAAGACTGAAGATGCATTTTTGGTGCCTGTTGTTCTGCAGGCATTGCCTCCCAAATATAAAGTCTTTGTGACAACACCCACTTTTGAGAAGTTGGTGAATCTACTTCAAAAAGAAGAATGTCTAAGGCATGAACATGAAGAGGAGGATCATGCCATGACAACTCATCATAAAGGTAAGAAGCCTATGAACCAATTTGGTGGACCACCCACATCTGGCAACTCATCCAGACCTCAGAAGAAGTGTCCAATCTGTGACAAAGTTGGACATGGTGTGAAGAATTGTTGGTATAACTCCTTCAACAAAGGATCTTCCAACAAATCACATCCAAAGAAGCCCTTTCACAACGACAAAATGCAATGGGAGTAGAAGAACAAACATAAGCAACAAAGCTGTAGCGTCCTAAAATTGTGACACTTGCAATTTCGACTGCATTTGGGTCTTCACGATGGCGATGCAACACGGAATCTGAATGGAGACCCCGAAACTTGCTTATGACACCAAAAACTGCATTTTTCAGCACCCTGGCCTGATCCTCCTTGCACCCTGCTGTCCCGGGAGGTGGGACCATGGCGCCCAGCGCCCTGGTCCCTGGCCCTATTTTGGGCCCGGTCTCTTTTGGGGCTTCGGGTCTTTAAGTTTGCAAATTGGAAAATAATGTTTCCTGGTCGGCCTAAGGTCGGGAAAATCAGTCTATCAGCCCTAATTGACAAGTATATAAACTACATTTCCTCTCCCATTCGAGGAGGTGAAAAAAAAAAGGAAATAAGCAAGAGCAAGACGCGGAAGCAATATTCAAACATTCAAGCATTCAAGCATTCAAGCATTCCTTCAAGCAATTAAGCATTCTAAGTCTCTATTCAAGGCTAGGTGTTGCATTCAAGACAAGGATTCAACCATTGAAGAGGAGATCACATACAACATACAACATACTACATACATTACACCTTCGCATGTAAGAATACAAACATTCTTACAACAAGGTATCAGTACTTGTTTACATTACAAACATTTACATTTACAGCATTCTCATTTCTTGGTTAATTCCAAAACCGGGGTTTGACCTAAAGGAAAACCCCTCATCCCTAACCCCCCAATCGTCCTCTCTTTTCTGTGTGTAGGTTGCAGGTACGCGGCTGTAATTGAAGATCTGGAATCCTTGTGCAGAGACGAACAGATCCCCCTTCGTTTCGTGGATTTTTTGGAGAACCGTGTGCACGCCGGGCGCCATCGTCCCGTCAACTTTCGCTCAAATTTGCAGAACATCACCGTCTCGACATTTTACTGCTAATTCCAGGTCCGCAGCTTCATCCCATATCCCTATCTCTGTTTATAAGCGAATCTTTCCTACTTTACATGCATTCCTAGTTCAATCTTTCTATCTACATTCTTTACAAAAGAGGGTATCCTTGATGTCTTAACCCTTGAAACTCATATAGAATCCAATCTTGCATTGCGTGGGATTGGATCTTGTGGGTTTCAACCCCTCTTTTGAATGTAAAGTCTCTCCTAAGTGAAAACCATCAACCCTAGTGACTCTCCCTTCTCTCTCCTTGGAGTTGGGGAGGGGAGAACGACTAGGGTTCGATTTTTTCGCTTTACATTTTGGTGAACCCGACGTGAACATCCTCATTTTGATTATTCATGGTTAGATCTGAAAATTTTGCTTTCCTAATTATATTTCCATGTTTGATCTTTTGCAAATTTTAGAGGTTGATTGCATAAAAACCCTAAAATTTTCTCTTTAAGTAATTAAACTTGTTAATGCTTGTTTCAGATCTACCCTTCTATTGCAAATTGTCAATTCATATTTGTGCTTTAATTCTGAAAATTAAGTGGTTAAATGTCAAAACCCTAATTTTTGAAATCTTCTTGATTCAACCTTTGACTGATAATTTCACTGATCAAAACACCTCCAAATCGGCTATAACTTTGGATTCTGCAATAAAATCACAATATCTTTCATCCCTGAAAATTTGGAAAAAAGTTGCGAGGACCGTGTGCACCCCGAGCGCCATCGTCTCCGACATTTTTTCCAAAATTTTGGGAGCTAGATCTTACTGTATTTTTCTACTAAAATCCAGAATTTTGGCTGATTTTATCAATTTTAACACTTTCAAAATTAAAGTCAAAGTTGGTCTAGTGATTGCTTGGATTGAGGCTTCTAGTCATTCAAAAATTGTTGAAATTAAAATTCATATCAAAATTGTGTTTCTTACAGTCCTAAATCTGAAAAGTGTGTTGGCATTCATTCGAAATTTTAGTGTTTTATTCAAATTTTTACAATTTGTGACTTTTGAAATTAAGTGTTTAATTGCAACAACCTTGATTTCCACTTTCAAAATCGAATTTTGCATGAAATCAAGTCAACTTTTAAAATTTCAAAACTTGCATTGCTTTCTGCATTCCCTCTAAAATCATAAAATTCAAAATTTCAGTTTCCCTCTCTTTTTCAAAAATTCAAATTTTGCATTTTTCAACAATCTTGGTAGGGTTCAATTTTGAGATTGCAACTTTAATTTGGCCTATCTACAGATCGTAAAATCACTCAATTTTTTCAGATTAGCTTTAAAATCATCATAACTTTCATCCCTGAAAATTTCGAAAGAAATTGCGAGGACCGTGTGCACTCCGTTCGCCACGGTTCCAGACATTTTTTCCGAAATTTCGGGAGATTGTCCTGATTGCATTTAACAGCTTAAATCTAGAAGATTGGCTGGTTTTATTGAAATTTGCTACCTCTAAAATTCAAAATCTTCTCTCTCTCTTTAGTGCATGAGTTTTACAACAATAAGCCCTACTTACACTATTCTCGTTAGACGAAGCCTTAGAATTAAGTCCTTCCAAGGTGTAATTACCGAGGAGATGGAACCTAATTTGAATGGCCTTTTTAACGAGGACATGGGTAATTCCTCTAATCCTCTTAATGATGAAGAAGCTCTCCATGAGGTTTATGTAGAACAACTTTCAAAATTGGATAACCAATTTGATGATTTTCGACAATAGATGTCTCAAGAATACCCCGATAGCGAAGCTCTTTCATTAATTGAGGGTCTAAAACGTATGGTTCAAAGTGATAAGAATGGAATTGATATTTTGTGTGGTATTGCACACATTGTGGATTCGAATGTGATGCCTATGAAGAGTTGTGCTGAAACTTTAGGTTATACACAACCTCCTACTCAAGTTAATCATTCTATTCCTTTGACAACTTCTATTGCTAGTATACCTACTTTTACATCAAACATAATGACTACTTCAATACAAGACATTCCTCCTATGATCGCTAGTCATGGGGGCAATCCCTCTTCTTCAATCAACCCTCTTCCTTCATTCAATCCGACTTCTTCATTCATTCCTTCAATGAGTGTTCCTATTATATCTCCACAAATAAACATGACGCAAGGGGGCAATTCATTTAACCCTTCCATTACTCCTTGTAGTGTTCCTCCTTTCCAATCATCTCCTATGACTAACTATCATAGTGTCCCACCACCTTACTCTCTACCTTCTTTCAATAACATAACACCTCCATCACAATCTAACACGTCTAATATGAACTCTTCGACTGAAGCGACCATTAACAATCTTGCACAAACTGTTTCTTCTTTACAACAACAAATTGCCTCTATGAATCAATCTAAGTTTAGTGTGCCCACATTTGATGTTGTGAGCCCACTTTCTCTTGACATTGTTCGAGCTATCCCCCCTAAACATGTTGAAATTCCGCATTTGGAGCTTTATAATGGTAAGGGTGATCCTCTAACACATGTTAAGACCTTTCAAACAATATGTACCGATTTTGCTTATGACCAAAGGTTGCTTGCAAATCTGTTTACTAGAACATTAAGAGATAAAGCCCTACAATGGTATTGCTCGTTGCCTTCCTATTCTACTACTTCTTTTGAACAACTTGCAAATGCTTTTATTCAACAATTTCAAAACAATATAAGTCCTAAAGTTACTTTGATTGATTTAATGCATTGTAAACAAGGTGTTAAAGAAAAAGTGACTGATTTCATTGGTAGATATAAGCATTTGTATGCTCAAATTTCTTTTCCAGTACCTGACAATGATATTCAAAGAATCTTTATTTCTAATTTACAAAAATATATTAGAGAAAAACTTCTATTTTCTGAGTTTACTTCTTTCCAATAGTTGTGCGCAACTCTTCACAATTATCAACTGACTGTGAGTCAAATGGAACAAGCAAATCCTATGGCTCCGAGTGATAAGGGTGATAGTAGTCAACAACCATTTGGGAAGTTTAAACCGAATAGAGAGTCCATTAAATTGAATGAAAACATCATCAACAACAATGTCAATGCGGCATCAGGTGTGCCTCCTATTTCTAAGTTTTTCAAGAAAGAAAGAAAGTTTACTCCTTTGAATGAATCATTGCATAGTATTATGAATAAGTTATTGGAACAAAATGTGCTTACTCTTCCTCCTATAAGGCAAATAGATCCTAAAAAGATTAACTCACCCTATTTTGATAACAAATCTTTTTGTCAATTTCATCGTCATCCTGGGCATGATACTGAAAAATGTTTTGCTTTAAAGGGTAAAATTCAAGATTTGATTTATAATAATACTATCTCTGTTTCTGGTGTGAATGATAAAGGCAACACATCTGTAGCTCCTCCTAACCAAAATCTTAAGATTTTTACTGATCCATTGCCTTCTCATACCTCTAATGTGATTGATACTACTGATTGCTCTGTCTCACCTGATGATCTTGTGTCTATGACTCCGAATGTGATTAACTTTGTAGAGCAGCAGAAAATCCCTAAAGAACCTTCCATCACCTTTGATTCCAGTGAAACTATCAGGGCACCTGATGGTCCTTTATATATATTTGCAAAAGTCAAGAATACACCTTGTCATGGAGTGCTTATTGATCCTTCTTGTATGGTTAATATCATTACTAAAGAATTTCTTTTTACTTTGCAATTGAATCAAGTGATCTATGATGAAACAAATGTGGTTGTGAAACTATTTGATGCATTTTCTTCTCCTGCAATTGGTTCTATTACATTACCTATTGAGGTTCATAACAAATCCCTTGATATGAGCTTTGCTATTATTCCATCATCCGAACAATTTCGTGTGAAGCTAGGCTATCCTTGGCTATCTTCCATGCAAGCTATTGCTTCTCCTATTCACAAGTGTTTGAAATTTCCCTATAATGGTGAAGTTGTTACTATCAATCATAGTCTCTTTAAACCAGCTGAAAGAACCTCTAGCATTCCTATTGATTACTTTTGGCCTAAACAATTCCAATCTCTTCCTCCGCGAAGTGATCATCTTTTTAAATCTTATCAAAAGTGGAAGAAAGATATGATCCTATCTCTAAGTGAACCTAGAACACCCAAACTTGACATTCCTATCGTTCTTGAGAAGGAAGTTCTTCCTTTGAAAGATAAAACTAATATCTTTCCTCAAGAAGATTCCCAACCCATCCCTATGGATGTGACTATGCCTATGACTAATAAACTTCCTAAAAGTAGACCTATCCCTCCTCGTCATGATGGACTTGGTCTCCTTCCTAAACCAAATATTCCTCCTTTATATGGAGCAGTTCCTCCTCCTTCCTCTTATGGAGAGAAGAGACCTTCCTCTTCTCCTATTATTCAACCTAAGAGACCACAACCTAAACACCCAAGTGAAAAGGATGAGAACATTCCTCCTCCTCAATCTTCTCAACTTCCTACTAAGACTAGACGGAATCGTTCTGCACGTGAACACCGACGAAAGCATCGTCTTAGAGCTCAAACTTTGCAATCCCCAAAAACACCTTCAGCCAACATTATTCCATTTTCTCCTCAGCCGACGATTGAGCCGAAATCTCCTAAACATAAGATGCATGATGGTTTTGATCCTGTGCGAGTTAAAGATCCTATTTTTATAAATCTTGATGATGATATAGATGAAAATTTTATTCATGATGAAAATGTTACTCCTCTTTCTTCTGATAGTGAATATGAATATGTTGATGTTGATAACCATTTATCTAACGAATTTTCTAAAGCAATTATCCTAGCTCCTAGACAAGAACAACGTGGTTTGGGACATGAACATAGCCCTTGTTTGGATCTTGTGATAACTCCATCTGCTGTGTTGGATGTTCCTCCTCTAGCGTGTTTCCTACCTTCCCGAAATATTGATCAGCAAGATCGGGGGGTAGATGACGTGCTAGACTAGTTTATTAGCATAGCAGACTCTCTCCTCCTCTCTTTTGTTACTTCTTCTATGTGTTATTCTCATTCTTCTATTTGTTGTCCTTAGTGTTGTCTACTTGAGGATGGTGCAAAACATTGAGATCTCTCTTGGTCTCTCTCATGTTGACTCAAAAGACACACGTGTTCCCTTCTTCTAGGTGACCTTCCTTGATTGGGGAATGAAGAACAATTATGCATACATACATATGATATACATGAATTATCATACAGCATACTGACCCCGAGGAAAGCGAAGTCACCTTGTGCTTTGTGTTTTGTGTCTATTATCCTTGGGCTTATCTCACACTTGGGGGCTAAATCCTTGTGATAACGTGCTCCTTTCTCATTTCTTATATGTATCACTACCTTAAAGCAATCACCCCCGGTGAGGCGTGTGCGATCGCTTTAACGTAGGGTGGCATACATCCCGTTCATATCTTTTCAAGATACTTAAAAATTTCTTGACAAATTTAGCTTTGCCTTGAAAATTTTTGATATCTTTCTTGCATGACTCATAGTGAGGGAACCTTACTACTGACAGTCATGGTTCTCCCTCGTGATCTTCCCTTTTACTTTGTCAATCGAAGTCGTAAGATCCTTAGTCCACTGAGGGCTTGGTGTATCTTGCCTCCTTGATGTGGTGAAAGTTTTTCAATGTTGTTTCCTTGTACTTTACCAGAAGTATGAGCGTACGCTTATACTCCCGCTAAAGTGGGGGCTAAATGTAGTGTCCTAAAATTGTGACACTTGTAATTTCGACTGAATTTGGGTCTTCACAATGGCGATGCAACACGGAACCTGAATGGAGACCCCGAAACTTGCTTATGACACCAAAAACTGCATTTTTCAGCACCCTGGCCTGATCCTCCTTGCACCCTGCTGTCCCGGGAGGTGGGACCATGGCGCCCAGTTCCCTGGTCCCTGGCCCTATTTTGGGCCCGATCTCTTTTGGGGCTTCGGGTCTTTAAGTTTGCAAATTGGAAAATAATGTTTCCTGGTCGGCCTAAGGTTGGGAAAATCAGTCTATCAGCCCTAATTGACAAGTATATAAACTACATTTCCTCTCCCATTTGAGGAGGTGAAAAAAAAAGGTAATAAGCAAGAGCAAGACGCGGAAGCAATATTCAAACATTCAAGCATTCAAGCATTCCTTCAAGCAATTGAGCATTCTAAGTCTCCATTCAAGGCTAGGTGTTGCATTCAAGACAAGGATTCAACCATTGAAGAGGAGATCACATACAACATACAACATACTACATACATTACACCTTCGCATGTAAGAATACAAACATTCTTACAACAAGGTATCAGTACTTGTTTACATTACAAATATTTACATTTACAACATTCTCATTTCTTGGTTAATTCCAAAACTGGGGTTTGACCTAAAGGAAAACCCCTCATCCCTAACCCCCCAATCGTCCTCTCTTTTTTGTGTGTAGGTTGTAGGTACGCGGCTGTAATTGAAGATCTGAAATCCTTGTGCAGAGACGAACAGATCCTCCTTCGTTTCGCGGATTTTTCGGAGGACCGTGTGCACGCCGGGTGCCATCGTCCCGTCAACTTTCGCTCAAATTTGCAGAACATCACCGTCTCGACATTTTACTGCTAATTCCAGGTCCGCAGCTTCATCCCATATCCCTATCTTTGTTTATAAGCGAATCTTTCCTACTTTACATGCATTCCTAGTTCAATCTTTCTAGCTACATTCTTTACAAAAGAGGGTATCCTTGATGTCTTAACCCTTGAAACTCATATAGAATCCAATCTTGCATTGCGTGGGATTGGATCTTGTGGGTTTCAACCCCTCTTTTGAATGTAAAGTCTCTCCTAAGTGAAAACCATCAACCCTAGTGACTCTCCCTTCTCTCTCCTTGGAGTTGGGGAGGGGAGAACGACTAGGGTTCGATTTTTCCGCTTTACAAAAGCAATGTTGTTGAAGCAAATGATTCTCTAGATGAGGAATATGTGTTGTTAGCCCACACTTCAGAAGATGGTTCACAATCCACCTCTATATGGTATGCGGATTCAGGTGCTACGAAGCACATGACAAGACCAAAGAAGTGGTTTCTCACATTGAGACCTCATCATGGTACAATAACTCTTGGAGATGATACCTCCCGTGACATCAAAGGTATTGGTGACATCTCTTTACAATTTGGTATACATAAGTGCAGGGTTACTAATGTCTTTTATGTTCCAGGACTTACCAAACATCTCCTTTCTATTACTCAAGTTCTGTTGTCAAGATAAAAAGATTTGTTTTATCAAAGATAAGTCTCAAAATGATAAGGTTGTTACTAGTGCTATTGAGGTTGGTAGAATGTTGTTAGCCCACACTTCAGAAGATGGTTCACAATCCACCTCTATATGGTATGTGGATTCAGGTTCATAAAATGTGGTGACTGATCAACAAAGTACTGTACACTCAGCACGTATCCTTTTCGGGGTCTGGGGCTGGGCCTTGGGTAGGGGTTTGGGGGCGGGAGCCCTTGAGAAAATTTTTTTGGGTATTTTTTTTTTTTGAAAACTGACATTGTAATAAAACCCTAAAAAGGTTGACTTTGTTTTTGCCCTAAAAACGCATGTTATAAGCGGTTGGGATGCTTAAGGCATTGTAAGGTTGATGTACTATTTTTGCTGGATAATAAGAAAGATTGGACGACTGTGTATGGTGGACATAACCCATTATGGGTGAACCACGTTAAATCTCTGTGTTATTTGTGTCCTATTTTATTTCTTCATCTTTTGTATTTAAATCTGCATATAATTGTTAGTTCATATTTGCTTCGGATTTGCTTGAAACCCTAACATCAGGTGCTACAAAGCACATGACAAGACCAAAGAAGTGGTTTCTGACATTGAGACCTCATCATGGTACAATAACTCTTGGAGATGATACCACTCGTGACATCAAAGGTATTGGTGACATCTCTTTACAATTTGGTATACATAAGTGCAGGGTTACTAATGTCTTTTATGTGCCAGGACTTACCAAACATCTCCTTTCTGTTACTCAAGTTCTGTTGTCAAGATAAAAATATTTTTTTTATCAAAGATAAGTCTCAAAATGATAAGGTTGTTACTAGTGCTATTGAGGTTGGTAGAATGTTTAGGCTTGATACTCTTGCTAGTAATAAAGCCTTAGTGACTAAGGACGTCGATCTTCAATTGCTTTGGCATTGTAGATTTGGTCACTTAAGCATTAGTTACTTTCTCAAACTATATAAGAATAACATGGTAAGAGGACTTTCATCACTTGATAAGTCAAGTGCTATTTGTTCTAGTTGTATTGCTGGAAAACACCACATAGAACCTTTCTATCCTAGTGAGAATCGTGCAAGACAACCTTTGCAGCTAGTGCATATTGATCTGTGCGGTCCCATGCCACCAAGTCACAATGGATACAAGTACTTTTAGATTTTTTTTGATGATCATACAAGAAAAATGTGGATATTTTGTTTGCAGCATAAAGATGAAGCTCTTTCCTATTTCAAAGAGTTTCGTACTCAGGTGGAGAAAGATACAAATCACTCTATTTGTGCCCTCCACTTAGATCGAGGGGTGGAATACACCAGCACCAAATTCTCCACATATCTGAAGGAAAATGAAATTCGACGTCAATGGACTACAACATACATACATACCCCAACAAAATTGTGTTGTAGAACGAAGAAATCACATCATTGTGGAGATGGTCTGCAATATGTTGAAAGATTCACAGCTAGAACGTGCATAGTGGGCTGAAGCTGTACACACTGCAGTTTATCTTCTAAATCGTGCTCCAACCAAAGCCCTTGATGACATTACTCCAAAAGAAGCATGGATAGGGGTGAAGCCTTCTATTTCACATCTTCGTGTCTTTGGATGCACTGCTTATATGCGCATTCCTAAACAGAAGAGAACGAAGCTTGATGAAAAATCCATGAAATGCATACTTCTTGGTTATAGTAGTGAGTCTAAGGCGTATCACCTTATGGATCCTAATACAAAGAAGATATATATTAGTAGGGATTTAATCTTTGATGAGAACAATGATGTAAGTTCTCCTCCTACATGTTCACCTACTAAAGATATTGCTCCTATATTCAATATGGATGGTAAAGATGATGGGAATGTTGATAGTCAATCACCACCCATCAATGTTACAAAACCACTGCCAAAATGGTATACTAGTACCATTCGAGATGCAAAGCTAGATGGAGTTCCAAACACTTGACCTTTAGGTTCGAGGACTCACAACATGGATCGTAATGAGGTAAATTTTGCATTAATGACTTCAGTTATTAAAATTTTTGAGCCATCTACTGTTCAGGAGGCACTTGAATCAAAGCCTTGGAAAGAGGCTATGGATGCAGAGTATCAATCTTTGATGAAAAAGAACACTTGGGAGCTTGTTGATCTACCACCTAGTAAGAAAGCAATTGGTTGTAAATGGATTTTTAAAACTGTATAAAGCAGATGGTAGTATAGATAAACATAATGTTGGCTTGATGATGATGGTATTGATGAAATAGGTTGATTGATGACTTGTATTGTGTTGTCATTGATGTAAACCATGTTTTGTTAGTCATCTAAGTCATTTAGTCCAACCGGTAAAGCCTAATCGATAGTGATAGCAGTTAAACATGAAACCAGTAAACAGTGACAGAGCTATGTTCAAGCGACTAGTACAGAAGATCAGTGAAGAGTTAAGTGTTGCGGTTTGGTATGCATGTTTATGACATTGGCGAGAGTCTATGACTAGAACCGTATCAACAGATTCAACTGAATAAGTGAGTTATGATGTACTAAGCAGTCAGTCAGGAAGAACGGTTAATCGGTAGAGAAGAGTTACTTAGACTGGTAAATCGATAGTCTTTTTGTTATATTTTTATGTTGTGTTATGTTTTCTTGACATAAGAAAAGCGTGATGAGCAAGATTGACTAGATACATTGAACTTAGGAAATTGTTCCAAAGGTTTTAGCCGACTTAGTAGAGTTGTTTATAAAAAGGTGTATATTGTGTGATGATGTATCAAACATGAGTTCTATAGTGCGAATTTGATTGTGCGGCGAAAGGTGAAGCTCTGTATTGATGTTTAGTCTGTGTTAGAAAAAGAATTGAAGGAGATCTAATCAGACACATAGGTGCTATATGCAGATCAATTACTTATTGTTTCCTAATAGTTGCAGCAAGATAAAATCCTCTCACAAGGTCACTCCTAACTAGGTGTGGTAGGATCCTCACAAGTTCGAATGTTTAAATCCTTTAACAGGGTGGCACATTAACTTGTGTTGTGTAAATCCCATAGCTAGGTAGCTCCTAACATGACTTATTGTAATAGCTCTTAACCAGGCTAAGATACTCTTAACTGGGTGTGGTCTTAATAGAGCAGTTGTAAGACCTTACCTGTCAAATCCCTATTTTGTAGATAGTTGATCTTGTGGGTACTAATTCCCACTGTGGTTTTTCCTATTTGGGTTTTCACATGAAAAACATTGTGTTATGTGGTGGATGTTTTATTGGGTGTTAGCTTATGTGTTTATTTTCCTTGCATGCTTGTTAAGTTTCAAGTTGATTAAAGTGGTGATCAAATTTATATTATTTTTGCTTGCATTGATTCACCCCCCCTCTCAGTGCCTTATAAATTTATCAATTGGTATCAAAACCTAATTCCCTTAAGGCTCAACCGCTTGGGAAGGATCCCTAAGGCTAACATGGGGGAAGGAATGACTTATAGAGAGCTGTCTAATAGGCTTGCAGAATCTGAAGAAGCCCTAGGTGAATTGAGGGTTAAGTATAAAGCTTCATTGGCTAAGAGGAGAAGGCTAAGTGAACAATTATTTGAACTTAGTGAAAGCAGTTCATCCGAGGAAGTAAACATTGATGCATTGGCTAATGAGGTAGAAAAGCTAAATGATGAGAAGTCAAATCTGAGGAGAGAGCTTGAAGCCCTAACCATTAGGATGAGTCAAGAGCTGGAAGCCAAGAGGACTGCTGAAGACAAGATCAAAGAAAAAGAGCACGACCAAGAGGTTGGAACCTTGAATGCATACCTTCAAGAGGAAAAAGAAGAAAAGGAAGAAGTAAAGGCTGACCTAGACATGGCAATGTCCCTTAGAGAAATTCTTGTGAAGAAGAATGAAGCTCTTACTAAGGAGTTGGTTGATGCTAATGAGATACTTGCTAAATTTAACAAGAGCACTACCATGCTGGATGAGCAGATTCAATCATAGAGGCAGAAATGAGACACAAGTCTTGGGATACACTACCTTTGAGAAAGGTTAGCCTTCTGGTACCAAGGACACTTTGCATGGAGACAAATTTGCACCTGAGACAAAGTTGACCACCGGTAAGAAACCCTACAAACCTATATGCTTTAATTGTCAGAAGGTTGGTCATACTGCTATTGTTTGTAGAAGCATATCTAGTTCTTTTGATGGTTATAGACCCAATGCTTATGAGGGTTATAAGCCTAGAACCTTTAATGGATATTGCTACACTTGCAACAAGTATGGGAATAGAGCTGTTGAGTGCAGTTCTGGAGTAAACAATCATAGAACTTACATGAATCAAAGACCTAATAGTGTATGGCAGAGAAGTTTCAATGACCGGAGAAATCCTACTTGGTAGAGACCTTATGTGAATCGGTCTAGTCCTTATGAAATGGAGTATAGACAAAATATGATTTGTTCAATTTGCCACAATTTTGGACATGTTGCTATGAATTGCCGGAGAAGAACTGGTAGAGGCAATGTTGGACCTTGGAGAGCATCTGCAATGGCATGTGTTTTCATTGTCACAAACTGGGACACATTGCTAGGTTTTGTGGAGCAAGGATGAACAAACTGGTAAATTGGTTTGCTGACCGAAAAGGTAAGAAGAAAGTTGACGTGGAAGAGACCAGAGCATAAATGAACAAGATCTAGAGAAAGAAGAGTGATGAGAAACCATCAGAAGATTCCCATTCTTCACCTAGTGTGGAGAACTCTTCATTGGTAAGCTAAGTTGTTATAAAGCTTAGGGGAAACTTTTGTCAGATCTATTTTTTGACACCCTATACGGTGTGTGGTAAGTTAAATCTGCATACTTTGATGTATTACGATATTGAGAAGTGATTTTGTGTTGTAATCGATATGTTTGATGTGTTATGAGAACCGGTAGTGAGTTTTAGGGTTGAAAGGTGTTTAGGGTTTGTTCAACTAGGTATAACATTTAATGTTGGTAAAAAGTAAATAAAAGGACATTTTTTAGTTTCATTTTTTACCTTTGTAATGCCCCGCCATGAAACCCCAAAGGGTTTAGTTAAAAACACTCAAATGGAGTGTAAATATTTTTTTTTTATAATAATTAAGAGTGTTAAAAAAATAAGACACAACAATATGATACATTAGAGTTATCTAAAGCTTAGATAACATAGCGGAAGACTGAATGAACATAAGGAGTTTCCCAACATGATTACGTAACCATACTCCTAACCCAACTCGCGACAATTGATCCAATTAAGCTGGATATCTTAATTATGAGTTAACGCTTAAGACATGGGTATGTTATGTTCGATGATTTGGCATTTTAGAATTTAGGATGCGTTTCATCTATTATGATTAGGGATGAGGCTAACAAGAGGATATTTACTCAATGAAGTTAAAACATAATTAACTTAAGAATTCACCCATTAAGGTTTAAGTAGGGTTAACTTGACGAGTCCATCCATTTTAGATACAATGCGACTAATACAACGAAGTTCACTCATTTGGGTTTAAAAGTAATCAACCACCACTGAGATCATCCTTTATGGTTAAAAGTAAGGCTAATGAGATGAAGTTCATTCATTAAGAATTAAGTTGAAAATAATAAAACGAGGTTCCTTCATTTGGATTTTAAACATAACCAACTAGTAAGTCGTAGTTCATTTATAGGGGATAAAATGTAAATAGCCAAAGAATTCTTTCATTGTAGTTAAAATAATATTAAGAGATGGAGCTCAATTCATTAAGGTGAAAATGTACTATAGCCACTTGAGATCATCCCTTTAATTAAAATATAGTTAGCAAGATGATATTCATTCTTTCAGGATTAAAAATATAAGCACATAGTGACGATCATCCATTAGGATTAAAATATAACTAACTTAATGAGTTCACTCTTTTTAGTTTAAAATAAAGTAATATAACGAAATCCATTTGCTATGGTTAAGATATAAACAACTAAATGAGTTCTCCCAATTTAGTTCAATTATAGCTATCATGAAGAAGTTCTTTTATTGAGGTTATAATATGGGTAGCCAATTTGAGTTCATCCAATTATAAAACTAGTTGGTGAGGATTATTTGCTTTAGGATAAAACGTAAACAATTAAATAAATTTATCCAATATAGTGAAATATAGCTAACATGGCGATATTCATTTATTAAGATAATACGGTAAGTAGCCGAATGAGGTTCATCCATTAGTTATCAATCTAGATATTATGACATAAACCCAAGGTTTGTTATGCATTCGTTACATTCAAATTTCAAACTTTATGTCACGTTAATCCAATAGTTGAAACCTAGTGAGATTCTTTCCATTATTACTTCTTTTAATTAATATTAACACAATACTTTTCCATAATCATAATTACAATCTCTATGACCCTAATTACTACATTCGACAAGATGACTAAATTCATGCACTTGAGATTTAGCTTCATTAAAATTCCCATTATACACTTACATAATGCAACCATACATGATAACTTAAACTATGAAATAAGAGTGACAAAAGCATCGCATAACACAGATATGATCTCGGAGTTCACCCCTAGAGGGCTACATCTCTAGGTCTGCTCAACCGCAAGATCCCTCTGACATTTAATACAGTTAGGATTACATAAGTTTCATGTCTTTTACATCTTTGCCATATAGGCGAGCACAACCACTAGACAACAACCACCTCGTTCGATAATTACATAATGATCCCTTTTGAAGCGGATCCTACTGAATACATCAAAAGCAATTACAAGGGTTTCATAACTGACGGTTCCTTAACTAGGGACTTGACCGACTAAGACCAAACACAAGCAACCAGACGACAGGGTCCTACCACTCCTTTCAAGGTTGTGCCATTACTTGACAAGGCGAATACATAAAATTTAAAACATCACCGAATAATAAATATGATTTAATTCAAAATCTCAAACAAAAGAAGTTCTATCTAGAAAAATTTCAAAAATCTCTAATAAAAGAAAATTATACTATCTATTCCCAAAGGGTATTCCCTCATCTATACAGCTTCCCAAACTTAAATATTAGTCATTATCTAATTATTAGCCCCTGGATAATAAAAATATAGATAGTTAATAACTTATTAATGCACGATCCTTCAATTAATTGTTATATATATATATATATATATCCCGTTAATAATATATACATTTTAATAACGGATTGAACAATCCAAATATTTCAAATTTAACATTAATTAATATATATATTTATTAACCCTTGTTAATAAAATATATATTAATAATATTTAACATTAAAAATAAAATGATCTTTGCTTCTTTAAAAAAAAAACAATACATTATGCATATTGGAAGTTTTATTTTCCATGAGAAAAAGAAAACTATTATTATTATTTTTTTAAATAATGAAAAAAATACATTAAAAATAAAATAAAATAATAAAAAAAGAAGGAAATGGGGGGACCCACTGTGGGACTCACCTCCCATCACGGGAGAGGCCCGCAGCTCCCCCTTGCAGCTGCCCTGTGGCCATTGCGGGCGGCCTCTACGACGCAGCTCCCTACGGCCACCGTGGGCGTAGGCTCCTACGGTCCCTTTCGGGCGCAGGTCCCTGCGGCCGCTGTAGGCATAGGTCGCTGCGTGCATGCAGAGAGGGAGGGGAAGGGGGCGGCGACGCTAGCCGAGCTTCAGCTCCTCCTCCGTCAAACCCTAACCCCATAAACAATTTTTTTTTTCTTTTAAACTTCGTTTTTTCCGTTTTTTTTCTTTTTAAAAAAAATAAAAACCCTAGATCCTATTAAAAATCAAAACCCAAAATATAAACTAAAATAAATTCCAGCTAAAAGAAAAACCCAAATCTCATTCACAGCCATAGTCACATATTTTTTTATTTTTTTTTCTAGAATGTTAAAACAATAATATGGAGAAGATATTCTCAACTAGATCATAAATTTTCAAATACCCAAATGGATCTAATCTCATTTATCTATTCTTTTTAACAATCTTGCCTCAAAACAACAATGTTCTCAAAATTGATCTTGAAGATGAGCCCCCAAATCTGCAGCTGTAGAAATCCATCTTTTTGTTTTTTCCAAGTCTCCATCCCCCATATTTTTTTTTTCTTTCTTTTCCAAAAATTCAAAAAAAAACCCCCAAAAATATTTTTCAACTTAGGTTAAATGGAAAGTCCCTTTTGACCTAATTTCTAATTTTGAAAATTAAGCCCTTTTTAAAATTAAAAAAAATGATAATTCTTTTCAACTATTAAATTGATTTCACTTGATTTTCTAATTAATATACTTCTCTCTTATTTTGATCTTAATTTTAATTTCTCAATATTAATTAAGCCAACATTTATATTTCGAACTATTTAAAAACGCATAAACTAATTAAATTCATTATTTAAAATTAACTATTAAATTAAACTCGCTACACATAAATAAAGCGCTCTTTTTTGATAACTGACTAATCTCATGAAAGTAACCTATTTATTTTAATTTCTCAACTAATAATGCGTAAATGAACACATTAATTCAAATTAAATACAAGCTTGCTACAAATATATTTAAGGCGATCTCTTAAATTAACGATTAATCATATTAAAGAAACCTATCTATTTTAATTTCTCAATTACTATTGCGTAAATAAACACATTAAATTGAATTAAATACTTAGGTTAAAATACTCCATTCACCATACGCAAGGCACGCAAACCAAGAAAGTCCACCAATCACACGACACTCACCTGATCAAGGCTAAGGCAAGACGAGAGTTTTATGACCACCTAATCTGAATTCTAAGGATAAAGGAGGTATACTCAACCCTGCGAATCCTGAAGGAAATGAACCTCGCACCAAGGCGATATAGTACCTGCAATCTCCTGCAACCATGAGTCACGCAAGCATACATATATATACATATTCAATGAAGGCGTTAGCTTGAGATTTATAACAAGAATTAGGAAACAATTACATTTACACAAGAATCGATGCAAAAACACAATAATAGGCATGCACAATTATTTATATTATCTAATCTACAACATTGCATCACGGTTAACCAAGCATTCAAGAATGCCATAGGAAGTCAACCAAGGTCAAATGGGTTTTACAAGGCCGACTAGGGTAGGGGCATTACATTCTCCCCCCAGGCTTCGACTTACTCCTGGAAGTCGCAAGGCTAAGTGGAAGTCATACAACGCGTATTAGCCCTTAAACTCAATTAACAATTATCAATTTGCACAATAAATATTTTGTCAACAATTTAAAACATTATGTATAAATCCTCTACGAATGTCATTATCCATTAACAAAATGCATCTAAAATCATACACTTCTTAAAATATTCTAGAATTTATACACAATCATAGTAGAGAAACGAGAATTTTTCCTTCCTTTCATTACACCAAATTAATGCATTACAAGATATAGACAATAGTTACCATACTCATCTATCAAACATGACAAGGAAACATGCCATCAAGATCCAATTCTTTCACCAATTCATCTCTTTCACAAAACTTTATCGCATAGAACTAGCTTCAAATATCAATTTCTACAACCAAGTTAACTTTCAACAAATAAGAGCAATGTAAGAACTCAATTGTTTACACTTTCCAGACATACAAGAACCTTTCCAATGACTATGCCCCATAACATAGTGACAAGTTAATACCATTTAATCCATGATTACACATAATAACCATCCACATAACTAGTTTGCACAACACAAAAGGCCACATGCGAGCATGTCTAATGCTCGATCAAAGATAACATGCACAATCAACATCTCTATGCCTGCTCTCAGAACAAATACATGATCATCAATATCCAACATCTCACTCAAGGGCTTGATGGTGCTAGGGTACACCATAGCGGTGCTACCTTCCATACAATACCCTCGTGAATATCCCTTGTTGCGTAAGGTGTTTAGCCTCCAAGAGATAGTCACCACTCATAGGTAGGTAGTGGATTCTAGCTGTCTCACAACCTCACATACCTCCATCCTCAAGGTTCCCTATGTCTACTTCCTCGTATACACTCATCCAAGACCGTCTCCTACGTTCTTGGAGAGGAATTCACATTGCAACACAAGACCAGCATATGAAAACAATAAGGATAAACCAGTTTAGCCATCCAAGTATAGAAGAATAAAGATAATAATCGCCAATACCAACAGTAAGGCAAGAAAATAATTTTGGAATTGCAACATCAAATCAAGTAAAAACAAGATTGAAAGATCGTGGCTAAACCTTCAAGGTCAAAATAAAAATAAATTTGCTGGCCCACACGGAAATAAATAAATAAATAAGTAATAAAATAAAATCATAAGTGCACATTACATCACTACGTGACTAGCAGCTAGCCACCAATGAGGAAGGAAGGAACAATCGTCTAGCTATCACAATAGCTCATCATGTGGTGTAGCCAAGTCACACATCCACATGGCATGGCAGTGTGCACCTCGACATCACCCCGCATCACATCATCACGCGGCATGGCTCTACCCTATATCAATCAGTAGGCCGCATGGAAATGTCTACTACATCCCGCATCGTGTCTCAGCACGGCATGGCAATACTCCAAGCGGACAGGGCATGCAATGGATGTATCCCACATGGCAGTGTACCTCGCAGATAAGGCACGCATCGGTCACACCCTGCATAGTGATGTTCCTCTCAAGATACTCGCCATAAGCTAGAGGTATACATGGCTAAGGTCTACCCACAAGTCTACCAACACTAGTCAATTGGCAACTCATGTAAGAAAATAACACGCCTCTCATGAAGACAAGGCAAAAAATGCTCTAATAAAATACATCAATATGCTCAAGAACTATCATCCATATGCTCAAAATAAAGGATAGGAATTAGGCTGGCACACATGAACCTCATAAATCGGTTCATCACAAGGGAAAGTACTGAGTACACCTATAATACAGTTTCATTATATAACTATATTTTTCCTTGAGATAGGGAAGCTAAAGTTGCTTCGCGTCGACATTACTCGTACGCTGTTCATTCTATTCAAGGAATGGTGACTCCTAATACTACCCCTTCACATACTGACTTATCAACAACCCGTGGGTTGGCACTCAGTAAGGGAACAAATATGCAACATCACATAAATAGGTATGATTTTCCATACTCATAAGCAAACATACCCTCCATGGTTGATTATTTCACCAACCCATGGGCACACATAGCAAGTACGGGTTTCTTACAACACACAAGGAATAGCACCATTATTGGTTTAGTCACATTTATGGGGAGGACTTTACACCACGCTAACATCTACTTAAGGGTAGTTTTAATTATGCTTTACACATGAATCACTAAATAAAGTTTACTCTAGATACACGTTCTAAAATTCTTAACAATTCAAACTTACACAAGGAAATAATGTCATTCCAATATCTTTCTCAATTTCCACTAAGCATTTTCATTCACATTACTAACTATGCAATTTTTTTTTCCAAGTCGAAAAACTTTCCTCTTTCAATTAGAAGCCAAAAGCAACATACAATTTCATATGCGTTATAAGAATTCTTCTTAAATCACTGCATTCTAAATAGTATTTCAAAAACAACAAATCCTATAATTTAGGCAAGAGGAGGAAGAGAGTTGGAAAATCAACTATTTCCTACGAATACACAAGATCAACAAGATCACACTATATGCTCAGATATAAGTCTATCATTTTAGTTGCACAGTTTTCATTTCGTTATCTTTTAGGAGGGTGCCAAAACAACCTAGCATGACATTACCAATTATTGTTGTTGCACTAAAATGTTCTAGTTTTTCGAACAAGAATTCAAGACAAACAATTTTTCGGTAATACAAGTCTTCTTGAGAACACTCACTATTTGTAATACAATACAATAATACATCAAACCTAACATTGAAAGTCGAATTATGACAAGAAGATAAATGAGGAGCTATCTACTAAATATTACACATTAATGCATACAAATTAACAAGTCTTTCATTTACTCTTTCTAAACACAATAAGACAATTATCTATATCCAAAGCAAGTTAAATGGTGCGTCACTAAAATAGGTCCTAAATCACACTAGTTGGATAAGCACATAAAACAATCATTCGAGGAACACATTAATACACTCCTGAAGCTACTATAACATGTTCTCTTGTGGTATTCCTTTCACAACAAGCAATTTCACAAAATCAACTATGCGCATATTACTGCACCTTACCTAAGATGGACTTTAATTATATTACTCTTACAAAGCACATGGAGAAACCTTAATGCAAACATACAATTTTTCTCTCAATAACTAATATTAACTTTCACACCAAATCCTTTTCACAATCTAACACACATAAGCATTATAAGGCTCACACAAGGCTCAAGAAATATCATCCTTTCTCTTGCAATAAGAAAACTTAAATAAAAGATAATTACCCATATCAGCAACATTTTAATCTCTAGAGAGAGAGAGAGGAAGAGTCATAATCATTCAATTTACTACATAATAAGCATTAATATTTGCCATACTAGTTCTTCAAGTGGACAACACTAAGATAGATCATAACCATAACAAGCACATTTCGTACTTTTAGATTCAAGACAATACCAACCAACCCAGACGGATTAGTCAAAAGAATAAAACAATTCAAGAACGAAGGTACATACGACTCTCTTTCAGAATAAGAGGAATCGTAGACCAAGACCGCAATAAGCAGACAAAGCACCTATAATCATTCCAAAACACCCACATCAAGAAGGTGGAAACAAGGTGTGAACACACGCATTACACACAAGTAGGGTTTGTTCAATCACACCCTCACATCAAGGAGGACAAGCATACAACATAAGGTAGACACACACACACCAACTAAGGGCACAAGCGAAACCAGAGATCCTAGTGTTGCAACATGGGCTCTGATACCAAGTGTAATGCCCCGCCAGGAAACCCCAAAGGGTTTAAGTTAAAAACACTCAAATGAAGTGTAAATATTTTTTTTTTCATAATAATTAAGAGTGTTAAAAAAATAAGACACAACAATATGATACATTAGAGTTATCTAAAGCTTAGATAACACAGTGGAAGACTAAACAAACCTAAGGAGTTTCCCAACGTGATTACGTAACCATACTCCTAACCCAACTCGCGACAATTGATCCAATTAAGCTGGATATCTTAATTACGAGTTAACGCTTAAGACATGGGTATGTTATGTTTGATGATTTGGCATTTTAGAATTTAGGATGCGTTTCATCTATTATGATTAGGGATGAGGCTAACAAGATGATATTTACTCAATGAAGTTAAAACATAATTAACTTAAGAATTCCATTAAGGTTTAAGTAGGGTTAACTTGACGAGTCCATCCATTTTAGATACAATGCGACTAATACAACGAAGTTCACTCATTTGGGTTTAAAAGTAATCAACCACCACTGAGATCATCCTTTATGGTTAAAAGTAAGGCTAATGAGATGAAGTTCATTCATTAAGAATTAAGTTGAAAATAATAAAACGAGGTTCCTTCATTTGGATTTTAAACATAACCAACCAATAAGTCGTAGTTCATTTATAGGGGATAAAATGTAAATAGCCAAAGAGTTCTTTCATTGCAGTTAAAATAATACTAAGAGATGGAGCTCAATTCATTAAGGTGAAAATGTACTATAGCCACTTGAGATCATCCCTTTAATTAAAATATAGTTAGCAAGATGATATTCATTCTTTCAGGATTAAAAATATAAGCACATAGTGATGATCATCCATTAGGATTAAAATATAACTAACTTAATGAGTTCACTCTTTTTAGTTTAAAATAAAGTAATATAACGAAATCCATTTGCTATGGTTAAGATATAAACAACTAAATGAGTTCTCCCAATTTAGTTCAATTATAGCTATCATGAAGAAGTTCTTTTATTGAGGTTATAATATGGGTAGCCAATTTGAGTTCATCCAATTATAAAACTAGTTGGTGAGGATTATTTGCTTTAGGATAAAACGTAAACAATTAAATAAATTTATCCAATATAGTGAAATATAGCTAACATGGCGATATTCATTTATTAAGATAATACGGTAAGTAGCCGAATGAGGTTCATCCATTAGTTATCAATCTAGATATTATGACATAAACCCAAGGTTTGTTATGCATTCGTTACATTCAAATTTCAAACTTTATGTCACGTTAATCCAATAGTTGAAACCTAGTGAGATTCTTTCCATTATTACTTCTTTTAATTAATATTAACACAATACTTTTCCATAATCATAATTACAATCTCTATGACCCTAATTACTACATTTGACAAGATGACTAAATTCATGCACTTGAGATTTAGCTTCATTAAAATTCCCATTATACACTTACATAATGCAACCATACATGATAACTTAAACTATGAAATAAGAGTGACAAAAGCATTTAATATAGTTAGGATTACATAAGTTTCATGTCTTTTACATCTTTGCCATATAGGCGAGCACAACCACTAGACAACAACCACCTCGGTCGATAATTACATAATGATCCCTTTTGAAGCGGATCCTACTGAATACATCAAAAGCAATTACAAGGGTTTCATAACTGACGGTTCCCTAACTAGGGACTTGACCGACTAAGACCAAACACAAGCAACTAGACGACAAGGTCCTACCACTCCTTTCAAGGTCGTGCCATTACTTGACAAGGTGAATACATAAAATTTAAAACATCACCGAATAATAAATATGATTTAATTCAAAATCTCAAACAAAAGAAGTTGTTCTATCTAGATTTATTTCAGAAATCTCCAATAAAAGAAAACTATTCTATCTATTCCCAAAGGGTATTCCCTCATCTATTCAACTTCCCAAACTTAAATATTAGTCATTATCTAATTATTAGCCCCTGGATAATAAAAATATAGACAGTTAATAACTTATTAATGCACGATCCTTCAATTAATTGTTATTTTATATATATATATATATATATATATATATATATATATTAATCCCGTTAATAATATATACATTTTAATAACGGATTGAACAATCCAAATATTTCAAATTTAACATTAATTAATATATATATTTATTAACCCTTGTTAATAAAATATATATTAATAATATTTAACATTAAAAATAAAATGATCTTTGCTTCTTTTAAAAAAAAAATACATTATGCATATTGGAAGTTTTTTTTCGATGAGAAAAGGAAAACTATTATTATTATTATTATTTTTAAATAATAAAAAAAATACATTAAAAATAAAATAAAATGATTAAAAAAGAAGGAAATGGGGGGACCCACTGTGGGACCCACCTCCCATCATGGGAGAGGCCCGCAGCTTCCCCTTGTGGCTGCCCTGCGACACCGCTCACTGAGGTCACCGCGAGCGGCCTTCGTGACGCAGCTCCCTGCGGCCACCGCAGGCGCAGGCCCCTACGGTCCCTTGTGGGCGCAGGTCCCTGCGGCCGTTGCTGGCGTAGGTCGCTGTGTGCCTGCGGAGAGGGAGGGGAAGGGGGCGGCGGCGCGAGTTGGGCTTCGGCTCCTTCGCCATCAAACCCTAACCCCATAAACAATTTTTTTTTTCTTTTAAACTTCGTTTTTTCTTTTATAAAAAAAATAAAAACCCTAGATCTTATTAAAAATCAAAACCCAAAATATAAACTAAAATAAATTCCAGCTAAAAGAAAAACCCAAATCTCATTCACAGCCACAATCACATATTGTTATTTTTTATTTTTTCCAGAATGTTAAAACAATAATATGGGGAAGATATTCTCAACTAGATCATAAATTTTCAAATACCCAAATGGATCTAATCTCATTTATCTACTCCTTTTAACAATCTTGCCCCAAAACAACAATGTTCTCAAAACTGAACTTGAATCTAAGAGTATTCATGGTCATTTGAAAACCAGCATTTCATGAAGAACAATCATATATATACCCCCCCTTTTTTTTATTTAGTCAAAAACAAAAGGGAAGAACAAAATCCTACCTCTATAAGCATTCCTGGAAGAATTTGAAGATGGGCCCCCAAATCTGCAGCTGTAGAAATCCATCTTTCTTTTTTTTTCCAAGTCTCCATCCCCCATATTTTTTTTTTCTTTCTTTTCCAAAAATTCAAAAAAAAAACCCCCAAAAATATTTTTCAGCTTAGGTTAAATGGAAAGCCCCTTTTGACCTAATTTCTAATTTCGAAAATTAAGCCCTTTTTAAAATAAAAAGAAATGATAATTCTTTTCAACTATTAAATTGATTTCATTTGAATTTCTAATTAATATACTTCTCTCTTATTTTGATCTTAATTTTAATTTCTCAATATTAATTAAGCCAACATTTATATTTCGAACTATTGACAATGGTAAAGTATTTAAATTAAATTAATTTCCAAAATCAACCTTTTACACTATATCAACTTAACAAATTAAAATGATTTTCTTTAAATACTAAAATTTACCCTTTCATTTCCAAAAAGCAAAAGTGGTTAAGTTATTTCTATTTCCAAATGACTTTAAATCTTCCTTTTTAAAAACGCATAAACTAATTAAATTCGTTATTTAAAATTAACTATTAAATTAAACTCGCTACACATAAATAAAGCGCTCTTTTTTGATAACTGACTAATCTCATGAAAGTAACCTATTTATTTTAATTTCTCAACTAATAATGAGTAAATGAACACATTAATTCAAATTAAATACTTAAGCTTGCTACAAATATAATTAAGGCGATCTCTTAAATTAACGATTAATCATATTAAAGAAACCTATCTATTTTAATTTCTCAATTACTATTGCATAAATCAACACATTAAATTGAATTAAATACTTAGGTTAAAATACTCCATTCACCATATGCAAGGCACGCAAACCAAGAAAGTCCTCCAATCACATGACACGCAACCCAAACGGCAAAGGAACCCTACAGACCACACACAACGCTCACCTGATCAAGGCTAAGGCAAGATGAGAGTTTTATGACCACCTAATCCGAATTCTAAGGATAAAGGAGGTATACTCAACCCTGCGAATCCTGAAGGAAATGAACCCCGCATCAAGGCGATATAGTACCTACAATCTCCTGCAACCATGAGTCACGCAAGCATACATATATATATATACGTATTCAATGAAGGCGTTAGCTCGAGATTTATAACAAGAATTAGGAAACAATTACATTTACACAAGAATCGATGCAAAAGCACAATAATAGGTATGCACAATTATTTATATTATCTAATCTACGACATTGCATCACGGTTAACCAACCATTCAAGAATGCCATAGGAAGTCAACCAAGGTCAAATGGGTTTTACAAGGCCGACTAGGGTAGGGGCATTACAACCTTGCATTTTTTGAGAGCATTTGGAGAGCGACTCAAGCAGAGAAGAGCTTTTGATTGCTGCATTGGCAAAATTGATTGCGGATTGAAGAGATTTATGTATTTGTGAATCAGTGAAGTGCATTCAGACCGGGAAGTGCATTTCGGTATATAAACCCTAGCTGCAAAGGAGGAAAAAGGTGTTTATCTAGAATTCAATCCCGTGTTTGAGTTTTCACCATGGATACACCACATTTTGTAGATGTTACTGAAAGGCCTTGACTTGAATTCAAGAGGCATCCACATAAATCGATTGAAACCGACCCAACTGGAGCCCTATCTAGCATACTGCATGGTGTGTTGCATGTTAAAGATGTTAGATCCCACATTCACTACAAACTGGAGGATTTGGGAACACTTGCAATCTTTAACCAATTCTGAACACTGTGTGATAAACAGGGTATATTAAAGGATCAATTTAGAAGGGTTGCTGACAAGGGTTTTCACCATCCATTGAACTTTCTTGATGAATTCAAAGAAGACCATATCATATATGTCTTGAGACAAATACATGATCAGTTTATGTGGCTTGATTGACTGCATAAGATTATAAAGGAAGCTATTCATGCTATCACCAGATTGTCTACCACCGGTGAATTTCCTATGTTAATATCAATTCCTAAGGATGATGTAACTAAACTGACAAAGTCTAAATGGGATGGTCAAGCTATGACTATTAATGAGATTGAAAACCCTGAGGTGAAATTTGCATCTATGGTGATCGGATATAGGGTTTATCATTCAAGAAGAACAAATAGCATTCCCGGAGCTGCAATCCATACTGCCTATCAGATGATAAAAGAAAATGCAGACTATGATCTTTCAGAAGCCTTGAGAACCCAGTTGATACTAAATCTTGAATCTATTAATAAGGATAAAAGATAGAAATTCAAATTTGGATAGTTGATGATAGGTTTTTTTCTTCTAGTTTCAGAACTCATTTCCCAGTACCAGTGTTATACAATGGTCAAAAGGTACACCGACAATGTTACAGATCAAGAACAATATCAAGATGATCGGTAATGAGTTTACAAAGGTAATTTGGGGATATTTTAAATATTTTCAGAAGAGGATGCATGAAAGAGAAAGGATTCCAAAATAGGTTGTTAAAAGGTATGAAGATAGTATTTGCTTCATGGTGGATATTGACACATGTCAGATGGAGACAACATACCCTAGGACATCATGGGTGATGCCCATGGGTTATGAAGTGGAAGCAAATATTCTAATTGCTTATGCTGATCATCTCCTAGCACAACTGGTAGATCCCAATGCAACAAGGTTTGGGACATATAAGGAGAAATCAATAGAAGTACACTCTGAATTGGCAAAACTGGTGATTGCAAAGAAGGTAAGAAAAGAAGTGGAACAATTTGATGTTCAACAAGGATTTACAAAAGAGACGATTGCTGAGGCCAGAGAAAAAACTGAAGCGAGGAAGGTTGAATTCTCCAGTGCCTCGACCGATACTAGTACCAGTAGACAAACAAAGAGTGCAGTTGTAAAGGAGAAGCCCCCTCCTACTCCTAAGATTCAAATTAGAAGAACCTAAGGAAGAAAAACCTGAAGCACCAAAGGTGAAAGAAGTGTACAGGAAAAGAAAGAAACGACAATCATAGAGGACACTTGAAACTATTGAAGAAGAAGATACTGATTCTGAAGGTGAGAAGAAAGAATTAAGTGCCAGTAGGAAGATATCCAAAGTGGTTGGATCTCCTACTATGAAATCTGTCAAGCAACCGCTAAGCCAACTCACTTCACTTGAAAGGATTTTGGAGAAAACAAGAAAATATGGTATTTTGATTGATGTAAAGAGACATTATAACAATTTTGATGAAGATGAGAAAATGCAAATAGAATATACTATTGTTTGGTTCATGAATAAGTATAGTAAAGCATTAATAGAAATGCAAGGTTTGAATCCTGATTCTTTGTACAATAAATTGGAGGCAAGATGGAAAATTGCTATTAAATAGGACAAAGAATTGATTGGATTTGTATTGATGCATCTACAACTGGAAACCTCTAGGGAAGACATTCAAGTAATTATTTCTAAAACAAGGCCATTATTTCTTACAAAGAAAAGGTTGACAAGATTATTAATTGGTGAATCTTAGTCGGTACATGCTGAAACTGAGCAAATTTTGAAGAAGTTTTTGGGCCTTATTTCTGAAGAAGAAGAACAACCGGAGAAACTTAAAGGAGAAGATTTCCCTGACAATATGAACATTAATGATATTATACCAGATGAGATTGTTTTTGATACAAGAAATAAGGAAGATCCAATCATTATTCCCGATGAAGAGAATGTATTATCGGGAGCTACTTCAACCGGTATAGGTGAAGAAAGAACAAAAGCATAAAAGAAAGATGAAGAAATGACAGAGCAATCGGTGAATGAGAAAATAGGTCATGCACAATCTACTAAGCAACCAGAAAAGTCTGAAGCACAAGAGCCACCGGTGATTGCACAAACTAAAAATGTGCAAACTATTGCCCCACCGGTGAAGGACAAGGAGCAGGAAGAGGAGAAAGATGAAGAGAAAACAAAAGAAAATGCATAAAAGAAGTCACTAGAGAGAGATGTAGAGAAGCAAAAGGAAGAAGAGAAGCAATAGGAAGAGAAAGAATAGAAAGAGACTCCCCAATCACTTACATCCAAGAAGATAATTGATGATGACGTGGAGGATGACACCGTAAGAATCCAAGGACCGATTAATATGGACATGTTGAGTCCAATTGAGCTAATGGAGATTGCATCTGCCATTGAATCTAAGGCACAAAAGAAAATAATGAAGGCTCAGAGAAAAGAAGCACAAACAATTTAGGCTACTATTGATATTTTGTCCAGTCTATTACCTAAGATTGATATAGACAGTCTTCCTACATTGATTGACAAACTGGAGCAACTTGTCACAGCAGTAGAAGAGAAGATGAAAAGTTTTCAAGAGGCTGCTTATCTAAATGTGGAAAAGGAATACAGAAAGAAGAGAATAGAGCAATTGATGAAGGATATTGA
Source organism: Cryptomeria japonica (assembly GCF_030272615.1). Lineage (NCBI taxonomy): Eukaryota > Viridiplantae > Streptophyta > Pinopsida > Cupressales > Cupressaceae > Cryptomeria > Cryptomeria japonica. The sequence continues at coordinate 48,590,810 of NC_081408.1, read as the reverse complement.
TAAGGACAAGGTTGGTCTTACTATCAATAAGGACCTAATTAAAGATGCATTTCTAACCGGAGGTAAAATCCTCTCCACAATTGCAAATTTTTCATTGTTTGGTGATGATTTGGAGAAGAAAAAATAGGAGCTGTAGATTTTAAGTGAATCATTTAATCCCTTAAATGATTTTGCAATCCATTTTGGTAGATCGGTAGTATAATTACAACATAAGCTTACGAGGCAGAACAGGTAAAAAGGGCAATCTCACTGCAGAAATTACAGAGTTTATTGATCCCTAAGATTGAAATTTTGCAGCGAGGTTATAAGGAAATTGAAGCAATATTGGCCACATCGAAGATGAGCACTCTTGATGCCATGGAGGAGCTGACATATCAAATCAAGACACATGTTGAGATTACAGGCACAATGATTTGACACTTTTGAAGTCTATTTTTGCAGATGTATTTCATAAGATAACATTGTAAAAACTATTGAACTCCTATTTATATATTTGGTAATTCAAATTTTGTTATATATTGCATTTATCTTTTCATGTATTTACTTACCTTTGTCATTGTTGTCAAAGGGGGAGTAGTAGTATGAGTCAAAATTTTGTAAAGGGATGTAGTATAATTTTTGTAATAATTATAATAGCATGTAATTGCTAAGGGGGAGTCATGTAATGATGTTAAGTATTTGAGTCATGACTCATAATTTTTGTAATGTGACACTTAGACAAAAAATTTACTAAGTGTTGCCATCAATGCCAAAGGGGGAGATTGTTGGCTTGATGATGATGTTATTGATGTAATAGGTTGATTGATGACTTGTATCATGTTGTTATTGATGGAAACCATGTTTTGTTAGTCATCTAAGTCATTTAGTCCAATCGGTAAAGCCTAACCAGTAGTGGAAGTAGTTAAACATCAAATCGGTAAACAGTGACAAAGTTATGTTCAAGCGACTGATACGGAAGATCGGTGAAGAGTTAAGTGTTGCGGTTTGGTATGCATGTTTATGACATTAGTAGGAGTCTATGACCAAAACCGCATCAACAGATTCACCTGAATAAGCGAGTTATGATGTATTGAGCAGCTAGTCAGGAAGAACGGTTAACTGGTAGAGCATAGTTACTTAGATCGGTAAATCGGTAGTATTTTTGTTATATTTTTGTGTTGTGTTATGTTTTGTTGACATAAGGAAAGCGTGATGAGAAAGATTGACTAGATACATTGAACCTAGGAAATTGTTCCAAATGTTTTAGCCAGCTTAGCAGAGTTGTTTATAAAAAGGTGTATATTGTGTGATGATGTATTAGACATGAGATCTATAGTGCGAATTTGATTGTGTGGTAAAAGGTGAAGCTCTATATTGAAGTTTAGTCGGTGTTAGAAGCAGAACTGAAGCAGATCTTATCAGGCACATAGGTTCTATATGCAAATGAGTTACTTGTTGTTTCCTAACAATTGCAGCAAGATAAAATCCTCTTACAAGGTCACTCCTAATCGGGTGCGGTAGGATCCTCATAGGTTCAAAGGTTTCAATCCTTTAACAAGGTGGCACATTAACCTATGTTGTGTAAATCCCATAGCTGGGTCGCTCCTAACAAGGCTGGTCCTAACATGCCTTATTGTAAGAGCTCTTAACCAGACTAATACACTCTTAACCAGGTGTGCTCCTAACAGAGTAGTTGTAAGACCTTAATCGATCAGATCCCTATTCTACAAATAGGTGATCTTGTGGGTACTAATTCCCACCCTATTTTTTCCCATTTGGGTTTCCACGTGAAAAACATTGTGCTATGTGGTGGATGTGTTATTGGGTGTTAGCTTATGTGTTTATTTTCCTTTGTCAAGTTTCAAGTTGATTAAAGTGGTGATCAGATTTATATTGTTTTTGCTTGCACTGATTCACCTACCCCCTCTCAGTGCCTTATAAGTTTATCGCATAAGGATAGACTTGTAGCTAAGGGCTATGCTAAAAAATTAGTTATAGACTATGAGGAAACCTTTTCTCCCACTGCAAAGATAAAAACCATTAGAATGATTTTTGCTTTAGCTGCCCAATTTGGTTGGAAATTATACCAAATGGATGTAAAAGTGCCTTTCTTAATGGAAACCTTAAAGAAGAGGTCTGCATGACCCAACCAGAGGGATATGCTGCACATGGTAAAGAGGAAAAAGGTGTGCAAGCTTATTAAGTCCCTATATGGTCTTAAACAAGCTCCTAGAGCCTGGTATATCAAAATTGATGATCATTTTCTAAAACATGGTTTCACTAGGCATTCATATGATCCAAACCTCTACCTCAAGGATCAAGGTGGGGGGGGGGCGGGGGGGAACTATAATCATTGATGTGTATGTTGATGACTTGGTCATCATAGACAACTCAGAAAAGATGGTTGAGTCAACCAAGAATGATCTCAAGAAGGCTTTTGATATGACTGATCTCTGGCTACTACACTATTGTCTAAGCTTAGAAGTATGACAAACAAACCACCATATCTTTGTGTCATAGAGAAAATATGCCAAGACATTGCTTGAGAAGTTCAGAATTGTGGATTCCAAACACATTTATACACCTATGGAAGTAGGTTTGCAATTGTCTGTTTTTGATGCATCTCATTAGGTGAATGCAACTCTCTATTGTTAGATGATTGGAGGTTTGATTTACTTGACATACACTAGACCAGATATTAGTTTTGCTGTTAATTATCTTTCATGATTCATGCAAGAACCAAAGACATCTCATTGGCTAGCAACAAAAAGGGTCTTAGGGTATATTCATGGTACGATGGATCATGGTTTGGAATTTAAGAAGAGTGATCAATTCTTCTTAACATGGTACACTGATGCAGACTATGCGGGTTTAATTGATGACAAAAAATCCACTTCTGGATTTGTTTTCTTCCTAGGTTCAGGACCTATTTCTTGGGAAAGTAAGAAGCAATCCATAGTTGCTTGTTCTTGAACAAAAGAAGAATACGGTGTAGCTAGTGCAACAACTTGTGAAGCAGTTTGGCTATGTCGCATACTAGAAGGATTAGGTGTACCACAAAACAAACCAACAGTCCTCTACTATGATAATCAGAGCATTCTCAAGCTTGTTCATAATCCAGTGTTTCATGAACATACCAAGCATATTGAAGTTGACTGTCACTTCATATGAGAACATGTTCAATAAAACAATATCCAACTCCAATTCTGCTCAACTCAGGAACATCATGCTGATATCTTCACCAACCTCTTGCACGTGTGAATTTTGAAAGTTTTCAGGATTCTCTTATTGGTACTTTGAATAAATGATGTAATAAGGGGGGAATGTTGGATATCACATCATTCTTGTAGGCTTGTTTGTAATTTGTTATGGGTTGTTAGTCTATTTAGGCACTTGTATTTGTTATTTTGTTTAACCTGTGAGTGCTAGATTAAGCATATTGTTACATTCATGCTCATGTATAAATATCTTCCCATAATGCAAATGAAGTATTCAATTTCCCTCCAAGTTTTGATATAATCAACTAAGACTTCTTCAATTTTATCCCTGATCATATGATGGATGTGAAAGCCACAAATCTCCAATTTTTTTCATACCATCTTTTTCTTCAAGAATACTTAAAATATTCTTAGTCCTGCAAGGGTCATCGTCATCTATACTATCTTCTTGTTTTTCAATTTTAGCCATCTCCCCTTTAGCTTCTCTAGGAGGTTTCAGATCATTTAGGTTAATAATTTCGTTCTTCTCTTCACTTTTCTTCATCTTCTTCGGTTCTAGAGAGGAAACAACAACTAATCTCTTCAACCTTCTTCTTCTTTTGGAGGAGGAACTCTCACGAGAGTTGACAACACTAGAAATTGGACCGGAACACCACACCTTCTGAGGATTTATAATATGATCTTTGCATGCTTTATCTTTGTTTGCTAGACAACTCAAATACCTGTAAATCTACTTTCCAACAGGGACATTTGACTTCCATACAACATTCTCCTTTGAGGGTAAAGACTTTAAGAAATAAAGCATCAAGCACATCATTAAGGAACCAAAATGGAAATAATGTCCATAATCTTTTGCCATAGTTATATTCTTTGTTAATTGCATCAATAATAGTTCACATAAATCAAAATATTTGCCTTCTTTTACCATCTGATGTGCAACATACACAACTATAGCATAAATAGATCCTTCTTTGTTTCAGAAATAAATCTTGTAACAAATACCATATTAACAACATACCTTACCAATAGGTTGATGATTGTATCAATTAACAATGCCCTTTGATCTCCTATAACAAAAGTTAGGGTTTTGATTTCTTTTTTTTTTTGACTGATTTCTTCACCAGAATAGTTCCATTTGTCCAATATCATGAAACCATCCTGAACATGGCTCATAATAAACTTGATTGAATCCTCATTAGTGAACCACAAAAACACACTCCAAATGTCCAAACCTTTATGCCCTAATTTTTTGATTCTCTAACTCTTCATCCGTGAAAGAACTTTCAAGATCCCTGATTTTTCGTATGATCAAATTCATCTAATTATACCTTTTCCAACTTCCGAATATCTGCACACTTAGATTCTCCCATCGCTATCATCTTGGATTCCATAGGAAAGGGTGCAATAAATACCTCCTTTTTTTTCTTTGATTCTTCTTCCATGCTTTACTTGCTCTTTCTCTTCAATCTCTTCAAAACACAATGTCAAAATGATCACAAATTTTGATATTTAACTTGTTTGATACACCTAGGGTTCTGTCACTAAAAACTATCTTATCATAATGACACCATCACTTGTACTCTACATACATAATCTACCAGAGCACATCAACAAAACCAGCACCAATATGCGAAGACCACAACATGTAACTCTTTCGTGAGGGGGGACAAATAGATTTTCTCTTAAGGCTCCCCCTAAGCCAAAACTATCAGATTAATTTCCGAAGGATGAAGCACCTGTACAAGACTCAGGTACTACAAACACATTCTCTTCCTTCTTTCTTCATATCATAACAATCTTCTTCTTAGATTGATATGATTTTGCCAGAGCAATCACATTCCTGCATCTATTAGAAAAATGTCCAAACTTTTTGCAATTGTAACACTTGATATTCCTCTATCCTGGATTTATTGAAGTTGTTCTAGATCTACATTGATTAGCTTTATGACCAAAACCATAGCATATATGATAATAACCATGAAAGGACTTATTCATCATGTTCATAAGTGATCCATTTGCTCCTTTCACAAATAGTCTATAACTTCTATTCATAGCTTGATTACAACAATTATTAGCCTTGTGTCCAAAACTATAACAATTAAAGTATTGAGTATTCTAATTTACTTTATGCTTGCATTCTATAGCTTTATGTCCAAAACTCTTGCAATGAAAACAATAACCATTAATGGTAGGCACCTTTTAGCATTTGGTTGACGAATTGACAGTCTACTTGCAATAGGTTTTTGATTTTGGACCTTGTTTGTATCTTCAGGTTTCTTTTCAACTTCCATCTTCTCTTTGTCATTTTGATTTGAGCATTCATTAGATTAAAAACCTAATCCTTCTTTGTCTTTGTGATATTTCTACATGGTCAATAGTTTATCCAGTAATGCACCGCTTTCAATGAATTTTGCCTCTGACTTCAACTTCATAATTTCTTGTTCCATCTTTCCACATTCTTTTGACTTTTGATTGATTGTATCCTTTATATTTTCTTCCACTTTCTTGTTCTCTTCAATTTGCATCTTTAGACTTGCAACAATCCCATTTGCTTGTTTCAACTTCTTGTTAACATCTCTATACCCTGCTTTGAACTTCCGGATCTGATCTCTCAATTCCTTGACACATTCATTCACTTCCTTGATATTTTCTTTCAATTTCTCATTCTAAGATTACACACTTTCTAGATCTTGAAGGGTTGTCTTCAACTCATCCAAATAGTATTCTCTTGCCATATCCATAGGTGCCATCAGTTCAAATAACCAAGACCTCCATCAAGCGGTTAAGCTATCAACAAGGGACTAGGCTCTGATACCAATTGTTGAACATTCCAAAATACTGAGGGGGGAGGGCATGAATCAGTATTCCCCTTTTAAAATTAAAAAACTAAACTTTTGAAACTTAGCTTATTATCAATTGACCTCAACTCAAAAGAAATGCATGCAACATAATTGAAATGCAAGAGATACACAACCATAAGAGACCAGATTTTTCTACATGGAAAACCCAAATGGGAAAAACCATAGAGAGGGTTAACTCTCAAGATAATATAACTAGTTATATGAGATTACAAGGCTCACTACCCAGAGGGTTCACTGTCCTGATTACAACTTACTGCTTAGAGGCTCATTGCTAAGAGATAGATACAAAAAAATGAACCAAAAAAATTGCATCTATATATGCATAGGTTCAGTTACTGATAAGCTCAGATATCTTAAATAATTGCTTGTAGCAGATCCAACCAAGAATCTCTACAATTTAATTACAATCTGCTTGCTCTAATTTCCATTGTCACACCAATTATGTCTTTCTCTTTCAACATATGAACAACCACAACACATGACCACTTTCACTCACACTTGCACCGATACACCTACCATATCGATAAAACCATATATATATATATATATATATATATATATATACCAAATCAGCCTCAAGAACACTTTCCCCAAGAATACTTCTTCATTGGTCTTCTACATGATTTCTTTAAAAAATATTTCAGCAGTTAGATCACATGTTACATTCACTGGAGCAAAAATAAAAATAGAAAAACATTCAAGATCAGTTAGACCTGGAATGATCAAATCCTCCAACTTCGGCAAGCACACTTTCGAAGAACAAAAAAATGATGCAACTTGACATAAAGAAATTAAGATCATGAACAACATATTTCCAAAATATCATCATCAGAAACGAAAATGCGGAGGAATGCGAAGCATTGCAAATACTATCGAACCATCAATACTGAATACATTTTCGGAGCACAACTTTCGGAGCACCAAGTCAATTGCCATGACTGAATTAAAAACTAGGCCAAAATGAAAACATATCCACATACTGGCAACACACATTTTCGGTGCAACAACCTTTCAAAAAACACATCTGCAACATTTGCATCATATTTACAACAACTGTAAGATATGCTTCTTGACATAACAACAAAGTTCTTCATCTACATACATACATACCTATCTTCCACTATTTTGCAACACCCTCATACATACATATCACCACTCTGGAACACCTTCACTTTGTACATTATATCCAAACCAATCCATATGACCATGTTTGACATCAATGACTACCATTTGAACATATTTATATTAAGATAGATCTCTATTCTCTCTAGAGGGTTAACCTCATACACATTAGTTGAAAAATTTCTTTAGATCTTGCAAGGACCCATCTTCTTCTATTTTAATTTATTATAGGTTCCATGTGAAAACCTCTCCTTCCTTAACTGAACCAAAACTAAATCTCCAACCTAGAATTCTCGATCTCTTTTATGAACATCAACATAATCCTTATATTTGTTAGCACCTTTATCTATTTTTTCTTGCACCTCCTTATATAAATATCTTATATATTCAACAAAATCTTTAGCTACAACACTCTTTATGACCAAGTTTGCAATGTCTCTAAATTCATCTACACTCATGTGATGATGCATATACGATATTGAATGGATTCTTTCCCATGCTCATATTCACAAATTTATTGTATGCAAATTCTTCTTGGGCCAATTTTAACTCTCATCGAGTAGGTTTATTGCCTACTAGATACCTCGACCAATTTCCTAAACTTTTATTTACAAGCTCTATTTGACCACTGGTTTGTAAATTGTAGGGTAAACTAAAACCAAGATGTGTTCCCAATTTATTCCAAATAATATATATCAATGACCTACAAATTTCATGTCTCTTTGTGAAACTATATTTGTAAATAAATTTTAAAATCTAGGTAACTAAAATATAAGTCTTTCCATTTGATGTCACCATTTGTCTGAATTATTTATCAAAAAAAGAGAAGAATTATATCATCTTGCAACAGATTCTTTTCTCTAATACACAATACATTTCTTAACATTTTAAAATAAATTTAGTACTTTCCCTTGACAAGATAATCAACCTTTTTTAGGGATGGTAACCTACTTTCAATAAAAATAAAATATAAAATATAAAAAACTAATTAAAATATAAAAAAGACACATATTTTAGAAAACTACACATAAATCTACAAAAGGGTTTATAAATTTAAAAAAAAAAAACATTATTTATAAGAGAAGGAATTCTTTAAACATTGATTTTTTCAAATAATTCTATTTTTTTGGTAATTGGATTTAAAGAAGTTTAAAATATGCATTTAGTAGACATTTTCAATTGAAACAATTGCGACTCATATCTAACTTAGCTAGAATGAATCTAGTTAAACCATATGGTTGACCAAAATTAATTTTTACTTAGAAATACTTAAATTCATTTGTTCTGATAAATTGGCCTAATGTGTGACAAATTTGTACTTTTAACCCTTAGCATGCTGAACAATTCTACTTTTTTGTACCATCTTCATTACATTTGCAACCATGTTTATACTATCCTTCATTCAACAATGATGTTTTATTACCCACTCAATTGTATCCACTTAGACATCCACTATGTTTCTCTTGAATTAGATTCTCCTCATGGAGCCTTGAGGTATTCACAACTTCTTTCCTTTGAATAACGATCCTTCCTGAACAAAATAATCCAACCACAAAGTCCTATCTTGCTTTATTGGACTCTAACATGCTTTCTAAGCCTCTTAGAAATCAACATCTTCTTCATACGATTCTTTCATTGCCTCAAAATTGACCATTTAAATGCATTTTATTGAACAACAAACTTCTATTTTCTAGCACATCTTGCTTTATTGGACTCTAACATGCTTTCTAAGCCTCCTAGAAATCAACATCTTCTTCATATGATTCTTTCATTGTCTCAAAATTGACCATTTAAATGCATTTGATTGAACAACAAACTTCTATGCTAAAACATCATCTTCGACTTAATACATCTATTAACCTATTTGATTGTCTACTTCTATGTTTTAGCATAAACATATAATTTGCAAAAAATGACCCATTTTAGGTATCTCTAGTTAAGATTATCTTGGTTATTGATAAACTAAAGTTCATGAGGATTTGCGTACAACATAAAATATTTAGGCAACATTTAATGTCATTTCTTCAAAGCTTGTACAATTGCATAAACTCTTTATCTAAACTCAAAATTTTCATTTGACTTCATTCAACTTCTCACTAAAATATGCTATGTGTCTATCTTCATGACTTAATACACCTCCTATAGTTATTCCACTTGCATCACAATCAACTTGGAAGACTTTTTCAAAGACTAAAAGTGTGAACATTGGTTTTGTAGTCACCTTGCTCTTCTTTCCTATAGTTGTCCATACAAATTATTTTCTAATCCATTTTTTTTTTTTGTAATGAGGGCACAAATCCTACTGAAATTTTGAATGAGCCTACTTTAGAAGCTTGCAAATCCATGATAGATTCTTGCTTCAAATAAATTTCTTGGGGAAGACTAATCAACAATGACCTTGACCTTTTTAGGGTCCATCTTCAACCCTTCTTTAAAAATCACAAAGTCTAAATATACCAACTATTTCATAAAACTACACTATTTTCAAATTCGCCATTAGTTTTTATTCTTTTATTCTCTATAATACTACCCCAATATGCTACAAATGTTTTCTTTTGTTTTATTCAAAATCAAAATATCATCAAGATATAAAATAACAAACTAATACAAGGCTTCAACACTTGGTTCACTAAACTCATGAATAAGATGGGAAAGTTTTTCAATCCAAATGGCATCACTAAACTTTCATACAAACCATCTTTTGTTTTCAAGACAATTTTCCATTCATCTCCCTCATGTATCATTATTTGGTGGTACCCACTTTTCAAATCAATTTTAATGAAGTACCTTACCCCCAGTCAAACAATCAATCATATCTTCCATCAGAATTAATAAAAACCTATATCTAATTGTTTTTTGTTTATAGACCTAGAGTTTGTACACATCCACCACTCTCCATCCTTTTTTGGGTGTCAACTCTATTGGATCTGCACATGGACTAAAAATTTCCTTGATTTAGCCCCTTATCCAATAATTCTTGTACTTATCTATTCATCTCTTCATTCTCCATAGGTGATATTCTATAGGGTGATTGTTTTGGTAGACTCACACCAATAATTAAATCCACACAAATGACTTATAGCTCTTATAGGTGCCAACCCATTGCGCAATTCCTTCATCATTAGTTCTATATACTCATCCATTTTTTTTTTAATATATATTAGCATCTCTTATTCTTTCACTATTGTCATTGTTTTCAGCTTAGGAATAAAAAAATAGCACACTCATTTCTTCAAATCCAAAAAACAATTCTTCCCTGATACTAAACAAACCTTAGAAGTTATTCCATCTTCATTATCTTTCTTTGGTTTTAAAATAAATTCTTCCGCATCTTTCTTTATCTTATATGTTTTTTTTCTTCTACCATGCATAACTTGTGTGTCAAGTTGTTAAGTTCTTTCCAAAATAATATGATAGGCATCCATAGGCATTGTGTCACACAAAATGTCATATTTATAATTTCCAATTTGAAATTTTACAAGACTTTGTTCACTCACCAAATATTGATGTTCCTTTTGTAGCAATGAAGGTTTGTATGGATTGAGATGTTTCACTTTCTTTAACCTCACATTTTTCACCATTTATTTTGAAACAATGTTATTGATACTATCGTTATCCACTATGACTTTACTATTGGAGTTATTTGGTCAACTCCACAAGCCCATGAATCACCTGCAACAAAAACAACTATCACATCTGAAGAGAATAAGCCGACTTGTTGGGGATATATTTTGGTGGTGCGGATATATAATATTGTCTTCGATGATCATTTTGGTATGACAGTGTGTATGCGAAATTGTTTTGGGAGCGATTGAGGGCAGTTTCATGTGTGCATCTTGAGTTTTGTTGATTCGATATTTGGCAATAGAGCGAAATAGAGAAGTTTCTCAGATCAATGGTAGTAGATCATTTTGACCTTAACTAGAACGGATTTTTGGCATTTGTAGATGTTGTATTCTAGTTCAAACATTGTATGCAACCTTTATCTCATTTGTAGGACAATGAGTCCTCCGAGGTTGCAACCCTGTTTGTATTTAAGCATTGAGCTCTAGACAAAGAGCTTGAATGCAAGTGCATTCCTCTTTTGTAATATTGTTCTACTACTGACCATAGTATAATAATTTTGTGGGTTCAAATCCTATGATGGATTTTCCCTTTCTGGGTTTCCACGTAAAAAAATTGGTGTTGTGGTTGTGTGGTTATTTGCTTTGAGTTTCTAGATTTTACTTTTTTTCATTTGCATTCAATGATTATGAATCAGTTTGATAAATTAATAAATTATACAACACTGATTCACCCCCCTCTCAGTGTTCATTGATTCCAACAAATGTGAGGAGTGGGAACATGAAGACAAGTCTTTGATGCATAAGAATAAGCAAGACCTGTAATATACTCAAGCTACTATAAAGTATCATCATCAAAGGGTATGGAATTTGCATGTGTAAGGGGAAGAAGACAATCTATTGCAAGATCCTCTAAGAATGGAGAGATACGAGGGCCTCCATTCATCTCCCAAAGTATCGTCCAAAGTGTGAGAGGAAATTTAGGGTTTGATATAGTACACATAGTGTCATGATCAACACACATAAATCAGTTCTACAACATGGTCTATGATGTCTCCACAAGTTTATCTACCTCCTTGAATGACTGAATTAGGTATGAGTCCATACAAATAAGGAAAAATGTCTAGCCACTCGAGATGTGTCAGGATGCCATCTTGCCAAGACTCATAATTACCTTTTTCCAAGATGACAATTGAAGGATGAATAGAAAAACCCATGATACCTCCTCAAAATGAAATTATCAAACCCAAAAAATTTCAGTACATTTCAAGTAGATCAAATAAAGCCCTTTCCCACAACCAGATCCATTCTAGGTGCCAAAACATCCAAGTAATCAACCAGATAGTAAAAACACTAAAATATAATAAGTATACCTTGGAAAAATCTAGAAAAATATATAGATCTAAAGAGATTTGAATCACCTTTTGAATGCCACAAGAATCACAAAAATCGAAGATACTAGTGAATGGTTATGAGTTCATAAGTAGAAGTAGAAGATATGAATTTGACTAAGTGTAGTAGACACTAAGAGTTGAAACTAATGAAGAAATCACCACCACTAGAAAGTACTCTTTCTAGTGATATCTTGTTTGCCCAATTTTGACACCATATACAAAAGTTATGGTAAAAAGAAATATAGGCTAAATTTAGCCAGCTAACAACCTGAAAACATGAGCCTTGCAATTTGATTTCTGCAAAATCTACTCACTTTCTGCAAAATTTGCTAGATACCTAGATGGATTTTTAGGGCAAAGTACAAGACACAAAAAATTCTGAAAAAAATTATGAGAAAAAGTTGTGGCCAAATCTTGATTTTTTCCCTTTTTGGTGCTATTTTTAGCTTCTTTTTTGCATTTTTAATTTTTTTCTCAAAATATGATAAATTGTGGCAAACTAAAATTGACCTAGATGATTTTTTGTGGCTATGAAGAGAACCTAGAAATTGTTTTTCTCCAAGATGAGCCAATTTTTCTCCTCAAGGCCGGATCTTTCAAAAATTGGATAGGAACTTAGCAAATTTGGAGCTTTGATACCATGTTGGAGTCATTTGTTCAACCCTATATGCCCATGAATCACCTACAAGAAAAACACCTATCACATTTGAAGAGAAGAAACCATGATTAATGTTATGCAACATTGAAAGAGAATTGATCCAAAGAGGAATTTGATATGTAGATTAACATTTAAATGAATTAGATAGATTGCAATGAATGAATGACTTTCTTTAAAGAAAGAAACAAAAACCTAATCTAAAATTAGGAAACTAAAGATTAGCTCAACTATGTGAACTTAATCTATTATTAGCCTAATCTAATAAAAGACAAAAAAAACCTAAGTTTTGTACCTTAAGTGAATAAAGTAATTAAAGGACCTAATTTATTAAATAATTAGTTATTTCTTATGTACCCCAACATTTCCCAAACAAATTTCTGCTTTACACTAGTTTTGATTTTCTTTGTGAAGATTCAATAACATAAAGGACTCTCCATCATTTGGATCCTCTCCACACTTTGGCAAATCACCACTCTCTTATTCTTCTTGGGCCACATGAATTATGGCCTCTTTTCCTTTACTATTAATTTGTTGTATCTAAGGGCATTCAAACACCCTATGCCTAGTTTCTCCACATTGAAAACATGTTCCAATGAATCCTCTTCCTCTACCTCTACCAAAATTTCCTCTCCATCTAGAAGAATATCATCTTTCTCTGAAGTATCCTCCTCTAACTCTCATTTATTTCAAGTGTAATAACTCGTTCAAGAGGTGCTAGCTTCTCCCACTACTTGTCTGTCCTCTTCCTCGAGAGCTTCTATTTCTCCCTCTATAGTTATTCTATCATTTCCTATTTAATTTTTTTTGTGCTTTTAAGACATATTGGTATGCTTTTTCATCTTTGTGTAAATGTATTAAACTCATTTCATCTTGAATAGAAATGTGTAGGCAATTAATATTCCTGAAAAATTGGTTAACATCATCTTCTATGTGGCCTACCCTTATGCTAAATAGGTATAGCTCAATGTAGTCTTCAACACATGTTTCCCTTTACTTCAACTTTGTCACCATTCAATCTCAGGATTTTTATCTTTTCTTTTCCTCTTATTTCTCTATATATTTACAAATGATCCCACCATATGGATGCACACCCCTTCAACTGGGTGCAAGCATATTTAACCTTTATGTCATCTTTAGTACTTTCAAAATAAAAGTATTTATTTATTTTAAAGATCTTATCTAATAGTGTATACACATAAAAATGGCTATGAGCGATTAAATAAATATTTTATATTTATTTAATAATTATTCTTCTATTAAATAGTTAATTTGAAAAGATTAATTAATTTAATTCATTTCATGTGTTTCTATTAATTAATTTAATTGAAATATTTTATTAATTAATTCATCTATCCTATTCCTCTAAATAATTAAATATCTAATATTTAATTATCCTTCTAATCAAGTTAATTAAATATTTAATATTTAATTATCTCCTTCAATCAATTAAATAGCTAATATTTAATGGTTATTCTCCTATCCTATAGTCTCAAATGTTAAATAATTTTTTAAATTATTTAATCCCTTTTCCAACTCATCTTCCATCTCCACTTCATCTTCCCTTTGCCAACTCATCTATCATGTGGCTAAAGAAATTAATATTTCTTAAATATTAATTCATCACTTATCTCCAACCTCCAAATTTAATGAAATATTGTGTATGTACACATATTTCATAACCTCCTTCTATATCCTCTCCAATACCCCCTACATCTTAGGAAGGACTTGAGTCCACTTGTCCTCTCATGCCTAAATCTTCTCCAACCATCCCTAGATTCCCTCAGTCAGCAACCCAGTCAAGGTGAGATGAATGACACTTGTCTTCTCCTTCCCCCATTCTTTCAACCTTCACCTTTGCTCACAACCATCCAAATCTGCAGATCTGATCATGACTGTTGATCTAAGCCACATCACCTTATCCTCTCAAGGTCTATAAAATCAAGAGTTTTAGTTGAGAGAGAGTTAGACTTCAAGTGAATTTGTAAGCCAAATAATTTGTAAAACTTATGCATTTGTGAGTTTTAATTTTGAAGCAAATAGCCATAATCATTTTAACATAATTATGTAGTATTGCATATCATAGCATTAGGTAACTATCAGTTATTAGTCCATTCTTCATATGCCATCTTGGAAGCTATCAGTGCTTGTTTGAGAGCACACCATCTGCAACTAGAAACAATGGAGCTACGACACAATGAGACATAAATCATGGAGGTAATAATAGTATTTTTATTGCATATGTATTTCATGTAGTTTCATTGGTTGAGTTTGGATTTCTTGTAGCAGTTCCATTGGTATTTTTTGAAACTAACATGTTACAGGTAGCATTCTGAGGATGAAATTTAAGTCGACACATTTTGGCACCCACCATGGGGCTCATGGACCTCACATATACCTTTAAAAATCTCGCAAAAGTAAAATTAACACATTTGTAATACAAATTCATGCATGTGTGAATTCTGACGTGCTTTTGTTCAATAGGTTAGCACATTTGCATCATAGGTTAGCGCATTTGCATCACAGGTTACCGCATTTATATTGTAGGTTAACACATTTGCATTGCAGGTTAACGCATATGTCATGTAGGTTAGCGCTTTTGTCTGAAAATCAGTGCATTTGCATTAGAGGTTAATGCTTTTGTCCTCTAGGTTATCACACTTATTTAAGAAGTCACGCTTTTGAGTCCACAGAGCAGCGCTTTTGTAGTGCAGGTTAGCGCTTTTTCTCTGAAGATTAGCACTTTTGAGGTGAAAGATAGCGAATTTTTTAGAATAGCGCTTTTGTTTGCAACTGACATAATTTTCTTGCAGGTCTGAATGTCCCAGACTAAAATTTTTCAAACTATTGACATGCATGTGCAGGATTGTGTTTAAGGCAAATTTTATGCATTTCCTCACCTAGTTAATTAAAAGCCCTATTTTGGAAAGTAATATATCATGTTTTTCTCATTTAGTCTAACTAAGGGGATAAATTGGCAGCATGCAACTTGCATTTTGAGTAACTTCTCTAAAATAGTTGCACGTAGACTTTTAAAAAAGCTAAAATAAACACCATGCTTGTTGGAGCAACATCTCCAAATAGAGGATAGATCACATTGCTATGGAAAGTTAAAAAGAACACTTATATTCCGTGTCTCGAAAGTGGTAGGTATATGTTCTCCCCTTAATTGGGTGATCAAAAAGCCAAACCCACTCTTTTATGCTTTCTTTACTTTCAAGCAATTAAATCCTTTAGAGGGCCTGCCTTCCCAAGCTGCCTTGAGGGGGCTAGTGAGAGGGGATCGACCTAAAGTGGAAATAGACTAATACCAAGTCCTTCCAATCCACTCTAAATAAATTGTGTTTGTGACGAAAGTCCCAAACCACATGTGCTGATAAGTTCATACTGACACTATGTTTCCCCATAAACCCTATGGAGCATAACCTTTGTAGGCTGGGAACCTTTTGTATTTACAGAGCTGAAAGTGCCGCATGTCTGGACACATGACCGAAAGCCTTTACTAAAAACCACTTGTACTAGTTTCTAAAATCCTTCTAGTTGTTGGCGTAGGAGGTCGGACCTCTGAAGCGGCTCACACACATACGGTTCTTAGTAGAGATATAAAGTTTTCCATGGGGAGTTTTCATGGAAACTGGTGCTTGGTTGTCCCAAAGAAGTGAGTGTTGAGGGTGGAGCCAGTGGGGTCAAGCATCTAAATATCCGCTTTGAATAGCGTAGCCTCGGGGGAAACCCCACGTGAGATTCAACAACTATTGTCTTAGCCTGCCATAAGATTTCTACTTGCTTGTGCATTTTTGTTTATTAAACATTGTGTCTTCTATGTCTGTAAGATGTTCCAAATGGTCAAAAATTGAAGAAAATTATCATCTACGAGTGAGTAAAAATCCA
This sequence comes from Cryptomeria japonica, assembly GCF_030272615.1. Lineage (NCBI taxonomy): Eukaryota > Viridiplantae > Streptophyta > Pinopsida > Cupressales > Cupressaceae > Cryptomeria > Cryptomeria japonica. The sequence goes on along the minus strand of NC_081408.1, from coordinate 48,574,127 downwards.
ACAAATTGCTGGAAAAATTGATCAAAAGGGTAATACAAAGGCTTTCCAACACTTGAAACACCAGATCAAACTAAAGTGTCAAAACATCAGTATCGAAATACTTCTTGAGTAGATTTGTCTCTAAACCATCACGTATTTTCAAACTAGCTCAACAACTGGGTCACTAATCCAACATGCTATTCCCAAAAGGTTTCTATAAGCATAAACATTCAACAAGCTATTGATTCAAACATCTTAAGTACAAAAAAATCAACATCATTGTCAAGTCTCTCATCAGGATAATCAAATCCTCTATCACGAAGCTTGTCAATTTATCCTATGTTCATAATCTTGGATATATCTTTCCTATTTTGAACCTAGGTTATATCAAAATCAGAATTGCACCAACATTGGAATCAAACAAACTTGTAAACTGTCAGATTCTTATATGAATTTTAAGTATCACCTTAAGAAAAAAAACCCAATTATAAAACTACTCAAAAAAGAATATGATTCTTGTATATCAATCGCAAGATCTTATTAAAACATAAGACATTCCTACACCATTTTCGTCACTACTTACGTGGCTGCAGTACAGAGTTTGACAGAGAAATTTTGCAAGGATGTGCTTTTCAACAAAGAGACGCCTTATCATAGTGAACAAACAATAGCGGTAAAATCAACAAAGCATATCTTCCTAAACCAATAATCACCTATTGACTTTGTCCTTTGGAAATTTCAATTTTTTTTAAAATAATCACATGCCAGTTTGGACAAGAGCTCAATATGAACAACTTAGAAAACAACAAAAACAAATGGAGGAAAAAGATAATACTACATTCCAAACTTTTGGGTATACCGTTGTTGACGAAGAAGCAATCGATAGCACCATTAGAGACCTTGAGCAAGATTTCAAATTTGATAGGCTAATGGAAAAAATGTTGGCAAAGCAAAAAGAGAAATATCTCTTGATGTTGGCAAAATCTGGAGCTAAACTACCATAAGACTTTAACATAGAAAGATTGAAACAAGATGCGGAGGCAAGTAACACCCAAAACACAAATGATCAAAATAACAAAGATGTGAACAAAGAAAGTCATGAAGAGACAAGAAAAGAAAGGGATGACACAAGAAAAGAGCGTAGTGATAAAAGAACTAACGAAGAAACAAGGAGAAACCATGTGGATAATCCGTTGTTAAACCTTACTCAACAAATGCAAACTGTACAACAACAAATGCAAGATATGAAAAATGGAACAAGCTCTAAGAAGTATTCATTGGAAGATATATGCCCATATCCTTTCAATAAAAAAATGAATATGGTACCATTTCCGCAACATTGCAAGATCCCTAAATATGACAAATACGATGGAAAATCTGACCCTCGGGATCACATTAGGGAGTTTTGTACTATGAGCATGGAATTTGCCCATGATGAAACTTACCTTATGTGTCTTTTTCCGAGGAGTTTAAATGGACAATCAATGGAGTGGTTTTCAAGAGTACCATCTGGAATCAAATATCTTGAAGAACTTGTGAATAGATTTATTTCATAATACTCCTACAATATAAGGAATGAAATAACAATGCTGGATCTATGCAATGTTAAACAAAAGAACGGTGAATCCTTTATGATCTTCTTACAATGATGGAAACACATGTTTAATAGGTATCCAAGAGATGTGCTTGATCAAGAAAAAATGGACATATTAATTGATAATCTTATCAGTGAAATGAGTTATCGACTAAGAATCCAATGTCCTCCCTCCTTTGCCAAGATGACTGAGAATGATCTGAAAATAGAGAACACGAAGGTAAAGAAATGAGATCTAAAACTTTACAATAATTCCAACAACAACAACAACAACAACAACAACAATGACAACCCCAAAATTTGGTCAAAGAATAGGAATGTCAGCAATTTAGGAAGTGACAATAATAGTGCTAAAAAACAACAACAACTAATTTTTAATCTATCAAGTCGAATCCCAAGCAATAACAATCCAGAAAAGAATAAAACCAAGTCCTTCTCCAATCCTCGGAGGAAATTCACAAACATTAGAGAACCTTTGGAATCAACTTTAAAAATTCTACTTGCTAACAAATTGATTGTTTTACCAGAAGCAAGAAGTTATGAACCACCAGTCAAGCAAAATTGGTGGAATGACAATCATTTTTGCAATTACCATCGGAATAAAGGACACCAAACAAATGATTGTCAAAGATTGAAACAACATATCCAAGATCTAATCGATAATGGAACTATCACAGTGGATAGCCACAAGACAAATGAATCACACCTAGCTTTCAAAACTCCACTTCCGAATTATGACAAAGGTGAACCATCCCAATTAAAAGATGACAAAGGAAAAGCCAAAGTGAATTACACTTATACATATGATGATGTGGTAAATATTATCATTGTTAAAGATAATCCATCTTCAGAACCAATCAATGTAATTACGAGAAGCAAAGCAAAGGTTACCTTTCCAGGTATAACAAAAGACCCAACATACACTTCACAACAATACAATTTAGTAGAGCAATTACAAAGAATACCCGTTGAAATATCAATTCTGGAACTTCTCAAGGTTTCACCTAGCATAAGGAAATTTTGGAGAAAGCTTTAGTGGAAACAATAGTTTCAAAAGATTTGAATATAGATCAGTTCCAAAACATGGTTGGACACCTTATAGCTCCTCATTGCTTATCATTTTATGAAAATGATGATGCATCCTTACAACATCCTCACAATGCTCCTTTACATGTTGAAGTCACCATTAATAAAACTTGTGTCAAATGTGTACTCATAGATGGTGGAGCCGGCTTAAACATTTATGCATTAAGTTTGATAAAAGCTTTGGGATATTCAGAAAATGTAGTGGAACCGAAGAAGAAAATAACCATTAAGGCTTATGATGAAGCAAAACATTCTTCTAAAGGAACTATTGTGTTACCAATTAAAATAGGATCTGTGGAAAGGAATACATTGTGTCAGGTTTTAGATTTGAACCTCTCTTACAACATTCTTCTAGGAAGACCATGGATTCACAAAATGCAAAGCAGTTTCTTCTACATATCATCAATGTGTAAAATTTCCTCATGAAGGACAAGAGATCACTATAATTGCAGATTCTAGTCAATATTGCAATAATTTGAAGCCAACACAAGATACAAGAGTTCCACATAACAGAGAATCAATATATCCTACCAAAGAAATTCAAGAAAAGTTATGGGAAACCTTTGAGGAAAAGCCCAAATTAAATGATGAAAGAATGCGAAAATATTCTTTGCATAATTTTTCACTTTCCCCTAAGTCATATGAAAAGCCTACAAATACTCAATCAAAGATATCAGAAAGATCAAAAGATATGTTTAAAGAAACATTTGTTAGAGCTGGAACTCTTGAAGAAGAAAATGAAGACAAAGGCATTCTTGGTTGGTTGTACAAGGATGAAGATAAAACTATAGCAACAACAACAGAAGTCAATATTCCCATAAAACAATATGGCAAAGGTTATGAAATCATGCAAAAAATGGGATATGAAAGAAAATGACTAATTGGTAAGCGACATCAAGGTATTTCAGAACCTATTTGTCCCCACTTGCAATTCAAAGAAGTTAAATCAGGGCTTGGATATCTAAAATCCAATCAAAAGCAACATAATCATCAACAACAAAAGTGGAGAAAGAAATCAGTCTCTAAAGAAGAACAATGGCAAGAAAAGCTACATCAAGGAGTAGAAATAGTAACCAATAAACAAAAGAAGCAAGAAGAACATGAAAAGAAAGAAGAGGAGATTACCATCAAAGGTAAAGAAGAATCTTGTCAACAAGTTCTGGAAATACAAACAAATGCAAAATCTGAACAAGATATTCCAGAAGCAGTGAAAATAGAGATGACAGAAATCAGAGAACTTTTTGCACCATGCAACTATCTTGTATGGTATAGTGGTGTAGTCCTAGATCATGGTTTAGAGATAGATTCAAATGAGTATGAATGGGGTCCAGATATCTTATCTAGTATGTCAAGTAAGGAAAACAATGAAGAACAAACAACTATTACAGAGGAAAACTTATCTAATACAAAACAAAAGATGGAGTTAGAAAGAAGACGAGAAGAGCTCAGAATTCAAAGAAAAGAGGCGTACGCAAAACAACAAAGGAAAGGGAATGGAAAAGAAAAAGAAGTAACGCCACAAGAAGTACAAACAGGGATCGATCAAGCATCTAGAAATATAAGATTTTCATCAAAAGAGGAACAAGATGTGGCAGAACCATAGAAGAATTAAGAGATAGTCAAGTAGGATTGACTATTAGTCCACAAGAAGTTGAGTTTGAAAGGAGACAAAATCTAGCAAAAGAATCCTCTTTATCATGTACACAAGTATGTCAACTCCAAAATGCAAATGAGGTCAATCAAGAAGGAATTTGCAGTATTAAAGATGTTTGTGTTGATATAATCCATTCGTTTAAGGGACAAACGTTAGTTAAAGAACCACTTGAGTGTGAACCACAAAATACTATTACTGATTTTGTTAGAAATAATTGGGAGATGCTTGGGAGAGACAATTCTCAAAAACATTTAATCTATGACATTACCTACTCTATGCCAAATTATGATCATTATGTTATGAACTTTGAAGTACCTAATGATGACAGTGATTATGATTTACCTCTTCTTCATCCTGAACTAATTGATTGGGATAATCTAGAAAACCCTGAACTAAATGTCTTTTCCAATGATCATGACTTAGTCGTGTACCTTAATGCTATCAAACCCATCACACCTAAGATATCTTCCATTGCAGAACCAAGTAACATTTCTCTTAGTTAGGAGAATGCCAAACTTTCTAGTCGCAAAATTGAAATGAAACAAGGAAAGAGACCTATTGTTGAAAACCATTTCATGGCAACACTAGATCAATCAAAAGGGAAAAAAAAGGATGTATTTGATGGTGAAAACCTCTTTGAGGCGCTAGAAGATGGAAAGTTTGACATTCTTCCTGCATATTTTCAGGAGAGATCTGCTATCCTGATAGAACCAACACAAGCAGTAAACATTGGTACATCAAAGGATCCTAAAACACTTCATTATGCTGCCTCATTATCAGATGAAGAGAAGAAAGAATACATGGAATTATTTAAGCAAAGACAAATAAATTTTGCTTGGTCCTATGCAGACATGCCAAGACTTAATCCAGATCTTATCATGCATCATCTTAATGTGGATTTAAAAGAAAAACCAGTTAAGCAAAAGCTAAGAAAGAATCATCCACACATTGCTCTTCTTGTAAAAACCGAGTTGAAGAAACTATTAGATGTGGGTTTTATAAGACCTGTTGCTTATTTAGAGTGGGTTTCAAGTATTGTACCAGTGTCAAAGCCAGATAAAAGCATAAGAATTTGTATGGATTTTAGAGATCTGAATAAAGCATGTCCAAAAGATGATTTCCAGCTACCAAACACTGATATAATTGTGGACTTATCAGCAGGGCATGAGATGTTTTCATTAATGGATGGCTTTTTGGGATATAATCAAATAAGAATTGCACCTGAAGATCAAGAAAAAACAGCTTTCACCTGTGCATGGGGAACTTATTGCTGGAATGTTATGCCATTTGGGATTAAGAATGCAGGAGTGACTTATCAAAGGGCTATGACAATAATTTTTCATGATATGATGCATACATTTATGGAAGATTATGCAGATGATATACTTGCAAAATATCATACAAGACAAGAACATTTGAACATCTTGAGCAAGCTTTTTGACTGGCTGAAAAGATATCAATTGAGATTAAATCCAAAGAAATGTGCGTTTGGGGTAACCTCTAGAAAAATTCTTGGGTACATTATATCAGCTCATAGAATTGAAGTAGATCCTGAAAAGGTCAAAGCCATCATGGAGATGGAGTCACCTAGGAACATAAGTCAATTGTGATCTTTACAAGGAAGATTGCAATCAATCAGGAGGTTTGTCTCTTAGTTAACAGATAGATGTCTTCCATTCACCCATCTTCTACATAAGAATATTCCATTCAAATGGGATCTAAAATGTGAAGAATCTTTTTTGCAAATAAAAGAATATCTTATGAGTCCTCTAGTACTGATATCACCAACCAAAGGGAAACCATTGTTGCTTTATATCTCAGGAAAAAATGTATCATTAAGAGCTCTCCTAGCTCAACATGATGAAGAAGGAAAAGAAAGAGCAATGTATTATATCAGTAGAATGCTTGTTGGCTATGAATTAAATTATTCCTCAATAGAGAAGACATTTCTAGCAGTTGTATTTACAACTCATAAGCTGCGATAATATATGTTGATTCATTCTGTGAAACTAATAGCAAAGATAGATCCACTCAAATATTTGTTGAGCAAGTCAACCTTGAGAGAAAGACTAGTCAAATGGGTTATGATACTGAGTAAATTTGATATAGAGTATGTTGACCAAAAAGCTATCAAGGGACATGTCTCACTGATCAATTGGCTAATGCACCTTTACAACACGACATGCCTTTGCACATTGAATTTCTTGATGCAGATATTTTGACAGAAAGTACAAACTTTTGGGAATTGTACTTTGATGGTTCTTATACACAATATGGATCAGGCACAGGAATCTTTTCCATCACACCTTAGGGACACACAATTCTGAAATCATATAGACTGTGGTTTCCATGCACCAACAATACTGCAGAATATGAAGCATTGACTATTGGGCTCAAAATGGCCATTGAATGAAATATCAAAGAACTACATGTCTATGGTGATTCATAGCTTATCATCAACCAAATAAATGATGATTATCAAACTAAGGATGATAAGCTCATGTCATACAAACAGTTGGTAGGGGAGTTTAAAGAACACTTTAAAGAAATATCAATCACCCAGATTCCAAGAAATGAGAATAAAGCAGCCAATGCAATGGATACAATAGAATCTCTCTTGCAAAATAAGGAGAATCAACATTGTTACAAATTTCTCGTGGAAGATATATTAACCCCTACCATTCAATCCCAACATATCTACCGAATTTGCCATATATCAGGAACTAGTCAATCCTTATACGGTCAAACTTATTAGTATTTAAAAGAGAATATCCTTTCTCTTGACCTATCCCACAATCAGAGAAGGAATTTTATCCGTTAGTCCTCTCGCTATACTATTATTGCAGATATCCTATATAGGCGTGGTCTAGATGGTACTTTGTTGAGATATCTTGAACAAGAATAATCTGAGAAAGTTCTTAACGAAGTTCATGTAGGTATTTGTGGCACACACTCAAGTGGTTTAACATTGGCTAAGAAACTTCTTCGTATGGGTTACTATTGGCGTACTATGGAGAGAGATTCATTCACATATGCTAGGAAATGCAAAGAATGTCAGATCCATGGGAATCTCATTCATGCACCAACACAAGAATTATATCCTATGACAGGATCATGGCCATTTTCTTAATGGGGCCTTGATTTGGTAGGAAAGATAAATCCCTCATCTTCTAATGGACATAAGTTTATTCTGGCTGATACTAAATATTTCACTAAATGGATTGAAGTAGTGCCTTTAACAACAGTGATAGGAAAACAAATATCATCATTCATTTTGAATTATATAATCTGTAGTTATGGAGTTCCTATGACCATTATGACTGATAATGGAAGACCATTCAAAAATTAAGATGTGAAGGAGCTATGTGAACAATTTCATATCCAACATAGGTTTTCTACTTCATATTATCCATAGGGAAATGGTCAAGCTGAGGCATCAAACAAAACTATCTTGAAAATTTTAAAGAAAATAGTTAATGAAGCTGGAAAATATTGGTACATTCAGCTAAATACTCCTCTTTGGGCATACCGAACCAACATCCTCACTCCAATAGGGGCAACTCCATATTGTTTGGTCTATGGATCAGAAGCCATATTACCTATAGAAGTAGAGATACCTTCTCTATGGGTATCCTTGAAAGGTCTTATACCAGAAGAAGAACAACGAGTCTCTCGACTCCAAGAACTTGAACTGATTCATGAATGTCACCAAAATGCAACAGATCATTTGAAAGTATATCAACAAAGAATGGCAAGAAGTTATAACCACAGAGTCAAGCCGCACATTTTTCAGATTGGAGATATAGTTCTAAGGGAGAATCCAAGAAATCAGCAAGACCGAGAAAGAAGGGAAAATTTGAACCAAATTAGCTAGGACCTTTTGTCATAGTAGCAACATATGGATCAGGAGCATACAATATATCTACCCCTGAAGGTGATTGGTTTGATGAACCTATCAATTCTATTCATCTCAAGAAATTCTATGCTTGAGATATAAAGTCCTGGAAAAAATCAATAAAAAGCATATAAAGTCCTGAAGAAATCAATAAAAATTAGAAAGGCAGAAAATCCCTAAAAAGCACAAAACAGTGAAAATAAAAAATAAAAAAAAGAGAAAAGAGAGAAAAATGCAATAAATTTATATGGTGAAAACTTGATAAACAGGTGCTATCTAAAAAGTGAGTTCTTCCATCTATGAGATCGGTTTGCACACCTATCCACTCCATCCTATCACATCTATTGCTTCTATCTATCCTATCTCATCCATTTCATCTTTCACATCAATTGCCCTGAACCATTAGCAGAAAATATGCAACTTACCAACAATTATCAATCTTTGACATACTTGTTGTAGTCACTATCTTAGATTTTATCAGAATCGATCAATCTGTATTTGTATCCTACCATGGTTTGGATCTTGATCAATTCATATATTCATAATAAATTTTTGTTTCCGCTGGGGGAAAAATCCTAATTCCTTGTGCTAAGGTGATCTTTTGAATCTTTGAAAACCAAAACATTCAAAAAACTTAGAAAAACCAAAAAAACACCTAGGGTTTTGAAACAGATAACGAGCAACAAAGCAATGAAGACCAAGGCATTTCATAACAACTGAATCATGAAACTCAGAAATCGAAGAATCAACCAACAAGTAATAAAGGATTATCAAATATCATTCATCAAGATGATTATATCAGTTAATGACCATAAGAAACATGTGAATGACATACAAGATTCAATGTTTATTTCTTTATTTTATTGCTAATCATGTACTCTATGTGACACAAGGATGTTCATGACTAGAGAAGCTATGATGGGGCATGATTATTTTCTTTGATTGCTATCTGTGATTTATCTCTTACTAAAGTATGTACTTGTGTCAGGATATGATCGACAAAAGATCAAGGAGGATGTTCCAAGTCATGCATGAAAGGAGATAATCCTTGTCTATTTTGCAAGCAATACTCAGGTCAACTTGATTCATTATATCAATTTGCTTGTATTAACTTGCTATATCAAAATCCATGTAAGAAATACTCAGGTCATCTTGAATCTTTATGTCAAGTTGCTTGTATTCTCTTACAACATTTTAAAGCTCAATGATGAAATCAAGCACTGTTACAAGATAACATATGAAGAATGGCAATAAAATTTTTAGTTAGATCATTTTAGATTAGCTCATTATTCATCTGCATTATAAGCATTCAATCTTAGTTGCATTATAAGCATTTCATTTCATTAAGAGATCAATGGTCATAAATTAAGATTGAGAATGCTTGGACAAACAAAAACAATTTGCATTTGATCATCGTAGGTGCATTCATCTTTAGAATCATTTCACACCATTTAGTTGCATTTCAAAAATTGCATTAGTTTGCATTCAATTAAGTTCATTTCATTAAACATGTAGTGTATCATCATTATTATTTTGCATTATCATTAAACGTCCATTAAAGATCATTTATTTGCATTTTTTGTACTTAGATTCATAATCATTATAATCATTACATAGAAAACATCAAAAACATTTGAATAACATATCACATAATCATTCATTTGCATTCCCATAATAGATCATTGTATTTATATCATTTAAGTTAGTAATCATTTTCATTTGCATCCAAGCTAATCAAAATAAAAAATCACAAGCATTTACATTGTATCATCATATAGATTATCATCATAATGAAAAGAAAAGATCATCATCCATATAATCAATGCATATAGATCATCACCATATAGAATAACATGCATAATAAGAATCATCATCATATAGAATAATCCATGTCTGCATATAAACCAATAAAAGTCCCAGTATACAATGATATCAGATCAAAAGTACAAGTTCCTCATCAATATAAAATCAAGTCATGGTTGTCCTGTACCACTACCACTTGACTCTGTCCGTCTCTGTGGTTGTGGGAGAGAAGATCCTCCAAATTCATGTCTCCCATGATCACCACTCCTCTGAGGAGGTCCCATGACTCCACCACTGCTAGTATCTATCAACATGGTAGTATGATAACTACCTTCTCTTTGGCTCTCTGCGACTACCTCCTCATATAGTTGTCACTAATGAGAAGTCTCCTTCCCGGCTCAAACTAGTGCTCTAACAATATTAGCTAAGAGAGTACCTGATCCAACCTATTGAATATGATCAAGAAGGCCCTGAGTATCCTGTTGTCTCCTAACAGTTGTGTCTCTCTCTGTCATGAGTGTCTGTATCTGTGCTCTAAGTTGATCTATTTGTGCTCTGAGACTATCAATGGTCTCCTGCTTTGGCATATCATGCTTTGGTACATCCTGCTCTGGTAAATCTTGCTGTGGCACATGAACCCCAATCCCCTCCTCACCACCTCCATGTACACCTGCTATAATTTTAGTTCGAGTAGCTCTCAGAACCTGTCATCTAATAAGTGGAACATGATCCTCGGGATCCTCATCATCTCCACCATGAGCTGCAATAACCCTAGGGTATGGCTGAATCTAACCAAAATCAATGCCTCCTGCAACCCCCATCCAATCCAATCATCCTACCTCCTGTCAATGGAAACCCTCTCGGTGATCTCATCTCTGCCCTGCCAGTATCCATCCCAATCTGTCCAACATCTCTCCCACCCATAGGACGCGGTCTCCCAATCCTACCAACTGGTCCAAACGGTCATCCACAGACTCTCAATCGACCTCCTCTCCATCCCAGTCTCCTACCACCCACACCTCCATCCCCACCCTCATCTCCATCTCCCTCGGCCTCTTGAGAAGCTCTAAGCTCTCATCTTTGTCTCTGTCTACTAACACCTGGATCATCTGAATCATCATCATCATCTCCTAAGCTAGGAGGAGGATCTGCTAGATCAGTAATACGAGGACATGGATGTGCTAGTATATACTGAGCATACTCTGCAGTAACACTAGGATTAAGAATGTGCAATCTCATATCATAAGCCACTCTTGGAGTAGCAAGAAACTCTACATGAGAAATCTCAAATGACAAAGAAGGTCCCCAATCTCTCCTATCTCTGTACCACCGAGCATATATCGTGACACCAGCAGGCATAGGCTGAATGATACCAAACTGTCTAAGAATGCGACTAGTCAACTGTCGCTTAATAATGTAAGGAGTCTGGCCAATGAGATATCTACTTTGCATAATAAATGGTAATGTCCGTGCATCATCCATCAATGGCTTACAATCAACATATGGTCTCCAAGTAATACTATCCAATGAATCAAGCACCCAACGCCGATACTCCATCTTACCCAACTTATGCTGAGTAAGGATACCTGCATATAGATACACATATGGCTGCCTCTCTCCACGAACTCTGTGATGGATAGGCTGAGTAATAGAAATGTGCTCCCAGCACCAGATCTACAAAAGTGTGCATCTTGTAGACAAACTAGCACTCTCATCATACACCACTTGATGAAGATCATGATATAAATGTGCAAGCATACAAACACCCCAAGCATATCGAGTCTGATGTTGCTTCACACTCTAAAGAATCTCACACCATCCAAAAACAAAACCTCATGATCACCTATTAGGACAAATGAATCCTCCAATCAAACCAACAAGAATCACAGGGAGAGTCTCATAATACATAACCATATCCGATGCAAGCCTCTGTCCCAACATGATCATGAATATCATGCTGCACTAACTCGCTGATCACTGGGATGTGCAGAATCCTATAGACATCCTCGAGCATCACACTAATCTCACCCGTGGGCAGGTGGAAAGTGTTATGCTCATGGTGCCATCTCTCGGCTAACACCGTCGACAATCCTATATTATGGGTAATCTCAAACATATATAACAAATGGTGTAAACCACAGGCATCTATATGTCTCACCTGTACCTATGTCAGCTCTGGTACTAAATGTCATACCACCAGGAATTTCTCCCGACACTGGAGAACATCAAGTTTCTCCTATTTACCAAGAGCATTAGATCAATAGTCACTTATCTATCTATCAAATCAAAGCGATCACTAATCTATCAAATTAAGCTATCAATCATTTTAAAACCTATCAATCATGGTTTTCTATCAATCACTGAGTTAAATCAAAACTCTACTAAGCTCTTACATCAGAAACTAAATCGATTTCTTAGAGCTAATCTATAAAAAAAAAATCAAATCGATGTATCAAATGACATCAATCAATCAATCAAGCAAGTTCCTATTCATCATACATGCGCATCAAACACATCAAATTCAATCAACACAATGATTTTTTTGGCTTTTGCATCTATCAAAAACATTCATTTAAAGCATATTCACTATCCTATTGAACATAAGTGCTAAACAATGCATATGCGCTAACCTTTTCAACAAACACACTAACCCTAAGCACATATGCATGAAACTTACAAATGCGCTAACACACAATGTATATGCGGTAACAAACGAAACATAAGCGCTAACCGATGCATATGCACTAAAATCCTTAGCATATGCGCTAACAAAATGAGCATAAGCGCTAAACCTAATTGCATATGCACTAAATCTAAATGCAAAAGCACTAACCTAATACCAAAAATCGCAAAAAAATTCAAAAATCCAAAAACGCACCAAAAAAACAAACATGAAATGTTCTACGACAAGTTGAAAACAAAGCTCGGGATAAGATACATACCGGATCCCCATACTCAGGAGCTCGCTGATATCATCGAACATGCTCAAATTGATGGTTCTCCACAGGAATCACCATTTCGCCACCTCACCAAGACAATTTTCTTCACAAGCTGACAAGGATGACAATGAAATTAAAATTAACCTTGGTTAATTTTATATTTACTATTTGAAAGAGTAATTAATGTTTTTCAATGGGGCAATTTAATTTATTTTTTACAAATGAATTTAATTGGAGGAACTTTTCCATTATCATGAGATCAATCGTTCAAACCAAAGTTTTCAACAATTTCATGATCAATCTCCTGAGGGGCACACAATCAGGATTTTTATCTCCATAAGGCGCACTATCGAGACTTGATTTAATCTTTGAAACAATGTTGTCTCGACATCATTTCGAAGAGGGGCCAAATGTGTACACATAAAAATGGCTATGAGCGATTAAATAAATATTTTATATTTATTTAATAATTATTCTTCTATTAAATAGTTAATTTGAAAAGATTAATTTATTTAATTCATTTCGTGTCTTTCTATTAATTAATTTAATTGAAATATTTTATTAATTAATTCATCTATCCTATTCATCTAAATAATTAAATATCTAATATTTAATTATCTCCTTCAATCAATTAAATATCTAATATTTAATGGTTATTCTCCTATCCTATAGTCTCAAATATTAAATAATTTCTTAAATTATTTAATCCCTTTTCCAACTCACCTTCCATCTCCACTTCATCTTCCCTTTGCCAACTCATCTATCATGTGGCTAAAGAAATTAATATTTCTTAAATATTAATTCATCACTTATCTTCAACCTCCAAATTTAATGAAATATTATATACGTACACATATTTCATAGCATCCTTCTATATTCTCTCCAACACCCCCTACATCTTAGGAAGGACTAGAGTCCACTTATCCTCTCATACCTAAATCTTCTCCAACCATCCCTAGATTCCTTCAGTTAGCAACCCAGTCAAGGTGAGATGAGTGACACTTGTCTTCTCCTTCCCCCTTTCTCTCAACCTTCACCTTTGCTCACAACCATCCAAATCTGTAGATCTGATCATGACCATTGATCTAAGACACACACCTTATCCTCTCAAGGTCTATAAAATCAAGATTTTCAGTTGAGAGAGAGTTAGACTTCAAGTGAATTTGTAAGCCGAATCATTTGTAAAACTTATGCATCCGTGAGTTTTAATCTTGAATCAAATAGCCATTAGCATTTTAGCATAATCATGTAGTATTGCATATCATAGCATTAGTTAACTATCAGTTATCAATCCATTTTTCATATGTCATCTTGGAAGCTATCGGTGTTTGTTTGAGAGCACACCATCTGTAACCAGGAACAGTAGAGTTAGGACACAATGAGACATAAATCATGAAGGTAATAATAGTATTTTTATTTCATATGTATTTCATGTAGTTTCATTGGTTGAGTTTGGATTTCCAGTAACATTTCCATTGGTATTTTGTGAAACTAACATGTTACAGGTAGCATTGTGAGGATGAAATTCAAGTCGACACAAATAGTTCTTCTAGTTTGAAACTTCCATTATAATTTGGAGGATCAACGCAAGCCTAGAAATTAATCCTTGTTATGGACCAAATATTTCTCCTCTTGTTGGTTAACTCCTTGCCATTCAACTTCATCCCTACATTCAATAACTTTTTCTTCTTCATTATCACTCAACTCTTCTGTGTGAACTTCTCTTTGTAGTGCCATTTTAATGTCCTCAACCCTAGTTATTATGTCTCTCAACATCTCCAAAATTTATAGACCTACACCACTTGGTTCCCCACCTCAGTATCCATATCCTATGTGTGCCATTGTATGCAAGTTCTCTAAGTTAAAATTTTGCACTCTTATCATTCTTCACCTACAACCATAAATCTTTAGAACTTTTGTTTTTGACATTTCAAATTTATTAGTGTTTGCTTTCATACTATAGTTAGTGCAATCAATTTTTGGGATAAGTCTAAACAAGCAACAAAGTCAAACACAACACTTAGCTTGAAAACATAGAAAATTTATTGTCCAATGACTTTAAACATTTAGTTTTATTATTGAACTAAGGTTCTATTATAGCTTGGGGACATATTCCCTTTACATAGCACACGATTTCTCTTTCTTTACAATCTTCTTTATGCCTCTGTATGAGCTTGGGACCTCCTTTCCTTTTTTTTTTGCTCTCTATTCTCTTTTGCTTGTACTCTATTCTCCTCCCCTTCTTTTTCCACATTCCATAATTTATATCTTGTGAGAGAAAGTTGAACCACCATATGTTTGGATTCAATCAAAACCATCAATGTGACAATATTTGATTTCAAGTCTTTTGGTCTTAAACTATCATCATCTGCCATAACTTTACTGAATATCCATTCAGTTGAAGAAAAAGAATCATCAAAAAGAAGAGAAATGAAGGACAAGTGAAAGTATTTTTAAGGTCCAACCATTTTGGCCATATTGGTCTTCAAAAGACCAAATGGTTCAAAAACTAGAGCATTGGTCGAAAATGGGCCTTTTGACAAAATTTAAAGTTGTTGAAACAATAGGTTTATTGATAGAAGCCTTTTTGGTGATATTTCAAGTTGGTAAACCAAGGAATTGGTCGATACTTTACTGATAGAGGCCTTCTCGATGATATATCAAGTTGGTGAACCAAGGACTTGGCCAAGTTAAAAATTTGTTGGCCATCGTCTGTTTATAAAACTTTGGAGCTAATTCCCAAACTTAGAAGATGATTGAAATAAAGAGCTTATTTAAGCTTGCTCATCCCTAAGACAAAATGTTCCCCAAATCAAACCATCAAAAACCAACAAAATGAAACAAAATAAAGGAAAAGAAAATTAGAAAAACCCAAAGAAATGTTTTTGGTTAATGAGCATCACACATGCACTCAAATGCTCTTGCATCATATATTTAGGGTCGCCAAAAAAATATAATAAGAAATTTTTAGGTCTCTTTATTTTATTTTCAATAGTTCAAATGACCCCCAAAATGGAGGCTAGAGAAAATTATTTTAACAAATTCTAAGAGACTCCTTCAATTGTCAAAGATAACGTTTCATTAGCATTGAAAATGTTGCAAATCTATGTAATTTCCAAAAACTTATAAAAAGTAATTTTTAGGTCTCTTTGATGTATTTCCAATGGTTCAAATGACACCCAAAAATAGATCCTAGAGGTTAGGATAAAAGGATATGGTAAAAGTATATTAAAATGAAGACATTTTGGGCATGAAATATTCTTATGTGCTATTTGAAACTTTGATCCTTTTTATACTTTCTAAAGATAATTTCAAGGTTGCACATCATGAAATGAACACAAGAATTTGAGCTCCAAGGATATAAAATGTACCTAAAATTTGTAAATTTTTCCTATTAAGACTCATAGTTGACACTAACAATTCTTTGACATATAGCCTTGTCTATTTTCTTGCTAAGAAATTTAAACTTTTAGTATGAAAAATAACTTTTTTGTCAAGGATACCTCCTATTTCGTTGATTTCATGAACAAGAAGGTAATACATTGATGATTTTTTTAGCTTTGATGTAGTAAATGTGGTGGTTGTGATAGTTAATAGGTGCATACATAATGAATTTTCTTTTTTAATAGAGCTTAGCCTAAAATCAACTTTTTTCTCTTTCAAGGTGGTTTCCATGGGGTCTTTGTTTTCTTCTATTGTTGTTAATATTCTAATATAATAATTAGAATATAAAGATTTCAATTATTCCATTTGAAATCAAGAGGGTGGAATTCATAATGTGTATGGTACAAATTTAACCTAGTGCAGTGAACTCGACAAATTGGTGTAGTCTCATTCCTAAATTAATAGCATAATGGATAACATTTAGTTCACAATGAGTTAGACCATGATAATAATCTTTTGTCCCTCAATATGATAACTCAATGATGAATAGTGAGTACCAAACCGGTACTAAGAGGGGGGGGTGAATCAGTACAGACACAAAAACTTTTCTTGAACCGGTTTTACCACAGACAGAGAACTTGACTGACAATCACTAACACCGGTCTGAACCAAAATTACTACCAGTTAAACACAATGCGACTATGAAAGACATAAACCGGAAATACTTGTCTTTCCACACAACTTACACCTTCATTTCCACTTTATCCTTGTGCATAAAGAGGTAATCTACCATCATAAATATATAAAAACTTGCTAGATCAACATGATTCACCACTAATCACATGAAAGAGACATCACACATGACACACATATTTTTCACGTGGAAACCCAATTGGGAAAAACCGCGGTGGGGATGAATACCCACAAGCTATTTTTGAACTCTTTAGAAGTCTACTCTGTTATGAGCCTAGTCCAGTTAAAGACTGTTACAACAAGTTTTGTTAGGAACCAATCCTGTTAGGGATCACCCAGTTAAGGGATGGCTAGAATACTCAGTTAAGGGTTAAACCCTGTTAGAGGTTACCTTATTAGAGGCTTTTTTGAACTCAATGGATTTGAGTCACCCTGTTAAAGGATTTACAACAAGCTGATTAAAGCTACCCAGTTAAGGGATTTTCCAACTGTTGAAGTGGTTAGAGATCAATAGGTATTACTATGATCTGGTAATAGCACACAATGCTAGTGCAGATTTGCTTTAGTTCCTTCCTTCTGCACACACACTCTGCAGGTATCAATTTTCTTATTTGGTCTGGCAAGAATCATGTGTCTCTGCACTTAGATACTCACACAACATTTGCCAACAACCTCAACATGAAACACAACATCGACCTTATAGGAAATAGATAGGTCGGTAGCATAAACCCTAAACCCTAAACATTTAGGTTGATCAATTCAGTTGGTTCAATCCTGACCATTGAACACATTGCATTTAAATACAACGGTCTTGAACAGATCTCAAGACATTCTCCATTGTTTGTTCTTCACCGCTTCATGGAGGTGATAACCCATCACGCGTTCTCCATCGTTTGCAAAGACTTCACACATTCCCGAGGTAGATAGGATCAATCTCCTTCATGCAAGATCCTTCATGTGCACGAGGCTAATGTGGCAACACGATATGATCTCTATTATAATGCTAACTCATCACACAATGTCATCGGTTGAATCACACAGGCTCAAAACACTTCAACTAGAAACCCTGAGGTTGAGACTACCAACCGGTAGTCATACCATATTAAACCTTGATAGAAAACATTCCATATGCCGGTTCACATTTTAACATATCGGTTCACTTGAACAAGCATACCTCTTCACCTTTTGCACATATACCGGTTCACAATATTATACCGGTTCACTTTGCCAGTTGCTTAACTTCAATAAACCGGTTCACTCTTCAACATATTGACATCAATGACAACATAATATCATCATGTCAACATACTCTGCACATATGGCAACACAATATTCTTCTTTAGAGGAAACCTAATGGTTCCATGTCATGTCAAGTTTATTGAAAATTTGTTCATAATGATCTCCACTAATGTGCTTCTCACCACCATCCATCAAAAATTTTTAGCACATTCAAAATATTAGTCACAAGAGCTTTTCAAGTGTGATATAAAGACCATATTAATTGAGACCTCTCATTTGATTTAGGTTATTAAAATGAATGGATGCAAATTGAAGACATTGCCATAGCTTTCAAGAAATGCAAAAACAATTGAAAGAACCATAGGAGAGTTGTGTTGGAGTGTTGTCATTGATGTCAAAGGTGCAATTATTGTTGTCATTTTTGTCAATGTATATGAGAGTCTGATGTAGGTTTAATTACTTCGATCATGATATGAAAAAATATATAATAGAGAAAATCAAGTATGTTTGATAGCTCTCTTAATGGTATCATCATGCTTTGGTATCAATGGTTTCTGATTATCTAGCACATTTGCAGAGGTCTAAAAGTATTCGTGGTAGGTTTTTGAGGTCTATTGCTCAGAGGCTATATGTGTGTTTGGTTGCATTGTCACGGTTTTGTGCTATGTATTTTGTTGCAATTGTGAGTTATGGCTCGCGGTTGGGAAGTAAAGTAGAGTTGCATATGATTTATTAGATTCTAGAGTTTTAAAGGTAGAGATTTAGTGGATGGAAAGACATAAGTGACAAAATGTTCACTTTTCTAGTTGGTTGATTGTGTTAAGGTTCCCAATGAATGCAAAAAAGTATTGTAATGTGCACCTACTAGAGGAAGTGTGTGAAGGTTGTTTGGGAGTGTTTGATCTTATGTTGGGTAATGCATGCAGTTTGATCCCACTCTTGGTATAATACATGTTGGCTTTCTAGGACCAAGTTGACTACACATTTGGTTTAAGAAATATGGTTGTGGCCAACTTTTGGATGTTGTAAACATGTTCTAGGTAGACATAAGAATGCAATTATTATTGGAATGCATATATATTATTGGTTAAGGTTTATTTCAAAATGAGTACATTGATAGAAGTAGAAAATCTACGCAATTGTATATTCAGTAGGTAGTAGAGATGAATTAGAGTGTATGAATCAATTTGGATATCTTATTTATACACATTGAGAGAGTGTTTTAATGTGGATTAGATCAAACAGATTTTTAAGTTTGAGTTGTAAAGGTATGCATAATATATTTTGTATTTCTTTTTTGTATTTGAGGTTGGTGCCTCATAATCTCATTTGGTGCTCAACTCTCTAGATTAGGGAATTAATGTCTTCTATAGGTTAGAGCTTGCAAATTCAATTGTTGAACCTCCTACCCCTCTTGTGTCGATTGGGATGATTTTGGAACCCCCTTGTTGTTCCTCTTGTGTTATGCTTCCTATTGTGTCTTCCTTAATCAATGCATCATCTATCACAAGTGTGTTGTTAGTCTTTAGTACAGCCACAAGTTCTTCTATTGCTATTATAGCTTCTATTTTGCCTACTACTTTTTTTCTACACCTTTCACCTCATCATTCTATCATCCCCTCTTTGCATGCTAGTAGGACCTTCGTGGAGGTTTCCCCTCTTGCTTCCCCTCTTATTGGCATGTTGGATGATAGTATTCTTGGACTATTGTTAGTTGATAGAGGAAATGATTTTCTCTTCCTCTTCCCAAACTCTTACTCAAGTTCTGGGTGTAAGTTCAATTCACTCTTGTTGTGGATTTTTTAAATTTATTCTTGTGTTGTAAGTGGCTTTCTATGTCTTGTATTTCTTAGCCCTTGGGTTATTTTTTGTAAAGGGTTTAACACCCTAGTTTTTTACTTATCTCACATCCTTCATGCCTCAAGTGCAACATTATTTATATTCATTATGCAGGGAAATGTTATTCATCCCAAAGGAAGATACATGTTAAGTGTAGTTCTACAAAGTTGAAAGCTTGGAGATGCCACCTTTCTAGTAATGGTTTGTTGGTTCCTCAACTCACCTTCAATAACCTTTGTGTTACAAATTCCTATGATCAACATCATTGAATGGTTGGCTAATAAACAAGACAAAGAGAATTCTCGCTTTCACTTTAGGCTCAACAAAATCTATTCGAGTAACCCTATCAAGAACACTAAATTCAAATAACTCTTAAAATTGTATTTTAATTTAAAGAAGATATAAAAATTTACACAAAATAGACAAGGATTTGTAAAATTATGGTGAGTGAATAACCTATTCCTTGTACCTTTAATGTTCTAGTGTAAATTTGAAAAAGTTACAAATATACTTTACTCTTTGATGAGTTTATAATTTTATAATCAACTAGTTTGAAATGAACTTTTAAAATAATAATTGGTGCCAATATGATGAAATCCAAAAATACAAAGTCAATTTCTGACTTGGGATTCCTTCTTAATAACAATGTTCCTTATGACTTCTAAACATTTACCATTGACTTACATTGCTTAAACTTGAAAATGTGGTTTATACAATCTATATCCTACTTAATTTTCCTTCATAACATTTGTACTCCATTATCTTTGTGAAAGATTTATATTACTTCTTGAATAATAACTAACATAAAATGATAATTTAGCATACAAAATGTGTGAAGAAACTTGAAACCCCTACTTGTTTTAGAAACACACAACACTACAAAAGGAAATAAAAATAAATTGAGAACATTCAGTCATATAACTCAAATAAGTATAAGCCTTAAGAAAGAGAATTGATTGAGAACAATTTTCTTTTTTATTTCTTCAAATATAATTTAGATACATTATAGAGTTTTTCCCTTTTTTTTACCATGCATTTGAAAAATGATTGCTTCCCTAAATAGAGAATGTTATAAATAATGGGCATATGCACCAAGATTGGGGACCAAAAAGATGGATTTTTTTGTTGGCCGCCATTAAGGTATTTGGTGCACACCAAATAGGGCATGTTCCAAATGTAAAAGGAAAACATAAAAAACAAAAATCGTTCCTTTTTGACCCATTCTCTACTGTAGCATATGTTTTCTTGGTTTTTTGCTCTTCCATATTGCACTTGTGAAAAGGAGAAGCCATTTCTCTCTCTCGTGGAGGTGTGAGATCTTAGTCAAAATGCCACCATGACGTTGAGGAGGTCAAAGTGGTATGCATTTTTTATTTCTTAGTGTCAAGTTGTAGATTAAATTAGGTTTTTAAATTGAAATTTGGTTAAATTTTGAAGAATTGAGAATCTATCTAAAAATATTAAAAATCCACCATCACCTCCTCGTCAATGCCCTTTCGAAGAACAAGCACAACAAATACCTCCTTCAATTCTTAGAAATCCCTTAAGAACACAAGAAAACATACCAGGGCAAATTGAAAATAACAAAAAATAACTTGAAGAGTTGATCACTTGGCTTAAAGATTCAACTTCAATAAACTCTCATAAGACAAGCCTTGTTTACTTACTGCAATCTATTGTGGCTCATGTGGGCTCAATGAGTTGACAAATTAATTTGTGGTCTAATAAAAGAGAAAAAAAATAGTTCTATGCAAACAAGCTATCATATGCAAAAGTAAGGAAAAAGAAAATTAACAAAGTTGACTTGTGTGCACTTTTCATGGACCCTTGAATCAATCAATCTTTACACCCTGGATGTAGGAGGTTCCCTATGGACATTGATGCCACCACGAAGGGGTAAGGAATATCTCTTGAGATAGGTGGTGGATGGTTTTTGATCAACCTCTGTATAATAATCATGAGGTACCTCAATGATTTTTGAGGAAACTCTATTGTGATTTTATCCTCAATGAGATTTTGAATTATTTTGGCTATGCAAATTTCCAAGGTAGTGGTGGGGGCTCCTCACATGATAGAGCATGGGCACAATGTGAGCCAAAACTAGTATTGAGACCCTTGGCCAGATCTATTGTGGAGGATGTGACCATTTCTTCCATTGTGAAGGAGAGTGTCAAGGTGGATACCTTAGACTCCATTAGCTTGCTAACTAAGAGCCTTATATAGTATGCATGGCCTCTAGTACATGGTGATATGGGTGCATTGTCTGGGCCTCAAGCTCCAGCTCACTTCTATTGATCATGCATGTTTTTTTTCACTTACAACCCTGATAGTAGTCATCATGCACCTACATAGAAAACATATTATATACACGATATTGCCATGGAAAAATCTCTACTAAATGAGACATTGAAAATTGATACTCATGTAAATTTTTGCAAGTTCAATTAATTTTGTTTATTAAATTTTATTTTGAAATGTAAGAATACCTAATTTATTAGAATGATTATGATGAAGATATAGGGTCAAAGTGTTTTCACTACTTGTGACATTCCCCAACCCTTGTTTTTCACGAAGCATTGAGTCAATGGGTGTGTATCCAGTAAAAAATTCAATTATCACATGTGAATAGCTGAGAATTTAATAAATGGTTTGCTATTAAGTCACTTTGGATGTCTAATAGTTTGGTGTTGGACCTTCGACATGGACACCTTATGGCGAAGTTCGTCAAGACACTTTTACCCTAGTAACCTTTATTAATTAATGACCTTGCAAAATAATTTTAGGTAAGGTTTAGTAATTGAATAATAGTTGTTTCTGTAGACACCTAAAATTGTCATGTCTAATTAAATAAATATTTTATTTATTTAATTATCTAAGCTTAATTATTCTATTAATTAAATAAATCTTTATTTATTTAATTAATTCATTTATCCTCTTCTAGCCTTATTTCTCATTTAAATAAATACATTTATTTATTTAAATTATCCTTTTCCTAAATTAAATAAATATCTTATTTTTTTAATTGATCCCACTTCTTCTATTAATTAAATAAATCTTTATTTATTTAATTAATTCATTAACCTTTTCTACCCATGACACATGTCATTCATCTCTTAATTCATACACTACCTACCTCTTTCATTATTCTATTATTTCTTCTACCTACCCTCTAATCCTAGCCGACCTCCTTTTTACACCTCTCAATCTTATCCCTCCATTTCATATTGTGTCTTCTATTTAAGGAGATGCTTCCTTCATTATGAACCCTAATCAAGCATTCTAAGAACCCTAATGATCATTTTGACTACACTACGATCTTACTTGCAACCACATTCCGTTCTTTGTTGAGCTCTTGTGCACACAAAATCTGAGAGCAAATATATCAAGCAAGATCAATGGAGATAGGAAGAATGGAGATCAAAACCCTATTGGACATGTAATGGTATAATCTTTGTGATTTCAGGTGATTTGCATTGTCTTAGGTAATCTTCATATGTTATGGTGGATCTTTGTTGTTGTTAGGCTAGGGTTTGGTGGTTGAATTCATTTAGCCTTTCAATTCTGTTATTATTGTATCCATTTTCACCATACACATTTTGGCACACCCGGTGGGACTCTTGTCCCTTTGCATCTAACCTCCTTGTTGCAGATTTTGCGTTTTTGAAGTTGCAGATCGGACATTTTTCGACAGCATTTTAGTTTTTTTCCGCGTCTGTGAACTTTCGGATCACGTCTTTGATTTTCTAGCGCGTTTGCGGGATCTGGAATCACATCTGTGTTTTTGACAAATTTTATTTTGCAGGTTTCAGAAAGGAGCGTCTGTGTTTCAGAAACGCGTCTGTGTTATTTCTACCCGCGTCTGTGTCAAAAAGGAGCATCTGTGATTTTTAGGCGCATCTGTGCATCACAGAACCACGTCTGTGTTATCCAGATGCGTCTGTGTTGAGGGTAATAGCGTCTGTGTATTTACTGTTTCAAAATTTTGAAGTTTTCATTGATTCAATTTTCGGATTTTGTACTTAGGGTTTCAGATCTGGTTTATTTTTGGACTAACACTTTCAGATCTAGCTAACTCAATTGGTGCAACTTGTCTTTGAAGCAAAACGTTTTGTTGAAGGCCCCTATGTCACAAAGTCTTTTGGGTTTTTAAAATGTACCTAACTTGTGTGTTTGCAGGAAGGGGTGATTATGTCAAACAACCCAAACTACTAACAACTTTTGTTGCAGGTCCTTGGCTAGGGTTTTGAATTTTTGTTGTGTGCTTTGTTTTCATAGAATAGCAAACACTTCCATTGGTGCACTAAAATTGAAACATTGTCTTTTGTGTCTTGAGCAATAGGCTCTTTTTGTTTAATCTTTAGAGGGCCTGTCTTCCCGTGTGGTCATTAGGACTACTAGTGAGAAGAGAACGACCCAAGTGGTAGCGAGGAAAACCCACCTCTTCCGAACCACTATAATCAAATGTATTCATGGTGAAAACTATGAATAACGTGTGCTGATTAGTTCATACCGACACTATGTCTCCCCATAAACCCGTTTGATCAAATTTATTTGATCATTTGTAGGGCGTAACCCCTACCGGTTGGGAGCCTTCTGTATTTACAGAGCTGAAAGTGCCGCATGTATGGCCACACGAGCGGATGCCCTTACTAGCACCTTTTTGTTTTAGAAGCCCAAATCCTTCTAGTTGTTGGGGCAGGAGGTCGGACCTCTGGTAGCGGCCCACACACATACGGTTCTTAGTAGAGATACAAAGTTCGCCATGGGGAGTTTTCATGGGGACTGATGCTTGGCTGACCTGAGAAGTGAGTGCCGAGGGTGGAGCCAGTGAGGTCAAGCATCTAAGTATCCGCTCTGAATAGCGTAGCCTCGGGGGTAAAACCCTATGTGGGATCAACAACTATTGTCTTGGCCAGCCATAAGAATTGTGCTTGACTTATGTTAAACATTCAAACATTCAAGACCAAACAGCAAAACATTGTGTTTTTTGTGTCTTCAGGTGTATGCAAAACAATTTTACATCAAACAACACACTTTCTTGGAGTCATTTTGAAGTCTAAACACTTGCAAACATTGAGTCCTCATCAACATTGTGTCCTCTTGTCATGAAAAATAGTCAAATAGTCAGATTTGGTCACAACAAAACGACTTCACAGATTGAAAAAATTACACAAATTTTACAGAAACGCGTCCGTGTCTGTTTTAACCGCGTCTGGGTCATCTAAACAAGTCTGTGAAGGGCAAAATAGCGTCTGTGTTTATAACAGCGTCTGTGTTGAATAGAAACACGTCTACGTCAGATAACCGTGTCTGTGCAGTATACAGGCGCGTCTGTGTTCAAAAATTGCAAGAAAATTTCACAGTCCAGCAAGCAAAAGAAATCAGTTTCGGAATACTTGAGCTTCCTAGGTTATTTCCCCAGGTTTCATCTAGCATTCAACCTGTCTTTGGGTCTCACACAGTCCATCATTGCTTCACATCTCATTTTACATTCACACTTGTCTAAACTTGAGTCAAAAGGTCACTTGCTTGTCCTCATCATACTTTTTCAACATACTACATACAACAACACTTTGCTAAGTGGTCCCTCATCAAGGTTTCTTACCTTTGGGTCTCATTTGGTCTTACTTAGAGTCAAGGTCAACTTACCTCATCAAGAGAAACTATCCTCTCTTTGGAAGTCACACCTACTCTACTACATACATACTTGGTCTTACACTTTGGACATTGCAAGTACACCTTAGATTCATTTACATTTCATCCAACTCTTGGTCTTCCATACTCTTTCCATTTTTCATCTAGTCTCACACATCTTGGTTAATACCTAGTTCATGGTTGAAACCCGTCTTCAAAAATCTAGGAGAGAAACTAAAGAGGCTCAAGAGTCCGCAAACATGAGTTCTTATGAGTATAAGAATGATTTATTTTTCAATCCTGAGCACACTACATTGCCTGACATGGATGTTTATAGAAACATTCCAAATGTGGAAAACGCAGACACTACAAACAACAATGCTACACAGAATGACAATGTGGACAACTTTTTAGTACATTCAGGAGATGTGGAAGAATCCATTATGAATCCCCATTTCAATCGATTGGTTGAGGAAATAATGAGGAGAGATAGACAATACTTCTTACACATGATGGCACAAAGTGGAGCCAAGATACCTCATGATTTTTACATGTCTCAAATAATGGAACATAGACCTTTGCAACAACCGCACTCCAATATGGATCAAAGGAGACCTAATAGTGGAGGAAATAGAGGACCACACATGGTACCTGAATCACCATCAGCTTTGCTTCAAAAACCAGAGGTCCCACATACACATGGTCAAACATATGATACTCACCTTCGCAGACCATTATGGAAGTCTTATGGAGAAAAATATGCTCAATCACATATCAGTGCTAAGGATCAACCACCAAAGCAATGGGATATTCCAAGGCATGCTCAAAATTTGGACACAAGGAAACCTCATGTCAAATTTGGGGGCAATACAATAGAACATGACATGCCTGTAGAGTATGGTATACATGCACAAAATAGATATTGTGTTCCTCAACATGAATCTATACCAAGTGGTCCATATATGCAACATCATTACAGACCTCCTCCATATGAACATGTGTATGATCAATATCATCCATATATGAAACATGCACCTCCTCCAATG
Organism: Cryptomeria japonica; assembly: GCF_030272615.1. Classification (NCBI taxonomy): domain Eukaryota; kingdom Viridiplantae; phylum Streptophyta; class Pinopsida; order Cupressales; family Cupressaceae; genus Cryptomeria; species Cryptomeria japonica. The sequence continues at coordinate 48,547,342 of NC_081408.1, read as the reverse complement.
GGTACCTCAAACATAGGATATGGTCCAAGAAGTCGATCTCCACCTAAGAGCAATTTGGAGCAACAAATCAGGGACTTACAAAAGAAAATGGAGGACATAAATACACCGAAGCCAACATACACAATGAGAGACATATGTCCTTATCCATTTGACAAGAGCATTCCAATGCCTCCTTTTCCTACACACTTTGTGACGCCTAAATTTGATAAGTATAGAGGAAAAGGGGATCCTAAGGCACACATAAGACAATTTTTCACAGCTTGCATTGAGGTAGCAGCAGAAGAGACATATTTGATGAGATTATTCCCACAAAGCTTAGGTGATCAAGCTATGGAATGGTTCTCCCAACTTCCAGCTGGTATTAAGTCATGGGGTGACTTAGCAGAGGCATTTATTCAACATTTCTCCTACAACATAGAGACAGACATATCAGTCACTACTTTGTGCAATACTAAGCAAAAAGAGGGAGAATCTTTTGCATCATTTTTACAAAGATGGAGAAATCTAGCTAGCAGATGCTCTTGTGAAATTCCACAAAAACAAATGGTAGAAATGTTCACCCAAAATGTTAACAAAGAGATTGGTTATGACTTAAGGAAAGCTTGTTTGTCTACCTTCAAGGATGTCATCGAAAAAGGCTTAGCAACGGAAAAGGTCCTAATTGAACAAGGAGTCATTAAAATATTCAAGGAAAACAAAGATGACTTTAAAGGAAAAGACAAGCCAAGATTTTGGAATAAAAACAAGAACACAGTCAATGATGATGTTGTTGATGCCAACACAGTGTGACCCAAATTCATTTTTTCTGGATCAAGTTCTACAAACAATCAAGTGAATACTCAAACAACTTCCAGATCATGAAGGAAGTACACTCCGTTGGGAGAACCACTTGAATCAGTCTTCAAAAAGCTTGTGGCAAACAAAGTGATCATAGTTCCAGATTTTCCTCCATATGAACCAAAGGTCAAACCAAATTGGTGGAATGATGATGAGTATTGTGAATTTCATAAGAGCAAGGGTCATAAGATGCGAAATTGTTATCGACTGAAGAACATTGTGCAAGATCTCATTGATAGAGGTGATATTGAGATTGAGGGACACTCATCCAATCAAGAACATGAGATGTTTAAGGAACCATTCCCAAAGCATGACAAGGGAAAAGCCCAAGTCACAGATGATCAGGCCAACTATACTAGAGCACCTTACAACTATGATTCAACTATCAATCATATCTCGATGGACAATCATATCTCTACTATTACCATCAAGAACAAAAACCCTGAGAATTCTCCTCAGAGACCCAAGATTGTCATAAGAGGTGTTGGATCTTCTTTCGGACCTACCTCTGAATGTCATGTTACAACTTGTCGAGGTAAAATTACGTTGCCAGGTGCCTCCACTAAAAATACTGCTTCTTCATCAACCAAACCTGAGTATGACCTTGTAGAACAGTTAGGGAAGACACCCGCGCTCATTTCAATCCTTGAACTATTACGCATATCCCCCACTCATAAAGCTATTCTGGACAAAATCTTGAGAGACACCGCCGTTCCTACTGATCTGAACGTGGACCAGTTTCAAGCCATGGTGGGATACCTTTCCATTCCACATTCCCTCACATTCACAAAAGCCGATGACGCCTCCGTAAGTCAGCCACATAATGCACCATTACATGTTGAAGCCTTCATACACAAACATCGAATAAAGCGAGTCCTGATAGATGGAGGAGTTGGTCTAAACATTTGTACATTGAACACCATTAAACAATTGGGATATTCTGATAAAGCTGTGAATTCAACAAATCAAATCACCATCAAGGCATATGATGATGAAGAACGCTCATCCAAGGGCACAGTCACCTTACCTCTAAGAATTGGGCCAGTCACAAAGGATGTGGTTTGTTAGGTCCTAGATCTGGGTCTCACTTATAATATATTGTTAGGACGTCCTTGGATTCATGAAATGAGGGCAGTCCCATCGACATATCATCAATGCATTAAGTTTCCTCACAATGGAGTCAAGGTAACAGTTAACGGTGATCCTAATCCGTTCATATATTGCAATAACTTGAGATCACATACTGAGACCATCATTCCCAGTAATCGTGAAGCTGTTCCTTCTTCAACATACATTGATCCTGAGTCATTGAAACCTTCAACATCAAAACAAGGTGAACTTAAAGGCAAATTTCAGGACAAAGGCATGGGAGAATACACTTTAAATCAGACCATGTATTTATGACAAGTCATGAGCTCTCCAAAAGAATATGGAAGGCCACATCCTAACAAGCAAATATCCATCATAGTATTCAAATGGGATCCTACTACCTTTCAAAGATGGGGCGAACTGGAAGAGGAAGGTTTATACAAATTGCTCTACAAAGACATTGAAGATGACACACAAGATCAGATCAATATACCCTATGAGAAATATGGCAAAGGCTTCAAGATTCTACAAAAATTTGGGTATGATGGAAAAAGCCCTCTTGGGTTACGCAAAGAAGGCGTTATGGAGCCCTTACAACCTGAATTGACTATAAAAAGGGAATGCTCGAAGGGACTTGGTTTTCTGACTTCCAAGATCCATACTAAAAGGACAGAAAAGGCATCACAAATCAAAGTTGCCAAAGTTCAACAAGAGAAGTGCTATTCCACAGATTCCAACGAATGGGAATGGGGTTCAGACAAATCCTCCAGTGACTATGAGCTCACTGAGACATTCAGAGAGCCAGATGAACCTACAGAAGAAGAAGAATTTTATAAAAAGTTCAGAGTTGGTCAAGAAACAACCCATGAGGATTCCGCACAGTCTTCGTCTCAAGGTTCTAGGTCGAAATCACGTAGGATGAGAACACCTATCCCAGAATGCGCTACTAGTGACGACAATTTGGATTCGCTCACGATCGAAACTGATGAGGAGAGTGCCATCGATGATCTTGACGATTGCCTTGATATACCCGAATATAATCACATCTTCACTCTTAGTCCCGCAAACCCTGAAAACATTAAAGGCTTTCCCCTTGTTCACCACCAACTCATTGACTGGGATTATGAAGGACCAGCACAGTTTGACACATTCCAAAATGATGAAGCTGTTATTGACTACCTCGGCGTACGAGATGATCTTCCCCTTGGAGACCATAAAGCAGGATACACTATAGAACTCAACAACATGGCATATTTTGGTGAGGGTGTCGGACCTTCCAGTCGCAAAAATGTGAAAATAAGAGCAAATCAAGGATCTTATGGTGAAAACCACACTGTGGCGCTATCTGATCCCAAAAAAGTAAAAAGAAAGGACGTATCTGAGGGCGAAAACCTCTCTGAGGCACTCGAAGATGGAAGGCTCGACATTCTCCTAGCCTCATATGAGGAAAAGTCATCCATGCTGGTAGAGGAGACTATAAAAACAAACATTGGTACGGAAGAGGTTCCACACAACATATTCCTGGCTAAATCATTGACAGAGTCTGAAAGGTCACAGATCATAAGTTTCTTCAAGGAACGACGAATCAACTTTGCATGGTCATACGCTGATATGCCTGGACTAGATCCGGATTTGGTAATGCATCATTTGACAGTCAAACCGGGGGCAAAGCCAGTGAAACAGAAATTAAGAAAAATGCATCCACAAGTGGCATTACTAGTCAAAGCGGAGCTGGAAAAGTTATTGGATGTCGGAATCATACGCCCAATTGATTATCCTGAATGGATCTCCAATTTAGTACCTGTTAGTAAACCGGATCACAGTATCAGAATATTTACAGATTTCAGAGACATCAACAAAGCTTGTCCAAAAGATGACTTCCCATTACCAAATATTGACTTGATTGTTGATCTCACGGCAGGTCACGAAATGTTATCATTAATGGATGGATTTTTTGGTTATAATCAAATCAGGATTGTGCCCGAAGATCAACATAAAACATCATTCATGTGTCCTTGGGGAACTTTCTGTTGGAATGTCATGCCCTTTGGGCTAAAAAATGCAGGTGCTACGTATCAAAGAGCAATGACCACTATCTTTCATGATCTCATGCACATAACTGTGGAAGATTATGTTGATGATCTCTTGGGTAAATCAATAGACAAAGATACACATTTGGACATACTTTCAGTCGTCTTTGATCGGTTGGAAAAATACAAAGTAAGATTAAACCCTAAGAAATGTGTCTTTGGAGTAACCTCTGGGAAGCTCCTAGGATTCATCGTGTCCAAAAGAGGAATCGAAGCTGATCCAGCAAAAGTAAAGGCTATCTTGGACATGCCGCCACCCAGAAATATCAGTCAACTTCGATCCTTACAAGGGAGACTCTAGTCTATACAAAGATTCATAGCACAACTGGCAGATAAGTGCAATCCTTTTCAACACCTACTACATAAAAATATCAAATTCAAATGGGATGATAACTGTCAACAAGCTTTTCAGATGCTCAAAGATTATCTTTTGAATCCGCTAGTTTTGATGCCACCAGTTCCAGATCAACCTTTGCTACTATACATTTCAGCTACTCCAACAGCGCTAGGCGCACTCTTGGCACAACAAATTGCTGAAGGCAAGGAAAAAGTTGTATACTATATCAGTTGCACATTGGTGGGATATGAGCTAAACTACACACCAATCGAGCGTGCATGTCTCGCCGTGGTCTTTGCTTCACAAAAATTACGACATTACATGCTTACTCATAAGACTAAGTTAGTTGCAAGGATAGATCCATTGAAATACCTCCTCAATAAAGCAACACTTACTGGGCGGCTGGCCAAATGGGTAATGATACTTAGTGAATTCAACATCGAATATGTGGACAGAAAAGCAATAAAAGGACAAGCCATCGCGGATCAATTAGCAGATGCCCCCATGATTGATGATGTTCCTCTAAATTCATAATTTCCAGATGAATCCATTTTAACAATATCACATGCAAAGCCATGGCAACTATACTTTGACGACTCATACACACAGCACGGGGTAGGAGCTGGTATTCTCTTTATAACTCCTCAAGGCGATTCTATACCAAAATCATACCGCTTATCATTTCCTTGCACTAACAATATAGCGGAATATGAAGCATTAACAACTGGATTACGAATTGCAGTTCAGTGGAAGATTCAGGAACTTCATGTTTTTGGGGATTCTCAACTTGTCATCCGTCAAGCAACTGATGATTACCAAACAAAAGATGAAAAATTACTGCCTTACAAGCAAATGGTAAATGATTTGAAACAACATTTCACAAAGATAGATTTTGAGCAGATGCCAAGAGAACAGAATCGTGCTGCAGATGCCATGGCTACAATTGCTTCATTGATTGATCTACCTCAAAATGAGACCTGCTATGAGTTCTTGGTGGATAACCTTTTGGTTCCTTCATATGAGATCACTCCTACTGAAATGATATGTGTTGTCGGTCTCGAATCCCAGTTATATGGTTCCATCTTCACATACCTACGTGACAATACTTTACCTCCTGATCTATCAAATAACCAACGTCGCACCTTCATTCGCCAATCCTCTCGATATGTCATTTTAGCTAATATCCTATATCGATGAGGTCTATATGGCACTCTTCTTAGATGTTTAGAAAGCGACGAAGCTCAGATTGCGTTACGTGAAGTGCATGAAGGGATATGTGGTCCACATGCTAGTGGTTCTACCTTGGCCAAGAAAATCATTAGGACTGGATATTACTGGCCCAATATGGAAAAAGACTCATATCAGTTTGTCAAGAAATGTAAGCAATGTCAAATTCATGGAGACCTCATACATGTGCCAGCACAAGAACTACAACCACTTGCATCTCCTTGGCCCTTTTGTCAGTGGGGACTTGATCTCATAGGCAAGATTCACCCTCCTTCTTCTAATGGACATAAATTCATTATCACAGCCACAGAGTATTTCACAAAATGGATTGAAGCCGTGCCTCTTACACAAGTCACTGGAAAACAGATTGCTAGCTTCATCCTTAACTATATCATATGCCAATATGGTATTCCTGTTTACATTATTACTGATAACGGGCGTCCCTTCAAAAATCAGGATGTTCGTGAACTCTGTGACCGCTTTCATATTTCCCATCGTTTCTCCACACCGTATTACCCCCAAGGTAATGGCCAAGCTGAGGCATCTAATAAAACAATTCTTAAAATCCTCAAGAAGACAGTCGACGACGCTGGCCATAATTGGCATATCCAACTCAATCCTGCACTTTGGGCCTACCGCACAAGTGTCCGCACACCTATAGGAGCTACACCCTATTCACTTGTTTATGGCACTGAAGCCATCTTGCCTATTGAGGTCGAGTTACCCTATTTACGGGTCTCTTTGCAAAAAATCATCACTGATGAAGGTTATAGGGTCTCTCGCTTACAAGAACTAGAACTACTGGATGAACGAAGACAAATTGCTTTTAATCATCTCAAGGCTTTCCAACAACGAATGAGTTGCAGCTACAACCATAAGGTCAAGTCTCACACATTTGAGGTAGGTGACTTGGTTCTCAGAGAAAACCCCAAGAATCAGCAAGACAGAGAGAAGAAGGGCAAGTTTGAACCAAACTGGCTTGGTCCTTACATCGTTACAGCGGCATATGGATCTGGGGCATATTAGCTCTCAACTACAGAAGGTTAACCTTTGGAGGATCCTATCAATAGCATGCACCTTTGCAGGTTCTACACATAGCTCTTCAGAGTATCCTAATTCAAAAATACAAAAAAAAAATTATAAAACAAAAAAATCGTTACTTGGTGAAAACCTGGCAAACAGGCGCCTTGTGACACAAAAAACATTGAAAAAAAAAAAAAAGTAAAGAGAAATAATTTCGTCCAATGGTGAAAACCACTTTGGTGGCGCCCTAGGCAAGTACCATGGTGAAAACTGGGTCACCGGCGCCATGCGTAGAGACATTGCTCCTCCCTCCTTTAGGATTCTCTTTCATCCTTTCACTTTCCACACACTCACAACCTATTCATCCATAATAAACTTACCCATTCCCATCATGGCTTGTTATTGATCTACCCAAGATTGGTTAGCCATTCATAATAAACATTCCTTTTTCCATCCATAATAAATCAGATCCTATCTGTGGCTAAGGCAAAATCCTACGTCTAGTAATGGGTGTGGAACTGAGAACATCACATGTTTCGAGGAGTATAGTTTCTTCCAGCTTCCTTCAGTCTATCCGTGCACAATCCGCAATAAAGCAACATTTGCATCACAGATCCGCAATAAAGTTTCATCTTCTCTGCAATAAAGTATCAGTTTCATGGATTCAATCAGTTTTAGATGAGACACAACAGCAACAATGGGCTTCAACAAATCAAATATTTCAACAGACTCAGACAACATTATGGTTCAGTGCTATCTATCCTTTCTGTGAAAGTAAACATTGTGACCACAATCAAATAAGACTTATACAAGTGACAAGAGACATTAAACTTGAGGACTACAGTGGATGTTGGTGTCGAGTCTTGGTTTTCTTTTGATTTCATCTTTTTTGGTGACATGTCTTTTAGCTTTTTCGGGATGTCTTTGACTAGAGATTCTATCTCCAGGATGTCTTTGACTAGAAAAGCGAGGATGGGGTATCGTCACCTATTTGTATTTGCTGTCTGTGGATTGTTTCTTAGTAATGCTATGACTTCTCCAAGGATATGAGGACACTGTGAGTCTAGTATGAACTAGGGCATTCCTTGTTTCTGACTGTCTTATCTTCATGCAAACAGGTGCAATGACTTTTTGGGTCAAACATATGCCTCGATTGTCATAACCTATTTTGCCATAATAAAGCTCAATGATGATAACGCACAAGAAGCTCTTTCACTTTCATATCTTCTGTCTTCCATCCCCCTTTCTTGATTGACTTCCATCATCCTTCTCGAGTCTACGTAGCCTGCAATCACATGACTGAGTATAATGACACACCAAAAATATTTGCATTTCATGTAGTTGCACCTACATTACCACATATAAGCATTTCATACATACATATAGATATCACAATTGCATCACATCCTGCACACAACACCTGTTAGCACAATTTACATTTGCATTATCATATTCATCTGCATTACTTACATTCACATTTGCATCATGCATACACATATAAAACATAAAAGAACAAAAATATTGCATTGCATCATATACATATTTGCATCCATATCATAAGCATCACATAAGAACATCTCATCACATAGGTACACATGCATATAGCTGCCGCAAAGATGCATCATCTCATATATATATATATAAAGTGTCATGATACAATGATGTCAAAATCATATGGCTACAATCACCCGCAGGTGTCTACATCATTATACAAAATGGTACAAAACTGATACAGAGGAACTCACTGATCACTCCTGCCAACACTATTGGTAGTGCTAATCCTATCCATGTCATGGTATCCCATGCCACGTGTCCCACCCTCATCTCCAGTCTTGGATCCTAGAACACTCGTCTAAGGGCATCCCTGTCTCCGTCTCGATTGTACGGAATCAGCTCCCCATCAATTGGTTTCCGCATAATCCTATATACATCCTCCAGGGTGACTGTCATCTCACCCATCGGTAAATGGAACGTGCACGTCTCAGAGTGCCATCTCTCAGCAAGCGCAGTCAGCAAACCCATGTTTGCCCAAAACTCAGGCACATACAATATATGTCTCAAACCCATCTCCTCGATGGCAGCTCTATCCTGAAACGACAACTCAGGTCGCAATCTCTGTGTCGACGGGAATCTCTCCCGTGACTCCAACATAGGCAAATACTCCTGCAGTCAAGCAAATCAATCATGTCAGTCATGGTGGCATTCACTGTTTATCACAAAATGCTACTCGCTATCTAAATGCATATGGCTATCTACCCTAGTGACACTCACTGTTCATCACAAAGTGTTGCTATTTATCCTAGTAGTACTCCCTGTTCATCACAAAGTACTACATGTGTGACACTCATTGTTCATCACAAAGTGTTACTCACATTTGCACTCCCTATTCATCACAAAGTGCTGCTCATACTTTGGGTACTCACTGTTCATCACAAAGTACTCTATCTTGGTACTCACTGTTCATCACAAAGTGCCTTGATCTATCCTAGTCTTCCTAGAGGACCTGCTTGAGTGTATCCTCTCAGCAGCTTATCCAATCGACAACGTATGTTCATCACAGAATTGCTGATTTGACCTAGAAGACACAACCTTGCATTTTCGGATATAAACGCGCTTTTAACTCACAAACGCGCCTACAGACTGCACAAGCATGCCTGAAAAAAACAGATGCGCCTGTATGACATAGACGTGCCTAGGCTGTGCATAAACGCGACTATACATCGTAGACGCCCCTGCACATCGCAGACGCATCCGCATTCAACATAGACACGGTTCCAGACACAGACGTGCCTGGCACCGACACAGACGCGCCTGTCAGACACAGACGCACCTCGCACCGACACAGACGCGGTTAAACGGTTTTTGACATTTTTTTTAGCCCTACTTCTAAGCGCATTTATTGCTCTAACTAGCATGCATTAATGACAAAAATAAATACGTCAAAGTACGAGGAGGTTTGGTGGTACTTACCGGCTCTCCTGCCTCTGCTGGCCTCTGAAATTGTCGAACGCGGTCGAATCTGTGCACAAAAGCCATCGCTGCTGACTGCTGCTGCTCTTTTCTTGCTCTGTACTTTGATCTCGTGAAGGTGTAGATGACAATGAGGATGTCTTTTGCCCGTGGTCTATCTTATAGACTACCCCTAGCCTTCGTTTCCCGAGTCAGTCTTTCTCATCCCGTGACTTTGTCACTTTATTCGGTCAGTCCATTCTAGCCTTTCTTTCTTATCGAGAGATTGTCTGCAATCTTTTCAGACATTTGCATCCAATTTCTCGAGGGAGCATATCATTCCCATACTGGGGCAACTCTATATCAGTTCATCTTATCTTCTTTGAAACAACGCGACAAGCCGCATTGTCTCAAAGAGGGGCAAAATGTAGACACCTAAAATTGTCATGTCTAATCAAATAAATATTTTATTTATTTAATTATCTAAGCTTAATTCTTCTATTAATTAAATAAATCTTTATTTATTTAATTAATTCATTTATCCTCTTCTAGCCTTATTTCTCATTTAAATAAATACATTTATTTATTTAAATTATCCTTTTCCTAAATTAAATAAATATCTTATTTTTTTAATTGATCCCACTTCTTCTATTAATTAAATAAATCTTTATTTATTTAATTAATTCATTAACCTTTTCTACCCATGACACATGTCATTCATCTCTTAATTCATACACTACCTACCTCTTTCATTATTCTATTATTTCTTCTACCTACCCTCTAATCCTAGCCGACCTCCTTTTTACACCTCTCAATCTTATCCCTCCATTTCATATTGTGTCTTCTATTTAAGGAGATGCTTCCTTCATTATGAACCCTAATCAAGCATTCTAAGAACCCTAATGATCATTTTGACTACACTACGATCTTACTTGCAACCACATTCCGTTCTTTGTTGAGCTCTTGTGCACACAAAATCTGAGAGCAAATATATCAAGCAAGATCAATGGAGATAGGAAGAATGGAGATCAAAACCCTATTGGACATGTAATGGTATAATCTTTGTGATTTCAGGTGATTTGCATTGTCTTAGGTAATCTTCATATGTTATGGTGGATCTTTGTTGTTGTTAGGCTAGGGTTTGGTGGTTGAATTCATTTAGCCTTTCAATTCTGTTATTATTGTATCCATTTTCACCATACACAGTTTCATTTTTAATTGTTGACATTAGATACTCCTTCCAATGTTCATGCTACATTGGAGCATGATGTTGCTACAATAGTAGCAAGTTCTAAAGTTTTGACAAAGATATGAGACAAATTAGTAAATTTCACTTGTTCTTTTAATGGTCTATTATTGAAAGTTTTAATGATACTCATATGTAGTTTATTTGTTATCTTGATGCTTGTTGCAGGGGCTTGTCACTCGTGATCATGAACATGCTCTTGTTTTGGATGAAAATTATGATTATATGTATGCAGTAAGTCATTAGTATGTTATATGTTATTCAATAATTTAGTTTCCATATATATTATTATAATATAAAAAGCACACCTTGTACGATTCATCGCAACAAATGGCACCTTCCTCCATGTCATCGGAGGTCGTGTACAATCATTTTTGTCTTTTTTCCCACCTAGATCACTTTGTCAGCTCCAGACCAGAATCCTACCAACTTTGTTGACCTGTCATCCTCATGACATTAACATGATAGAAAGATTTGTGTGACGTGCTAGTGTCCCGCGCATCTGATAGTTCATAGGTGGTCATTTGAGTGTTACACTTGTTCTTGGAAGGACTCATAATGCCTCTACATGCGCCCACCGACATCGGTTTTCTTCCTAGAAGCTATATCTCTCCCATTTGAAGGCATTAAGGGGGATTCTTTGGCATTTTGGATCAATTCTTGTAGGTCAAATCTTGTAGTGATCTTCTTGAGAAGTATTCACAAGTTTTCTATTCAATTCCCACCATTACCACAATCTTTGGAGAGCTCTTGGAATTCAACTTAATCCATCTGAGTGAAGGTTCTTTGAGTGCCGAAGGCGAGTTCCTCTCTTTCCTTCTTTATTTCAATATCTATTGCTTCCATATATTTTATCAATTTCATATCTATTTTACTTCCATCTTTATCATTTTATCTTTCCATCATTGCTACTATTTGGGTTGTACATGATCGTGAAAACACCAAAATGAGGGTCTGACTAAGGCAGAATCCAAAACACAACCCCCATAATTTTCCTTTCTCATTTGTGTGTAGGTTTGTAGTGGTGAGAAAGTTATCATCTTGTGGGAGGCTTCAACCGTGGACTGGTTGTGAGTTTCCCTTACTCTTTTTTTAACTTAGTGCTAGCATTTCATATTATATGCCTCTAGATTAGCTTTGTCATTTTTTGAAGTTATTCAAAATATAGTTGCGTTTGTGACTTTTCATATGGTCTTTGTACCTCGTCCATATAGGACGACAATGCGCCATGTTGGTGTCCTAGATCTACACACTCATCCTTGAGATAGAGGCTTAGCAGAGTCATCCAGGAGTCTCATTTTCAATCTGTTAGTTTAGTTTCACATTTTTCATCCCCTAGCTCACCCTTAACACTAGTTTAAGTGAGGTAGTAGCGGATAGGCTTGTTCTCTAGGATTTATCATCTTAGAATTAACAAATCTCCTCCTCTACATTTTGGTGAACCCGACATGAAACCAGTTTTCTTTTTTTATCATTTAGTTCATTGTGTACATTTAAGATCTAAAATCTAATTTAAAAAATAAAAAATAAAAAAATAAATGAGGAATATAGTTTGCATATTTGTTCTAGCATTGGTTTCTTCATCTTTCTGTCTAGCAAACTTTATTAGAATACAAAACCCCTCATGTCCCTGTAGTGTGGTCTTAGCATCACAAGGCTTGTCTATGAGCTTTACAACCCAGACTGCCACATGAGCTATAGTCACGAGGACATCTAGATAGAGTTTCCCTCCCGATTGTTACAGTCATCCTCTACCCAACATGATGATAAAAAACCCTCTGCTTGACTCAAGTGAGCCTTTCCCCTTCTCAACTCTCCAAATACCTTTCATGGGAAGCTCGTCAGCTACTAGTTCTTAGAAAAACTCCTCGATGAACTCTCTGTTGCCTTCTCCTGTTGTTGACCATGATTCTGTTGTCACTATTAAATTTGATCAAATTCAATCTCTAGAGGAGAACCTGAGATATTTCTAATGGTTCCTTAATCGGGAGAATATCCTCCCTCAAGCTAGGAATGTAGTTAATACTCCCTGATACATGCTCATCTCGAATGAGAAATGTTTAGAGATACTAAGGGCATTGTTTATGATTGTCAAAAGCCATGTAATACTGGCAAATGCACCCCCTTAGGATGGACAGTCTAACACATGTAGTTCTTAGCTGGGTGTTGACATACTTGGTTTGACAATACACATGGTTGATCCCAAAACCACCATTCCTAGCATCAATGCTTTGTCCACTCCCTTGGGTTATATGAGTATGTCTAGTAGCTCAACCTCTGTCTTTATTACAGCTAATATCTCTACAGTTAGCACTAGTACTACCTCTGTCGGTGACACTAGTTCTCTTAGAGGTACTGATGGGGGTGGTGGCACAATCTCTCTTGGAGGTGCTAGTGGAGGTGGTGGCACATCTGGCCCACCTTCACTTGCTAATCCTATCTTGAACAAGTCTATCTTAGATAACATGGCGTAGTTACAGTTAAAACTCACAAACCTAGCCTTCGCTTCTAGTCGATCATCTATGCTTCCATATTATCGGAAGAGTCCCCTTGACATCACTATCCTGAACACCATCATTCCTCCTATGGTTGAATCATTGAAGTTCGATAGGTTCAATGGTGATGGGGACCCTAATGTGCACATTGATTTTTTCATGACCATGTGTAGCGATTACCATAGCTTGGATTTTGTGTTACTTAAACTAATCTCATAGTCCCTTAAGGGAACCACGTTAGAGTGGTATAGCTCCTTGCCATATCATTCCATCTATACCTTTGATTATCTAATGGATTTGAATTTTAGACAATTTTAGGCTAACATTGGCAACAAGGTCACTATCACTGACCTTGTGCATTGTAAGAAGAAGCCAAATGAAAAGGTCAAATTTTATCTCGAGATATTGGTAAATCTCAACTAGGATCCCCTTTTGCATTGCCAAATAGCGATTTGTAGAGGATGTTCATTGGTAATCTGCAGTCTGCATTGAGGGAGATGCCATCCCTTAATCATTATCAAAACTTTGCTAATATGTGTTCCACACTCACAAACTACCATCACACCATGATGCAGTTTGGAGATTCCACTTCAAACCCTTGAGGTGGGTATTTTGCAGGCATGCCCATGGAAGGGTTTAGAAAGAAAAAGGTTGTAGCTAAGTTGTGGCTATCCTGTAGGGATCACAATAGAATAGTTCACTAAATTGAATGAATCCCACCTAAGCATAATGCAATAATTACTAAAAGATAATTGGATTACCCTTCTCGAGGTTTGACTGTTGTCCAATAACAGACCCTATCTGCATTGGTATGATGGGTTAAAATTTTGTCATTGCCATCGTGTGCCTGGTCATGACATCGAGCGATGTTATCGTCTTCAGGATATTGTCCAAGATCACAACGACAGTGGTGCAATTAAATTCGACACACAAAAGCATAAGTTGAACAAGTGTGTTGATAAGACTAATAGGGATTTGCAGATCTACACTGATCTGTTTCCCCTACATTCAACAAATTTAATTTTTGCATCCTTTGGATGATGGTCCATTTATGAACATGGTCACCATCACTCCTATTTGTTCGCTCCCTAATTAGAAGGGGAAGGTGTGTGACGTGTCATTACTATTCACCCCTTTAGATGCCATATATTGTGGAGAGCCTGCTCCTTTGTATATCTCTACTAGGTTGAATGGTCAAACAATCATGGGCATGATGGTTGACCCATCATGCAGAGTCGATGTCATTACGGAGGAGACTCTATTCGTGAACAGTTGGCATAGGCCTACATATGACAAATGTCGAGCAACTTTGAGGACACATGATGATTTTTCTATCCCTCTTTTGGGTAGCATTACCTTGATGGTCCTCGTAGGACCCAAGGTTGTGTCTTCTACATTTGTGATCATTCTTGAATTAGATCTATTTCAGGTTAAACGAGGTATTCCCTAGTTAATTTCTATGGATGCAGTCCCTTTAGTCATTCATAAATATCTTAAGTTTCCTCATGAGGGTTCGATGCGTGTCATCCAGGATACTAGATATTGACTCCTTGTAGCCCTAGGGATTTTTTGTTGGATCATTTTTATCTTGCTTCGATGGGGCCCATGCTCACTCGTGGTGACTTGATATTATCAGTACAATACGAGAGAGTTATCTCCTATTTGGCTCAGCCTAGTTATTCGTTACCTTTTCCTGCATCGACCTCTGCTTTGTCTATTCCCATGTTGGAATGGGTAGTGCCCCATGTTCCCTCATTGTCGAGGGCGGAGGATAAGCCCCTTCCTCTGAATAGACCATCTTGTCCACCCAAGACTACACAACTTTTGGTGGTGTCTTCTATTCATGAGATTGCATCTAGTGCAGTCAAGGGAAAGACACCTATGCTATCAAAGTCTATGGCCTACCCTCCCTTCAAGGTCCTGATCATGGCCAATATCCCTTGGCCCTCTTGATATGAGAAATGGAAGCATTCCTCTCATGTTTTTTCATCTCCATTAGCCTCTTCTTCACATACCATGTCGGTGCCCTTGTTCCTCCGGTTGCTCCTTGGGCAAGCAGGGTAGGGTGCCCGTCACTATGAATATTCTCCCAATCGCATCTGCTAGGCATTCTCCTATCCTTAACAAGGTTTTGGAGGCCTATCCTATGGAGCACGATGCTCTTGTCTTTTTGAGCCTTGATTGGTGGTCCTGATCTCTATTGTAATCAGTATGCGCATGAGCGTAAGTGCTATAGATAGGACATGGCTCAAGAGAACGATGTTGCTCTCCAATCTATTGGGGCATCTACAACACATAGTTCTATCGCATTGGCTCCTATCTCATCAATGGATCCTCTTTGTAAATCATCTTCAGTTCTACTTCTTATTGTTTTGGTGCCTATCGATGAACCTTCCCCTAAGCGGGTGTAGGTTTTCATCACTCCTTTGGAGCAACCATTCATCACCTCTTTTCCGGACATACCTTTGTTGTCTCGACCTATTGACATGTTGCATACACAGGTGGTGTCTAGTGCAACTCTATTTTCTCCCCCTGTTTTGTAGTAGTTCCTACATCAAATTTTTGTTGGGGTCATTCAACATGCTATGATTGATAGAAGATTCATTGCTCCTATCCAACCCAAATGCAAGTTCGAGTAGAGCCCCATCTTGAAGTATCGACAGTGGAAATCCTCATAAGTACATTCCTCATCCTTTTCTCTACCTGTTTTAGTGCTTGCTACTTTTCTTGCTTCTGTGTGTGTGGTTGAGAAGGCTCTGCCTTCTCTTGATTTTGCCGCTGCCCCTCTTTTAGAGACTGACAATCCTATTCATGTTTCATCTTCTTCGAGTGAGTCACCTACTTCCTCTGTGGAGGCTTACATGTGCGACTCCTTGGAGAACATCTCGATGTTGTCTATGATCTTTTCACAATCATTGATCCTTACCTCCTCTGAGCCTGTGGATGCAGACATTGCTGCTTCTTCGTCCCTCACCCTCATTTCTAGTGAGGCACTTGGTACCACTCTTCTTGTTGTCCCTCTCCAAGCTCGTCCTCCTCCCTATGATCTAGATTGGGAGGACAGTGATCTTCTAAGGGACAACCTTTAGGATATTTCTCTTTTCTCTCCATTTTTTTACATGTGAGCTTGATTGTGTTCCCCCATTCTTTCTTTATATGTTTGTTCCCTCTCGAATGACCCTAGTTACTTCGTTAGTGCTTGGATATAGGAAATTGACTATCTTTATTTGTTGCACTCTCTTGGAGGACTTGAGTTGCTCTGTAGGTGCTCAAATACATGAGTTTTTTCTGTCGTACACCTTCTTCTATTTGTCTCTCTACTTCTTCTATCTTTCATATCTTGCTTTTAGATGTTCGAGAAAAATGCAAAGCGTTGGGGGAATTTTTGGCCTTATTCCATGTTGACCCGAATCTTTATTTTATCTTTTTCCTCATGTGCTTTTCTTTAGATTTGAGAACTTTGGCACTATGATGATATACCCATCTCGCAGTTGTGCTTCATATTTTTCTCACTGCTATAGGTGCTGACGCCAAACTATGAGATCCCTCTATCCTCTTGCATTCATCATTGATGTTGTAGACATTTATGTGTCACCTAATGGTGGCTTTACACGGAAACATCTTGTTATGTTGATGTGCCACATCTCCTCTTCTCTTTAGAATAACATGCCTTTTAGGCCTATCATACTAAGGGGGGGCCATTATATCTTCATTTCTCTATCATCTACATTTATTATTTATCCTCTTGAATTTATGCTTCTTGTTGATTGCTTTATCATGTTTTTCCTAGGTGGGGACTAAACCACTTGATATTTTTCACTTGGATGGGTGACAAACCATTCGATCTATCTCTTTTGTTTGCCTTTGTAGGGGGCAATCTACTACTTATCAAATTTATCTTTGATCGCTCAATCACATGGCTATCTAGCGTATCGATACCCATGCCCGAAAAACCTCACCCTATTGTATGAATATCCATATTGGCATATATCATCGCCTTATAGTATGGTTGTCTAGCATAACACACTTTGCTATCCATATTGGCGCATCTCATATCACAGGGGTCACTTATCTTATATATTTTCGTAATAAGGGGCTTTCCTCCAAGTGAGGTTCATTTCTATTACGCTATCTTATCTATCATCCATCTCAATCTATTCTTTATCTTACTGTAGACACCTAAAAATGGTCAACGCTTGCGGAGTCATACTTTAACATTTACGCATTGCCTCACTTTAGGTTTTTGCGTTGCATTAACATTTCTCCTATGTCACGCACTTGGTCTTTATCATTTGCAAACATCGAGTCATTCCTCTACATTCTTCAATCATCTCACTCTCAAATTTGGTCTTGTCGACAACGCTATCCAGTCATGATTTTGATCGATTTTATCCTATCACATCAATGTGCGTGCTCATTTGTCATCATTCTGGACATCGTCAATCCTAATTAGGGTTTTGTCCTCTTATCAATCTTGTCATTTTGCGATCGATTTGTCATCGATCGTTGTCATGTTCAACCTTGTCATTTTGCGATCGATTTGTCATCGATCGTGGTCATTTTCAATCTTGTCGTCTTGCAATCTATTTTGTCATCGATCCTTGTCCTCTTGTAAATTTTGTCATTTTGGATCAATTTGTCATTGTTCCTCATCAATCGGCACATTTATCAATCAAATCATTTATCACATTGGTCTTTTATCAAGTCAAAATCATGATCAAATTGAACCGATATCAATTATCCTTTGTCAAGACCTAATTGTCATCCTTGCATTGCTAATTCATCTTCTAGGGTTTCGTGATTTAATCATTTAACCTTGTTTGTCATTTCTTCCTTTAGGATTAATAAATTATTTATTTATCCTAAGTCTTCGTGTCACAATTAAATGTTTCATTTAATTGGCTAACTAATTATTCCTCTTTTCATGAATTAATTAATAAATGACAATTTATTAATTAATTTACCTAATTTCCTAAAAATTCCCTCTTTGTGAATTATTAATAAATGAGAAATTATTAATTAATTCACTAAATTCCTAATTTCATCATTTCTAATTCTTAATTTCCTAATTTCTAATTTTCTTAATTTCCTAATTTCTAATTTTCTAAATTTCCTAATTCCTAATTTTACCTATTTTCTAATTTCCTAATTTTAATTTCCACCTAATTAACTTGTCTCTAGTTCTCCCTAGTTTTGTGCTTCATGCGTCATACTCTTGACATAGCAAGATGTCATAAGGTTCTAGTTCTCTAAGCTTTGCATTGGCAATATGTCATAATTCATGACATAGAAGGTGTCATAACCTTCTTCTTTCCACTCAATTGTGCCATTTTTGAAATTAATTGCTTCTAATATCCATTTCATGCTAATTTGATCTTTTCTCCAATTTTTCTATAAATTGGATGATCTTCATCAATCAAAGCTAATTGGTAATTACTTTGTCGAAATAATCGCTTTGTCAAAACAATCACATTTCGAGTACTCTTGCGCCATAATCTTGTCTATTTGCTTTCATCTCATGTGTATGCACTTGAAGGTGAGATCCACAAACAAAGGCTATTTGGAGAGGAAAGAAGAACAATGGAGATTTTTGGAGGAGACATTCATGTTTGCATTGGTTTGCATTTGCATTTGAATGTTTTATTTCCCTTTCTTTATTGAATGTGTTTAGGATAGATCATTACATTTAAGCTTTTGTGATTGGGCTAGATTAGTATTTTGATATTTGCTTGTGATGATTTCCAAATTCCTATGCTACATTAATTGGTGAACCCGACGTGAACACTAACCATCTAACCCTTTAACTGTGTTTTTGAGTGCTTTTGAGTTGATTTGCAGGTCAAAAACCCAAAAACAGGGCAGTACAGGGCTTTCTGGAGACTTCTGCGCCTGTGTGAGACAACCTGCGCCTGTGTTAAGCATTTTGTGCTTGTGTTGAAGACATTTTGTGCTTGTGTCATGACTTCTGCACCTGTGTCATGACTTCTGCACCTGTGTAAAGTCCAGAATAGAGGTAAAAATGCAGTGTTTTACTTGAAATTTGTTTTGTTTTTGCATTCTGTTTTCTGTTTTTTTGGTCTTTGGTACTAATTATCTATGCAGCATCTTGGCATACGCATGGCAAAGACAACAAATGAAACTAATAACATGTTTTATGCAGAATCAATAGTCAAAGAATAAACACCTCAAACTTCTAACTTGGGTTTTTGCAGGTTGCCTTGGAGAAACAACTAAACTTGGTGTTTGTCATTAATGTTTTAGGCACCTAGTGATTTCTAAATAGGTTGGAATGAACATGTTTTTGCTTTGATTGTTGAGTGTGACATTGGAGTAGGAGAGTATGCTCTCATCCTTCTTAGGGTGATCAGAAATCCAGATCTTCGATACCATGCTCGTGTCTTTGATTGTGTGTCTCCTTTAGAGGGCCTGCCTTCCCGACCATTTTCTTTTGCAAGCAAGTGATAATCGTGAGAAGGGAATGACCCAAAGTGAGTACGGCTAGAATACCTTGGCATTCTAACTCACTATAAACAAATACCTGATGAGCGAAAGCTTTGAAGGAAGGGTTACGTGGGAATTGTAGTTACTTGGGAAGTGATGACCCTTGAAACTCTTTCTCATATCAACATCTAAGTAGGGCCTCTTGGTCTAAATCGTTCTTGCACGACTACATTTGTTTGGTATCTTGATGGGCTTAATGTCTCAATCACACTTGCGTGACATCAAGGAGTAACGCTTAACAGAAATCCTGACTAAACACCTTGTATTTAGAGGCCAAAAACCCTTCTAGTTGCTTGAGAAGGACAAATTCGGATACTTGGAAGAGATACTAAGTTCACCATGGGGAGATTTCCATGGGGAATGATGCTTGGCTGCCTTGAGAAGTGAGTGCCATGGAGGGGAGCCCGTGGGGTCAAGCATCTATGTGCTCTCCTTGAATCCCATAATGAGTCTACCTCTCAAGTACCTAATGTCCTTGCCTACCATAAGAAATGTGGGAATGAGCATGATTGTCTTGTGTCCAAGTTGAAATATCTTGTATTCTTTACTTGTCAAAAGTTGAATTGTATCTCATCTCAAGAACAAAACAAATTGATCCAACATAAGATTAAACACAAGAGACATTCATCCAACAAAAGTTCAACAAGATTCAAAACTCATCTTCAAACATGGTTAGCAAACATTGTTCAAAATCTTGTCTCAACATTCATGTCACTTACATTTAGGTTCATCCTAGGTTGCATTTTGCAAAGTTCATTGTCAAGTACCAAGGTTAGGTTTCACCTAAGTCATACTCCTTTCAATAGGGGCCATCCATTTGCATGCGTCCTCTTGCATTAAAGTCATACTATTGTCATACATTCATATTTGCATACCCTAGGTCCCTTCATTAAGCTTAGGTCATTATCATATCATATTAGGGTCATTTGCATAGTAATTGTCCCTTTGCATATAGTGTCAAAACTAGGTTTTGTCATACTTGAGTAATCCAAATCTTTGATAAACCCTAAGTCATTGTTAAGAAGTCTAGACCTTATCAAACCTTTTGTCCTTTTGTCATAAATGCCATTTCATCAAACCTAGCTTAGTATCTAAACATATAGGGGAGACATTGTCATCTTGTCCTTTTGTCACTTGGTCCTTTTGTCCTTCGAGGTCTAGACATCATTCCAATTTCCTAAGGGTCTCTTTTAGATTTGCATTCCAAAAAGTTTGTCAAAATTTTGAAAAACAACCAAAAACATAGATTGCATTCTTGCCATAGATTGCATTTTCATCTATTTAGTTTGCATTTAGTTGCATATTATATAGTATCCTTGAAAAAATTTCCAAAAATATTGCATTTGCATAAGTGACATGCCTGTTGAGACAAGATCAAAATCTAAAAAGATGGGTGAACCAACGTATCAACCCATGGACAACATAGCAAATTCGCAGTTTCAAACTAGTCAAACAATGCAAATTGAAGGTTCATCAAATACATCTTTACCACCATATGGAATGGTTCAACTTGGACTACCTCCATTATATGAACCAGTGTTTGTACCTATGAAACTAGGACATGGGAGTGTTCCACCAACTCCAAGAGGAAGTGCACCTTTCAATTTGAATCAACCACACCTGCAACATGACATTCAAACTCAAACATTATATGAAGAACAAACTCTTTCGCAAGGATTTGGTTCAGATCAAGGCATTCAACAAGAAGCGAATCCAAATGTCCAACCAAATTCTTCATCAGATTCCGATGCTTCTGATGAGATTGATATGTTCCTTCAAGATCCTAAGGTGACAAAAAAGATGGATAAGTTCTTGAACAAGGTCTTTAAAATGTTCCCACAAAAATATCTTAACATGATGAGTAATGTGACCTCCTCAAGTGATCAAGTCAATGTGAAAAAACAACAAGACGGTGAGTTGTTAACTTTCTCTCCGCATCCAAATGAAGAAAATGTACAACCAGAAACTCAGCCTACCTTGATGAGTAAACGTGCTTCAAAGGCATTGACAATGACTATTCCTCAAAAGTCACCATTTGAGACAATAAATAATCCATTATTCAACACAACACCTATAACACAAGATCAAATGAAGACCACACCAATATTAACAACTGTCCCTCAACAAGAAGTGGTTCCTTTCATGCATAAAATTGGATCAAAATCTAAGATGCAAGAAAGTGTCACGACTGTAATGCCTGATATCACTAATGTCCAAAGCAATACCATGATGCAACAAAGTTCTTATGTCCCGTTAAGCTCAATATATTTACCAAACATTGTTGCGACAGATCCTTCGATAATGGCGACACAAAGAGCTACGGATAGTGTTTTGCACCAACAACAATTGTTGCAACAATTGAGTAATACACAAAAGGTAACATTGAATGTGCAAACAAGCAATGTACAACAACAAAAATACCGCATTCGACAACATGTTGCAGCCCCCTCTGCAACATTACAAGTTAATGCAAACTTGCAACCATCACAGTGGATTGGACAAACAACACAGCAAGTTAATGCAAGTGCCATACCCCATCTTAAGGAGAAGCAACGAAAACCATCTAAACAAAGTTTTTTGCAAATGATGGGATATACACCGCGACAACAATTGGCACAAAGTCAACAAATTCCAAGTCGTCAGCATCAACATGTGCCTCAGTATGTGCCAAGGCAAACAAGCTATCATACTTCACAACCGCAATTGGTGCCTATGCAATATCAACAACCTACTCAATTGCAATATCAACCTAGGCTCCAAGAAGCACAACAACAAAGTCGGTATCAAGGCATAGCACAACCACAACAACAAGAGATGTACCAAGACCTTTATATGCTAGAGACACCAAAAAGGGCCATTTCAGAACATCAACAACCGATGATGTATCGACAAAGAGTACCCACCGGGATTAATGATGGACCTCCAAAATCTGATACAATTGCGCAACAACTTGAGAAATTGCAACAACAAGTTGATGCATTAGAAACTAAAGGAACAAAGAAATTGTATACAGATCAGGATTTATGTCCTAATCCATTTGACAAGAGCTTATACATGCCTCCATTCCCTAAGCATTTTGAAGCACCTAATTTTGAGAAATATAAAGGGAATGGCAATCCAAAAGATCACATTCATGCATTTTTCACGGCATGTACTGAAGTGAGCTATGAGGACACCTATTTAATGCGATTATTTGCACGAAGTCTCACAGGACAAGCCATGGATTGGTATTCGCATCTGCCAAGAAATATAAAGACTTGGTCTGAATTGGCTCAAAAGTTTATATCTCACTTTGCATTCAACATCAACAGTGATGTGACCATGTCAGATCTATGCAACACCAAGCAAAATCAAGGTGAACCATTAGTGACTTTTTTGCAACGATGGCGAAGCTTGTATAGTCGTTCTTCCCTCGATATACCTGAAGAACAACAAGTGAATTTGTTTATCCAAAATTTGGTCCCAGAAATGAGGTATGAACTGAAATTGAAAAGTCCCAGTACTATTGAGAAACTCATTAAGAAGGGAATGAACATTGAAACGGCTCTTGTAGCTAAAGGAATCATTAAGCTTAACAAAGACAATGACAACACGAACAATTCAGGGGATAGAAATAGATTTTGGTATAAGAACAAGAATGTCGCTAATGATGGAGTTGTTGATGCAAGAGCGGTGAATGCAAATCAACCCCCATTCACGATCAAGCAATTGAATGTTCCTAATATGTCAACTATGGAACAAAATCAAGTGCCAATGAGCAATGTTACTCAACAACAACATACTCAACAATATAATCAACAGCAAGGCCAACAACAAAACCAACAATGCAAACCTTTCTGATCGCGGGATGGGCCTCCTCGACAATTTACGCCATTGGGAGAGCCTATTGAATCAGTGATGAAACAATTAATACAAGCAAAATTTATCAAGCTACCAAATATCAAGGCAGAGCCCGCGGTAAAGCCGCATTGGTGGAATGATAATGCCTATTGTGAATACCATTGGTCCAAAGGACATAAAACTGTGTCATGTTTTCAATTGAAACATCTGATTCAAGACCTGTTAGAGCAAGGAGTAATTGAGGTAGATCCACCCCATGCGACCTCTAACACTGATCACACCATTTTCAAAACTCCTTTGCTTGATCATGACAAGGGTAAGGCGTCTTCTTCAAACTCTACTCAAATGGCCAATTATGCAAGTTCTGGTTATAATAATTGTAGCGTCCTAAAATTGCGACACTTGTAATTTCGACTGCATTCGGGTCTTCACGATGGCGGCGCAACACTGAACCTGAATGGAGACCCCGAAACTTGTTCATGACACCAAAAACTGCATTTTTCAGCACCCTGGCCTGATCCTCCTTGCACCCCGTTGTCCCTGGAGGTGGGACCATGGCACCCAGCGCCCTGGTCCTTCAGGACTAGGGCGCCCAGTGCCCTGGTCCCCCAGGACCATGGCGCCCAGCGCCCTGGTCCCTAGCCCTATTTTGGGCCCGGTCTCTTTTGGGGCTTCGAGTCTTTAAGTTTGCAAATTGGAAAATAATATTTCCTGGTCGGCCTAAGGTCGGGAAAATCAGTCTTTCAACCTTGACAAGTATAAAAAATGCATTTCCTCTCTCATTTTGAAAAAAAGATGAAAAAAAAGGCGGAAGCGATATTCAAACATTCAAGCATTCAAGCATTCCTTCAAGCAATTAATCATTCTAAGTCTCCATTCAAGGCTAAGTGTTGCATTCAAGACAAGGATTCAACCATTGAAGAGGAGATCACTTACAACATACAACATATTACATACATTACACCTTCGCATGTAAGAATACAAACATTCTTACAAGAAGGTATCAGTACTTGTTTACATTACAAACATTTACATTTACATCATTCTCATTTCTTGGTTAATTCCAAAACCGGGGTTTGACCTAAAGGCAAACCCCTCATCCCTAACCCCCCAATCATCCTCTCTTTTCTGTGTGTAGGTTGCAGGTACGCGACTGTAATTGAAGATCTGGAATCCTTGTGCAGAGACGAACAGATCCCCCTTCGTTTCGCGGATTTTTCGGAGGACCGTGTGCACGCCGGGCGCCATCGTCCCGTCAAATTTTGCTCAAATTTGCAGAACAGCACCGTCTCAACATTTTACTGCTAATTCCAGGTCCGTAGCTTCACCCCATATCCCTATCTCTGTTTATAAGCGAATCTTTCCTACTTTACATGCATTCCTAGTTCAATCTTTCTATCTACATTCTTTACAAAAGAGGGTATCCTTGATGTCTCAACCCTTGAAACTCATATAGAATCCAATCTTGCATTGCGTGGGATTGGATTCTGTGGGTTTCAACCCCTCTTTTGAATGTAAAGTCTCTCCTAAGCGAAAACCATCAACCCTAGTGACTCTCCCTTCTCTCTCCTTGGAGTTGGGGAGGGGAGAACGACTAGGGTTCGATTTTTCCGCTTTACATTTTGGTGAACTTGACGTGAAGCATCCTCATTCTGATTATTCATGGTTAGATCTGAAAATTTTGCTTTCCTAATTATATTTCCATGTTTGATCTTTTGCAAATTTTAGAGGTTGATTGCATAAAAACCCTAAAATTTTCTTTTTAAGTAATTAAACTTGTGAAATGTTTAATTATTAATGCTTGTTTCAGATCTACCCTTCTATTGCAAATTGTCAATTCATATTTGTGCTTTAATTCTAAAAATTAAGTGGTTAAATGTCAAAACCCTAATTTTTAAAACCTTCTTGATTCAACCTTTGACTGATAATTTCACTAATCAAAACACTTCCAAATCGGCTGTAACTTTGGATTCCGCAATAAAATCGCAATATCTTTCATCCCTAAAAATTTGGAAAAAAGTTGCGAGGACCGTGTGCACCCCGAGCGCCATCGTCCCCGACATTTTTTCTGAAATTTCGGGAGCTAGATCTTACTGTATTTTTCTGCTAAAATCCAGAATTTTGGCTAATTTTATCAATTTTAACACTTTCAAAATTAAAGTCGAAGTTGGTCTAGCGATTGCTTGGATTGAGGCTTCTAATCATTCAAAAACTGTTGAAATTGAAATTCATATCAAAATTGTGTTTCTTACTGTCCTAAATCTGAAAAGTGTGTTGGCATTCATTCGAAATTTTAGTGTTTATTCAAATTTTTGCAGTTTGTGACTTTTGAATTTAAGTGTTTAATTGCAACAACCTTGATTTCCACTTTCAAATTCGAATTTTGCATGAAATCGAGTCAACTTTTAAATTTCAAAACTTGCATTGCTTTCAGTATTCCCTCTAAAATCATAAAATTCAAAATTTCAGTTTCCCCCTCTTTTTCAAAATTCAAATTTTACATTTTTTAACAATCTTGGTAGGGTTCAATTTTGAGATTGCAACTTTAATTTGGCCTATCTACAGATCGTAAAATCACTCAATTTTTTCAGATTAGCTTTAAAATCATCATAACTTTCATCCCTGAAAATTTCGAAAAAAGTTGCGAGGACCGTGTGCACTCCGTTCGCCACAGTCCCGAACATTTTTTTTGAAATTTCGGGAGATTGTCCTGATTGCATTTAACAGCTTAAATCTAGGAGATTGGTTGGTTTTATTGAAATTTGCTACCTCTAAAATTCAAAATCTTCTCTCTCTCTTTAGTGCATGAGTTTTACAACAATAAGCCCTACTTACACTATTCCCATTAGACGAAGCCTTAGAATTAAGTCTTTCCAAGGTTTAATTACTAAGGAGATGGAACCTAATTTGAATGGCCTTTTTAACGAGGACATGGGTAATTCCTCTAATCCTCTTAATGATGAAGAAGATCTCCATGAGGTTTCTGAAGAACAACTTTCAAAATTGGATAACCAATTTGATGATTTTCGACAATGGATGTCTCAAGAATACCCTGATAGTCAAGCTCTTCCTTTAATTGAGGGTCTAAAACGTATGGTTCAAAGTGATAAGAATGGAATTGATATTTTGCGTGGTATTGCACACATTGTGGATTCGAATGTGATGCCTATGAAGAGTTGTGCCGAAACCCTAGGTTATACACAACCTCCTACTCAAGTTAATCATTCTATTCCTTTGACAACTTCTATTGCTAGTATACCTACTTTTACATCAAACATAATGACTACTTCAATACAAGACATTCCTCCTATGATCACTAGTCATGGGGGCAATCCCTCTTCTTCAATTAACCCTCTTTCTTCATTCAATCCAACTTCTTCATTCGTTCCTTCAATGAGTGTTCCTATTATATCTCCACATATGAACATGACGCAAGGGGGCAATTCATTTAACCCTTCCATTCCTCCTTGTAGTGTTCCTCCTTTCCAATCATCTCCTATGATTAACTATCATAGTGTCCCACCACCTTACTCTCTACCTTCTTTCAATAACATAACACATCCATCACAATCTAACACGTCTAATATGAACTCTTCGACTGAAGCGACCATTAACAATCTTGCACAAACTGTCTCTTCTTTACAGCAACAAATTGCCTCTATGAATCAATCTAAGTTTAGTGTGCCCACATTTGTTGTTGCAAGCCCACTTTCTCTTGACATTGTTCGAGCTATCCCCCCTAAAAATGTTGAAATTCCGCATTTGGAGCTTTATAATGGTAAGGGTGATCCTCTAACACATGTTAAGACCTTTCAAACAATATGTACTGATTTTGCTTATGACCAAAGGTTGCTTGCAAAACTGTTTACTAGAACATTAAGAGATAAAGCCCTACAATGGTATTGCTCGTTGCCTTCCTATTCTATTACTTCTTTCGAACAACTTGCAAATGCTTTTATTCAACAATTTCAAAACAATATAAGTCCTAAAGTCACTTTGATTGATTTAATGCATTGTAAACAAGGTGTTAAAGAAAAAGTGACTGATTTCATTGGTAGATATAAGCATTTGTATGCTCAAATTTCTTTTCCAGTGCCTGACAATGATATTCAAAGAATCTTTATTTCTAATTTACAAAAAGATATTAGAGAAAAACTCCTGCTTTCTGAGTTTACTTCTTTCCAACAGTTGTGCGCAACTCTTCACAATTATCAACTGACTGTGAGTCAAATGGAACAAGCAAATCCTATGGCTCTGAGTGATAAGGGTGATAGTAGTCAGCAACCATTTGGGAAGTTTAAACCGAACAGAGAGTCCATTAAATTCAATGAAAACATCATCAACAACAATGTGAATGCGGCATCAGGTGTGCCTCCTATTTCTAAGTTTTTCAAGAAAGAAAGAAAGTTTACTCCTTTGAATGAATCCTTGCATAGTGTTATGAATAAGTTATTGGAACAAAATGTGCTTATTCTTCCTCCTATAAGGCAAATAGATCCTACAAAGATTAATTCACCCTATTTTGATAACAAATCTTTTTGTCAATTTCATCGTCAACCTGGGCATGATACTGAAAAATGTTTTGCTTTAAAGGGTAAAATTCAAGATTTGATTGATAATAATACTATTTCTGTTTCTGGAGTGAATGATAAAGGCAACACATCTGTAGCTCCTCCTAACCAAAATCTTAAGATTTTTACTGATCCATTGCCTTCTCATACCTCTAATGCAATTGATACTAATGATTCCTCTGTCTCACCTGATGATCTTGTGTCCATGACTCCGAATGTGATTAACTTTGTAGAGCAGCAGAAAATCCCTAAAGAACCTTCCATCACCTTTGATTCTAGTGAAACTATAAGGGCGCCTGATGGTCCTTTATATATAGTTGCAAAAGTCAAGAATACACCTTGCCGTGGAGTGCTTATTGATCCTTCTTGTATGGTTAATATCATTACTGAAGAATTTCTTTTTACTTTGCAATTGAATCGAGTGATCTATGATGAAACAAATGTGGTTGCGAAACTATTTGATGCATTTTCTTCTCCTGCAATTGGTTCTATTACATTACCTATTGAGATCTGTAGACACCCAAAAATGGTCAACGCTTGCGAGGTCATACTTTAACATTTGCGCATTGCCTCATTTTAGGTTTTTGCGTCGCATTAACATTTCTCCTATGTCACGCACTTGGTCTTTATCATTTGCGAACATCGAGTCATTCTTCTACATTATTCAATCATCTCGTCCTCGAATTTGGTCTTGTCGACAACATTATCCAGTCATGATTTTGATCAATTTTATCCTGTCGCATCAATGTGCGTATTCATTTGTCATCATTTTGGACATCGTCAATCCTAATTAGGGTTTTGTCCTCCTGTCAATCTTATCAATCTTATCATCAATCTTATCATTTTGGACATCGTCAATCCTAATTAGGGTTTTTGTCCTCTTCTCGATCTTGTCATCTGGCGATTAGTTTATCAATCCTTTCATTTTAAATGATCGATTTGTCATCAATCGTTGTCATGTTCAATCTTGCGATCAATTTGTCATTGATCATGGTCGTTATCAATCTTGTCATTTTGGCGATCGATTTGTCATTGATCGTGGTCATCTTCAATCTTGTCATCTTGCAATCCATTTTGTTGTCGATCCTTGTCCTCTTGTCGATTTTGTCATTTTACGACCAATTTGTCATCGATCGTTATCTATCTCAATTATGTCAATTTGGATCAATTTGTTATTGTTCCTCGTCAATTGGCGCATTTTCTCGAATCAAATCATTTTGTCGCATTGGTCATTTATCAAAATCAAATCATGACATTAATTATCTTTAATCAAGACCTAATTGTCATTTTTGCATTTCTAATTCGTCTTTTAGGGTTTTATGATTTAGTCATTTAACCTAATTTGCCATTTCTTCCTCTAGGATTACTAAATTATTTATTAATCCTAAGTCTTCTCATTACAATTAAATCTTTATTTAATTGGCTAATTATTCTTCTTTGTGAATTGATTAATAAATGAAAAATTATTAATTAATTCACTAATTCTTAAATCCTATTTTTCATCAATTTCTAATTCCAATTTCCTAATTTGTCATCAATTTCAATTTCCTAATTTTTCAAATTTCTAATTCCTTTTCCCTCCTAATTCATCTCCTAATTCCATGGGAATGGCATGTCAATTTGTCATGAAATTGTCATAATTGATAATCAATCAATTTTGACATAGAATGTGTCATAATTTGTCATCAAATTGTCAATCAATCAAATTGTGCATGGAAAGTGCATAATTTGTCATAATTTGTCATATTGATTTGCAATTTCCATTTGAATTGCATCATGCCAATTTTGTGATTTCTCCAATTTCTCTATAAATTGGATAATTTTTCTTCAATTACTTCTTCGAACCCCTTCAATTACTTCTTGAAATCCGAATTGCTGTCAAACTATCAAATCTTAGTTCTAGTACTCTTGAGCTTTTTGCTTTCAATTGTGAGAGCACTTGTAGGTGAGATCCACAAAACTATTGAAGAGGAAAGAACAACAATGGAGCCGCATGGAAGGAGTATTCAATCTTGAATCTGGTTTGCATAATGTTTTCTTTTGAATGCTTCATTTTCATACCTCTATTGAATGTGCTTTAGAATTAGGTTCATTTCAATGAGTATTTCTTTGATTGAGCTATCATGTCTAATGTTTTGATTGATCTACTTATCTTTTGATGAATCCTAATTTCTTACGCCACAAGATCCATAACAAATCCCTTGATGTGGACTTTGCTATTATTCCATCATCCGAACAATTTCGTGTGAAGCTAGGCTATCCTTGGCTATCTTCCATGAAAGCTATTGCTTCTCCTATTCACAAGTGTTTGAAATTTCCCCATAATGGTGAAGTTGTTACTGTCAATCATAGTCTCTTTAAACCAGCTGAAAGAACTTCTAGCGTTCCTATTGATTACTTTTGGCCTAAACAATTCCAATCTCTTCCTCCGCGAAGTGATCATCTTTTTAAATCTTATCAAAAGTGGAAGAAAGATATGATCCTATCTCTAAGTGAACCTAGAACACCCAAACTTGACATTCCTATCGTTCTTGAGAAGGAAGTTCTTCCTTTGAAAGATAAAACTAATGTCTTTCCTCAAGAAGATTCCCAACTCATCCCTATGAATGTGACTATGTCTATATCTAATAAACTTCCTAAAAGTAGACCTATCCCTGCTCGTCATGATGGACTTGGTCTCCTTCCTAAACCAAATATTCCTCCTTTATATGGAGCAGTTCCTCCTCCTTCCTCTTATGGAGAGAAGAGACCTTCCTCTTCTCCTATTGTTCAACCTAAGAGACCACAACCTAAACACCCAAGTGATAAGGATGAGAACATTCCTCCTCCTCAATCTTCGCAACTTCCTACTAAGACTAGACGAAATCGTTCTGCACGTGAATGCCAATGAAAGCATCGTCTTAAAGCTCAGGCAACTGCTTCTCAAACTTTGCAATCCCCAAAAACACCTTCAGCCAATATTATTCCATTTTCTCCTTAGCCAACGATTGAGCCAAAATCTCCTAAACATAAGATGCATGATGGTTTTGATCCTATGCGAGTTAAAGATCCTATTTTTATAAATCTTGATGATGATATAGATGAAAATGTTATTCATGATGAAAATGTTACTCCTGTTCATTCTGATAGTGAATATGAATATGTTGATGTTGATAACCATCTATCTAACGAATTTTCTAAAGCACTTATCCTAGCTCCTAGACAAGAACACTGTGGCTTGTAACATGAACATAGCCCTTGTTTGGATCTTGTGATAGCTCCATCTGTTGTGTTGGATGTTCCTCCTCTAGCGTGTTTCCTGCCTTCCTGAAATGTTGATTAGCAAGATCGGGGGGTAGATGACGTGCTGGACTAGTTTCATTAGCATAGCAGACTCTCTCCTCCTCTCTTGATCTCTTTTGTTACTTCTTCTATGTGTTATTCTCATTCTTCTATTTGTTGTCCTTAGTGTTGTCTACTTGAGGACGATGCAAAACATTGAGATCTCTTTTGGTCTCTCTCATGTTGACTCAAAAGACACATGTGTTCCCTTCTTCTAGGTGACCTTCCTTGATTGGGGAATGAAGAACAATTATGCATACATACATATGATATACATGAATTATCATACAACATACTGACCCCGAGGAAAGCGAAGTCACCTTGTGCTTTGTGTTTTGTGTCTATTATCCTTGGGCTTATCTCACACTTGGGGGCTAAATCCTTGTGATAACGTGCTCCTTTCCTTTCTCATTTCTTATATGTATCACTACCTTAAAGCAATCACCCCCGGTGAGGCATGTGCGATCGCTTTAACGTAGGGGGGCATACATCCCGTCCATATATTTTCAAGATACTTGAAAATTTCTTGACAAACTTAGCTTTGCCTTGAAAATTTTTGATATCTTTCTTGCATGACTCATAGTGAGGGAACCTTACTACTAATAGTCATGGTTCTCCCTCGTGATCTTCCCTTTTACTTTGTCAATCGAAGTCGTAAGATCCTTAGTCCACTGGGGGCTTGGTGTATCTTGCCTCCTTGACGTGGTGAAAGTTTTTCAATGTTGTTTCCTTGTACTTTACCGGAAGTATGAGCGTACGCTTATACTCCCGCTAAAGTGGGGGCTAAATGTAGCATCCTAAAATTGCGACACTTGCAATTTCGACTGCATTTGGGTCTTCACGATGGCGGCGCAACACTGAACCTGAATGGAGACCCCGAAACTTGTTCATGACACCAAAAACTGCATTTTTTAGCACCCTGGCTTGATCCTCCTTGCACCCCGTTGTCCCTGGAGGTGGGACCATGGCGCCTAGCGCCCTAGTCCTTCAGGACTAGGGCGCCCAGCGCCCTGGTCCCCCAGGACCATGGCGCCCAGTGCCCTGGTCCCTGGCCCTATTTTGGGCCCGGTCTCTTTTGGGGCTTCGGGTCTTTAAGTTTGCAAATTGGAAAATAATATTTCCTGGTCGGCCTATGGTCGGGAAAATCAGTCTTTCAACCTTGACAAGTATAAAAACTGCATTTCCTCTCTCATTTTGAAAAAAAGATGAAAAAAAAGGCGGAAGCGATATTCAAACATTCAAGCATTCAAGCATTCCTTCAAGCAATTAATCATTCTAAGTCTCCATTCAAGGCTAAGTGTTGCATTCAAAACAAGGATTCAACCATTGAAGAGGAGATCACTTACAACATACAACATATTACATACATTACACCTTCGCATGTAAGAATACAAACATTCTTACAAGAAGGTATCAGTACTTGTTTACATTACAAACATTTACATTTACAACATTCTCATTTCTTGGTTAATTCCAAAACTGGGGTTTGACCTAAAGGCAAACCCCTCATCCCTAACCCCCCAATCATCCTCTCTTTTCTGTGTGTAGGTTGCAGGTACGCGGCTGTAATTGAAGATCTGGAATCCTTGTGCAGAGACGAACAGATCCCCCTTCGTTTTGCGGATTTGAATACCTTTCTAACGCATTAAACGGTTTGTAATTTGGAGCTAGGATGAGAAAGTTATGCCTTCTCAAAGTGAACTGAAATTTTGATAGTTTTTATAAATCAGATCATCTATGCTTTGGATTTTGGTACTGATTATTTGTGCAGGATCTTGGCTTACACATGACAAAGACTAAAAATCAAATTACTAATGTGTGTTATGCAGATTCGATGGTCAAAGACTACAAATCAAACTTCTGACATGTGTTTTGCAGGTTGCCTTGGAGAAACAACCAAATTGTGTGTTTGAGTTTTCTAATTAGGCACTTAGTGATTTTTTTTAAATAGGTTGGAAATGAACCCTTGTTTGCTTTGTTTTCTAAGTATGACATTGGAGTAGGAGAGTATGCTCTCATCCTTCATAGGGTGATCAGAAATCCAGATCTTCAATACCATGCTTGTCTTGTTGATTGTTTGTTTCCATTAGAGGGCCTGCCTTCCCGACCACTTTGCTTTAGCAAGCAAGTGATAATCGTGAGAAGGGAACGACCCAAAGTGAGTACGGCTAGAATTCCTTGGCATTCTAACTCACTATAAAAAAATACCTGATGGGCGAAAGCTTTGAAGGAAGTGTTACGTGGGAATTGCAGTTACTTGGGAAGTGATGCCCCTTGAAACTCTTTCTCATATCAACATCTAAGTAGGGCCTCTTGGTCTAAATCGTGCTTGCGCGACTACATTTGTTTGGTATCTTGATGGGCTTAATGTCTCAATCATGTTTTCATGACATCAAGGAGTAATGCTTAACAGAAATCCTTACTACATACCTTGTTTTTAGAGGCCAAAAACCCTTCTAGCTACTTGAGAAGGACAAATTCGGATACTTGGAAGAGATACTAAGTTCGCCATGGGGAGATTCCATGGGGACTGATGCTTGGCT
Source organism: Cryptomeria japonica (assembly GCF_030272615.1). Taxonomy (NCBI): domain Eukaryota; kingdom Viridiplantae; phylum Streptophyta; class Pinopsida; order Cupressales; family Cupressaceae; genus Cryptomeria; species Cryptomeria japonica. The sequence continues at coordinate 48,513,273 of NC_081408.1, read as the reverse complement.
GCCCTGAGAAGTGAGTGCCGTGGAGGGGAGCCCGTGGGGTCAAGCATCTATGTATTCTCCTTGAATCCCATAATGAGTCTACCTCTCAAGTACCTAATGTCTTTGCCTACCATAAGGAATGTGGAAATGAGCATGATTGTCTTGAGTCTAAGTTATAACATCTTGTATTCTTTGATTGTCAAAAGTTGAATGTTATCCCATTTCAAAAGCAAAACACATTGATATAACATAAGATCAAACACCAAAGACATTCATCCAACAAACATTCAACAAGATTCAAAGATCATATTCCTAAAGCATGGTTATCCAACAATGTTCAAAAACTTGTCTCAACTCTTATGTCACTTACATTTAGGTTCATCCTAGGTTGCATTTTTCAAAGTCATTATCAAGTATCAAGGTTAAGTTTCATCTAAGTCATACTTCTTTTGCATACCAATAAAAGTCATCCATTTACATGAGTCCTCTTGCATAAGAGTAATATCATTTCATAATTACACCTTAGGTTTCATCTTAGGTTGACATTGTCATACATTTGCATTTGCATAGCCCAAGTCTCTTCATTAAACCTAAGTCATTGTCATATCATATTAAGATCATATACATATTAATTATCCTTTCGCATATAGTCTCAAAACCTAGGTCTTGTCATACTTAAGAAATCCAAATCTTTGATAAACCCTAAGTCATTGTTAAGAGGTCTAGACCTTATCAAAGTCCTTTGTCCTTTTGTCATCAATATCATTTCGTCAAACCTAGCTTAGTATCCAAGCATATAGGGGAGACATTATCATCTTATCCTTTTGTCAATTAAGTCCTTTTGTCCTTTGAGGTCTAGATGTCATTTCAATATTCTAAGGGTCTCTTTTAGATTTGCATTCAAAAGTTTGTCAAAATCTTCAAAAACAACCAAAAACATAGATTGCATTTTCATCTATTTAAGTTGCATTTAGTTGCATATCATATATTATCCTTGAAAAATTCCAAAAATATTGCATTTGCATAGTGACATGTCTATTGAAACAAGGTTCCAAGCACCAATGATGCAACAAAGTTTGACATATCAACCGACAATGCAATCACAATTCTATTCAACCCAACAACAAAGCAACATTGGTCAAACTTATCATGATGATTTAAATGTCCAAATACAAAAACTAGAGGAGAAACTAGCTCAAGAAAAGGAGATATTGGAGCAAAAAGTGATAAACAGTGAGAAGATAAGATCTCAAATGTCCAAAATGTTTCGAAAATTTCCAGGTCAAAATTTTGAGCCAATTGATGTAAGATCTCTTCTTGAACGCTCAGACATACCAGCTCTCCTCTCCCAAATAGAGATGATGAAAAAATTACAAGAAAGGAGACAACATCAATTTCAACATTATGTGCCTCCACAACAAGAACAAGAAGGTGTTTACTATCAATCATATTTTCAACCATCACAACCAATGACACAACCAATTGTTCAACATATGCAACCAACACAACCAATGGTTCAATTTCAACAAAATGTCCAACCAACTATACAATGTCAACAAATGGTTCAACCAATGGTGGAATATCAATGTCAACAACCACAATCACCAATTCAAAAACAAAACTTGCAACATGCACCAAGCCGAATTTTGAACATGTCAAACCAAAATGATCAACATCTAGTTCAATATCAAAAAATGACATCGAATCAGAAACAAGTTCAAATTCAATCAACATATCAATGTCAACAACTACCACCAAACATTCAAAAACAAAGGTTGCAACACACACCAAGCCAAGTTTCAAACATGTCAGAACAGTTAAACCAAGTCCAATATCAAAACATGACATCAAATCAAAAACAAGTTCAAATTCCAAGTCCAACTATGTCAAAACCTCGAAAGAAAGGTGGCCTTATTGCAATGCTCTTAAGGAAAAAACTAAGTGAGTCTTTTGAGGAAGATAAAGATAATACACTTATGTCTAGCAATGCCTCATCCCCTCACAAGAAAATTGACTCTCCAGTGGCATCTATCCCTACACCTTTAAAAGTTTCACAAGAACCTTCCATATTGTCCTCATTAAACAATACACCTAAGGATGCAGTTATCCAAGAGCTATCCATAATTGATTGCCAAGATAATCCAATTCATGATGCACATCCTTGTCATGTTTCAGAAATACAAGACCCAATGCCACCATGCACTTTATTGCCATTACCTGTTTTAGAGGACCCCATTCGAAGTCCCTCTTCCTCATGTTCAAGCATTGATTCCTTGCCAGAATCCATCACAAATTTTCAAAGTGCCTTTCCTTCATGCCAAAGCATTAATCCCTTGTCAGAATCCTCCATGCATATCCAAAGTCCAACCTCATGTCAAGAGGATAGTTTAGAGCATGAAGAAACGTGTCCTAAGGAAAATCAAGATCAAGATCCTGAAACCTTATCACCCCATCCAATTGTTGACCAGGACCCCATGTTCCCAGACACTCATGATGATTCCCCTATTCTTGTCCATCTTATCCAAAGTCCTATTGACACTCCATTCCCCGAGCAAGATCATGATATCCCAGTCCATTCAATCCCAAATGATCCCCTTTCATTCCAAGAACACAATATCCTTTCAAATCCCATTGACATTCCACTTCCTGAGAAAGATCCAGATATCCTTTCCATCCTTTCCGATGATCCCATTGAAAGTCAAGAGCAAAGCACCTTTAAAGAAGATTCCAATGATCTTCCTCCTTGTCAAGATCAAATTATTCCTTCAGATCCTCCACAAGATCCACTTGTCCCTCCACCTCCAGGTCCTAATCCCGCATATCCACTCCAAGATTGCATTTCTTTTGACGATCCCATTATTTCTTCCATTCCATCTCTTGAAGAGCCTATCATTGAACCATGTCTACTACACAATCCTAATCCCCCTCATGATCCTGATACCCCTCATGATTCTAACGTGTCAGTGCAAGATGTTCATGAATCCTCGACATGCATAATGGGTTCTTCCACTTTGGTGCAATCTGATCCACTTCAGGATCCCATTATTTCTCTCATATCATATCCACCTCATAATGGACTCGCGTCTTCTTCCCAAAGAAAAGAGTCTCCTACAAGTCAAGATATTGATAAAGGCAAAGGGGTATATCTCCATAAGAAAGAATCCCTTCATGTTAAAGAAGATCTTAATGGTCATGGCTACAAAGCTCACACTCAAGGCGTTAGTATCCCTTCAAAGTCAAAATCCAAATGTCCACCTTCCCCATCATCGCTTCCATCCATTCTAGGTCCCTATATCCCTCCATCTCCTATGCAACATCAACAAAGGCACACATCTTGGAGAACCTTCCATCCATCCCACATGCCTCCATATCATTCCCATCCACACCAACATTCTTTCCCTCATCCAAGCAATTTGGATGCCAAGTATAAGCATCATAAGTCTAGAAATCCACATGTATTCAAGGATCAACATGTCCAATATAATCGACATGTCAAAACAAAGAACAATATGATCCAAAAAGAAAAAGAAATATCCAAAAGGCCACAAAGGCCCACTGAGCAAAATCAAGCAAAGTCAAAATATATATGGGTTCCTAAATCCCTTGTGCAAGCAATGCACTCCAAGGAACCACAAAAGCATGAAAAATCAAAAACCATGTGGATCCCTAAGAAGCTCCTTGAAGCACAAAAGCCTAAGGAAATATCCAACTTGGCATCCAAAATTGCTGTTTCTCCATCCAAATCATCCAAGTCTATTCCTCCATCACCTTCTTCATCTATTTTGGGCCCTTATGTCCCAAAATCCCAAGCTATTCCTCCATCAAAATCTCAAGATCCAAAATACATCTTTCCTCCATCAATTCACCACCCGTCAAGGTGTGTGCCAATGTCGATCTTGCCAACATTTCCATCCACTGAAGCCCAATTCTTCCAACACCTTATCCATTATCCAATGCATATTTTCCATCCTTCCATCCCTCTCGTTCAATCCTTTGCATAAATCCTTGCCTTAGTCTCATCTCATTTTCCATGTCCTTATCCTACCAACGTCTTTGAGCATACTTTTAAAGGTCATGGTCCATTCTTTTCAAGGCTACTATCCAAATAAAAAGACGCTTGAGTCCTTCTTCCATCCCCTATCATGTGTCCATCTTCTTCTGAAAAAGTCAAAAAAGAAAAAAAAACGTGAAAAAAAAAAGAAAGACAAAAGAAAAAAAAATAATAAAGAAAAATAATTCGTCCACTAGTGAAAACCTGGCAAACAGGCGCTTTGGGCAAGTACCGTGATGAAAACCTGGCAAACAGGCGTCATGTGTAATCTATGAACTTCTTGCACACCACGCTTGGGGGCAAGTTTTATCCTTCATATCCTTTTGTCCTTCATTGTTCCATTATCCTATCAAACCCCTACCATTACCCTTCATATCCTATTGTCCCTCATGTCCAATTCCCCTTTTCCACATTTGATCTTGACAAGGCTGAGGATCGTCATGAGCATCATGCATCTTGTTTGCAGCTTTTAGTCCATCATAGCTTTTGGTCATTTGCCCATTTGCTTATTTCAACCTTTCATCCATATTCCCTGTCTTATTGCAACTTTCTACCATTATCCCATAGCCAATCCCGACCTTCAGTCCATGTCCCTTATCCATTCTTGATCTTGCTTATCCTATCCATATCTTATCACTATCCAAACACTCTTTTTCATTCCTCGATCTTGATTTGACATAAGGACACAAAAATTTAAACATGTTTTTCAAAAACCTCTTGACATGTCCTTCATGCCATGTTCCTGCTTTACATTGTCATATCCAGTCTCTTGTCCCATCATGCAATAGCCCTTGAAAATTGCATCCATATTGTCTCCATAATAAAAGGCCTTTGTCTTCCCTCTATCCACCATCATTTCAGCAAGCCTATTTATTCACCTGTCATATTCCTTGCCTTGCTAGACACTAGGGGCAAAAAAAAAAATTGAAAAATTTCCAAAAAAAAAAATCAAATAATGTCCTGAAAAAATTCCAAAAAAAATCAAATAATGTCCTGAAATAATCTAAAAAAAAATCTCAAAATGTCATGAAAAAAGTCATAAAAATTGAAAAATGTCATGAAAAAATTCATAAAAATCGAAAAATGACCTGAAATAAGATCATAAAAATTGAAAAAAGTCCTGAAAAAAAAAAATTTCTAAAAATCAAATAATGTCCTGAAGAAATCCATAAAAATCGAAAAATGTCCTGAAAAAATCCATAAAAATCAAATAAAGTCCTGAAAAAATGAACAAAAAAAATTGTAAAACTCCAAAAACCAAAAACATGCATTTTTGCAATAAAGTATTCCCTTTATGCATTGTCAGATCAGTGAGCATTCCTCCAACGACTTGTAATCAAACATCGTGCTTTAATGAAATCATGCGTTAATAGATGAACCTTTTCAGTCAACTCAAACATTCAAACTGATCAAAATTGTCTTCTCACTCGAATATCAGCATCGAAAATCATTTGTCCTTGTCACATTATCATGGGTCTTATACAGGGTGTGGTATACTCGAAACCAGACTGTGTCCTGTCTTAGACGGGGTACCACATTTCCTGAAACCAGACAGCATGATCGTCCTATCAGCACGTTCAACTTTTGACAATGAAGATCAAGATGTTTGTTTGATTTGCTTGAATTTGTGAGTCTTATCTTTTTATTGATTTATCTTTGGCTTCGATCATGTCCCTATGTTGCTCGATGATGTCACTAAGTGATTTAGAGTGACCGGGATGGCTCATGATCCTTTTCTTTTTTGATTGTGATTGTTGCTTGTCTATGCTGTGTCTGTCTTTTGCAAAAAGAGTTGCATTTCAGCTATGGCCTTCAATGCCATGATGCTACACTCCAAAAAACCAAAAACATGCATTTTTGCAATAATTATCCCTTTTTGTGCATCGACAGATCACTGAGCATTCCTCCAATGACATTCGCAATCATACGCTATGCTTTAATGAAATCATGCTTTAACAGATGAACTTTTTCAATCCAAATCAAACATTCCAATTGATCAAAATTGTCATATCAATTGAATATCACCATCAATATCACTTGTCCTTGTCATCATTATCATGGGTCTTATACAGGGTGTGGTATACTCGAAACCAGACTGTGTCCTGTCTTAGACGGGGTACCACATTTCCTGAAACCAGACAGCATGATCGTCCTATCAGCACGTTCAACTTTTGACAATAAAGATCAAGATGTTTGTTTGATTTGCTTGAATTTGTGAGTCTTCTCATTTTATTGATTTATCTTTGGCTTCGATCATGTCCCTATGTTGCTCGATGATGTCACTGAGTGATTTAGAGTAACCGAGATGGCTCATGATCCTTTTCTTTTCTGATTGTGATTGTCGTTTGTCTGTGATGTGTCTGTCTTTTGCAAATCGGGTTGCATTTTAGCTCTGGCCTTCAATGCCATGATGCTACGCATCCATTTTGCTAAATAAAAATAAAGGTTCTCACCTACAAAGTGCATTACTGAAAGCAAATTTTCATCATCTCTAACTGTCTTCTATCTCATTTCTTCTTACTAACATTTCTTCCGTCCGGTCGGATAGTCAGTTCGGTCTAGTGCTCTAATATCCACGCACATATGCTGCATCCTGCATCCATTTGGTTAGTACATTTGCATTCCATCACATATTACATCAAGCATTTTATCCATTTCATTTCATAAATGCATCAAAAATACATAAAAATGCATCCATACATGTTCATAAACCAGTGCATAAGTCATTCATACATGCAAAAAAACATAAGTCATAACATATTGCATCCATCATGTCGATGCATATCATATCACATATCATAATAATATCGGAGTACAAAATTGGACTGTCTGTCCTAAGTATGACCCGCAGGCTGACTACAAAATGTCAAACTACATAATGTCCACTGTCTGTCATACGGAGCACGTGCCTTTGTCACTGGGTGCTTCCTCTGTCCTCCTCATCCCCGCAATGTCCCACAAACGCGTCAAATTCATGAAATTCAACACATGGGTTTTCGAGATACATACTGCTGCTCCTGCGTCCTCCGGTTGTCTGAATGTGCGTACACGTTCTCCAAGGTGATCCGTCGTTGGAATGTTCGCCATCTGTTTGCAAGTGTCCTTGTCCAGAGCAACAAAATCCTCCTCTTTAGCTAGTGCAAATGAGTCATTTTCACCCTCTTGGTCTCATTTATAGCTCTTTGTCATTGCATAGATAGACGTGCATCCTCTCCATCTTATGTTGGTTGCGGTCTTGTGCACATTAAATTGATTGTCCTTCATGCATCCGATCTCCGATTGTCAGTCCGTTCGATCCTGTCATTTTTATCGATCAATCGGCCTCTTTTCCGCATGCTTCCGGCCAATTCCTCGAGGGGGCATGCATATGTCATTATCATTGTCTGGGGCATTTTTATTATTGTTCTTTGAAACAACGCTCAGAATCGCATTGTCTCAAAGAGGGGCAAAATGTAGACACCCAAAAATGGTCAACGCTTGCGAGGTCATACTTTAACATTTGCGCATTGCCTCATTTTAGGTTTTTGCGTCGCATTAACATTTCTCCTATGTCACGCACTTGGTCTTTATCATTTGCGAACATCGAGTCATTCTTCTACATTATTCAATCATCTCGTCCTCGAATTTGGTCTTGTCGACAACATTATCCAGTCATGATTTTGATCAATTTTATCCTGTCGCATCAATGTGCGTATTCATTTGTCATCATTTTGGACATCGTCAATCCTAATTAGGGTTTTGTCCTCCTGTCAATCTTATCAATCTTATCATCAATCTTATCATTTTGGACATCGTCAATCCTAATTAGGGTTTTTGTCCTCTTCTCGATCTTGTCATCTGGCGATTAGTTTATCAATCCTTTCATTTTAAATGATCGATTTGTCATCAATCGTTGTCATGTTCAATCTTGCGATCAATTTGTCATTGATCATGGTCGTTATCAATCTTGTCATTTTGGCGATCGATTTGTCATTGATCGTGGTCATCTTCAATCTTGTCATCTTGCAATCCATTTTGTTGTCGATCCTTGTCCTCTTGTCGATTTTGTCATTTTACGACCAATTTGTCATCGATCGTTATCTATCTCAATTATGTCAATTTGGATCAATTTGTTATTGTTCCTCGTCAATTGGCGCATTTTCTCGAATCAAATCATTTTGTCGCATTGGTCATTTATCAAAATCAAATCATGACATTAATTATCTTTAATCAAGACCTAATTGTCATTTTTGCATTTCTAATTCGTCTTTTAGGGTTTTATGATTTAGTCATTTAACCTAATTTGCCATTTCTTCCTCTAGGATTACTAAATTATTTATTAATCCTAAGTCTTCTCATTACAATTAAATCTTTATTTAATTGGCTAATTATTCTTCTTTGTGAATTGATTAATAAATGAAAAATTATTAATTAATTCACTAATTCTTAAATCCTATTTTTCATCAATTTCTAATTCCAATTTCCTAATTTGTCATCAATTTCAATTTCCTAATTTTTCAAATTTCTAATTCCTTTTCCCTCCTAATTCATCTCCTAATTCCATGGGAATGGCATGTCAATTTGTCATGAAATTGTCATAATTGATAATCAATCAATTTTGACATAGAATGTGTCATAATTTGTCATCAAATTGTCAATCAATCAAATTGTGCATGGAAAGTGCATAATTTGTCATAATTTGTCATATTGATTTGCAATTTCCATTTGAATTGCATCATGCCAATTTTGTGATTTCTCCAATTTCTCTATAAATTGGATAATTTTTCTTCAATTACTTCTTCGAACCCCTTCAATTACTTCTTGAAATCCGAATTGCTGTCAAACTATCAAATCTTAGTTCTAGTACTCTTGAGCTTTTTGCTTTCAATTGTGAGAGCACTTGTAGGTGAGATCCACAAAACTATTGAAGAGGAAAGAACAACAATGGAGCCGCATGGAAGGAGTATTCAATCTTGAATCTGGTTTGCATAATGTTTTCTTTTGAATGCTTCATTTTCATACCTCTATTGAATGTGCTTTAGAATTAGGTTCATTTCAATGAGTATTTCTTTGATTGAGCTATCATGTCTAATGTTTTGATTGATCTACTTATCTTTTGATGAATCCTAATTTCTTACGCCACAAGATCCATAACAAATCCCTTGATGTGGACTTTGCTATTATTCCATCATCCGAACAATTTCGTGTGAAGCTAGGCTATCCTTGGCTATCTTCCATGAAAGCTATTGCTTCTCCTATTCACAAGTGTTTGAAATTTCCCCATAATGGTGAAGTTGTTACTGTCAATCATAGTCTCTTTAAACCAGCTGAAAGAACTTCTAGCGTTCCTATTGATTACTTTTGGCCTAAACAATTCCAATCTCTTCCTCCGCGAAGTGATCATCTTTTTAAATCTTATCAAAAGTGGAAGAAAGATATGATCCTATCTCTAAGTGAACCTAGAACACCCAAACTTGACATTCCTATCGTTCTTGAGAAGGAAGTTCTTCCTTTGAAAGATAAAACTAATGTCTTTCCTCAAGAAGATTCCCAACTCATCCCTATGAATGTGACTATGTCTATATCTAATAAACTTCCTAAAAGTAGACCTATCCCTGCTCGTCATGATGGACTTGGTCTCCTTCCTAAACCAAATATTCCTCCTTTATATGGAGCAGTTCCTCCTCCTTCCTCTTATGGAGAGAAGAGACCTTCCTCTTCTCCTATTGTTCAACCTAAGAGACCACAACCTAAACACCCAAGTGATAAGGATGAGAACATTCCTCCTCCTCAATCTTCGCAACTTCCTACTAAGACTAGACGAAATCGTTCTGCACGTGAATGCCAATGAAAGCATCGTCTTAAAGCTCAGGCAACTGCTTCTCAAACTTTGCAATCCCCAAAAACACCTTCAGCCAATATTATTCCATTTTCTCCTTAGCCAACGATTGAGCCAAAATCTCCTAAACATAAGATGCATGATGGTTTTGATCCTATGCGAGTTAAAGATCCTATTTTTATAAATCTTGATGATGATATAGATGAAAATGTTATTCATGATGAAAATGTTACTCCTGTTCATTCTGATAGTGAATATGAATATGTTGATGTTGATAACCATCTATCTAACGAATTTTCTAAAGCACTTATCCTAGCTCCTAGACAAGAACACTGTGGCTTGTAACATGAACATAGCCCTTGTTTGGATCTTGTGATAGCTCCATCTGTTGTGTTGGATGTTCCTCCTCTAGCGTGTTTCCTGCCTTCCTGAAATGTTGATTAGCAAGATCGGGGGGTAGATGACGTGCTGGACTAGTTTCATTAGCATAGCAGACTCTCTCCTCCTCTCTTGATCTCTTTTGTTACTTCTTCTATGTGTTATTCTCATTCTTCTATTTGTTGTCCTTAGTGTTGTCTACTTGAGGACGATGCAAAACATTGAGATCTCTTTTGGTCTCTCTCATGTTGACTCAAAAGACACATGTGTTCCCTTCTTCTAGGTGACCTTCCTTGATTGGGGAATGAAGAACAATTATGCATACATACATATGATATACATGAATTATCATACAACATACTGACCCCGAGGAAAGCGAAGTCACCTTGTGCTTTGTGTTTTGTGTCTATTATCCTTGGGCTTATCTCACACTTGGGGGCTAAATCCTTGTGATAACGTGCTCCTTTCCTTTCTCATTTCTTATATGTATCACTACCTTAAAGCAATCACCCCCGGTGAGGCATGTGCGATCGCTTTAACGTAGGGGGGCATACATCCCGTCCATATATTTTCAAGATACTTGAAAATTTCTTGACAAACTTAGCTTTGCCTTGAAAATTTTTGATATCTTTCTTGCATGACTCATAGTGAGGGAACCTTACTACTAATAGTCATGGTTCTCCCTCGTGATCTTCCCTTTTACTTTGTCAATCGAAGTCGTAAGATCCTTAGTCCACTGGGGGCTTGGTGTATCTTGCCTCCTTGACGTGGTGAAAGTTTTTCAATGTTGTTTCCTTGTACTTTACCGGAAGTATGAGCGTACGCTTATACTCCCGCTAAAGTGGGGGCTAAATGTAGCATCCTAAAATTGCGACACTTGCAATTTCGACTGCATTTGGGTCTTCACGATGGCGGCGCAACACTGAACCTGAATGGAGACCCCGAAACTTGTTCATGACACCAAAAACTGCATTTTTTAGCACCCTGGCTTGATCCTCCTTGCACCCCGTTGTCCCTGGAGGTGGGACCATGGCGCCTAGCGCCCTAGTCCTTCAGGACTAGGGCGCCCAGCGCCCTGGTCCCCCAGGACCATGGCGCCCAGTGCCCTGGTCCCTGGCCCTATTTTGGGCCCGGTCTCTTTTGGGGCTTCGGGTCTTTAAGTTTGCAAATTGGAAAATAATATTTCCTGGTCGGCCTATGGTCGGGAAAATCAGTCTTTCAACCTTGACAAGTATAAAAACTGCATTTCCTCTCTCATTTTGAAAAAAAGATGAAAAAAAAGGCGGAAGCGATATTCAAACATTCAAGCATTCAAGCATTCCTTCAAGCAATTAATCATTCTAAGTCTCCATTCAAGGCTAAGTGTTGCATTCAAAACAAGGATTCAACCATTGAAGAGGAGATCACTTACAACATACAACATATTACATACATTACACCTTCGCATGTAAGAATACAAACATTCTTACAAGAAGGTATCAGTACTTGTTTACATTACAAACATTTACATTTACAACATTCTCATTTCTTGGTTAATTCCAAAACTGGGGTTTGACCTAAAGGCAAACCCCTCATCCCTAACCCCCCAATCATCCTCTCTTTTCTGTGTGTAGGTTGCAGGTACGCGGCTGTAATTGAAGATCTGGAATCCTTGTGCAGAGACGAACAGATCCCCCTTCGTTTTGCGGATTTGAATACCTTTCTAACGCATTAAACGGTTTGTAATTTGGAGCTAGGATGAGAAAGTTATGCCTTCTCAAAGTGAACTGAAATTTTGATAGTTTTTATAAATCAGATCATCTATGCTTTGGATTTTGGTACTGATTATTTGTGCAGGATCTTGGCTTACACATGACAAAGACTAAAAATCAAATTACTAATGTGTGTTATGCAGATTCGATGGTCAAAGACTACAAATCAAACTTCTGACATGTGTTTTGCAGGTTGCCTTGGAGAAACAACCAAATTGTGTGTTTGAGTTTTCTAATTAGGCACTTAGTGATTTTTTTTAAATAGGTTGGAAATGAACCCTTGTTTGCTTTGTTTTCTAAGTATGACATTGGAGTAGGAGAGTATGCTCTCATCCTTCATAGGGTGATCAGAAATCCAGATCTTCAATACCATGCTTGTCTTGTTGATTGTTTGTTTCCATTAGAGGGCCTGCCTTCCCGACCACTTTGCTTTAGCAAGCAAGTGATAATCGTGAGAAGGGAACGACCCAAAGTGAGTACGGCTAGAATTCCTTGGCATTCTAACTCACTATAAAAAAATACCTGATGGGCGAAAGCTTTGAAGGAAGTGTTACGTGGGAATTGCAGTTACTTGGGAAGTGATGCCCCTTGAAACTCTTTCTCATATCAACATCTAAGTAGGGCCTCTTGGTCTAAATCGTGCTTGCGCGACTACATTTGTTTGGTATCTTGATGGGCTTAATGTCTCAATCATGTTTTCATGACATCAAGGAGTAATGCTTAACAGAAATCCTTACTACATACCTTGTTTTTAGAGGCCAAAAACCCTTCTAGCTACTTGAGAAGGACAAATTCGGATACTTGGAAGAGATACTAAGTTCGCCATGGGGAGATTCCATGGGGACTGATGCTTGGCTGCCCTGAGAAGTGAGTGCCGTGGAGGGGAGCCCGTGGGGTCAAGCATCTATGTATTCTCCTTGAATCCCATAATGAGTCTACCTCTCAAGTACCTAATGTCTTTGCCTACCATAAGGAATGTGGAAATGAGCATGATTGTCTTGAGTCTAAGTTATAACATCTTGTATTCTTTGATTGTCAAAAGTTGAATGTTATCCCATTTCAAAAGCAAAACACATTGATATAACATAAGATCAAACACCAAAGACATTCATCCAACAAACATTCAACAAGATTCAAAGATCATATTCCTAAAGCATGGTTATCCAACAATGTTCAAAAACTTGTCTCAACTCTTATGTCACTTACATTTAGGTTCATCCTAGGTTGCATTTTTCAAAGTCATTATCAAGTATCAAGGTTAAGTTTCATCTAAGTCATACTTCTTTTGCATACCAATAAAAGTCATCCATTTACATGAGTCCTCTTGCATAAGAGTAATATCATTTCATAATTACACCTTAGGTTTCATCTTAGGTTGACATTGTCATACATTTGCATTTGCATAGCCCAAGTCTCTTCATTAAACCTAAGTCATTGTCATATCATATTAAGATCATATACATATTAATTATCCTTTCGCATATAGTCTCAAAACCTAGGTCTTGTCATACTTAAGAAATCCAAATCTTTGATAAACCCTAAGTCATTGTTAAGAGGTCTAGACCTTATCAAAGTCCTTTGTCCTTTTGTCATCAATATCATTTCGTCAAACCTAGCTTAGTATCCAAGCATATAGGGGAGACATTATCATCTTATCCTTTTGTCAATTAAGTCCTTTTGTCCTTTGAGGTCTAGATGTCATTTCAATATTCTAAGGGTCTCTTTTAGATTTGCATTCAAAAGTTTGTCAAAATCTTCAAAAACAACCAAAAACATAGATTGCATTTTCATCTATTTAAGTTGCATTTAGTTGCATATCATATATTATCCTTGAAAAATTCCAAAAATATTGCATTTGCATAGTGACATGTCTATTGAAACAAGGTTCCAAGCACCAATGATGCAACAAAGTTTGACATATCAACCGACAATGCAATCACAATTCTATTCAACCCAACAACAAAGCAACATTGGTCAAACTTATCATGATGATTTAAATGTCCAAATACAAAAACTAGAGGAGAAACTAGCTCAAGAAAAGGAGATATTGGAGCAAAAAGTGATAAACAGTGAGAAGATAAGATCTCAAATGTCCAAAATGTTTCGAAAATTTCCAGGTCAAAATTTTGAGCCAATTGATGTAAGATCTCTTCTTGAACGCTCAGACATACCAGCTCTCCTCTCCCAAATAGAGATGATGAAAAAATTACAAGAAAGGAGACAACATCAATTTCAACATTATGTGCCTCCACAACAAGAACAAGAAGGTGTTTACTATCAATCATATTTTCAACCATCACAACCAATGACACAACCAATTGTTCAACATATGCAACCAACACAACCAATGGTTCAATTTCAACAAAATGTCCAACCAACTATACAATGTCAACAAATGGTTCAACCAATGGTGGAATATCAATGTCAACAACCACAATCACCAATTCAAAAACAAAACTTGCAACATGCACCAAGCCGAATTTTGAACATGTCAAACCAAAATGATCAACATCTAGTTCAATATCAAAAAATGACATCGAATCAGAAACAAGTTCAAATTCAATCAACATATCAATGTCAACAACTACCACCAAACATTCAAAAACAAAGGTTGCAACACACACCAAGCCAAGTTTCAAACATGTCAGAACAGTTAAACCAAGTCCAATATCAAAACATGACATCAAATCAAAAACAAGTTCAAATTCCAAGTCCAACTATGTCAAAACCTCGAAAGAAAGGTGGCCTTATTGCAATGCTCTTAAGGAAAAAACTAAGTGAGTCTTTTGAGGAAGATAAAGATAATACACTTATGTCTAGCAATGCCTCATCCCCTCACAAGAAAATTGACTCTCCAGTGGCATCTATCCCTACACCTTTAAAAGTTTCACAAGAACCTTCCATATTGTCCTCATTAAACAATACACCTAAGGATGCAGTTATCCAAGAGCTATCCATAATTGATTGCCAAGATAATCCAATTCATGATGCACATCCTTGTCATGTTTCAGAAATACAAGACCCAATGCCACCATGCACTTTATTGCCATTACCTGTTTTAGAGGACCCCATTCGAAGTCCCTCTTCCTCATGTTCAAGCATTGATTCCTTGCCAGAATCCATCACAAATTTTCAAAGTGCCTTTCCTTCATGCCAAAGCATTAATCCCTTGTCAGAATCCTCCATGCATATCCAAAGTCCAACCTCATGTCAAGAGGATAGTTTAGAGCATGAAGAAACGTGTCCTAAGGAAAATCAAGATCAAGATCCTGAAACCTTATCACCCCATCCAATTGTTGACCAGGACCCCATGTTCCCAGACACTCATGATGATTCCCCTATTCTTGTCCATCTTATCCAAAGTCCTATTGACACTCCATTCCCCGAGCAAGATCATGATATCCCAGTCCATTCAATCCCAAATGATCCCCTTTCATTCCAAGAACACAATATCCTTTCAAATCCCATTGACATTCCACTTCCTGAGAAAGATCCAGATATCCTTTCCATCCTTTCCGATGATCCCATTGAAAGTCAAGAGCAAAGCACCTTTAAAGAAGATTCCAATGATCTTCCTCCTTGTCAAGATCAAATTATTCCTTCAGATCCTCCACAAGATCCACTTGTCCCTCCACCTCCAGGTCCTAATCCCGCATATCCACTCCAAGATTGCATTTCTTTTGACGATCCCATTATTTCTTCCATTCCATCTCTTGAAGAGCCTATCATTGAACCATGTCTACTACACAATCCTAATCCCCCTCATGATCCTGATACCCCTCATGATTCTAACGTGTCAGTGCAAGATGTTCATGAATCCTCGACATGCATAATGGGTTCTTCCACTTTGGTGCAATCTGATCCACTTCAGGATCCCATTATTTCTCTCATATCATATCCACCTCATAATGGACTCGCGTCTTCTTCCCAAAGAAAAGAGTCTCCTACAAGTCAAGATATTGATAAAGGCAAAGGGGTATATCTCCATAAGAAAGAATCCCTTCATGTTAAAGAAGATCTTAATGGTCATGGCTACAAAGCTCACACTCAAGGCGTTAGTATCCCTTCAAAGTCAAAATCCAAATGTCCACCTTCCCCATCATCGCTTCCATCCATTCTAGGTCCCTATATCCCTCCATCTCCTATGCAACATCAACAAAGGCACACATCTTGGAGAACCTTCCATCCATCCCACATGCCTCCATATCATTCCCATCCACACCAACATTCTTTCCCTCATCCAAGCAATTTGGATGCCAAGTATAAGCATCATAAGTCTAGAAATCCACATGTATTCAAGGATCAACATGTCCAATATAATCGACATGTCAAAACAAAGAACAATATGATCCAAAAAGAAAAAGAAATATCCAAAAGGCCACAAAGGCCCACTGAGCAAAATCAAGCAAAGTCAAAATATATATGGGTTCCTAAATCCCTTGTGCAAGCAATGCACTCCAAGGAACCACAAAAGCATGAAAAATCAAAAACCATGTGGATCCCTAAGAAGCTCCTTGAAGCACAAAAGCCTAAGGAAATATCCAACTTGGCATCCAAAATTGCTGTTTCTCCATCCAAATCATCCAAGTCTATTCCTCCATCACCTTCTTCATCTATTTTGGGCCCTTATGTCCCAAAATCCCAAGCTATTCCTCCATCAAAATCTCAAGATCCAAAATACATCTTTCCTCCATCAATTCACCACCCGTCAAGGTGTGTGCCAATGTCGATCTTGCCAACATTTCCATCCACTGAAGCCCAATTCTTCCAACACCTTATCCATTATCCAATGCATATTTTCCATCCTTCCATCCCTCTCGTTCAATCCTTTGCATAAATCCTTGCCTTAGTCTCATCTCATTTTCCATGTCCTTATCCTACCAACGTCTTTGAGCATACTTTTAAAGGTCATGGTCCATTCTTTTCAAGGCTACTATCCAAATAAAAAGACGCTTGAGTCCTTCTTCCATCCCCTATCATGTGTCCATCTTCTTCTGAAAAAGTCAAAAAAGAAAAAAAAACGTGAAAAAAAAAAGAAAGACAAAAGAAAAAAAAATAATAAAGAAAAATAATTCGTCCACTAGTGAAAACCTGGCAAACAGGCGCTTTGGGCAAGTACCGTGATGAAAACCTGGCAAACAGGCGTCATGTGTAATCTATGAACTTCTTGCACACCACGCTTGGGGGCAAGTTTTATCCTTCATATCCTTTTGTCCTTCATTGTTCCATTATCCTATCAAACCCCTACCATTACCCTTCATATCCTATTGTCCCTCATGTCCAATTCCCCTTTTCCACATTTGATCTTGACAAGGCTGAGGATCGTCATGAGCATCATGCATCTTGTTTGCAGCTTTTAGTCCATCATAGCTTTTGGTCATTTGCCCATTTGCTTATTTCAACCTTTCATCCATATTCCCTGTCTTATTGCAACTTTCTACCATTATCCCATAGCCAATCCCGACCTTCAGTCCATGTCCCTTATCCATTCTTGATCTTGCTTATCCTATCCATATCTTATCACTATCCAAACACTCTTTTTCATTCCTCGATCTTGATTTGACATAAGGACACAAAAATTTAAACATGTTTTTCAAAAACCTCTTGACATGTCCTTCATGCCATGTTCCTGCTTTACATTGTCATATCCAGTCTCTTGTCCCATCATGCAATAGCCCTTGAAAATTGCATCCATATTGTCTCCATAATAAAAGGCCTTTGTCTTCCCTCTATCCACCATCATTTCAGCAAGCCTATTTATTCACCTGTCATATTCCTTGCCTTGCTAGACACTAGGGGCAAAAAAAAAAATTGAAAAATTTCCAAAAAAAAAAATCAAATAATGTCCTGAAAAAATTCCAAAAAAAATCAAATAATGTCCTGAAATAATCTAAAAAAAAATCTCAAAATGTCATGAAAAAAGTCATAAAAATTGAAAAATGTCATGAAAAAATTCATAAAAATCGAAAAATGACCTGAAATAAGATCATAAAAATTGAAAAAAGTCCTGAAAAAAAAAAATTTCTAAAAATCAAATAATGTCCTGAAGAAATCCATAAAAATCGAAAAATGTCCTGAAAAAATCCATAAAAATCAAATAAAGTCCTGAAAAAATGAACAAAAAAAATTGTAAAACTCCAAAAACCAAAAACATGCATTTTTGCAATAAAGTATTCCCTTTATGCATTGTCAGATCAGTGAGCATTCCTCCAACGACTTGTAATCAAACATCGTGCTTTAATGAAATCATGCGTTAATAGATGAACCTTTTCAGTCAACTCAAACATTCAAACTGATCAAAATTGTCTTCTCACTCGAATATCAGCATCGAAAATCATTTGTCCTTGTCACATTATCATGGGTCTTATACAGGGTGTGGTATACTCGAAACCAGACTGTGTCCTGTCTTAGACGGGGTACCACATTTCCTGAAACCAGACAGCATGATCGTCCTATCAGCACGTTCAACTTTTGACAATGAAGATCAAGATGTTTGTTTGATTTGCTTGAATTTGTGAGTCTTATCTTTTTATTGATTTATCTTTGGCTTCGATCATGTCCCTATGTTGCTCGATGATGTCACTAAGTGATTTAGAGTGACCGGGATGGCTCATGATCCTTTTCTTTTTTGATTGTGATTGTTGCTTGTCTATGCTGTGTCTGTCTTTTGCAAAAAGAGTTGCATTTCAGCTATGGCCTTCAATGCCATGATGCTACACTCCAAAAAACCAAAAACATGCATTTTTGCAATAATTATCCCTTTTTGTGCATCGACAGATCACTGAGCATTCCTCCAATGACATTCGCAATCATACGCTATGCTTTAATGAAATCATGCTTTAACAGATGAACTTTTTCAATCCAAATCAAACATTCCAATTGATCAAAATTGTCATATCAATTGAATATCACCATCAATATCACTTGTCCTTGTCATCATTATCATGGGTCTTATACAGGGTGTGGTATACTCGAAACCAGACTGTGTCCTGTCTTAGACGGGGTACCACATTTCCTGAAACCAGACAGCATGATCGTCCTATCAGCACGTTCAACTTTTGACAATAAAGATCAAGATGTTTGTTTGATTTGCTTGAATTTGTGAGTCTTCTCATTTTATTGATTTATCTTTGGCTTCGATCATGTCCCTATGTTGCTCGATGATGTCACTGAGTGATTTAGAGTAACCGAGATGGCTCATGATCCTTTTCTTTTCTGATTGTGATTGTCGTTTGTCTGTGATGTGTCTGTCTTTTGCAAATCGGGTTGCATTTTAGCTCTGGCCTTCAATGCCATGATGCTACGCATCCATTTTGCTAAATAAAAATAAAGGTTCTCACCTACAAAGTGCATTACTGAAAGCAAATTTTCATCATCTCTAACTGTCTTCTATCTCATTTCTTCTTACTAACATTTCTTCCGTCCGGTCGGATAGTCAGTTCGGTCTAGTGCTCTAATATCCACGCACATATGCTGCATCCTGCATCCATTTGGTTAGTACATTTGCATTCCATCACATATTACATCAAGCATTTTATCCATTTCATTTCATAAATGCATCAAAAATACATAAAAATGCATCCATACATGTTCATAAACCAGTGCATAAGTCATTCATACATGCAAAAAAACATAAGTCATAACATATTGCATCCATCATGTCGATGCATATCATATCACATATCATAATAATATCGGAGTACAAAATTGGACTGTCTGTCCTAAGTATGACCCGCAGGCTGACTACAAAATGTCAAACTACATAATGTCCACTGTCTGTCATACGGAGCACGTGCCTTTGTCACTGGGTGCTTCCTCTGTCCTCCTCATCCCCGCAATGTCCCACAAACGCGTCAAATTCATGAAATTCAACACATGGGTTTTCGAGATACATACTGCTGCTCCTGCGTCCTCCGGTTGTCTGAATGTGCGTACACGTTCTCCAAGGTGATCCGTCGTTGGAATGTTCGCCATCTGTTTGCAAGTGTCCTTGTCCAGAGCAACAAAATCCTCCTCTTTAGCTAGTGCAAATGAGTCATTTTCACCCTCTTGGTCTCATTTATAGCTCTTTGTCATTGCATAGATAGACGTGCATCCTCTCCATCTTATGTTGGTTGCGGTCTTGTGCACATTAAATTGATTGTCCTTCATGCATCCGATCTCCGATTGTCAGTCCGTTCGATCCTGTCATTTTTATCGATCAATCGGCCTCTTTTCCGCATGCTTCCGGCCAATTCCTCGAGGGGGCATGCATATGTCATTATCATTGTCTGGGGCATTTTTATTATTGTTCTTTGAAACAACGCTCAGAATCGCATTGTCTCAAAGAGGGGCAAAATGTAGACACCCAAAAATGGTCAACGCTTGCGAGGTCATACTTTAACATTTGCGCATTGCCTCATTTTAGGTTTTTGCGTCGCATTAACATTTCTCCTATGTCACGCACTTGGTCTTTATCATTTGCGAACATCGAGTCATTCTTCTACATTATTCAATCATCTCGTCCTCGAATTTGGTCTTGTCGACAACATTATCCAGTCATGATTTTGATCAATTTTATCCTGTCGCATCAATGTGCGTATTCATTTGTCATCATTTTGGACATCGTCAATCCTAATTAGGGTTTTGTCCTCCTGTCAATCTTATCAATCTTATCATCAATCTTATCATTTTGGACATCGTCAATCCTAATTAGGGTTTTTGTCCTCTTCTCGATCTTGTCATCTGGCGATTAGTTTATCAATCCTTTCATTTTAAATGATCGATTTGTCATCAATCGTTGTCATGTTCAATCTTGCGATCAATTTGTCATTGATCATGGTCGTTATCAATCTTGTCATTTTGGCGATCGATTTGTCATTGATCGTGGTCATCTTCAATCTTGTCATCTTGCAATCCATTTTGTTGTCGATCCTTGTCCTCTTGTCGATTTTGTCATTTTACGACCAATTTGTCATCGATCGTTATCTATCTCAATTATGTCAATTTGGATCAATTTGTTATTGTTCCTCGTCAATTGGCGCATTTTCTCGAATCAAATCATTTTGTCGCATTGGTCATTTATCAAAATCAAATCATGACATTAATTATCTTTAATCAAGACCTAATTGTCATTTTTGCATTTCTAATTCGTCTTTTAGGGTTTTATGATTTAGTCATTTAACCTAATTTGCCATTTCTTCCTCTAGGATTACTAAATTATTTATTAATCCTAAGTCTTCTCATTACAATTAAATCTTTATTTAATTGGCTAATTATTCTTCTTTGTGAATTGATTAATAAATGAAAAATTATTAATTAATTCACTAATTCTTAAATCCTATTTTTCATCAATTTCTAATTCCAATTTCCTAATTTGTCATCAATTTCAATTTCCTAATTTTTCAAATTTCTAATTCCTTTTCCCTCCTAATTCATCTCCTAATTCCATGGGAATGGCATGTCAATTTGTCATGAAATTGTCATAATTGATAATCAATCAATTTTGACATAGAATGTGTCATAATTTGTCATCAAATTGTCAATCAATCAAATTGTGCATGGAAAGTGCATAATTTGTCATAATTTGTCATATTGATTTGCAATTTCCATTTGAATTGCATCATGCCAATTTTGTGATTTCTCCAATTTCTCTATAAATTGGATAATTTTTCTTCAATTACTTCTTCGAACCCCTTCAATTACTTCTTGAAATCCGAATTGCTGTCAAACTATCAAATCTTAGTTCTAGTACTCTTGAGCTTTTTGCTTTCAATTGTGAGAGCACTTGTAGGTGAGATCCACAAAACTATTGAAGAGGAAAGAACAACAATGGAGCCGCATGGAAGGAGTATTCAATCTTGAATCTGGTTTGCATAATGTTTTCTTTTGAATGCTTCATTTTCATACCTCTATTGAATGTGCTTTAGAATTAGGTTCATTTCAATGAGTATTTCTTTGATTGAGCTATCATGTCTAATGTTTTGATTGATCTACTTATCTTTTGATGAATCCTAATTTCTTACGCCACAAGATCCATAACAAATCCCTTGATGTGGACTTTGCTATTATTCCATCATCCGAACAATTTCGTGTGAAGCTAGGCTATCCTTGGCTATCTTCCATGAAAGCTATTGCTTCTCCTATTCACAAGTGTTTGAAATTTCCCCATAATGGTGAAGTTGTTACTGTCAATCATAGTCTCTTTAAACCAGCTGAAAGAACTTCTAGCGTTCCTATTGATTACTTTTGGCCTAAACAATTCCAATCTCTTCCTCCGCGAAGTGATCATCTTTTTAAATCTTATCAAAAGTGGAAGAAAGATATGATCCTATCTCTAAGTGAACCTAGAACACCCAAACTTGACATTCCTATCGTTCTTGAGAAGGAAGTTCTTCCTTTGAAAGATAAAACTAATGTCTTTCCTCAAGAAGATTCCCAACTCATCCCTATGAATGTGACTATGTCTATATCTAATAAACTTCCTAAAAGTAGACCTATCCCTGCTCGTCATGATGGACTTGGTCTCCTTCCTAAACCAAATATTCCTCCTTTATATGGAGCAGTTCCTCCTCCTTCCTCTTATGGAGAGAAGAGACCTTCCTCTTCTCCTATTGTTCAACCTAAGAGACCACAACCTAAACACCCAAGTGATAAGGATGAGAACATTCCTCCTCCTCAATCTTCGCAACTTCCTACTAAGACTAGACGAAATCGTTCTGCACGTGAATGCCAATGAAAGCATCGTCTTAAAGCTCAGGCAACTGCTTCTCAAACTTTGCAATCCCCAAAAACACCTTCAGCCAATATTATTCCATTTTCTCCTTAGCCAACGATTGAGCCAAAATCTCCTAAACATAAGATGCATGATGGTTTTGATCCTATGCGAGTTAAAGATCCTATTTTTATAAATCTTGATGATGATATAGATGAAAATGTTATTCATGATGAAAATGTTACTCCTGTTCATTCTGATAGTGAATATGAATATGTTGATGTTGATAACCATCTATCTAACGAATTTTCTAAAGCACTTATCCTAGCTCCTAGACAAGAACACTGTGGCTTGTAACATGAACATAGCCCTTGTTTGGATCTTGTGATAGCTCCATCTGTTGTGTTGGATGTTCCTCCTCTAGCGTGTTTCCTGCCTTCCTGAAATGTTGATTAGCAAGATCGGGGGGTAGATGACGTGCTGGACTAGTTTCATTAGCATAGCAGACTCTCTCCTCCTCTCTTGATCTCTTTTGTTACTTCTTCTATGTGTTATTCTCATTCTTCTATTTGTTGTCCTTAGTGTTGTCTACTTGAGGACGATGCAAAACATTGAGATCTCTTTTGGTCTCTCTCATGTTGACTCAAAAGACACATGTGTTCCCTTCTTCTAGGTGACCTTCCTTGATTGGGGAATGAAGAACAATTATGCATACATACATATGATATACATGAATTATCATACAACATACTGACCCCGAGGAAAGCGAAGTCACCTTGTGCTTTGTGTTTTGTGTCTATTATCCTTGGGCTTATCTCACACTTGGGGGCTAAATCCTTGTGATAACGTGCTCCTTTCCTTTCTCATTTCTTATATGTATCACTACCTTAAAGCAATCACCCCCGGTGAGGCATGTGCGATCGCTTTAACGTAGGGGGGCATACATCCCGTCCATATATTTTCAAGATACTTGAAAATTTCTTGACAAACTTAGCTTTGCCTTGAAAATTTTTGATATCTTTCTTGCATGACTCATAGTGAGGGAACCTTACTACTAATAGTCATGGTTCTCCCTCGTGATCTTCCCTTTTACTTTGTCAATCGAAGTCGTAAGATCCTTAGTCCACTGGGGGCTTGGTGTATCTTGCCTCCTTGACGTGGTGAAAGTTTTTCAATGTTGTTTCCTTGTACTTTACCGGAAGTATGAGCGTACGCTTATACTCCCGCTAAAGTGGGGGCTAAATGTAGCATCCTAAAATTGCGACACTTGCAATTTCGACTGCATTTGGGTCTTCACGATGGCGGCGCAACACTGAACCTGAATGGAGACCCCGAAACTTGTTCATGACACCAAAAACTGCATTTTTTAGCACCCTGGCTTGATCCTCCTTGCACCCCGTTGTCCCTGGAGGTGGGACCATGGCGCCTAGCGCCCTAGTCCTTCAGGACTAGGGCGCCCAGCGCCCTGGTCCCCCAGGACCATGGCGCCCAGTGCCCTGGTCCCTGGCCCTATTTTGGGCCCGGTCTCTTTTGGGGCTTCGGGTCTTTAAGTTTGCAAATTGGAAAATAATATTTCCTGGTCGGCCTATGGTCGGGAAAATCAGTCTTTCAACCTTGACAAGTATAAAAACTGCATTTCCTCTCTCATTTTGAAAAAAAGATGAAAAAAAAGGCGGAAGCGATATTCAAACATTCAAGCATTCAATCATTCCTTCAAGCAATTAATCATTCTAAGTCTCCATTCAAGGCTAAGTGTTGCATTCAAAACAAGGATTCAACCATTGAAGAGGAGATCACTTACAACATACAACATATTACATACATTACACCTTCGCATGTAAGAATACAAACATTCTTACAAGAAGGTATCAGTACTTGTTTACATTACAAACATTTACATTTACAACATTCTCATTTCTTGGTTAATTCCAAAACTGGGGTTTGACCTAAAGGCAAACCCCTCATCCCTAACCCCCCAATCATCCTCTCTTTTCTGTGTGTAGGTTGCAGGTACGCGGCTGTAATTGAAGATCTGGAATCCTTGTGCAGAGACGAACAGATCCCCCTTCGTTTTGCGGATTTTTCGGAGGATCGTGTGCACGCCGGGTGCTATCGTCCCATCAACTTTCACTCAAATTTGTAGAACAACACCGTCTCGACATTTTACTGCTAATTCTAGGTCTGCAGCTTCACCCCATATCCCTATCTCTGTTTATAAGCGAAGCTTTCCTACTTTACATGCATTCCTAGTTCAATCTTTCTATCTACATTCTTTACAAAAGAGGGTATCCTTGATGTCTCAACCCTTGAAACTCATATAGAATCCAATCTTGCATTGCATGGGATTGGATCTTGTGGGTTTCAACCCCTCTTTTGAATCTAAAGTCTCTCCTAAGTGAAAACCATCAACCCTAGTGACTCTCCCTTCTCTCTCCTTGGAGTTGGGGAGGGGAGAACGACTAGGGTTCAATTTTTCCGCTTTACAATAATGTCATTAATTGTTTTCATGAGTCAAATGAGTATGTTTCCACCCTGAGAATAAAGGGACAAGATCCTTCTTGTGCAATCACCACTCATTGATCCAAAATAGTCCTGAAAGGAGCTTCTGCAGCTCCTCCCAAACCAACTCCTGCAAGTCAGTATAATCTCTTGGATCATCTAGGAAAGACACTTGTGCAAATCTTAATCCTTGAGTTGTTGAAAATGTCCCCCATGCATTGTGCAATCCTAGATAAAGCTTTAATCGAGTCCATTCTCCCGACAGATATTGATGTTGACCAATTTCAAGCCCGGATTGGACATCTAGCTGTTTCCCAAAATGTCGCATTTTCTGACAATGATATCTCACCTGATAAGCTCCTCACAATGATCCTTTACACCTTGAAGTCTTTGTTCATAACTGCAAAATCCGACGAGTCTTGATAGATGGCAGAGCAGGTCTTAATATTTGTACCTTGAGAGTGGTCATTGGCCTTGGTTATACAGAAAATGACATTGATGCTTCCAAAAGAATAACAATCAAAGCATATGATGATGCTGAGCGCCCATCCAAAGGGATAATTACATTGCCTATCCGAGTCGGTCCAGTGACAGAAAACACTTTCCTGCAGGTCCTAGACCTTGATCTCCCTTATAATATGATCCTTGGCCGTCCATGGATCCATGCAATGAAAGCAGTTCCATCCACCTATCATCAATGTTTAAAATATCTTTACAATGGAAATGAGGTAACAATTCCAGGAGATCCTAATCCATTTCAATTTTGTGCTACTCTAAAGGGTACCCCTCAGCAGCAAGTTCCAGTCAATAGAGAGGCCAAATCACGTAGCTATGTGGATCCTAATGAATTGTTAGATGTTGTCAAAGGAAAATTAAAGATACAAGACCAAGGATGCGGAGAATATTCAATGGATCAAACATTCCTCATCGGGAATTTACCAATATCTCCAAAATCATATGGCAAACCGCATTTATTGCAAAAGGAGCCTAAGGTCATTATTCAATATTAGCCTCCCACTACATTTACAAGATGGGGTGAACTTGACAAGGAAACGTTAGATGATGATGTCATAGATTGGCTTTATAAGGATCCAACTGAGACCCCATCTGTCAAATTGCCCGTGGAACGGTATGACAAAGGATTCACTATGCTGCAAAAGAAAGGATATGACGGCTGCAGTGGTTTAGGCCTGAACAACAATGGAAGGCTAGAACCTGTTATACCCAAGAGACGACCTCCAACTTTAGGGTTAGGTTTTGTACCATTGCGAATTAGACCCTCATCTTCCAAAGTGACCACGCGTGGAAAAGGGCATGACTCTGATGATGAAATAACACCTGAGGACACCCAACCCGAAACTGATTCCAATGAATGGGAGTGGAGTTCCTTTTCTTCTAGCTCCTATGCCCTTGACAATATTTTCATTGACCCTGATAATTTGCCTATGGAAGACAAACATGAAATAACTCCTCTTCCTAAAACATGTCCTAATGCTTGGATAGAGTCATTCTGGGACCCAAGCTCCGAATCAGATACAAGCAGTTCAGATAGTGACACCACAGATGTTCACATCTTTACCATATCAGCCCTTTCTCTCCTTAACACTAATGATGACATGCCCCTCATCTATCCCCATCTTATCCAACATGACCAACAAGAACCGCTCACATTGGACTATTTTCAAAATGACGAAGCAATTGCAGAATTCCTTGGACTACGGGAAGGCATACCACAAGGTGATCATAAGGCAGGATTTGCTATTGACCTAGATTCCACCGCATATATTGGGGAGTCCACTCCCTCTTCCAGTCATCAAAATGAAAAAAGAAAAGAAAAAGTAAAAAATCAAAAGAATAGATCTCTGAGTGAAAACCGTAAGGCACTCTCTGATCATACAAAAGTAAAAATAAAAGACGTACCTGCGGGTGAAAACCTCTCTAAGGTGTCCAAAGGTGGAAGAGTGGACATACCCCTATCAAGTCAGGACAAATCAACATTGCTAGTGGAAATGACCGAGGAAATCAATTTGGGTACACCTGACAACCCTAAGGTCATTCATTTTGCTGCTTCTTTATCACAACAGGAAAAGATAGACTTTGTCAATTTCTTTCTTGAGAAGAAGATCAGTTTTGCATGGTCCTATGCAGATATGCCTGGCCTCGATCTAGAATTGGTTCTTCATCATTTGCCACTAAAATCCGATGCCAAGCTTGTCAAACAGAAACTTAGAAAGATGCATCCCCAGGTGGCTCTTTTGGTCAAGGTGGAACTAAAAAAATTACTAGATGTGGGCTTTATCAGACCCATTGATTATGCAGACTGGATTTCAAATTTAGTACCAGTTAGCAAGGTAACTAGGGGCATCAGAATCTGCACAGATTTTAGGGATCTCAATAAAGCATGCCCTAAAGATGATTTTCCATTGCCAAATATCGACATCATAGTGGACATGACTGCTGGATATGAGATGCTTTCATTGATGGATGGTTTCTCCGGCTATAACCAAATTCGCATTGCTCCTGAAGATCAACATAAGACAACATTCACCTATGCTTGGGGTACCTACTGTTGGAATGTGATGCCCTTTGGTCTTAAAAATGCAGGCGCAACATATCAAAGAGCAATGATGACAATTTTTCATGATTTCATGCATACTTTGATGGAGGACTATGTTGATGACTTGTTATGCAAATATGTCACAAGAGATAGTCATCTAGCCATCCTGGTCCCAATCTTTGACCGAATGGAGACATACAAGCTTAGACCTTTGGTGTCACAGCTGGCAAGTTACTAGGGTACATTGTTTCTCATAGAGGCATTGAGGTCGGCCCCGCCAAGGTTAAAGCAATAATGGATATGCCTCCTCCTTCTAATCTTTGTCAATTACGTAGTCTGCAAGGAAAGCTCTAGTCAATTCGTCGTTTCATAGCTCAGTTGGCCAATAAATGTCATCCATTCCAGCATCTACTGCATAAAGGTGTCGCTTTTAAATGGACTGAGCAATGCCAATCAGCCTTTCAAGCTCTCAAAGACTATTTGTTGTCACCGCCTATTCTAATGCCTCCTATAGAAGGAAAGCCTTTTATATTGTATATTTCTGCAACTGAAATGGCATTAGGAGTTCTCTTGGCCCAACAAGATGAGAACGGCAAAGAGCGAGCTATTTACTATATCAGCCGGACACTGGTAGGCTATGAGCTAAATTATTCAACTATTGAAAGGGAATGCTTAGCAGTGGTATTTGCAATGCAAAAGCTCTGACATTATATGTTAAGCCACCAAACATTGTTGGTTGCAAAAATTGATCCCCTAAAGTACTTGCTTAGTCGAGCAGCTTTGACGGGTCGCCTAGCAAAGTGGGTCATGATTCTCAGTGAATTTGACATTAAGTATATGGAGCGAAAGGCGATAAAAGGACAAGTCATAGCAGATCAACTTGCAGAGGCTCCTATTTATGATGATCCCATGTTGACCGATTTTCCAGGTGAACCATTCTTTGCTCTCACGTCCTCTAATGAATGGAAGTTATACTTTGATGGATCCCATACCAAGTTCGGGTCCGGAGCAGGCATCTTGTTTGTCACCCCTCAAGGTGATGCTATTCCAAAGTCCTACAGAATAACTTTCCACTGTACCAATAACATTGCAGAGTATGAAGCACTAGTCACAGGACTCCGAGTAGCGGTCCACTGGAACATCAAGCATTTGCAAGTTTATGGAGATTCTCAATTAGTCATACGTCAAGTCAATGATGACTACGAAACAAAAGATGAAAAACTTATTCCCTATAAGCACATGGTAGATTTCTTCAAGACAAAATTCACGGCTATCCATTTCAGTCAAGTTCCAAGAATGCAAAACAAGTCAGCAGATGCGATGGCTACGATTGCTTCCATGTTGAATATGCCCCACAATATGGACAAATGTGAATTTTTAGTTGAACAATTGTTGGTTCCTTCTTTTGACATTCTGACAGCAGATGTGATGTGCGTTCTTGTTGGTCCCAACTCCCCATGGTACAATGACGTATATCAATATTTGAAATCCCAAACCTTACCACCTAACCTTTCTGCTAACCAACGCCGAGCCTTTATCCGACAGACAGCCAAATATGTCATCATCACCGACACCCTTTACCGTCGTTCTTTTGACCATACCCTCCTCAGGTGTTTGGATTCTGACGAAGCACAAACGACTTTACACGAGGTTCACGATGGTATATGTGGGGGCCATTTCAATGGTCTAAGCTTAGCCAAAAAGTTGCTTCGTGCTGGGTATTATTGGCCCACTTTAGAAAAAGATGTTCATGATTTTGTTAAGAAGTGATACAAATGCCAGATTCATGGAAACTACATTCATGCACCAGCCCAAGAGCTTCATTCTGTCATATCTCCATGGCCCTTTTCTCAATGGGGATTGGATCTTATTGGCAAGATTCACCCGACATTTGCCAATGGACATAAGTTCATCATTACAGCCACAGAGTATTTTACAAAATGGATCGAGGCTATCCCCATGACCTATATCACAGGTGTCCAAATTTCAAAATTCTTGCTGAATTATATCATATGCCGGTATGGGGTTCCCCTTGCCATAGTCACAGATAATGGTCGCCCCTTCAAGAATAAAGATGTTAAAGAACTCTGTGAGAAGTTTCATATCCAACACCGTTTCTCCAGTTCATATTATCCACAGGGGAATGGTCAAGCTGAACCATCAAATAAAACCATTATCAAGATCCTAAAGAAGGTTGTCAATGACGCTGGTCGAGATTGGCATGTACAGTTGAAGCCAGCACTATGGGCCTATCACACTTCCATCCGCACACCTTATTCCTTGGTGTATGGTGCGGAAGCTATTTTACCTTTGGAGGTGGAGATTCCTTCCTTGTGTGTTTCCTTACAACATCTGATTGATGATGAGACACACAGAGTCTCTCAGCTGCACCAGCTTGAGATGTTAGATGAGAAACGTCAGACAGCTCTGACACATTTGCAAGCATATCAAAACCATCTCCGTCGCTCTTATAATAAGAAGGTCAAAGGGCGACACTTCGAAGTGGGAGATCTGGTTTTAAAGGCAAATCCCAAGAATGCATAGTCTACTGACATCATCAAAGGCAAGTTTGAACCTAATTGGGTTGGTCCTTTCATAGTGACTGTAGCTTATGGCTCGGGGGCATATCAGCTTGCCACTCCAGAAGGTGAACCTTTGTCTGATCCTGTCAACAGTATGCATCTTCGCAAGTACTGGGCATAATTTTCTATTAGCATTTCTTCAAATATGATCTTGAAAAAATACAAAAAAAAAATGCAAAGAACAGTGAAAAAAAAGAGCAAAAGAGTAAAGAAAAAATGATTCGCCCTCTAGTGAAAACTTGGTAAACAGGCACTTTGGGCAAGTACCATGGTGAAAACCTGGCAATCAGGCGCCATGAGTAATAAGATTATTGCTCCGTCATCTGTCATGACCTCTAGTTATTCTTTTTCTTGGCCAGTTTATCATGTCTATCTTCGTCTTGACCCAATGTCCTATTCCAAGCATGTTATCGGTCAACATCATTGTCTTGCATACTCCGGTTTCTTGTACATATGTTTTGGTCCCGGTTTATGTATATCTTTCAGATGCGCATTGGGTCCGTTCCTCTTGTCATGATCAATCGCTGGAACTTTTGCACTGAAAAAAAAATCTCATAAAAAATTGAAAAATGTCCTAAAAAAATCTCATAAAAATCAAAAAATGTCCTGGCAAAATCTCATAAAAATTGAAAAATGTCCTAAAAAAATCATAAAAATTGAAAAACGTCCTGAAATAATCCAAAAAAATCAAATAAAGTCCTGAAAAAAAAAAGCAAAAAAAAAAACCAAATCCAAAAACAAGCATTTTGCAATAAATATCCTCTTGATGCATAAGACAAATCACTGAGTATACATCCAACGGCAATCCATCCAACACTGTGCTTTAATGAAATCACGCTTAAACTAATCAACCCAGACATTCAAATTGATCCGAATTGTCATATCAATCAACCTCAAAATCATTTGTCCTTGGCACACTATCATGGGTCTTATACAGAGCGTGGTATACTCGAAACCAGACTATGTCCTGTCTTAGATGGGGTATCACATGTCCTGAAACCAGACAGCATGATCGTCCTATCAACACTTTCAACTTTTGACAATGAAGATCAAGATGTTTATTTGATTTGTTGGAATTTGTGCATCTTATCTTTTTATTGATTTATCTTTGGCTTCGATCATGTTCCTATGTTGCTCAATGATGTCACTGAGTGATTTAGAGTGACCGGGATGGATCATGATTCTTTTCCTTGTGATTGATGTTTGTCTGTGATGTGTCTGTCTTTTGCAAAAAGGGTTGCATTTCAGCTCTAGCCTTCAATGCCATGATGCTAAGCATCCATTTTGCTACATTAAAATAAAGGTTCTCACCTACAAAGTGCATTACTGAAAGCAAGTTTTTCTTCGTCTCTCATTGTCCTCTGTTGCATTTTCTGCTTACTAACATTTCTTCCATCAGTTCAGATAGTCAGTTCGGTCTAGTGCTCCGATCCCCAAACATACATGCTGCATCCTGCATTCATTGGTTAGTACATTTGCATTACATCAAGCATCCTATCAAGCATTTTATCCATTTCATATTATAAATGCATCAAAAAAGCACAAAAAAAAAAAACATCCATACATGTTCCACAATGGTACATAAACAGTGCATAAGTCATCCATACATGGCAAATAATATAAGTCATAACATGTTGCATCTCATCATATCGATGCATATCATATATCATGATAATATCGGAGTACAAAAATTGGACTGTCTATCCTAAGTATGGCCCGAAGGTTGACTACAAAAATGTCAAACGACATAATGTCCACTGTCTATCATAAGGAGCATGTGCCTCTGTCACTGGGTGCTCCCTCTGTTCTCCTCATCCCTGCCATGTCTCACGGATGATGTCCCTCCTGGTCCTGGCTGTGGTGGTCTCATAGGTCCACTCACCCCCATGCTACTCAATGACCTCTGAGAGCGTGCCCTGCTCTCTGTCCTCGATCATGCCCGATATGAAGGCGCTCTCTGCTCTGGTGGGACTGTACTCTCATATAATGTCCTCCAATGGCGTATCTCCTCTCCGGTCTCTACCAACATCTATGCCATCTCCCGTGCACTGGCATCCCAAATCAACCCAATATACTTAGTGACTTTGTGTTCCTCTCACTGTGCCTGAGCAATTGCTGCATCTCGAGCTGCTGTGAGTCTGGCTATCTCCGTTCTGAACTGATCCTGTTGTCTCTCTAATGTCGCAATGTGATCCTGCTGACTCGCTATGGTAGCCCTACACATCTCCATCTCCTCTGTCCTAGCTGTCTCCGACTCTATGGGTATATCCTGCAATGCCTCTTGCTCACCTGAATCTGGCTCATCTCTGTCCTCCTCCTCCTCATCCTCATCATCTCCATCCTTGTCATCATCCTCATCTCCATCCTTGTCATCATCCTCATCCTCCTCATCCCCATCATCACCCTCATCCTCCTCGTCCTCATCATCTCCCTCCTCTCCAGCGAGTGGGAAGTCCTCCTGTCGCCTAGGTACTGGAATATCCGGATCTGTCAATGGCACTGGCCATCATTGTGCAAACCATCTCTCATACTCCTCTATCATCCTAGCGTCCACCACATCTGATCTCCAATCCCATTGTCTCTGCTGTAGCTGTGAGAAGTCAACATATGCTATGTGTGGCTGAATCATACTCCCCCACTGACTCGTCTCTCTGTGAGATTGGGCAAAGTGTGCAGTCCTCCTAGGTACATCCTGCCTCTCTCCAAACTGTCGTCTGACTCTCTCTGGCAGGTACAACTCAATCACTCTCTACCGATTCACTGGTCGCCCAATCAAATACCTCTCCTGTCTACAAAACGGTAACTCCTCACTATTATCTGACCATCCCGGACAATCACGATATGGCCTCCATATGAACTCTCTCAGTAAATCTAGCTCATGTCGCCAATATAGTATGTATCCAAAAGGACCCTGTCTCAGTGCTCCCCCATAGCAGTACACATACGGTCGGTGTGGTACTACCTGTTTCTCTATAATCGGTCGACATATGGCTATGTGCTCAAATGCCCATACCTGTAACAATGTGACTCCACAGCTCAATGTCTGAACTCCCTGATATGCTATCTGATGCAACTGAAAATATAGCATAGCCAGTACACATGGTCCCCATGCGTACATCGTTCCCTCTATCGCCATCCGCTCTAGCACCCTTCCCCATCCAATAGGGAATCCATGTCCTCGTCTGTCTCCTACTAGTAGACATGCTATCACCACGGCTATCACCACATATCGTCGATCATACTCTGATGCCATGGTCTCCCAGCCAATCTCCCTCTTGACGATATCCAGGTCATCTGCGTCACACTCAAATAATCTGCACAATGCGTCTCTCCCTGTCACTGGGTCATACTCTATCATCTCTCCATGAATCGGAATGCGGAGGATACGCCATACATCCTCCAGTGTCACAGTTGCCTCTCCAGTCGCCAAATGGAATGAGGAAGTCTCCGAATGCCATCGCTCTACCAATGCGGTAAGCAGTCCTGTGTTAACCCTAATCTCGAGCATGAATGTGACATAATATATCCCAAGTCCTGCTAATGTATCTCTATCTGTGCTCCTGAGTCTATGTCGTAGCATGAAGCAATCTGGTCGGTTCTCTCGCGTGATCAATGGATACTGTCGACTCTGCATCACAAATTGGGGCACATTTTTGTCAGTATTAGGGTTTGTTCCTACGGGCTACATTTTCTTGTTTCATGGCCAAATTAGGGTGTTCTTTATCTATTTTGACCTATCCTACCCTTGTCCCCCCTTTTTCGAGTCATTTGCATGCAGTTTCGAACCCAAATTGAGTAATAAATGCACAATTGTGCTTGTGTCTTAACTCCTGCGCCTGTGTCACATAAACTGCACCTATGTACCCTTACACAAGCGTAGAAGACTTAACACAAGCGCAAGATTCGCCCTACACAGGCGCAGAAGTCAATTTTTGCAGTTTCTGTGGGCCCCGCAATGTCCCGCAAGCAAGTTAAATTCATACAATTGAAAACATGGGTTTTTGAGATACATACTGTTGCTCCCATGTCGTCCGATCATCTGAATGTGCATACATGCTCTCCAAGGTGATCCGCCATTGGAATGTTCGCCATCTATTTGCAAGTGTCCTTGTCCAGAGCAACAAATCCTCCTCTTTGTCTAGTGCAAATGAGCAATTTTCACTCTCTTTGCCTCATTTATAGATCTTTGTCAGTGCATAGATGGACGTGCATCCTCTCCATCTTATGTTGGTCATGGTCTTGTGCACCTTAAATTGCTTGTCCTTCATGCATCCGATCTCCGATTGTCAGTCTGTTCGATCCTATCATTTTTATAGATCAATTGGCCTCTTTTCTGCATGTTTCCGGCCAATTCCTCGAGGGGGCATGCATATGTCATTATTATTGTCTAGGGCATTTTCATTAAGTTCTTTGAAACAACGCTTAGAATTGCATTGTCTCAAAGAGGGGCAAAAGGTAGACACCTAAAAATGGTCAACGCTTGCGGAGTCATACTTTAACATTTGCGCATTGCCTCATTTTAGGTTTTTGCGTCGCATTAACATTTCTCCTATGTCACACACTTGGTCTTTATCATTTGCGAACATCGAGTCATTCCTCTACATTCTTCAATCATCTCGCTCTCAAATTTGGTCATGTCGACAACGCTATCCAATCATGATTTTGATCGATTTTATTGTATCACATCAATGTGTGTGCTCATTTGTCATCATTCTGGACATCGTCAATCCTAATTAGGGTTTTGTCCTCTTATCAATCTTGTCATTTTGCGATCGATTTGTCATCGATCGTTGTCATGTTCAACCTTGTCATTTTGCGATCGATTTGTCATCGATCGTGGTCATTTTCAATCTTGTCGTCTTGCAATCTATTTTGTCATCGATCCTTGTCCTCTTGTAAATTTTGTCATTTTGGATCAATTTGTCATTGTTCCTCGTCAATCGGCGCATTTATCAATCAAATCATTTATCACATTGGTCTTTTATCAAGTCAAAATCATGATCAAATTGAATCGATATCAATTATCCTTTGTCAAGACCTAATTGTCATCCTTGCATTGCTAATTCATCTTCTAGGGTTTCGTGATTTAATCATTTAACCTTGTTTGTCATTTCTTCCTTTAGGATTAATAAATTATTTATTTATCCTAAGTCTTCGTGTCACAATTAAATGTTTCATTTAATTGGCTAACTAATTATTCCTCTTTTCATGAATTAATTAATAAATGACAATTTATTAATTAATTTACCTAATTTCCTAAAAATTCCCTCTTTGTGAATTATTAATAAATGAGAAATTATTAATTAATTCACTAAATTCCTAATTTCATCATTTCTAATTCTTAATTTCCTAATTTCTAATTTTCTTAATTTCCTAATTTCTAATTTTCTAAATTTCCTAATTCCTAATTTCCACCTATTTTCTAATTTCCTAATTTTAATTTCCACCTAATTAACTTGTCTCTAGTTCTCCCTAGTTTTGTGCTTCATGCATCATACTCTTGACATAGCAAAATGTCATAAGGTTCTAGTTCTCTAAGCTTTGCATTGGCAATATGTCATAATTCATGACATAGAAGGTGTCATAACCTTCTTCTTTCCACTCAATTGTGCCATTTTTGAAATTAATTGCTTCTAATATCCATTTCATGCTAATTTGATCTTTTCTCCAATTTTTCTATAAATTGGATGATCTTCATCAATCAAAGCTAATTGGTAATTACTTTGTCGAAATAATCGCTTTGTCAAAACAATCACATTTCGAGTACTCTTGCGCCATAATCTTGTCTATTTGCTTTCATCTCATGTGTATGCACTTGAAGGTGAGATCCACAAACAAAGGCTATTTGGAGAGGAAAGAAGAACAATGGAGATTTCTGGAGGAGACATTCATGTTTGCGTTGGTTTGCATTTGCATTTGAATGTTTTATTTCCCTTTCTCTATTGAATGTGTTTAGGATAGATCATTACATTTAAGCTTTTGTGATTGGGCTAGATTAGTATTTTGATATTTGCTTGTGATGATTTCCAAATTCCTATGCTACACTTACCAATTGACCGATTGTTTCTCTCTGCTATACCATTTTGCTATGGTGTTCTCAGTACAAAAAGCTACTGCTTGATACCATTATCATCACAATATTTAGTGAACTCTGCAAAAGTGAATTCACCGCCTTGATCTATCCTTAGATATTTTATCTTTTTGCCACTCTCTTTCTTAGCTAAGGCCCTGAATGCCTTGAATTTACCAAAAGCTTTATTCTTATCCTTCAATAATGTGACCCACATCATCCTTGAACAATCATCAGTGAAGATCATGAAGTATCTGTCACCTTGAATGCTTCTCGTTCTTATTGGTCCACATAGGTCTGTATGAACCAAATATAACAAGTGCTCTACTAAGAAGGACTTTCTCTTAAAAGTTGAAGAAGTCATCTTTCCTAGTTGACATTATTTACAAAGAGCATTAACCAGTTTGTCTAGCTAAGGCAGACCTCTTACTATCTTAGACTTGCTTACTTTAACAATATTGTCAAAATTTATATGACAAAATCTCCTATACCAAAGCCAACTATCATCTATTTTTGCAATCAGACAGTTGCTAACTTTAGGATTGAGATGAAATAGATTACCTCTCGTCTGTTTCCCGGTTGCAATCAATTCACCTTTGTTGTCAAATATTTTGCATATACCATTTCTGAACTCCAGTGAGTATCCTTTGTCATTAAGTTGTGCCACACTTAACAGATTGTGCTTTAGGCCTTCAACCCAATAGACATCGTCGACACTGCTCTTCCCATTAAGAGAAATAACTCCCTTACCTTTAACCATACAGGGTGAGTCATTGCCAAATATGACAACACCGCCATCAAATTCCTTCAGGGAAAGAAATTTTCTCCGATCACCGGTCATGTGATGTGAACAACCACTATCAATGATCCAATCATCAGAGTTATCCATTCTGGATACTAGTTCCTTCTGATCTGATATTTCTTCCTTAATTGCTACAAACATAATATCTTCACTAGCATCATCATTAGATTCATCATCAGTAATACCACTATCAATAGCTACAAGATAATCTCTCTTTCCTTTACCCTTGTATTTCTTAAATTTGTCTCTCTTGTATTCATTTTCACCATTAGGGCAGTTTGCTTCTATATGACCAATCTTGTTGCATGCAAAACATTTTAAAGGTAGCTTACCTCTGTATTTACCATTGCCTCTAGGCACTCATTTTGCCAACAATGCTTCAAGTTCCACTAAGTTGTCTTCATCATCAACATCTTTGCTCGATCTAGATTCATAACTATGGCCGGTATCTCTACATCTTCTCACAGATGGGTTAGAGACAGAAGCTCTGAATGCAGATTCTAATTTCTGTACACTACCATCATAACCATTTAGTTCAAAAGCAGTAAGTTTGCCAATAATAGAGTCAAGAGTTACCTTTGTCTTGTCAATGGATTTCAGCTCATGAATAGCTGCAACTCGGATAGCATAGACTAGTAGTAGGGTTCTCAATACCTTACTGATTACTGTGGCATCTTCCACTTTCCCTCCTGCACTCTTTATCTCACCAACTATCTCTTTAATCCTTTGACCGTACTAATGGATGTTCTCACTTTCAGACATTCTCATGTCGTCAAACTTGCCTCTTAAACTCTCCTCTTTGGCAATCTTAACATGTTCATCACCGCTATAAATCTCTTCCAGTTTTTGCCATACTTCAAATGCAGTATCAAGACCATGAACATCTACATATTCAACATTATCAGATAGAGAATTGATAATAGCCTCTAATGCTCGGTGATTTTCTTGTTGTTCTTTCTTTTGATCATCAGTCAGGATTCCAGTAGGTGTAATATACTTAGTTCCTATATGATCCCAATACTAACTACCAAGACTCTTAATGTAAATCTTCATTCTGTCACTCCATATTCTATAGTTATCTTTGTTCAACTTTGGACCTTCTTTCTTCATCATGATCTACAAGATCTTTTCCTCAAGCTGTTAGGCTTTTAGATTAAGAGGACCTGAGACACTCTGATACCAATTGATGGTATGATGAAATAATAAGTATTTGGTAGAATACTGAGAGAGGGGGGGGGGGTGAATCAGTATATTGAAAAACTGATTCAAAGTTCCCAAACTCAAACTCAATCAAACAAAGTAAACATATCTTAGTCAAAATCAATATTCATAAGAATACTTGACATCAACCGGTTTAACTGTTATGACAACTTAACAGTAAACAAATTCAATCCTGTAAACATCAAAAATGCTTAAACATAACTCAACATATTCATCTCTCAATGCTTCTACTAAACATGCCTTATCATAAGTTAACCAAATCAACAAATAAGATCACAACCACAAAAGCATTCACCACTTGACACAAATGTTTATACGTGGAAAAACCAAATAGGTAAAAACCATGGTGAGATGGGACTCACAAGGATAGCTATCTGAACTCTTTTGAAGTTTGCCCTTTTAGGAGCCAAGCTTGTTAAAGCTTTACAATAAGTCCTGTTAAGAAGTAATTCTGATTAGGAATCACCCGGTTAAGGGATTTATATATATGGCTTGATGAAAAGCACAATACCCTGTTAGGAGTAACCTCGCTGGAGGATTTAAGAATCCAAGCTAATGGGCCACCTTGTTAGAGGATTTAATGAGTAACCAAGATTGTTAGAGCTTACCCAGTTAAGAGATTTTACTTTTGCTGTAATTATTAGAAAACAACAGGTTTTCTTGATCTGTTTGAGTAGCACTACATTTGCTTGATCAGATCCTTCTAAGCTTCAATTTGCCTTCACTCAAAGTGCAGATCCATTCACTGGCTGGGCAACTGTACACTCAACAAGTTTTCTACCAATCTTGCCAACAAACTTTACAAACAACTTCATCAACCTTAAATACAAATCAATTAGGTCGATAACACAACAAAAACCTAATTCTCATCATTGAGATTACAAACAATTCGGTTCAATCTTGACCGTTAGAAATCATGACAATCTCTTCACATTCTTCAAGAAAATTCCAACCGCTCCATTGGACTTGTAACTCATCACGTGCTTGTGCATTAAATGCAATCCACTTTTCTCCTTCCCTAGACAATAAGCAAATGCACCAAAACAATTTGAATCACACGTGTCTCCATCATTACCGCTTATCAGATAATAAACCAACAAACTTGATCAATTAGGGTTTAACAACTGATAGGGTTTACCGGTTACATTACGTACAAAGGTTTAACCCTTTACACCGGTTCACCGGTTCAACTCACAAATTTAACATACTGGTTTACAACATCTTCCACAAAGCTCTTACCGGTTACTAGCCAATGTCAAAAACAACAATATCAGCAATAACATGAATACCTTTTACCGGTTCAATTGACATCAATGACAACATATCATTAATGCAATCTATATGCAAAATGCCAACAAACTCAAAATGCCAACAGACAATTCATGCACTGAAGAGGATACGTTGATCAATATAGAGGTGAGAGACCTAGAGAGGGGGGATAGAGAGAGGATGGGAGGGAAAGGTGACATATACAATTCAAAGAGAGAGAATAAGTGTCAGTGGGGAAGGGAGAGAGAGATGGGGGTAAGGAGGGATAGGGAGATAGATAGGGAGAGGAAGAAAGAGAGGGGTAGACCTATAGAAGAGAGGGAGGGAGAAGTCGAGAGACAAAAGAACACACACACACACAAATATATATATAGATATATATATATATATATATAGAGAGAGAGAGAGAGAGAGAGAGATTTATGGGTGCTGATAGAGAGGTGAGAGACATAGATGGGGAGAGTAAGGTGAGATACCTAGATGGGGATAAAGAAGGGTGAGATATGTGGAGGGGGATAAAGAGAGGTGAGAGACCTAGATGGGGAGAGAGAGGGGTGAGATAGATGGGAGCGAATAGAGAGAGGTGGGTAATGAGACATGGATGCAGAGGTAGATATGTGGAGAGGAAGGGAGGAAGACACTTATAAATTAGGGGAGGGAGAATGTGGAGGGAGGGATGATGACCTAGACAATAGAGAGAGAATAAGAGAGGTTGGGAGAATAACAAATATACAAAGAGGGATAATGAGATAGGGAGAGAAGTGGAGAGGGAGAAAAAGAACTTGAGAGGAGAGATATAGGGATTAGAGACCGAGATCTTAGGGAGATAAGGGTGAGAGACCTAGGCTAGAGATAAAGGGGGGGGAGAGAATGTGGCAATGATATGAGTAGGGAGAGGTAGTGAGATAAAGAGAGAGGCAAATAGAGACCTACAGATGGGCATAGAGAGTGTGGGAGTGGAATGATAGAGATAATGGAGAGAAACAATAAGAGAGCGAGAAAGAATCAGGTCTAGAGTTTGGGGGAGAAAGAGAAAAAGACAATTTTTTATTCAATGCAAACCATTTGGCTTGTGCCCAATTCAGTGCTAGCCATATGAAAAATCTCAATCTTCACATTTGGTTACCACCAAATTTGGCGTCTAGCAAATGGGTTGCATTGGGAAATAACAAGCCTTTGTCTTGTATTTTCCTTGAGCATACAACCTAAAAGCTTGGATGACCATTTCAAGCCCATGACATGTTTTTTCTAGAAAATATGAAAAAAATTCTCACCTTTTTATTTGTTGTCTCCATCAGGCTTGCACGAGTTTCAATGCAAACAAAACACACCACAATGATGTTAAGATCTCTCTTAGCTATCTAACCATATATATATATATATATATATATATATATATATATATTAATTTTGATTAGTGAAAGTTTTCATCTCTAATTTCTTTTGTTAGTGTGTTATTTTTTTCTCAAAAATCAACATGTGCTATTTTGGGAATTTTTTTTTTTACTCATTCATCGTATTTTGAAACATATTACATTTTTATAAACTAGACTCCATTATACACGTATTGAAAAAAAAATTGATTAGTTTTCAAAAGATTTAGGGGGGAGCACACTCAAATTTTTATTTTTCAGGATGTGTCCACTTCAAAAATTAGTAAAAAATCACATATTCATTAAAAATTTAGGTAAAAAATCTAGCATAAACTACATGGTCTTAGCTGGTTTCTCATTCGAGAGTGCTTTTCAAAATTCTTTATAAAGTTAACATTTTAGGGGAACCACATTTGACGCCATGTAATATTTTTTTGATAAAAACATTACCAATTTGTGTGGTGCCCCTGAAATCCTTAATCTCCATTGTTTAAAAAATAATTATTTGTTTAGAAAGTAGATTTGGAGCACTACAACTCTTCTTCTCGTTGCATCTTCAAATTGTAAGTGTAGCTATCTTCAATTTTTCATTGAAGTTCAGACTTTGTTGAGTTTAGGAAAAAAAATGGCATCTTAAGACCCCCCTTTGGTTCCCCATCTTGGTGTATATACCCTAATAGGCCCATGGATGGGTAACACTTGTCATAACAAGACCTCACGATGAGTCAATTAAGGATTGTTAAAAAATGTATGAAATATTTTAGAGAAAATTAAGGCTTATTGTAATTTGTTAATAAATAATAAGTTGGAACTAAAAATAGACTCCAAGTTCTTGACTAGAAAAAATATTACACACGAGCAATGGTAATAAACAAAACAAGTTGGACGTGGTCTACAATCTATTGAAACTAATGTAG
Organism: Cryptomeria japonica; assembly: GCF_030272615.1. Classification (NCBI taxonomy): domain Eukaryota; kingdom Viridiplantae; phylum Streptophyta; class Pinopsida; order Cupressales; family Cupressaceae; genus Cryptomeria; species Cryptomeria japonica. The sequence goes on along the minus strand of NC_081408.1, from coordinate 48,471,313 downwards.
TTGACGATATGAATGAAGAAACTAACGGTAGTTGATTTGGAAAACTAGCTATTAATTAACCTAGCTTAAGAGTAATTGTCAACCCACTTGGTGAATTATTCTTTAGTTGGTCAATTGAATTTTAGGATTGTTGCTAACTTATGTTGATGTGTCACATACCTTGCATCTAGAAATACCTTGGTCTCCTTGATAAAGCTCTCAAGTCCTAAGTCTAGATTCAACAATTTATCAAATTTTGCATTCCACAAATTAGGATCAACTTTATCATTTTGGACATTTAATTTGACTAAAATTAGTATGATTTTTAAATTATGCTATTCATTGCACCAATGATTTCATGTCATCATCATTGGGAAGTACTAGTGATAATTTACATTCTTCCAATTCCTTGAAATTATTCATTTTTAAGGGTCAACTCAAATTTGAATTTTGATAGTAGGCAACCCAAATATGTCAAGAATTTGTGAATGATTTTGTGGAAAAGATGAAGTTCAAAAGCACAATAGTTTTGAATTCTATTAGCATGCATCCCAAATATATTTGGACTACCTTGAACAAGAATAGGAGTTTCATTTGATGAAGTAATTGTAACAGTGAGGGTAGAATTACAGGCATCTCTCCCAAGAAATAACAAAATGTGACATAAAAGATAATACCACACAAATAATGAAATCTTCTTTTTTTCTCTAAGAGGTATAAACTCCTTACAAGTTCTTTCTACAAAGAATAAGGAAAATTCAAACGATCTGCTAACATACCTATGTTGAATGTTTGTAGCTATCATCAACATATGTAATGGCATATGTGCTTTACAATCTACTCCCAAGACTTGAAAGAGGGTCATATAGGTCATAAGTGTCAATGTTAAAAGGCTTCAACTCTTTAGTGGGAATTGAATTTTTCTTTAAATGGGGTTTTCAATCTATAGTTTGGTGGTCATGTGGTCTTGTTATTTCTTTTGTCTTTTCTATATTCTTTGCACAACTCATCAAAGTTGATCTTATAATTGGCCATGCAATTAAGGTAAAAAATCTTCCTAATTAGCCTAAAATCACCCCCCTTTCCCTTTATTGAAGACAAGGTAATACATTAAATCGATATTTATAACGATATTTGACATTACCAACTTGCCAAAATCAAACTTCTAGACATTTGAAATTGAAATAAGTTGTTTAACTTTGTTATGAAAATGCCCAAATAAATCCCAACTATTAATTGAAATGATTTCTTCTTCGATCAATTTGAACCTAGCCTGTGTAATCTATCTTGAGAAAATGTTTGTGCCTTGTGAATGCTTGGTCCCTTTTGTAGACCTTGAGAATTCATTTATTAGATCTTGATCTAAACTTCTTTTGACTTCATCCAACTTAGAAGTTGATCAAACTCATTTTGAAGACTTTGGAATTCCCTTTATGAATTACAATTTACAAGTTCTAGCTGAATCATACGAACCCTAGACTATGAATAATTTGAAGTTTTCAATGTTATCAAGATAGCCTACTTGTTACCAGCTGTGATCAAATATTGGAGGAATCTCTAGCATATATGACAAAATGACTTACATCTGACCTAATAAAATTGTCATGTTTTGCCATTTCTACTACCTACAAGTATCAACTCGCCACCTTTTTATTTCCATTGCACATCACAGAGTTTGAAGTGGGAACCACAAGATTTAATTTACGATCCAAGGCGCCCATGCGATGCAATCAGGTTTCACCATTTGTCTTTCACTTGAGCTTATCCTTTCAAGTTTTCAATAGTTCAAACACACATTACATCTATGATGTAAAAGCAATAAGTGATGCTATAGGGACTGCTAGTTGTCAAAGCCATAAGGGGATCTTGAGAGCACATGAAGACACTGTCCAGACCAATCATGAAATGCCATGTCATCTTAAGACCAAATGACTCAAGACAAATACTCACTTGCCAAGGCCACGTGTCAATAGGTCACACCATCATGAATTTTGCCACACATGATTCAACAAATAAATCTGTCCACAAAGTCTTCCCTTAATGACTATTACACATTGCATAGCTAATGTTGGGGCCCATAACTGAGATTATAGGTGAAGTGTGATGTAATGGGAAATGACCATGTAGCAAAGTGAAAGGGAAATTTACTTCATTTGCCATACACATTATCAATTACATACTAACTAAAAACACTAACTTGGTAGAATAATAACAAAATGTCATGGTAGCTAGCAAATATAGCTGAAACTTGGAGACACATCGCATCATAGTGTTAATTCATAGTCTTAATGGTGGTTGTGTATGGTTCTAGGTCTTGTTTTAATTGTACTTACGCTTATGTTGTTTTGCTTGGATCAGCCATGCTTATCTCCAGCGAGTTCCATAGTCTTTTCCATGTGCCAAATCCTCTCCTGTCATAGTTTGTGGTGAAGACATTTCAAATAATGAGGATTTCTACCAAAGGCGCGGGCTAGTGTGCAGGTTCTCCTCACTCTAGCCTACTCCTCTAGCACTACACAACTGGGTCCAATTTTCGTGGAAGCCGATAGTAAATGGTAAGATCAAGCTCTATCCATGTGCTAAGGGTCTTTTCAAAATTGTGTTTGATTCTTTTGAAGATAGAAATTTGGTTCTTAGACAACATTGGGACTAGAGAGAGCATTCTCTTTCCATCAAACCCTAGACTCCTTCCTTCAATCCCCTCACTAAACCACTTTCTATGAGTCTTGTTTGGGTGAGGCTACCAAACCTTCTCCTTCAATTTTGGGAAGAATCTTGTTACAAGACCATTGGTAACTCAATGGAGCATCTTTGGAAGATTGATGAGTCTACATTCCATATGGGTCACTACACCTTCGCTCGTATTCTAGTTAACATTGACATTTTCAAACCTCTTCATGGGGATGTGGTTTTGATGGTGGGAGATAGGCCTTGGATGCAACCGTTGGACTATGAGGGCCTCCCCTTTCGGTGTTGTTTATGCTTTGCTACCAATCACTTGGCTTCAAATTGTTTTCCGTTGCATCAGAAGAATGTTGTTTCTTGGTGGATGGATGCTACAGAAGATCACCTTACCATTGAGCCTCCCATCTTTTCAACGGTTGTTTCTTCTTAGGTCGGATCTGAGCTCCCTATGTAGTGTACGACTTCATCTTTCCCCGAGGTTCCTACCATTATTCCTCCAACTTCATGTCCATCTCTAGTCACGTAGGGTGCTCCCTCTCAATTGGTGTCTCCCTTAGTGGTTGTTGATACTTCTTTTCCTCATCATCTTGTTGCTACTCCTTCAGATGTTTTTAGTGATTCCCCCATGGGGATTCACCTCTTGTTTCCCCTTGTAATGGTGTTTTGGATGACAAAATTGCTTGGACTATTGTTAATGAGAGGAGGAAAGATCCTCCCCTTTCTCTTTTGGAGGCAATGAAAGAGAGAATTATGCAATTTAGGGTAGTGACCCTAGTCTCCCATCAGTACCCAACTCCAGTCAATCTCTCTCTCTCTCTCTCTCTCTCTCTCTCTCTCTAGTGTAGGAGCACCTAACACAAAGGCACAAAAGAAGTCTATAGGAGGATAAAAATCAATTCATAAGTATATTCAATTACATTTTCATTTGTAATGTCATTTTGAGTCAATATGAATCAAAATGTAAGGCTAAAAGAGCCCATTGTAATGAGTTGTCCAAATTGTCCCAATAAGGTCTTGAATTAGTCATTTGGTAAAATTTGTATAAAATAACCTTGGAGGGGTAAAATGGTGACAAAAATACATTATTATTCCACCCTAATATGTTTTCAAGGTTCTTTTGAAGGTTTCAAGTCATTTGAGTCAAAAGTTGTAAAAGTTGTAAAATACAACTTTTGAAAAAGACCAAAATGGGAAGTTGTATGGTCATAAGAGGAAGCTGGGTAGTTGTAACTTCCATGTGAAGATGAAAAGGCTATAAAACCTCTGTAATGGTCATTCATAAGAGGATGTAAAAATTGGAGAAGGAATTGAAAAGCATTGGAAAGATTTTGGTATCATATTTTCATTGTTTTCAATCTCTTGTTTTGTGGTCTTGAAAGTTTTTTCTCGTGTTTCTAGGACTTGCACGACCATGCACAGCCTGGAAACAAGTGTATTTATATAATGATAGTGTATTATATTGAATCATATTTCCATTTTTTTTGGTTTGAGTTGATTTCATGCATTTTTGACAAAGTTATGAGAGTTTTGGTGAAAACCGTTTGGAACTACCCAAAACCCTGATTCACAACGACCAGTTTTGGAAAAATTATCATAACTTTGGATTTAACCGTTGGATCATTTTATAACTTGGGGAAACGTTCTATAACTAGAATTTATAGAATCTGACTGGAGAGATTGTACCGGTAGTTAATATTTTAAGAGTTATTAATGACTGTTCGTGACTGTAATTTCATGACCAAAATAGAGTAAATTTCATAGTTTGGGAAAATTATTGGTTTTCATTTGCAAGAAATGAATAGATGAAGGGTTTAAATGATTCATATTTAATGAATAACATATGGATCTACAATCATGATGGATTGATATCTATGGAGAATATTTGATAATGGTTATTTGATTGATGATTTTGTTGGGAAATATATGACAATGCCTCTAACATGTTGGAAGATTTGTGTTGATAATTGAACTTCATGAATGATTTGAGGTTCTTGGTTGGATTTTCATGATGATCTCTCTCTCTCTCTCTCTCTCTCTCTCTCTCTCTCTCTCTCTCTCTCTCTCTCTCTCTCTCTCTCTCTCTCTCACACAATCTCACCTCTTGTGAGATTTGCTCCTTTTACCTTGATGACTGACTTGTTATGGGTTTGGGCCCTTCCCATGCTTATCTAATCAAAAAATTTAGAGGGAATATAATATAATTTTATATTATTTTCCCTCAAATTTATTATGTAAGTTTTTTTGAATAATCATTTTTAGGACCGTAGACCTAGTGACACAATTTTAACATATTTATAACAATATTTTTATAATCAAATATGTCACCTTTTTAAAAAATGACATAAAATCACTTTTTGAGCATTTACATTTAATTATTTAATTATTCATCTTCGTTACAACCCTATTAACCCAAATGAAAAATAATGAAATAGCTTAAGGATCCTCATAAGTCTTATACTTGAGAAGGGAGTGTGATAATCCTCTCTCTTCAAAATTGGTTTTCCTCATGAACTCAACCCATTATATTAATCCTAGATCAAAATCAATATGATTCCAAGATCTCATATCAACCTTGGAGGTTTATGCATCCTTTTGTTTGAAGTATTAAGTTGAATAAAACCCTACCTTCAAATATAGATTTCCTTACTAGTTGTTCAACAATCTTTTACAAGGCTTTTATGTTGTCTTTGATTGTGAATTGAAAATTCTATTCAAGGAGTCTTTTTTTCTCTTCCTAAATCTTGATATGGTGACAATACTTATGTGGAGGTCTTCTATCCTAGAGACAAACCATTTAAAACAACAATACAACTATCTTTGATATTTTGAACATGAGGAGTAGCTTACTTGCCCATGATTATGATTAGACATTTATGGATAGAAACTTCCATTCATTTTGTTAAAATTTGGTAGGGTGACATATTTAGAAGTCATTTAAGTAACACTTCCTTTCTTTTAGATTGAAATTTTAGCTTCAAGGTTTGATAGTTTTGAATAAATTTTCCAATTTAATATAACCATAGAACTCCCAAAGCTATGTTAATCTCTTCTAAGCTCACAACATAAAAGTCATCACAAATCTTGTACTCGCCTATGAGTATGGTGAGCTAGTTGATCTTATAGATGATGATAAAAACAACAACTATTATGACTCCAAATCCCTCAAAATATTTAGCTTGAGTTGTAATTCTACATTCATACGAAACTCCCTAAAATTGTGAGTAGCTCCACTATCAATGAATGTTGCAATCCTACATCCATGTGAAACTCCCTAAACTTTGAAAGGAAATTATCCAATCCTCTTGAGAGAGGCAATTGTACTACCATTGATGTCACCACCATCAAAATTTAGATGTGGTTTTGGCTCTTTTACTAAGCAGATAGTTTTGAATAAATTTTCTAATGTAATATAACCACTGAACTCCCAAAGCTATGTTAGTCTCTCCTAAGCTCACAACATAAAAGTCATCACAAATTTGTACTCACCTATGATTATGATGAGCTAGTTGATCTTATTATAGAAGATGATAAATTCAACAACTATTATGACTCCAAATCCTTCAAAATCTTTAGCTTGAGTTGTAATTCTACATTCATATGAAACTCCCTAAAATTGTGAGTAGCTCCACTATCAATGAATGTTGTAATTCTACATCCATATGAAACTCCCTAAAATTTGAAAGGAAATTACCTAATGCTCTTGAGAGAGGCAATTGTACTACCATTGATGTCACCACCATCAAAATTTAGATGTGGTTTTAGCTCTTTTGCTAAGCAGTTAGATTCTTTGATTTCTTCCTCCTCATAGAAAGCTACTTCCATATAATGTATCATTTCCTTATTAAGACATCTAAGACCTAGTTCCCAAATTTCATTATAATGGAAATACAAATTCTTCCTTCTAACCTTGTGCTTTTTTTTTCTTTAATTGTTCTAGGTGAAAAGTTCTTTTGGAATGAAAAATGAAAAATGAAAATGTTCTTTTTAAAAAAGTTATATTTGATTGCTCTAGAGGTGGTGTCCTTGAGTAAAATTTATTTAATTTCTGGATACCGAAGTTTCCAAGTTTAGGGCCCTCTTAATAGAATCCTATAAGAATAGAGGATCAAAGGTATTTAATAAAACTTTGAAAGGTTTAATTAATCCTTCTATAAATAAGATAATTAGTAGTCTTTCAATCACATCGTGACTCATTACTAACAATATTTGAAATTCAACAACATGATTCTCTACATTTCTATATTGTTCAAGTCATACAAACTCCAACAAATAAACCTTAGATTCATTTCTATCAAATCTCTTAATCAACTTTCTATTCAATTCTTATGAAGTTATATTTTTGAATGGTTATCTTATGATAGCACAATTTAGAATTGTAGATTTTTTATTAAAAAAAAATATAAAAATAGTATCAAAAACTTACAAAACTTTTGGAAGCAAGGAAAACTTTATTGAATATTCTAGCAAGTTAAAGCCCAACAAAGTAAACTTGCAAAAACTCTTATTAAGTGGTTAGAAAATCAGTCTATAAGATTTAAGGAAATGCATTATTTGACAAATTTAATTCATTTCAATTGTATCCTAAAGCATGTAGAAATATCATGAACTATAAATTATGTTAAATATTTTATATGAATAATATTTATATAGAATTAAAACTAGTTATTGATGAGATAAATAAATGTTCTTATTTGTATTATTTTTAATTAATGTAACAAAGGAGTTTAGTAACATTAAATATTAACACTATTAGATTTTTGCAATTGATGATATTGTCTAATGGTGTTTATAGATTTGATTGTGTAAATTTTTTTAATCTTTTAAAAAATTCTTGATCATATTCCATTATCCATCATCAAAAGATAGCAAAGAAGATAAATAGAAAGCCAAATTATAGACCAATTAAGACCAACTAAGAAAGATGGGTAACACAATAACCAAGAAAGTAGTAAGGAACCTTAAAATCATACAATTCAAGACCAACTAAGAAAGATGGGTAACACAATAACCAAGAAAGTAGTAAGGAACCTTAAAATCATACAATTCAAGGGAAAAGAGAAACATCTTAGCTTAAAATTAAAAGAATAAAAAAATAAAAAAAATATAAATAAATTTATATAGTCTATACCTATATAGTTGAACTCATTTACATACGTGAATAATGAACTAAATGTGCATGATATCATAACAAACAAGATGGTGGAATAAAAGATGAAAAATAAAGAGAAGAATAAGATTAAAATGAGGAAGGAATTATGATATCATATCAAGATGGTGCAATACTCAAGAGAAGAACAAGATGAAAAATAAAGAGAAGAATAAGATTAAAATCCTTAGTACTTAGAAAATTAGGAAGGAATTACCTATATTTATATATAATTATATGTGGATAATATGAATGATTTGGAATTCAGATTTCTTAGTCATTTAGGACAACTCAGTTGTACATTTATTGCATGTCATTTATTTAAATAGCAGAAAAAATATAATCAAATCTTGTAGGGGAAGAGCACCACTAGTCATTATAGCTAACTTTACACACCCATAATCCCTAAACGGTGCATCAAATTTTGACGATTTTTTGTTGTTGTCTTTGTATCCCACTTAACTACTTATAATTCAAATCTTGTAGGGGAAGAGCACCACTAGCCATTATAGCTAACTTTACACACCCATAGATCCCTAAACGGTACATCAAATTTTGACGATTTTTTGTTGTTGTCTTTGTATCCCACTTAACTACTTTTTGTTGTTGTCTTTGTATCCCACTTAACTACTTATAGCTATTGTTCTGGCTTCTGGATAGTAAACATGAACGTTGTGGGATCTGTTGTGCACACAAAGATCAAAAAACAGTCATTTAGAAGTGTTGTCAGATTTTTACTTAAAATGCCCCAATAATTGTGCACTACAACCACCTCAAAAATTACCAATATTTGTGCAACAAATGTCCAAGTAGTCATGCACAATAGATACCAATAAAGTTGCACAAGTCCTCCAATTAAAATCTACGAATTTTTACTACTGGGATACAAGTGGGCGCAAGAAGTAAATGGTCATTGGAGACCCCTTCCCCTACAATATGATCAACATTCCACCACTAGTAGATACTTAAATTTAATATTCTTGTTAACAGGGTAGAGCTACCAGAAAACTATTTCAGTATATGAAATCCATTGAATCAAATCGATCTGTAATCAAAGAGCAAGAAACTTATATATCAAATGAATAAGAAACTTGTAAGCCAAATGTATTCATTTTAACAAATGAATTAGAAACTTGGAACCCAAATACTGAACACTTAAAATGGATAAATCAGTCACGCTGCACCTTTGGCCAATAAGCCCATTCACCCAATGTCCTTAAACTGTTCTCTTTGATCTTTCAACTGTAAAATCGAGTGATCGGCCAAATTCTCATGTCAAGATCAACACGAAAATGGCATAAACATTTATGTTGTAGAACAGGATGTTCTATGATTCATCATTTTGACCTGAAGCAAGCTCAACAATAATGATTAACGATGGTGTTCCCTCTTCTCGAAGATACTGCACAGTGCCATTCATAAGTTTCAAAAGCTTTCCACAAATTAGCAATCCAAAACCTTCCTGAGTGATATCCTGAGTAGGGTTGAGGATCTGTTCCACCATTTTTTCTGGCAGTCCCTCGCCTGGATGAGTAAACCTGCACATATACAAAAACTTCAGTATGGCTAATCCAATGGTTGCAGAATCGGACGCCAAGAGGCAAGCCCAAAATTTTCAACTAGGCAATTTATAAAGTACTAAAAATTAAAATCTCTTAAAAACATTTTTTTTTTTTTAAACATTCAATTATAAAATGTATTAAATTAAATATTGACATCTAGAAAGAGAAAATGCAATATTTTTTTGCATCTATAAAAACACCAGAGTTAAACTTTCCAAAACTCACCTAGCAAAAAATATAGAGAGTACTGGGCAACTCGGAGAGACTCACAGAGTTTGCAAACTATGGTTAATCCAATGGTTTATGCAAAATCCAGCTAATCCAATGGTTTATGCAAAATCCTTGTCACTGACAAATTAAGTAACAACGCATATTATTGATGCTTCTGGATTAAATTGTGTTCAGCTTTTTTTATCAATGTTTAGGATCACACTCCATCATGATGATATTTTTTGATTGCTTTGGCTCTATATCATCCTGATGATGGATCATAGAGTGTGATCTAAAACACTGAGCACAATTTAATCCAGAAACGGAATCATCTGTATCATGGACTCTGGAAATCTCTTATCATTAAAGACATATTGTACTACTCAGTTTTATTTGCTATGTATTCATAATATGCGTTCGCATGTTGAAACATTATCATATATGTGATTCTTTACCAATTTAAGACAATGCTTTTGAAATTCAAATTAACATAAATAACTTTTTATTACTCCTTGAATTCAATGAGCAAAAGATAAGAACACATCTCGTTTATGGATGAGATTGTGGATGTTATAAGAAACCCATAAATGTTTATGACTTACAATTTTCAAACTTCATATAGAATGCTATATAGAACTGGTTCTTAAATATGAAAATTGCAGAAATTGTATAGTTCCGGGGGACTTTTTATTGAACTTACTTTTCTCAAACAGAGTGAAGATATCATTGTGTGAAAGTGGTACTAAACATTGACAACATCCACAATAAATCTGCCAAAATTGCATACCTGAATTCTAGATGCACGACATGTACACCAACACCCAAACGTTTTTTGCTTGAACTGACTTTAGTTGCAACCCATCCATTTTGTGGTGTGAACTGTATCACAAGTCCTAGGAAATTGGCCAAAATTTGCTGAAGCCTCATCTGATCTCCGCAGAGGCAGATGGTATATATTTCTTTCGGTAAATAATGAATAATCTCCAGTCCCTTTTCTTCGGACTCTATCATCACCTGACTTACAACAGCATCAAGCAATGCTCCCAATATGAATTCTACAGTGTCTAGTTCCATATAACTGTCGATCATTCAAATTCACAAGATCAGAATCCTTTCAGATTCACTACTTCAAAATTATAAGAACTCAATGGCTTCAGGTTGTATCTTTATATTTTTGGCAAAGATGCCAACAAAAAGAATCATGGGAATTTATAATCAGAGATAATGGGCCAAACATGAGACACGATGTGAAGTATACCACAATATGCCTGATAATTTCTAAATAGTCAATACTAGGACCGGATTGTACCACTGTCCACATAATAATGATAAAATTGTAGTTTTTAATTGGCAGACAATCATTTCATGGATAGTACTGTAATTTTTAAGACTACATCTAGAGAAGAGATGCTGTTTTGATAGAAGATATTCTTAACAACAACATTGTAACATTGTTTACTGTTGCTCAAAGTAGACATAATGATGAAATCTTTCTTACTCCTCGCCCTATGTTTTACATGGAAATGCCTCTTCACCTTTGAGATTATGTGGTACAAAAACCTATACAACACATGATCATAAAATGTACAGAGTGGTTAACTGATTTGAAATCCGTCATCATAGATCAGTCATCAACCATTACCAACACTGACTTCTTAAAATTCTATTGCTTTAAGAAGACGGAAATATGGAAGTAACGAACAGACAAGACCATTCCTAAATTTAGTGAAAAAATATAATACAAAAAAATGCAGCAAAATCTATGTAAAAACTAAACTAAACGTTTTACAAGAAAAATGAAGCAGAATCTATATGAAAATCAAACTATTTTTACAAGAAAAATCCTAAACGGATGTTAGAGATTCTGAAAGGAAAAAGACAGAAAGGAGCAGGAAAATAATTAGGGTATAAAGAGAAAGGAATATCAGCACTTTAAGGATGCTCTTAAAAGAAGTTAACACTCCAGCGAAAAAGCGATCAGGAACACAAAAGTTTATATGTGAGAAAAACCTAAGAATTCAATGAAAAGTGACATGAAAAAAAAGAAGAAAAAAACGGCCCAGCTTTTGAATTGAAATAGATCCATAAATATCTCCTAGATGTGAAATATAGTGAAAATGGCAACACTATAAACAAAATGATAGTTGGCACGAGAAACACACCCTTGTATTTGGTAACTTCATCATTTGCCAGTAATTCTCATATGTTACCTAGGGATGTTTCCCTGGCTCCTTGGAAATGTCCTAGAGGTGTGGGGGCAAGTCAGAAACGACCCTCACTGTCCCCGAAAAACCCCAAAAAAGAGGAAATAACCCAAGCATGTTTGGGATTATGTAGGAAATGGTTAGGGATGGCTATCCATCCCCTAGAGCCCAGCCAATTTTAAGTTGCTTTTTAAAATAAGAACACGACCAGTAAAAAAAGGGGTGTGGGGCCTTTGTGTCAATATGCAAATTGTGAATAGCTATAGTAAGAAGATCACAGCTGAAGCAAAACCAAGTAAAAGAAAGAAAGAGAAGTGAGAAAAGGGTAAAAGAAGACTAAGTCTCCATCATTTGAGGTAAGTTCATTAAAGAGGAATAGGCTTACCTCTAGATGATTGGAGGAGCTGGTGGTTGTGCATATGTCTTGCAGTTTCAAGATCAACAGACACTTGAGTATCGTCAAACTCCAGCTGCATGTATGTTGATGAGGAGGATGCACGTGATGTATTGCTTGGGGTTCCATTGGATGAGACAGCTTCTCATAGTAGCAGTGACTCAAACTCTAATTTAGATGCAAAGTTAGGGGAGGTTGATTAGGGACATCATATTTCTATATTTGTCATTTTGTAGTTTTTTATATAATATATATGCACAAAATATCAATTGAACTCTAATATTATGTGTTAAGGTTCTATGATGTATATGATGATTGCCTTATCAATGCTATCATATGAATATTTGAAATTTTCTATATTATTTATATTTTCCTTTTTTTTTAATAGCTCTCCCTACCGTCCTCTAAAAAATGGCCTCCCTCTTGTCTCCTATTGTCCGCGTCCCAAAAAGTTGGGTCATAGTTAATATCTGTCGAAAGCTACTTACAATGGACTATTTGCTATTCTTAAAAGAATACTTCATGAAGGATATATCAACACCAAATCTACAATGCTCCACAATTTGCCACCATAATACGTATAACCTTAGTTCCAAAAATAGCCATGCTAGGCCCAAAATCATCAAAATAGCATTGAAGACAATTGACAAACAGACATCAACAACATGGGAATAGCAAAGATTGAGTAGGATATGTATGATAGATCTTAGAGGATGCTTCTCTAGTGCAAACAGTGTAAGACCAAGTAGACTGTGTTCCAAACCAAAACTATTTCAAGACCTTCCTACATTATTAGATCTGGTTGATAGCATAGGGTGACATTTATTCTAGCATATCTAGTCAAGAGCTCTTGACTGGTATGTCATTCCTAGCTTTTTACTTTTTTCAAGGAGTCTTAAATGTTTGGAAGAATTATCCTCTTTCCACAATAATGTGTCTAAGCTAACACCTCCTTTCATAGGAAGATGTCTCAAACAATTGCTCTGCTAATACATCTCTCTCCAAGTGGCCTTCCAAATGTCACCTTTAAATGCTATAGTAATACAAAGCTTGATAGGACCATTCCAAATGTTATACTCAAAATTTATTTGTAGTCGCATGATGGTTGATAGGACCATGATTTCCCTGATGAAGAGGAGCCATCATTTCCTTGATGAAGAGGAGCATAGTAGGTTTTTATCCTGCCTCTTTTGTCTCTGTACACTTGGATAAAACATATTTTCTCTGTAATGTGATCAGCTATTCAGATATAAATCCTTGAGGGTGTGTTGAGGATCGCCAAGCGCTTGCCACTATTTTAGCTTCTAGAGAATGCAATTTCTTTAAAGAAAGGGATGTTCTAGCATGGGGTTATGATCCAAAGGGTAAGTTCTCCGTTGCTTCCGGTTACTTGGAATTGGACAAGCAGGTAAATGGCAGAATAGGTGTTTAATGGTGGAAGTAGGTGTATAATAAATTCTCTTGGCCCAAATGCAATTTCTTTTTGTGGTTGGTTGCTCAAAATAAAAGTCGTACTTGGGACAATTTGCAGAAGAGAGCTTTATAGGGGCCTTCTATTTGTGTTTTGTGCACTCATAGTGCAGAATACTCCTCTGATATTTTCTTCTAGTGTCCTTTCTGTTGGGAGCTTTGGCACTGCTGGTGGGAAGTTTGGAATCAAACGTGTTCTCACGCTTCCTCTTTGGCTGAATTTTTGGAAATATTGAGTAAGCCTCTGGCTTCAGGTTGCTTGGCTTATTGGCCCTACATTTATTAAATGGAATATTTGGTTAGAAAGGAAATGTAGAATATTTCAGGGAAAGGAAATTGATGGTGCAGCATTTGTTGCAGAAGATTATTAGTAAGCTTCAAGAGACTATTATTGCAAAGTGTGATCTTACAGCTACAGTAGATCCCAATGATTTGGATATATTACACTGATTGAACACTTGTAATGTGGGCAATGGTCTTTATATATTTGGGAGGTGTCAACAAGGTAAGCGGAGGATTGATCAAGTGGGCCAATGGCTTCCTCCTCATTAAGGAGTGTTGAAGTTAAGTGCCGATGGTTCTTCTCGAGGGAATCCTGGACCTGCAGAAGTAGATGGGATTGGTAGAGATAGTTTTGGTGGTGTTTTCTTTTTCTTTTCCATTTATAAGGGGTCTCATATGAATAATCTCATGGAGGCTCTTGCTCTTCTGTATGCTGAGAAAAAAGATGGTGTACCCTTAGTTGGCACAAGATTATTTGCAAGTCTGATTCTCAAGTGATTGGATGGTGTTACTTCGCACTTAGCTTTAGTTGTTCAACAGATTTTGCACTTGAGTTCTTTGGAATGGGTTGCTTTTCACCATATCCATAGAGAGTGAAATAGAGTAGCTGATTGCCTAGGTAAATGGGCATCTGATCATATGGAGGGTTGGTATATTGAAGATTTGAACCGTTTGCCTCTAGAATTCTCTCATGTGTTGGAGGTTTTAGTTAGCAAGATGGGAATGTTTAGCCATTTTCTTTTGTTGGGCTGGTTGCCCTTCTTGTTATGTCTTTCTCTTTTCTGAGTTTCTAATAAATTTTTACCCCTTCTTTTGAAAAAAAATGTATACTATTTTAATACTAGCTCATAGTCCTAGGTCCACAAAGATTTGCAATCGATGTTGTAGAAAAGGGAATTTATATCTCACAAAGCCTTAATATAAGAAATACTTAATGTTACCTATCAAATAAAGATCAACTTATACTAAATGATCACAAGGACCTCATGTTTGGTTTTGTCCTAAATAGGGGTTTTGCCCCTGAGAACATGATTTTGAGTCAAATGTGTTCTTGAACATCAATGAGATATATTCAGCTACGTTTCTCATATTTTAGAGAAGCCTTTCCTTGATAACATCTCGGAAACATAGGTGCATTCCAGTTCTCAAATGTGCAGATACTTCTGACTTTCTTATGTTTTCATGTAGTTTTACTTATAAGTTATTATGGAAGCAAGTGGGCTAAACTGCCACCAGATTTTATCTGCATATCGAACCTGAGGAGTCCAAGAGAATTGAAATCAGTCAGACTATCACAAGGAGATGCAACTCAAGCCTAGAGGATATTAGAAGGAGCTGCAACATTTGTGAGTTAATCCCAAACTTGCCTAAACTGCATGACAAGTGCAGTACTGGAAATGATTGCTCATTTGTACAGATAAAACAAAACGTTGGACAAATAAAGCTGCAAATCATAGAGATGGAGTTGCAAACCATGATAAAGAGCTTTTAGCACAAGTGTCAATATAACGTTTGAAGAAGAGCCTCCAGAAGTTGTGGAGTGTTTAGTTTTACAAAAGGAATGAGAGATGGGACCCCCTTTGATTCTGAAGCAAATAAAAGGTATACAAGTCCTAGAGATAGGAGTTGCAAAGCCTCATAACGAACCTTTAGGAGGAGGAAAATGTTAATCTAAAGTTTGAAGAATATCAGAAAGACACAGAACATATAATTGTAGAAAAGCAATGAGAGCTGTGTCCCCTTTTGACTCAAAAAGAAACGAAGAAGAAGCTGAAGCTTAAGGAAAGCAGAGCAAGATGTCCAAACCCTAGGCTGAAGTCCCTTGTCCTCTACAAATTCTTGAACATCACATTCTCTAACACCATTCTGGAAGAGAGACTCTAAAGTCTAATCACTTAAATAATCCCTACTTACTCAAATATAACAATCATCCCCAAAAACATTAAGACCTTTGGCCTAGGGAGCAAATAGTCCATGCCAAAATACCAAAATAAAGTAGTGTCTCATTATACAACGATTCAATCCAGAATGAACCAAATGAGAAAAGAAAAAAAATTAAATGCAAAATGAGAAAGTGTCCATAGGAGATAAAGGATGCACTTTAAACTACGTCGCAGTTGAACATTAAGGCCTTTTCAGGGCATATTGGCCCAACAAAACATCCATTTTTCCCTTGCTCCCCTATTAGGCTTAAGAGAGTCTTTTACAGTAGGAAGCCAGGTCAAAAGAACTTAAAAGAGGAAAATGAGAAAGTATGGTTTGGTTTTAGGTCACAACTCATGGAAAATCATGTGAATGAACAAAAGGCCTAAAACCAAGTGAGTCCATCATTCAAATTTTGGGTGACAATTATTCTTGAGCCAGCAACAAGATTGTAACTGATTGAAGTCACAAGTTGACACTTCCCATTAGTATCATAAGAACAGTGGTGGCAAGCGGTTTTTGGGACCTTAACAAATTGTTTGTCTTGAATTTCCTTATCAAGAACCTGAAGAAAATGAATTATATCATTGTCTAAGACTATTTCAAAGGCTGGGTGGTACTCCAAAACATGAGATACAAATTTAGTATTTTTGTAAATGAGGAATCGCAATGTAGCTAATCCAAAATGAACACATCCCTGAATCTCTCACAAAGTGTTAAGTCAATTAACACTTCTAGATATCATAGAATCAGATCTACTAACACCGGTGGAGTTGGAGGATGTCATAGAATCATAGAATGAATTGTTGAAATTAAATAGCTAGTTCGAATTATTTGATGGCAAATATATATATTGTAATAACTTTAGTGATTACAATACTTGTAACTTGTAATAAAAAGGGCAGGCCCTATTTGGGCAATTGATTTAACTTGTAAATTGTATATGGGTCCTAACCCATATGTAACAGTGGTGGCAAGTGGTTTTTGGGACCTTAACAAATTGTTTGTCTTGAATTTCCTTATCAAGAACCTGAAGAAAATGAATTATATCATTGTCTAAGACTATTTCAAAGGCTGGGTGGTACTCCAAAACATAAGATACAAATTTAGTATTTTTGTAAATGAGGAATCGCAATGTAGCTAATCCAAAATGAACACATATCCCTGAATCTCTCACAAAGTGTTAAGTCAATTAACACTTCTAGATATCATAGAATCAGATCTACTAACACCGGTAGAGTTGGAGGATGTCATAGAATCATAGAATGAATTGTTGAAATTAAATAGCTAGTTCGAATTATTTGATGGCAAATATATATATTGTAATAACTTAAGTGATTACAATACTTGTAACTTGTAATAAAAAGGGCAGGCCCTATTTGGGCAATTGATTTAACTTGTAAATTGTATATGGGTCCTAACCCATATGTAACTTGTAAAGTCAAAATTATATCTTGGCGCCAGAATATGCAAGGCCAACCAAGGTTTATTGTTGACATGAATTCATATATAAGTAAGATGATTTGAGGATCACAAATTATCAATCACAAGCGAATATATATCTCTCTACCTTATATGATCTGCTTCCAGCTGCAATCATCATCATCAGCAAAAGGATATTCATCAAGTGTAAGCGAACTTCAAAGAATTGGTTTCTTGTTGAAGCGAATCTGATCTAGGAGTGCAAATCTGTCCTAGGGCATCCAAACCTCATATACCCTGCCGAATTTATGTTCTTGTGGCTGGGCGAATTAGTATGGAATCTGAGCTATGAATCTACCTTATATCTGGGCGAACTATTGATCATTCTGAGCTCCATTCCAGACCCGAATCTGATCACCATTGTGGAGCAGAATTGTGCCAATTATGGGCAACTATGCTGGGCGATATTGAGTTGTCTAACTCACTAATTTAGACCAGCGATCATCCTCTTTTGTGGTGCCGAAACCCTACTTGTGGGATCAGCGAACTAGGGCCTGCACATCAGTGATTTAGATTGGGCAAAGCTCTGCCCTAGGTTGATGACTTAATCAGATAAGTGATCTGATCTTCACTCTACTTGTAATTTTCTCATGATTAAAGGATTTTGATCTGGACTTGATGTTGGGCTTTTCCTCCAAGAGGAAGGTTTTCCCAGGGTATTCTTGGTGTCTTGTCTCTTTTGTGTTATTTCTAAGTGATTCTAAATCTGATCACTAAAATCAACATGGTATCATAGTTTGGTTCGTAAATAGTTGTGATCAGATTTATCAATTTTCAGTCTAACCTATTGTTCAAAGTTCAGTTTTCATGGCTTCTTATCTTAAGACTAAAGATAGGTTGGAAGGTTCTGTCAACTACACTTCTTGGAAGGTCAGAATAATGATGGCCTTGAATGACCTTGCTGAATATGTCAGTAAGGATGTTGCTGAACCTAGTGGCGAAGAAGAAAAGGAAGCTTGGAAGAAGGACTACCAAGTGCGAAGGATAATAATAGACTCCGTCAAAGATCATATTGTGACAAGCATCTCCAAAATGAAGACTGCAAAAGAAATGTTTTGTACTTTGGAAAAGATGTATGAGATCAACAACACCAGTCATATACTATCATTAAGGCAGCAGCTTAATCACATCAAATTAGAGAAGGAAGAACCTTTAGTTGCTTACTTCATGATGATCTCTGAGCTAAAGGATCAGCTCTCTACTGTTGGGAAGACTGTTGAAGATAGTGCCCTAACTATGATGGCTCTAAATGGTCTTCCTCCATCATGGGAACCTTTTGTTCAAGGAATCAGTGCAAGAGTTGAGCTTCCTCAATTTGATCGATTGAGGGGAGATTGCATTCAAGAAGAATCACGCTTGGCTTCTAAAGGAAAAATCAGAAGCCCTCATGACAATGTTCATCATGTCCTCTCAGCTAAGGAGGAAGGTGGCCATTGGAAGAAGAATAACTTCAAAAGAAACAAAGATTTTAGACCCTTTGCTCCTGATTCAAGGAAGAAGCGAAGGGACTTGTCTCGCATCCGATGTTTCCGATGTAACAAGTATGGTCACTTTGCAAAGGACTGTCAATCTCAGCTCGAGCAAGGAGAAGCAAACTCAAATGAAGTCTCAGAACAACAGAATAATGAAGATTTCCTCTTTGTCTTAGCCTTGTCAAGCAATGTTCAATCAGATAGTAACACGTGGTTGATTTACAGTGGTGCGTCTAGACACATCACAGGCTATCGGGAACATCTCTTAGATTTGGTGGAGAAGGAGTCCAACCTTCATGTGACTATTGGTGACAATGCTCGTTATGTAGTAAAAGGTTTTGGCTCTACTTCGTTAAAATTAGATTTTGGTATTTCCCTTCATCTCAGTAATGTTTTATTTGTACTTGGAATAAAAAGGAATCTAATCTATATATCTGCTCTAGAAGATAAAGGTTATCAGGTTGTATTTTCTGAAGGAAGAGTTCTTGCATGGCCTAAGGAGTCCAACCTCAAATCAGCTCGTGCCATCGGGATTAGATATGAAAGCCTATACAAGATTTCAACTCTCACTTTCAATTAAGGATATAGTTGATAGATTTTTTAAACTATGCCATGGGTCCATTTCATAAGTAAGAGTAAATCAACAAGTTTTATGAATTTATCACTTAGATAGGGATTAAGAGGGAGTTACATATTCCCCATAATCCTTAGTGAATGCATTATATTTAGTAAAACTTAAACATATTGTTGTTTTCTAACCATTGATGTTGAAATCTGATTTACATCTAGTGTTGGATTTGAGAGAGTATGGCTAAACATTTGAATTCAAATCAGTTTTGAATTTATAATTGTTATACAATTATTACAAGGATGTTCTTGATCATAATTCTATGTTTTATGATAAAACTAACATGTGTTCCTTGTTTCTGTGGAATATACTTTGGCTAAGAGGGAGTTTTCAACTCCTATGATACATTGTGTATATCTTCCACCCTCTGCGGAGTGCAAGGTGGGACCACCCTCTGTGGAGTGCAAGGTGGTAGTTTCTTTGAGGTATAATACCTCTCCCACCCTTTGCGGAGTGCAAGGTGGATCCATCCTCTTCGGGTGTGCATGATGGATATCATGGAAGGAATCCATGACTGTATTCTTTGAATCCATCCTCTGCGGATGTGTATGATGGATATCTATGGTTGTATCTCAGATCCATCCTTTGCGGATGTGCATGATGGATATCATGAAAGAAGTCCATGATGTGTTATTACAATATATGGTTACTTGCTATAATCCTCCCTAACTAAGAGGGAGTGTTGAAATTAAATAGGTAGTTCGAATTATTTGATGGCAAATATATATATTGTAATAACTTAAGTGATTACAATACTTGTAACTTGTAATAAAAAGGGCAGGCCCTATTTGGACAATTGATTTAACTTGTAAATTGTATATGGGTCCTAACCCATATGTAATTTGTAAATTCAAAATTATATCTTGGCGCCAGCATATGCAAGGCCGACAAAGGTTTATTGTTGACATGAATTCATATATAAGTAAGATGATTTGAGGATCACAAATTATCAATCACAAGAGAATACATATCTCTCTACCTTATGTGATCTACTTCTAGCTGCAATCACCATCATCAGCAAAAGGATATTCATCAAGTGTGAGCGAACTTCAGCAAATTGGTTTCTTGTTGAAGCGAATCTGATCTAGGAGTGCAAATCTGTCCTAGGGCATCCAAACCTCATATACCTTGCCGAATTTCTGTTCTTGTGGCTGGGCGAATTAGTATGGAATCTGAGCTGTGAATCTACCTTATATCTGGGCGAACTATTGATCATTCTGAGCTCCATTCTAGACCCGAATCTGATCACCATTGTGGAGCAGACTTGTGCCAATTATGGGCGATATTGAGTTGTCTAACTCACTAATTTAGAGCAGCGATCATCCTCTTCTATGGTGCCGAAACCCTACTTGTGGGATCAGCGAACTAGGGCCTGCACATCAGTGATTTAGATTGGGCAAAAGCTCTGCCCTAGGTTGATGACTTAATCAGATAAGTGATCTGATCTTCATTGTACTTGTAATTTGCTCATGATTAAAGGATTTTGATCTGGACTTGATGCTGGGTTTTTCCTCCAAGAGGGAGGTTTTCCCAGGGTATTATTGGTGTATTGTCTCTTTTGTGTGATTGCTTTGTGTTATTTCTAAGTTATTCTAAATCTGATCACTAAAATCAACATGAATAATAAGATGGACTTTCCACTATGTTCTATCATCACTATTGTCTATCATCACTTTTGGATGTCACAAAATTATATCTACTAGTGGTGGTGATCAAATTGAGAAGAAATAAATATATCTCAACTCAAATAGTTCTAATCCAAATAGTTATCAAAACAAATTCAATAGATCAACATAGATCAATTTGTCTTTGCAAATGGTTTATCAGATAATCTGAAAAATCATCACTTATAGGCTGAAACCTCTCAGGCCATAGATGATTTTGAAAGCCAACCAGTTTTGTTCCAACGAGACATATTACAGACAATATCATGGAAGTTCAAGGATTCCTCCATTCAACCAAATTTCAACACTGGATACAGTAGTAAATAGACTAATAGTTCAAAGTTCAAACCATTCCAAGGGCTATATCGAGGATATCCTCGAAGTCTTAATCTATAAAGATCTTATGCTATTAGCATATGGAACTCACTGGCAGGAAAATTCAATTGTGGTCCTGCAAAGGATCAACCATTGGTGCAAACACTGAAGGGCTGGACTAATATGAAAGCAAATCTGGATGTAATAACTATAATGCATCAACTAACTCTTGGCATATTTATATGGAACACCTAGAAAGAGCACAATCAAAGAATATTAGTGAACACATGTTGAGATATCACCACTTCGATTCATACTACTGCTAACCAGATCAAGTATGGCATTAATGTATTCTAAAACAGAATTATATAGGCATCGATCTGCAAATATGATGGATTTCCAAATTCCCTACTGGGGTAAATTGCCATTAGTTTACAATTTTAATTACTTCAAAGTAAATGCAGCAAACTAGGGCTTTGTTGGTTTCCTGAAATGAGCAACTCAGACTAGGAAAGGGCTAGAGATGCCGGAATGGAGGCAACATAGCCGCAGATGCTCATGCACACAGCTTTAAAATGGGTGAGCAACCTCCAAAGAAGGCCAGTTTCCTGTCTAAGCTAGAACTAAAGTAATACCAAACAAACGCTTATAAGGAAAATGGGAAGGAGGGGTGATAAGGGTTCAGAAAAGAGATTAAAGTTAGAGAAATAAAATGAAAATGGTAGGTGGAGGGGTGCCAAAGAAGGGATCAATCAGCTATTTCTTCACTACACAGCCAATCCTCATCCATGAACGTTTAGACACTTGTGGCAGGGCTGTCTCAACTTACATTAAGTGGACCTATCCCTGGAGACATAGATAGTCTACTTCTGCTTAGAGGCCATAAGCAAACTGACACCGAACACATTCAAAGAGTTAGATTGGGGGGCACTCTTTGAGACAACATATGAAGAACAAAATGTCAAAAATCTTACAACAAAATTTGATTAATCAAGGGCCCAAACCAGATCAGTGATTAGTTGACCCTTTTTAACAAGGAACATAGCTAAAAATGTAAAAGACAACCAAAAGATATTTACAAGACACGAAAAGCCTCTATAAATAGACTGCCAACAAGACAGAGAGGCAGTCTTAACCATTAATCAACTAGGGTGATCCAAGGGACTAGAAAACATAGAATGCAAACCCTAAAAGAAATTACCTCTTTAGGTAATGAACGTCATCCACTTGTAAAGGGGGACCACAACAGAAGATAATTTTCTTAACACACTCAAGCTCCAAAGGAGTATAATAAAATTGGAGATTTATGAAAATCTGAATGTAGTGAAAAAATCACTCAGGTTCACCACCTAAAGATTGGATTTAGACAAATTTTGATGGTGCAACCAAAATAAATCAAGGGGTTGTCAGGACATGTGTAATTCTTAGAGCACTGATAGGCAAACCCTTGTTATCATATCAGCAATATATGGCCAGGAAACTAAATGTAGATAAACTCCTAGTGAGAGTAAAGAACTATAGATAGCATTCTAAAAGGATCCGACACATTGTCTAGTCTCAATTTGTTTTGAACTTGTTAGGAGAGAACAAAATCAACAGCACAAAGTGAAAGCATAACTCAGCATGGGCTCCTTACCAGCTGGAAAATATAACTTATTATTAGCCATATTCAGAGGTCATTGGGCAGTTTTGTCAGAGAAAAAATCCAACATGGAAGAACGGAATATGATGTTATAGCTGATTAGCTTGACAAAGTAGAGGATACAAAAACCAATTATTCTCTCTTCCAGTAAATTCAAGCCATGATCACCGAAGGAAATTTTCATTTGTTTCACAATTATGATAATACCTAATGTGCAAATGGTCATGCCAAGATGCTAACTTGTCACCTCCTAGTCAATCCAAAATTACAGGTCAATGTCAATGGTATTTTGTTACAAAATACATGGTCATATTGAAGACATCACTTTTAGGAGTTAAGGGGCACACTGAATATAACTCGTAAACTACTATTTTGTTCCCCATTTATTTGTAGTCATAGAATCTCCAGAGTCTCAATATGCCACCGTCACTACAAGACTTGTCCATTTTCTTGTGTCTTTTTATCTAATCCATATGTATAAATTATCTATACTTGCTTGTCTAATAGCCCAAATACAAAACAAGCTTCTATGAGAACCTATACACCTTGCAATAATAAACGTATTAGTCAACTAAATTATATGCCCATTCTCATTCTACAGTTATGTGTAGTCACACACTCATTGTACATATATATGTGCTCTTACAACAGTTGTATGTAATTACATGTTTGCTCATTCTACTTCTTTATCCTCCCATATCAGTTATCTTTCATTCTACTACTGTATGTAGTTACACACTTGCTCATCTGTATACTTTCATTCC
The DNA here is from genome assembly GCF_030272615.1 of Cryptomeria japonica. Lineage (NCBI taxonomy): Eukaryota > Viridiplantae > Streptophyta > Pinopsida > Cupressales > Cupressaceae > Cryptomeria > Cryptomeria japonica. The sequence continues at coordinate 48,447,491 of NC_081408.1, read as the reverse complement.
ACAACTGTATGTTTTCATCCCACAGCTGTGTGAACATGTACAGTTGCTCATTCTACAGTTATATGCAATCTAAAAGAAGTGCATGGAATTTCTATTGTATGGACAATTGTTAGCATGAAATCAATAGAAAGATCTTTAGGGAAATTTATCAGTCATTTGCTTTCCAATTGTAGGTCAAATGCTGTCTAGTTACTTCTCTTTTCTCTGTTTGGTCCTAAAAGGTTGGTGGGGATATCAATGTAAACATACTTTTATAGTGAAAATGCCAACACCCTTGTGTCCAGTTCAGAACAAAGTTTGAGCAAATATAACCTTTTTAAAACCTCAGTTAATAAAATTTGCTATTTTATCAAAAAAGAATCAGGTTGTCAATTCCTGATCTAGTGTTTTGTTGAGGTTACTTACATGCCTGATGAGTAAATTGCAGTTCAATTGAGATAACTCACCCTCAATAACTGAAGGTGGGATTCAGTTGAGGCACCACGTACCAACAAATTATTGTCAAGTTTAGTTGAAGTTACACATGTCCCCAATGATTATTTTTGGGGTTCAGTTAAAGATGAAAGATTTTCCCAATAACTGATTATAGGGATCAATTAGCTTAGATCCCCAAAGATTAATGCAAGGTTTTGTTTGAACTAGGGGTTAACTCATTGATCAGTGATTTAAAATCCTTAACTGAGAAAGCTTGTGGATAGAGATATGTTCATTAATGTCAAATTCATATCAGATCATTATATCATTTGTGTATGAACAAGATGGAAAAGGAGAAGTTCGTTTGAGCCCTGAAACAGTAAGTTTTTTTAAACATAGTTTTATAATGGTCTTCTTCTGGCCTAGTACCATTGGGTTTGATTGCTAACTTGCATGCCTTACTATTATATTATATTTTGTCATTTATATAGAGTTATTCTTTTGGGACAGTTCACAGCAGGAAGTAAGAATAAAATACCAGAAGAAAGCTTGTCATTCTAAATATATATATAGATCGTTTTGAGTCTAGAAGATTTTTCAATTCAATGCCTCCTACATTGATACAGTTGAAACATTTTGACACATCCTAAAAGAAACTGCGATGCCATATATTAAATTACGTTACCGTTGCTGAAAGAAGCCATGCCAACAATTTTCACAAGGTAATTTGGTAAGTTGGTTTTTCCATGAACGATAGATTATTTTTGCAATTTTAACTAGAAATAAATAATTACAAATGCTCAGAAATCCCTTTAGTGTTAAGGAAACATACCCATCTTCGATGCTTTCTAAGTCCATATCATCCAGGATCTTTAAAAGCTGTCTTTCACAATGTAGGCTTCTTTCAACAACTTGTTTCTGTTTTTCATTCAAATCGGTACCTCCCAGCAGTTTCCTTGTAAATGTGATTCCAGAAAGTGGACGTTTGATTTCTATTCGAAGATATGCCAATGCCTTGAGTCTTTTGGTGGCTTCTTTTTCTAACACACGCTGCATATGCAATGCCTGTTGAAGCTCTGGGCTGGCAATATGCAAAAAACAGAAAACTCCTGTGATTCTTCCCTCTGCATCAGTTTTCTTGTGAGTAGAAAGTAAGGCTTCTACATATTTACCATGACGGTTGAAAAATCCAAAAGGAAATTTCTCTGTCTCTTGTCCTGTTATTGCACTTTTCAACACAATCCTGAACTCTGTTATTGCATTCTGACCTTTAAGATGACAGCATGTTGTGTGACTACCAAAAACCTCTCCCAGTAGCTTTTTATCAATTATCTCTTCCCTTCTCCAGCCAGATAACTTTTCCATAGCCAGATTCCACTCAGAACACCACCCAAATTCATCTGCTCCAACCATGGGAGGTATCAAGGGACTTGGATTCTGAACTATTGCCCTGTAATCCCCTTGAATGCGAGTAAACTTGTCCATCACAATCTTCTCTCCAGTCACATCCTGAGCAACAAAACACACTCCCAAAACTCTGTTATTTAGGTCCTTGCTTGAGCAAGCATTTACAATTAATCTTACTGAACCATTTTCCTCCAGTGAGCCATGTCTTTTCAGCTCAATTTCAACATTTTCCTCTTCTTGTCCTGTAGTAATCAGTTTACCCTGTAAGAATAATGCAAGCCAATAGAACTAAATGGGTAGAGTGAAAAAAAAAATCTTACCCCAGTGTCGTGCTTATATCATAAGTTTTTTGGTACCCATTAACTTTCGAGATCTAATTTTCTTCTTTAAAACCAACAGCGTGAATGATTTATGATTAAAATAAACATTAAGTTGGTTGTAAATGATAATTGAAATGATTTGATTACCTTGCAAAGCCAAATAAAGCATCCTTTCCAGAGTCCCAACCGAGTTGTCCTCAACAAGACTGATTAAAGGCTGCCCCAGAGCATCCTCCATTGACAACCCTGTGACTGTAGCAGCCTTTGTATTCCATCCATTTACAAGCCCAGCGGCATCGACGGCCAAGATTGGCACTGTTGCTGTTTCAATCAATCTCACCATCTCATTCGTGACTGCATATAGTTCATCTATTCCCTGCATTTTCAAATTATTGAACCGTCCTTGTATTGTGGCCATTGTAATATTTTCATTATTGTTTTTGAAAGAACCTCTCAGTATCAGCTGCAAGGAATGAATGGCATCCATCTCAACATCTTCCCAAGGTAAGCTCCTTTTTTTGACCACATCAATGAATGCCTTGAACGAGTTTCGTGGATGCATTTTCTTTCCATCATCTCTATCACTGGCACTGTGTACGGCACCTCCCCATTTTATTTCTCTTGCAGTATGGGATCTGAACCAAAATAACAAGTCTTCTGAATTAATTCTCACCGCAGCCATTCCACAAACTGCATCAGCCAACAATGCAGCTCCAGGATACCCTGCCTCAGTAAGGCTATCTGTGCACAAACCTGTGGAATCAATGTGGTGTTGAGAAATCCATTCAACAATATCAAGTAACTGATCCTCAGTAGGGGTTGTCCCAAGAAGCCAAATATTTTTACAATAGTAGAAGGCAGCACCATCACACCTGACAAGATCCATGATGTTGGGCTTCTCTCTGATAATCCCCATAGGTGCATCACGAAGCAGCATATCACAGAGCAATGTTTGGGTGCGCAAAATGTGCTTCTCTCTCAGCTGATCTGCCAATTCAACTTCTTTATTCAGCTGAATCGCAAACACTTGCATCAGGAATTCACAAGCATATCTCATAGGAAATGGAACAAAACGGGGGCTGGTGTGATGACAAACTACAAGGCCCCAAAGCCTCCTTCCTTTCTGCTGCTGTTGCTGTCCATCAGTATCTCCGTCTTCTTCCTTTGCATTGATTGTCACAGCAATTACTAGAGATGCTACGGAACCCATGTTGGACATGTATTCTGCATGGCAACCATGAGGAGCTCTCAAAGTAGATCCACACAATACTAATTCCCGAGGCAATCTCTTGTCCTCAACCACTTTTACAGGGGTTGCCTGACAATCACAAATCATTCTAACTTTGTTCTTCATAAACAAAAATCTTGAAGCCTGGGGAAGATCTGTTGCGGGATAGTGCAGACCCAAATAAGGTTCTAAATCTGATCTCCTAAGCTCAGATATTACTTCCCCATGATCATCATCATGGAATTTATAAGCCATGACTCGGTCATACCCAGTAAGTTCATGTATCTCCTGCACAACCATGTCGCACAGTTTACCAATATCTCCACTGGCCATATTTTGCAACCGTGATATCGCGTTTGCAGCAAGTTTATAAGATTGCAGTGCTCCAGCAGCATTCATGGGAACATGTGAAGCCTTAACAGGCTCAAAATCTATTACCAAACCCATATCAACTCTATGAAGTATGGCATAAAAGGGCTTACCTGAATTTTTGCAGTGGACCAGCACAGGATTCAGAAGGTTCACGTCACCAAGTGCTGCAGACTTCTGCAATGCAGCAGCACTAGAAGGTGTGAATATTGTCCTGGCATCAATACCCATTCCTACACTTGCCTGCTTCTCAACACTAGGAACAACATGAGGTGATGCTGTAAGCATTTCAGGGGCGTTTTCACTGTAAGCAATCACTGCAAAAGTCTTTTCATCAATTGCAAGCATGCATCCAAATGGCTGAAGCAGCTTTGCTTTCTGTATGTGCTTCAGGTAAGCAGTGACTGTGTTTGATGGACCAATGCTTGAAGACCTCCTCACAGCAGTAGATTGAGAGTAATCAAATTCCTCACTGCCTTCTTCAAAATCTGCATGAAGCTTTGCATCTATTGTTGTTTGGACCATTATTCTAGAAATGTGCTGTGATCGAACAGAATTAGTAGGTCTAGAGGATGATGCCATATTGAACAAAACTACTACTACTAATGAATTCAAAATTTCAATGACAAACACCAAGAAATTCAATTCAAAAACTGCTCTCTCAACTTCTTAGTGGATATGGCAAACTGATATAACTATCCAGAAGTCCTCAAGAATGTATTTGAGAATCTAGCTCCTTCTGAAAGCTTCTATCCCCATGCCCAGCTCAGTATGCATTGATAAATATGCCCCTCTTAAATAGATAAATACTACAGATTCTTAAAGGCCTGCAGGCCTGCAAGTGTATATATAAAACTATGCCTTTGTAGAATCCAGAGATCTTCTTCCTCACCGTATCAAGTCCATATATAAAACTATACATGTTGCAGATATAAATTCTTATTTAACAGCAAACACAAATCATATTAGCCTAGTATCAAAAGTTAGTGCCTTCTGACCTTAAGTACGATCTGTCAACCACAAGAACTATATACCATACGCTATTTTCCATTTCTTCTGTCCTTGCACAATCAAAACTTTTAGCCTTCTCTGCAAACAAAAACTATTTTGTTATCTCAAAAGCAGCAAAGTACTTACTTAGCACCTCACTTATCTAGTAAACTCCACCTACTCTGTACTGCATAACATAAGGCTATTGCTCCCCTGCATTGCATTACAAGGCCTATTACTGTAGGGCAGCATTCTCCAGTCACTACCCAAGTGGAAATATCCAATTGTGTGTACACTGGGAAACAGAGTCAGGCTTAGGGTCCTCAGATATGCAGATAATTATCTCAGATAAACTCGCCCTTTGCTTTGTGTTAATTAACAAATGTAGAATCTTGGTATTCGTATTTATGTATTCCAAACTAAAAGAATTTTTTATGTCCGTTCTCATGTTGAAAGATTCAACTGGTTTTATAGATGTTTCAGCAGTCAGCATCAATTCTTGCTGTCTGTGGCAGACACGTCTGAATTTTTTTAATCGTTAAATGTCTCAATTTGTACACATGTCCCCATCAGGATGACAGCTGTCCACTAAATGTCGCATTCAAGCGTTGCAGCTGCGGGAAAATTCAGTGGAAAGAGATCTTTAGAAGCTGCATTTCACTCCGAATGTATGTAACGTGGATTTCTGCTAGTGGGGTATCAATGTAATATCACGGGTAATGTAAAATAGCATTAAAATAGTCTTTGCTTCAGATTCAAGGATTTCTTTTCTTTATCTTCTTTCACCCGTTTCCTAATTAGAAATAGCATTGATTTAAAGGAATAAGTCTTTAATCAAATTATAATAGTATTTAAATTTATTTTAGAATAAAGAGTTGAAATATAAATTTTTAATGAATTTGATGTGATATTTCATTAGATTTTTAAAATATAAGAATATCTATTAATATGTTCAAAATTAAGGTTTTGTCAAGACAAAGTACTTTAGAATTTATCAATTGACAATAATTTTGTTGGTTTATATTTGCACTTGTAGCATTGATCGAGTGTGGATTTGAACTTAAACTACAATAATGAAGTAGTAGAGAATGGATGTCAATAACATATTTGTCTTAGCCCATTGTATTTAGAGTTGTAGCATTGACCGGGCATGTGGATTTGAACTTAAATTACAAAAATGAACTCATAGGGAATGGATGGCAATAACATATTTGTCTTAGTTCATTGTATTTGCACTTGCAACATTGATCAAGTGTGTGGATTTGAACTTAAACTACACAAATGAACTAGTAGGGACTGGATAACTATAGCATATTTGCCTTAGCTCATTGTATTTGTGTTTGAAATGCGGTGACAACTATGGATATTGTTTTGGAACTAATTAGGCAATGATTTATTCTTCTTTGGTTTGAGCCCCTATAAGTAGACCAATTCAATGATTTTGAACCAAAATTGAAGATAAACATAGAAGGATTCCTAAGATGATATTTGCTCTGACAATGTTGTTATGAGTCTTTTTTAAATGATATATAAAAATGCTTTTGTATAATCCATATGATTGAAAATGAATAATGAATATTCTTAAATACAACAATGTAACCCACAAATCCATACAAATATATGTTGAGTCGACTCATAATGACTAGTAAAAAGGTTTAAATTTGAATTTTGAATTTTAAAAGTTTGGAGTTTAGAATTGTATGTCCTAAGATGACTTGCACCAATTCTACACGCGTGGATTCAAATTGAGGTGGTAAATGAGAGATATAAGGATCAAAACTATTGTATGTGAATAAGTGATGTTGGGAACAAACTGGGATAATTTCATAAGCCAAATTTCACATAAAATATGCCACTTACATAGACTTCTTATTACATAAATGACACTCTAGTTGAAATGGGCCCAAAGCATAAGGGCAAAGGGCATGGGTATAGAATTGTCACCATTACATTTTACCTCCACCTTGATGTGCATGTGAGCTACTATAAGGATTTATTTCAAAGTAAAATACAGTTAATATGAAATTATTTAAATATTTTTCAAACACATACAAATATGGACGACGATTCTTATACTTGCGACAATGAGTGCTCCATTTGAAACCAACAAAATAAAATAATATGTAAGAAGTATTATTCGTCACGCATTTAAGCTAGGTGTTTGCTACAACTTCAGTTAATTTTGTAATTATTGTTGAGAAATATACAAGCTCAATATCAAAATACTGTGAAATTTGATCTCTATCCAAGAAACCAATCAAAGAACGAGATACAAGGCTTGGACAACTACAACATGAAAATGTGAAACTTATATGCAAATATGAAATTAAGTTGCCTTAATAAAGAATTACCATGATTAGATCCTTCATTTTTATGATGCTAAAAATTAGCCTTCATATCATGGTTATTAACACTACCTTATGTGAACTTATAACAACAATAAATCATGAATGTCATCATCATACTTGATAGCAGCAATGAGGCATAAAACAACACTTAAGAAAATCACATAACACAAGATTTGCATGGAGAAACCCTTGCTTGGAAAAAAAAACTCTACCAAGAAGAGAGACCAAATATACATTATCAACTAATAAATGTGATTACATACATTTACTCACATTCTCCTTTTTGCCTCCAACATGGTAGCACATTTGTAGCTGTGAACAACCTCCTTATGTTTCCCACCTTTCCTTGTTCATGTAGAGTAACTCTACATTCAATTCTTTCTAATAAATTCTCTATCCAATGAGTTATGTATATAGAATGACAAGAGCTCTAAAAACACAAAAGGAGTAAAAATAAATATCTTCATTCTAAACAACCCCAACCCTTGGATTATCTCCATGAAATTTGAAAGGACATCATTTTTTACTTAAATAATTTCCCTCCGAATTGGGTACCTAAACCTAGCAAATAAACATTACATTAGATGCAATAAATGATATAATAGTATTGACAGATGCTTCCCTTTCTAAGAGCCCACTTGGAGAAGCCCAAAGGTCACTCATTTGTCCACTTCTCATGTTGTTAATTATCTCATTCTAGATGTCCACATGTGGGGAAAACAATATTAAATGATTGTATTCACAGCTAACCTTACTGCTACTAGTAGAACCCATCACCCCTTATGAATGTGTTACAAACAATAGTGAGAATAAATATTACACATGACTTTTCCAATATACCCTTAGTGCCTTAGGACACTTTCCAAGGATGTTGGAACCATGCAATACATAGGATTTACAAGGTAGATGGCACCTTAATCCTAATTTTCTCCTTCTTGACATTATATATTGTAAATACACTCTTATAAATCACACAAACAAGGGAAAAACATCTCTTGCCAATCCATGTACCATTTGAATCTTCATCGTGCTCTAATGCTCCAACAAGGCACTTGCAAAAGCAACCACATGATAACCAACATCAAGTAAGCAATTCTTCACATCCTCCAACATGTCACCTATGGAAGAAAAAGGAACATGCCAAGTTGAACCAATAACACTGAAACCTACGTCAAACTTTACATAAACACAAGCATAAAATTCAAAGAATAACAAAGGCTTTGAGTAGCTACCTTACTCATACCAGTTGGAATAGAAACCACAAGAAATCACAATTCATCCAAGTTAACCATACCTCAAACTAGGGTATACCATCATAGGTAGAACTTGCCATCAACATATCAACTCTTAACTTAAATCATGTCTCTCTCTATATCCATCCTCATATCTTAATGCAACATAAAAAGGTACAAATGACCATAGACAAGATCAACTAACAAATTTTGCATTAACGCTAAAATAATCTCACATGGATGTAGACAACCCACATGAGTCATCCCACTACAATAAATAGGTTACCTCCCTATAAACTACATAGTTCTGATAGATCCAAATCCAATGAAATATGCACACTTATCATCACATTAGTAATCAACAAACCAATACATTGACGAGGATAACTAGGCATATATCTAGAAACTTCCACTGCATGAGTAATGCCAAGTCTGTTAATAGATCAAAGCATGCCAAGTCTAATTGTAATACTTAACATAGAGGATGTGGCTAACTACACTATTACACAATGTTAAAGAAACATATAAGGATACACATTTCCTACAAATAAATATGTTGCAATACCTCTTTCACCACCAATCTCCATAGATCTCCCAAGTTCTTCACACTTAGTCATGTGAATACAAACATCTAGGAAGAAAAACAAGACTAAAGAGAGAACCTGCAAACCAAACCATATCCTTGTTCCATGCTAACTTGTACCAAATTGTGTAATGTAAGATCTCCTTCACCATTCCTTAATGAAAGAATATCAATGTTAAACATCCAAATCAAAGGAAACATGGTATCAATAGGTGTAAACATCTCATACCAAAGGTAGATTAAAAAAACCAACCATTGCCATAACAAAGAAAATATGCCCAAATACACATACCATTTCTTGTACCTCTCCAAATAAGTCCTCAAAACTAGATCCATAACTCAAGACCAAAAACAAGGAGAGTAACAAAAATCCATAAAATCATGCATCTTCTTCTCAACAAGCCCTTGAAACTATTAAATTCAAGAATAACTCACATGAGAAGACAAGAAATAAATAAAAAAGAATGCATTTGATAATCCGTTGGGAAAATAATGCATTTGCCAAGTAGACCAAGAATGGGATATAAGATTGTCATGAGAATATACCACCAAGCAATTAAAGCTTACAATAATTGAAAATCTTCTCTTCAAGTCCATAATGGGTTCACATTCATAACCAGGTATAGGTCCTTTACTCTTAAATTATAGAAATCATCATCAAGGAGTAACCATCTCAACACCCGATCTCCATAAACAAGAGATCTCATAGCCTCACCCAAGTCTAGATCTAGTCTCCACGAGCATCCACCAATCAATCAATACTAAAAAACCCTACAAAATCATGAAGCTTCAAGAAAGTGATCAATACTCAAAAACCAAAGAGAACCAACAAGACCATTATCAAAGTTCCAACTACAAAATCAGGAACTCAAACATGACATCATGATCTAACATCCCCTCCAAGATGATCATATGCTCCAAAGAACATGTTGTTGGCAAGAAAGCATAGCAAACACAATCAATAAATCTAACTGCATTCCACTAAAAAGTATTCGAGGAGCTTGACACTCAAAAGTCATCATCTAGGATAGGGATAACATAGATGGGTTGCATACCATATGCTAAATATATGCATAGAAAAAGATGTATAACAATGTGTGAGTATAGAGAGGATATATAGGTGAGAATGTGTAAGGTAGATATATAGATGAAAATCTATAGAAAGGATAAATGTATATGATGTAAAAAGAGATATAAGGATAAATGAATGTACTTGATTACAAATTTATATATGAATTCTATATATGATATGTTATATTATTTTACATTCAGTATCTTAAAACCTTTTCCATAAAATCTATTAAAAAATTAAATAATAAATTAAATTTACTAAATTAACTATCAAATCTAATAAAGATTACATGAATGTAAATATATATTCAAAATTATGACAAATTCTAATTCTAATTCTTTAAACCCTCAAATTAACTATTCCGTTAACTTTTAAAACCTCTTCCACAATCTATTAAAATAATTAAATAATAAATTAAATCTTCTAAATTATTTATAAAAAAGTCACATCACTTTTATTTATTCTTAATTAAAATTCAATCTTGGACCTAGATCAACTTTTTTAAATTATTTATATTTATTCTTGCAATTAGAATTTGTATATCCATGTTTTCTTAACATACTTGTAGTTTCCCTTATATATGTTGTTAGATTTTGATAATTACATGTATTAGAAAAAACTTTCCTCTTTGCAAACGTGGACCACCTTTTAATTGTTAAATAAAATTAAAATTAATACATCAATTATTATGCCATAGTGGATGAATGTCTCCCTCAATAATATTATTTAATATTTATTTTGTTCATCTTCGGTTGCATCCACTTATTAATATTTTATCATTATACTTTCCATTTATTTTATTTTATTTTTATATATTTTTAATAAGGTAGAAAATGAAATCTTATCTTTTATAATTTATTTTGAGTTTTTTAATTGTAAAGCATAAGTTTATCTAATTGTTAATTAGATAAGTATTTGTAATTATAAATTGAATGTATATTTCTAATTAAATGTTTGTGGAATAAATGTTCATAATTATAATTTATCAATTCAAAAATATTAATATTTAAAAATGTAAATGAACATATAATTGTAATTATAAATTATCAATTAGACAAATATTTATAATTATAAATTGTTGGTCAAAAATTTATGTTTGTCGAATAAATGTTCATAATTATAACTTATCAATTCAAAAATGTTTATATTTAAAAATGTAAATGAACATATAATTGTAATTATAAATTATCAATTAGACAAATATTTATAATTATAAATTGTTGGTCAAAAATTTATGTTTGTTGAATAAATGTTCATAATTATAACTTATCAATTCAAAAATATTTATATTTAAAAATGTAAATGAACATATAATTGTAATTATAAATTGTTGGTCAAAAATTTATAATTAGGGATTATGAATTAAATGAATGTTTATATTTATAAATTATAAATTGGATAAATAGTCATAGTTACAAACATTTTTTTAATAATTAATAGATAATTTTTTATAATTATTGATAAGATAAGCATTTGTAATTATAAGTTGTCAATTGACACACATTTATAATTATGAGTTGTCAAGTGGTAAAGTATTTGTAATTGTAAATTGACATCATTATTATAACTTATCAAGTGGACATACTTTTGAAATTATAATTTTCTATTGTATCTACAACTTGCCAAATTGGGCAAAAAAATTTAATTATAGTTTGTCAGCTAGAAGACACTTACATTTTATATTATAAATGAACAGACATTTGTAATCATAAATTATGGACTTGACAAATATTTGTAATTGTAAAGTTCAATTGTATGAATATTTTTAAGTATAAATAGTTAACTAGACAAACATCTATGATTATAATTTGTCACCTAGACAAACATTCATGATTATAAGTTGAACTTTTATACTTATAAATGAAAAAGTTTTTGTAATTGTTAACTAGGCAAGTATTTATAATTATAAATTGTCAACTAGCCAAATATTTGTAACTATAAAATGTCAAGTGGGCAAATGTTTATTATTATAAAATATCAACTAGACAAAAAATTATATTTATAAGATGTCAACTAGAAGCAAACATATCTATTTATAAATTATTAACTAGACAAACATTTATAATTATAAATTGTCAGCTAATAAAATATTTCCAATTATGTTAAAAGGTGTAACTACAACTGCATCAAAGAATATATTATAATGGAAATAGTATGATACATGAATATCAACATAAATTTAAATTTTATATACCACATACTAAAAAATATAATATATATATTTATTTATCTTTACAATGATGAAATTGACATATTCTTGCCATTTCTCATTTGGTTTTGTACCCAACTTGGTCAAATATCTTAATACAATAACATATCAATAAGTGGCATACAGTTTTGCTTGATTTGACTTGTGATTAGATTTTTATCCATATCTATTTCATCTTGTTTTACACCAATATCTTTGCATTTTCCATCTATTAGATTTTAATTTCATCCTATTTGTGCTTACTTTTGTACATTCACTCTCAACTTAAATATGATCACTTTGACCTCCAGTTTCGCTCTTGTTTCACTCATATTTAAATTTTAGGCTTCTTTCTTCTTTTTACCAACCATTATGATTCGACTTAGAATATGTTTATGTAATATGTTTCTATTTGGTGGTATTTAAAATTTCAGTGTGTAATAAATTAAGTAATTAGGATCTAAGAATCAAGAATTAGAAATAAAAATAAATAGAGAATAATTCATTTCTAAAGGGATAAAAGATAATTGCATCTGCATATAGATTAGATCTACATGTTTTTGAAATTTTTTTCAATATTATTCATGGCCTTTCATCAAACCCACCAAAAGATTTTATCTAGGATAACATATTCAACTATTGAGCCAACACATTCTTAAATCATGCTCCTAGATACCTCCTTACGAAATATAAATAGCAAGAAGAAAAAGGTAAGTGGGTTTGTTGGTGTATATTATAAAAAAGCATTCTCATGTAGCCCACATTAGATTCACGTAGTAGATAAAACTCATGGTAGTTGGAATTGAACTCAATGGGCTTAGGATAGAACCATACAATTTCCAAGATAATCATTATACCAAGGTAAATAAATTTTATGAACTAAAAAATTGATTCAATATGTATTTAGCATCATTATTCTATCTTCAGTTTTAGAGATAAGTACCCCTAACCTTCACATTTAATTTTCATACATTTATTTTAATTATTAGTCTCAGTTAACAAATCCATATAAATTAATTCTTAGTCAATTATATCTATTTAAATAGCCTAGATTATTTATGTAAAACATTTAATTTCTTTATATTTTAGTGAGTCTTGTGTGTGATAAAAAATGATGATGACAAACCATTCCAAAACCACAAAAGATCCAACCACATAAAACCCTAGTTCTACATTAAAGCATTCACCATACACCAATGAGGAAACCTAAGAGCATGCAAATCAAGAAATTAAAATAATAATACCATTCATATGTCATGTAGGGTTTGATCTCCATTGTCTCCTATAATCATTGATCTTGTTTGATATATTTGCTCTTAGATTTTGTATGTGCAGAAGAGCTCAACAAAGAACAAATTGTGGCTGTAAAGTCTCTTGATCACAAGAAGGCTAGATAAACACATTAGTTAGGATCGTGAAAGGATGAAGGAATCCTCTTGTATAGAGAACACCTTAGAAAATGAAGGGATAGGATTAAGAGGTGAAAGGATAAATGGTCAACTAGGATTAAAGAGGAGGTAGAAAAAATAATAAAATATGAAGGGGTAGTTAGAAGAAAATTAAGAGATAAATGACAAGTGTCATGGAGGGAAAAAGCTAATTAATTAATTAATTAATTAGAGATTAATTTAATTAATAGAGGAAGTGGGACCAATTAAATAAATAAAATATTTATTTAATTAAGAGAAAGATAATTTTAATAAATAAAAATATTTATTTAAATAGGGAAAGGATAGAAGAGGATAAGTGAAATAAATAAATAAATAATTATTTAACTAATAGAAGGATTAGGATAAAAATAATTAAATAAAAATATTTATTTATGACAGGACAATTTTAGGCGTCTACATTTTGCCCCTCTTTGAGACAATGCAGTTTGTTGCATTGGCTCAAAGAAGATAAGATAAAATGATACAAAGTTTGCCCCAAGATGGGAATGATATATGCCCCCTCGAGAGATTGGAAGAATTTTTTTTGGAAAAAAATATCGTTGACAATCTCTTAATAAGAAAGAAAGGGTAGAAAGGGTGACGAGATAGGATGATAAGGCCACGTGGGAGAAAAACTGACTCAAAAGGGATCAATAGGAAGTGGGAGACTAACACGACGGAATAGGGTTACAAAACCTATATATAGAAGCCAGAGGGAAGAACATCCTCATTTGCATCCATAACACTCGAGAGATCAAAGAAAAGCAGAGTGCTTTATAGAGTAGTTAGCAGTCTAGGAGAGATGGTAGAGAGAGTTCATCGCTTCAATCATGTCTGACAGTTCAAGCGGCCAGAGGACATGGGTGAGCCGGTAAGTACATCGACCTTAGTACTTTTGCATTTTATTGTGCATTTAACACACTTTGTAGGCTAAAAAGAAGAAATGCGAAAGTGACAAAAATTCGTTTCAACGTATCTAGGTCATGTTAGAGTGTGTATGTGGTGCATAGGCGCATATGTGTTTGGTATGCACACATCTATTTATCTAATCACGTCTATGTGCTATGTACACATGTGCGTGTCATACATACACGTCTAGGTTAGGGGATTGCATAAGCATATCAGGGACATGTCTGGGTAGAGTAGCACTGTGTCTGTGCTGAGAAAGAACGTCTATGTAATAAAGTTACATTTAGGTTGGATAAAATTGTGTTTAGGTTGGCAAAATGCGTTTATGTGAAATAAAATTGTGTTTATGTCTTAGAAGGCCAAAATTGATAGTTTTGTGATGAACATACGTTGTCAATTGGATAAGTTGCTGAGAGGACTCACTCAATAGGTGCCCTAGGAAAGACAAACTAAAAACCAGGCTAGAATCGACAACCATGTGATACACATGCATCACTAGTTGGATAAGTTGCTGAGAGGATTCACTCAACAGGTGTCGTAAAGAAGGTAGGTTTGCTAAGTTGAGTATAAGATAATTCATTGAATTGATAAAATTTGGTGAGTACTCTAGCAAGAATGGATCAAGTGCAATGTGATAAACATATACATTAGGATGCAACACCATGTGATAAACATAAGCACTAGGATAGAGTCTGATGAGTAGCACCATGTGATAGGCATAATCACAATTAGGGTAGGACAAGATAAGTAGCACTATGTGATGAACATGAGTACTTCTAAGATTGACCCGATTGGTTTAATTGGATGCATGAGTACTTACCTTAGATACTCACGAGAGAGATTCCCGATGACTCGGAGATTATGGACAAACTTGACTGTCGATGATCATGTCGCAATTTATGACACATCATGTATATGCCTAAGATTCAGGAGAACACAAGATTGTTCACTACTCTTGTGGAGAGATGGTACTCCAAGACATGCACGTTTGATTTTACGACTAGCGAGATGTTAGTCACTTTGGAGGATGTTTACAGGATTATGCGGATACCCATAAACAAAGAGTTGGTCATATATGATAGGGAGGGGGATGCAAATGCACTGCGATGAGTCTTTGGAGACTTGGAGCTAGAGTTGAGGGGGGGACACCTAAGTTGGGAGGTTATGTATACCAATAGACAGACACTGACAACAGTGGTGGGAGGGGTGATCAGTGGGTTCTTATGTCTCGACAGGGCTATACGTGGAATTGTCTATAGGGTGGGATAGGGCACTAGAGATCATATTGACTAAGAGGAATAGATTTGCATGGGGGCCATGCATTTTGGTGCACTTGTACCATGAGCTCCATTAGTTTGTGTACCTCAATGGTTGCGGGTTGGGATACAGGGTCACATTGCTATAGGTTTGGGCCTATGAACATATTGCAGTGACGAGGCCAATTCACTTTAGATTCAGGCATCGGTAGGTCTATGTACATTTATATTTTATGATCACTTCCCAGCCACAGATTGGGAAGCTAGAGTACCGACAATGGATTTTTTATGATATAGATATTGTTACATGGAGGCCTTATCTAGATTGTGAGGCTTAAGAGGTGGATGCTAGGGAGTTACCATTTTGTTTCCATAGTAGGTATCTCATCGGGTAGATGACATATATTTTGGATAGACATCTGATTGACAGGGTGACTAGATAGTTAGATAAGGTGCAGCGGATGCCAGGGGATTAGGGGACTTTTCACGCACATTGAGAGAGCGAGTCCATTGGTGACCGATTTTGTCTTATGATTCAGATCTCACATAGTTTCAGGAGATGGTTCTGATGCCTTGGGATATATTACCTGATGTGGCCAATGTAGGCATGTCATAGGAGTATGTGGCCTATTTTGTGGCACATCCATTCCCACGATTGCTATCACCATGAGAGCCAACTCTGGGATTGGATGATGATGATGAGGATGGGGGTGGATGAAAAAGGCAACAAAGAAGAGGAGGGGTCAAGAGGGTTGTTAGGGGCAGAGGAGGATAGAGAGATGGAGGGCGGGGAGAGGGGGCATAAGGAGGTGATGGAGAGAGAGGCAAACCATCAAGGCTACCTAGAGGTAGAGGAGGACAATGACTACAGGTTGCACTTTAGGTATAGGCATAAGCTCAAGGTGGATAGAGACAAAGGGGATAGGGATAGAGAGGACATGGACAGGATGGCCTAAAGCAGGCTAGATAGGAGGAGGGGGGAGATAGAGGAGATGAGGAGGAGGATGATCATCTCATGATCAAGGAGATCACACAGGGACAAGTCGATGAGATTGACGGTCTCGAGAGAGAGGTGACTCGATTGAGGCAATAGATCTAGGATATTACAAGAGAGAGGGACACAACCATCTAGAGGAACACAACCATAGAGGATGCACTAAGGACAACGAGGGATACCTTACAGGTAGATACTACATCAAGATACACTTATTGCATCTAGGAAGGGGAGGAGATATCCTACTGGTGGAGTCTGTATGAGGTAGCAGTGCTACCTCACCCGAGACCAGGCAGCTACAGACGAGCATCCCACTCCACAATGGCAGGTCGGGAGGGACAAAGGGATTCTAGTAGAGGTGTGATGGGACCACCAACACCATCAGTGGGGTCTGCATGAGGGGATCAATGAGATCATCCAAGGGCTTGACCTTTGAGTGCTCAAATTCCTTCGAGACCTACTGGCTCTGAGGGAGGGAATTCATCATAGCTCTCTTGGATCTCTTTTTGCATCAATTTTTTTATATGATGATGTAGACACCTTGGAGTGATTTTGACATCATTGTATCATGACACTTATATTTTTTTTATATGTGAGATGAGATATTCTTTGTGGCGACTATATATGTGTTCTATGTGATGTTTCTATATGCTTATATGGTGTGATGATGCAGTGTATGCATGCTTTCTATATGATTCATGAGATATATCTATTATGTATGATGTTTGTAAAATGTGTATATGTGGTGCACTATTCTGATGTGATGATCTATTCTATGGATGCATATATATGATGATGTAATTTACGTTCTAGATAATGCCTATATAATGAAGATTATGAGATGCAATCTATGTGGATGATGCAATTATTTTTGTGCTTTTTTATGTTTATGTTATGCATGATGCACATGTATATGTACTGATGCAAGTGGATGTACGAAAATGGTACTTATATTATGTACTAATGAGTGGTGTGTGTAGGATGTGATGCTATTATGATTTCTATATGTATGCAATGAGATCATGTGCTAACATGTGGTACTGATGCAAATGAACACTACATGAGATGCAAATATTTTTGGTGTGTCATGATACTCAGTCATGTGATACCGGACTACATAGGAATCAAGGTGGATGATGGAGGAAAAAAGAGAAAGGGGGATGAAAGGTAGAAGATATGGAAGTGAAATAGGTTCTTGTGCTACTATCATCATTAATTTTTATTATGAAAAAATAGGTTATGACCATCCAAGTACAAGTTTGACCTAGAAAGTCATTGTATCGTTTGCATGGAGATCAACTAGTCACAAACAAGAAATGAACCAATTCACACTAGAGTCATAGTGTCCTCATATCCTTGGACAAGACATAGTATTACTAAGAGACAGTCCAAAGATAGCAAAAATAGGTAAACATACCCCATCCTTGCCTTTCTAGTCAAAGAAATCCTAGGGATAGAATCTCTAGTCAAAGACATCTTGGAAAAGCTAAAAGACATGTCACCATAAAAGATAAAATCAAAAGAAAACCAAAGAATTGACACCAACATAGATTGCAATCCTCAAGTTATTTGTGTTTCTTGCCACATATGATAACATGTTTGATCTAGTCACAATGTTGTTATCCTGATGAAGGACAAATTATGCTGAAAAACCATGTTGTTGCGCTGAAAATTTTGATTTGTTGAAAGCCCACTACTGCTTGTGCCTCATCTAAAACTGATTGAATCCATAAAATTGATAGTTTATTGCAAAGAATAATGAAACCTTATTGTGGATCGAAGATGCAAGTGATCTTTTATTGCGGATTGTGCGAAAAGGAGGAAAAATATGATGCTCCTCAAAATATGTGATGCTCAGGTTCTACTTCCATCAATAGATTTAGGATTTTGCCCCCACTTACAGATTGGACTTGATTTATTATGAAAAGAAAGAGGTATGGAAAGGAGGTTTATTATGGATGGCGAACCAATCTTAGGTAGATCAATAACAAGCCATGATGGGAATGGGTAAATTTATTATTGAATGATAGGTTGTGAGTGTGTTCAAAATGAAAGGGATGAAAATGAATCATAAAGGAGGGAGGAGCAAAGTCCCTACACATGACGTCGGTAACCCAGTTTTCACCATGGTAATTACTTAGGGCGCCATCAAATGTTGGTATTTTGGTATGGTTTTGTCATTGATGTCAACACCTACTAAAAATCTAGCACTTTGGAGATCCAACAACATTACCGGCAAGCAAGTGACTTTTGCACAGTCACTGGTATATGGTACACTGGCAGGAAATAATGATCACCGACACTTAGAATGGCTTGGAAAACACTTGGTAATGTTGAAGACATTGTTTGGACATCTTATCTTAGAGAATTGTTTATTGGCATATTCATATTTGCATATTTGTTGTTACTGGCAAATAGGTCTAGGTTATGCACCAATAGGTTTATCTTTTCCAGATCAGCACGACACACTATGGAGATGATTGATTATTGTTGTAAATGCATTAAGCCGACATGTTGAATCAGTTATTACATCGGATATTGTATTGTTTGTAAAATGATTTTATTGTAATATCTTGTAGAGCCGACCTACTAAAATTGGTCTTAGGTTATGGTATAAATGTAAGATCTTATTTGTAAGATCATGTGTGGAATGCGAAAAAAGATTTTTGTGAAGGTATATGAGAGATTAAGTAGAGCTATACACGAAGACATCATTTGAAGGTGAAGCTAGGTTTTTGTGAAAGCATATCAGAACTACACTGGTACTGAATCCAACATATGAAGATGCTATTTTGTGTAGTACATTCTTATTGGATTTAACTATCCAATTGTAGTCAGTGTGACTCCCATTTATGATTGAGCAGTGAGCTCTAGGCGCTTGGCCTTTCTGCATGTGCAGACCCCATTTATGTACACTTACTATCTGCAGTAGTATCATCTGATTGTGGGTAAGGTTTCCCACCGTAGTTTTTCCCCTTATAGGGTTTCCACGTACAAATATCGGTGTTATGTGTTGTGGATGACTTTGTCTTTTTGTTTCATGCATTAATCTTTACCAGTATTACATTTATCTGTTAAATCTGTCCACTGGTATAACAGACTGGTTCACCGGTATTAAGTAATAATTTGGTTAAGTGGTTTTGGTTTAAATAATATTGGACAACTGATTCACCCCCCCCCCCTCTCAGTTGCCTATGGGACCTAACAATTGGTATTAGAGATTAGTCCTCTTTTTGCAGAAGTTTAACAGCTTGAGGAGATCCAATGTCTACTAACTATTTCAGGAAGGACAGTCCTAAACTTGATGGAACCAACTATGGCATATGGAAGATCAAAATGGAGACACATCTGAATTGCATTGGTAAGGACATCTGGGAAGTTACAAAGAATGGTTATACTGCTGCTACTTCTAGTCAGCCTAATCCACCTAACTTGACTAAAGATGAGGAAAATGATTGCAAAGCAAGGGAATCACTCTTGAGCGCATTAACAGATCAGTAAATCATGGGATTATCAGATAGATCAATTGCTAAAGCTATTTGGGATTATTTGGAAACACTGAATGAAGGAGATTCCATAGTCAAAATTGCAAAACTTGAAAGCTTCCGAGTCAAGTATGAAAATTTGAAAATAGAAGAAGATGAAAGGATTTCTGCTTTTATGGAAAGAGTTAATGAAATTGTTTTGGGTATTAAATGTTGTGGAGGAACCTTAAGTGAAGATGAAATTGTTTCAAAAGTTTTAAGAGGATTTCCAATGACATATAAAATGAAGGTTACTGCTATAAATGAGTTAAGAACAATGCCTAATACATTAGTAACTAGGGATACATTGATTGGAAAACTTTCAGCCTTTGAAATTGAGGAATTTGTTCCTGTTGCTACTATAAAGATAGATTTATCCTTTAAAGCATCAACATCATCTGCATCATCATTTGACAAATATGATTGGAAAGCCTTTTATGCAAGAGAACTTGAGGAAAGCAAGAAAGAAAATGAAGAACTTGAAGAGCTTGAAGCACTATTTGCAGGAAAAATGCCTAAAGGTCTAGTTGGAAGTAAGTATGAAGGTAAAGCACCCTTTAAATGTTTTAACTACAATAAGATTGGTCATATGTCTTCAAGATGCCCTGATAAACATGCTAGACTAAGAGAAGAATCTAGAAGGACATACAAGCCTAATCCTGAATATCAGAGATACAGATTTAAGAAGAATAAAGACAAATCTTGTTATGTAGCTAATGAAGGAGTGATTGATGATTCTGATGAAGATCCGATAGACAATGGATGGGTTTTTGTTGCTATAACAGAAGATCAACTGACACCTACAGTCCAACCGGTAGAGTAGGCCGTGGCAGCTAAAATTGAAGTAAAGGATGAATCGATCATTGATTCTGGATGCTCACATCATATGACAAGAGATAAAGGTAAATTATTGAACTTTCAAGAATATAATGGAGGCTTAGTGAGATTTGGAGATGACAAAGCTTGTCAAATCAGAGGTAAGGGTTCAATATCTCTTGATGGTAAGCATAACACTGACAATGTCTACTATGTTGAAGGTTTAAAGCATAATCTTTTGAGTGTTGGTCAATTAGTTGAGAAGGGATTTCAATTACAATTTAAAAATGGAAAATGCAAAATCATGAATAGAACTGGTTTAGAAATTGCAACCGGTAATCAGACTAGAGGTAACATCTTTCATTTGAATAACAGTGAAAAAACATGCTTGATAACACATTTAGATGAAAGTTGGTTATGGCATAAGAGACTCTGTCATGTAAACTTTGATTGCATGGTAAAAATCAGTACTTCTAAGGTAGTTAGAGATTTACCTAAAATTATCAAACCTCACAATACAATATGTAAGGAATGTCAATTTGGAAAACAAGCTAGAGCTAGTTTCAAAAGTATTCCAGAAAAATCCAATAATGCTCTTGATTTAATTCACATTGATTTATGTGGTCCAGCTAGAACTAAAAGATTACAAGGTGATAGATATTTCATGCTAATCATTGATGACTATTCTAGAATGTGTTGGGTTACTTTTCTCAGAGAGAAATCAGAAGCACTTGAGAAGCTTAAATTGTTCAAAGCAATGGTTGAAAATGAAACCGGTAAGAAAATAAAATGTCTAAGATCAGATCAAGGAGGCGAATTTACATCTAAGGAGTTTAATGCATTTTGTGAAGTGAATGGAATCAGAAGACAGCTATCAGCACCTCGGACACCACAGCGGAATGAAGTTGTTGAAAGGAAAAACAAAACTATCTTCGATGCAACCAGAAGTATGTTATCAGAAGCAAACTTACCACATGTATATTGGAGAGAGGCAGTAAGTACAACGGTCTATACATTCAACAAAGTTCACATCAAAGGTAAAACCGGTAAAACCAGTAAGACCCCTCATGAATTATGGTTTGGTATCACTCCTCTTAAATAATTTAGAATATTTGTAGGTAAATGTTACATTAGAAGATATGAGTACATTGGGAAATTTAATCCTAGAAGTGATGAAGGAATATTTCTTGGTTATTCATCTAAAAGAAAAGCATATAGATGTTTTAACAAAAGATTGCAGAAAATTGTTGAGAGTACAAATGTGAAGATTGATGAACAATTCAGAGGAACTTCAAGGTACATAGATTCTGAACCGGCAACAGAAATTCTAACTAATGAATCTACACCAAATCCACTGGTACAGAGTGAAGATCCAGTTACACTAGTATCATCTGAAAATTCCACTGTGACTGAGGAATAACAACAAACAAAGACACCCTGGTATGTAAGATTGAATCATTTTGAAGATCAGATAATTGGAAACAAGCATAAAGGAGTTATGACAAGAGGAAGATTGGCAAATGAAGATGTATGTCTTATTTCTCAAATTGAACCATCATCAGTTATTGAGGCATGTGAAGATAAATATTGGACTAAAGCTATGGAAGAAGAATTAGAACAAATTGAGAAAAATAACACTTGGACATGAGTTCCCCGACCTAAACATAAAAATGTAATTGGAACAAAATGGGTATTCAGAAACAAACTAAATGAAGATGGCAAGGTTATCAAAAATAAAGCAAGACTAGTGTGTAAGGGATATTCTTAGAAAGAAGGAGTTGACTATAATGAAACCTTTGCACCGGTAGCTAGAATTGAGGCAGTTAAATTGTTTTTGGCTTTTGCAGCACATAAGAACTACAAAGTATATCATATGGATATTAAATGTGCATTTCTAAATGGAGATCTTGAAGAAGAAGTCTACATTGAACAACCTGATGGATTTTCTTTGACAGATAACAAAGACATGGTTTGCAGGTTAAGGAAAGCTTTGTATGGATTGAAGCAAGCTCCAAGAGATTGGTATGCAAGACTAGATAAGTATCTTTTGAAAATTGGTTTTTCTAAAGGTAATGCTAACAGTAACTAATACTATAAAGTAACTAATGATGACATCTTGGCTATAGATTTTTTTGTTGATGATATAGTCTTTGGAGGAGAAGACAGATTGTGTAAAGACTTTTCTATCAAAATGCAACAAGAATTTGAAATGTCTATGATTGGTGAAATAAGATTCTTTTTAGGATTGTAGATATAATAGACTGACAAAGGTATATTCTTAAGTCAATCCAAATATTTGAAAGAGTTACTTAAGAAATTTGGGATGGAAAACTCTAAACCGGTAAGCACACCTATGACTACAAATGATAAACTATCTTTAAGGGATGAATCTACACCTGTTAATCCAACAAGGTATAAATCTATGATAGGAGGTTTACTGTATTTAACACAAACAAGACCTGATATTATGAATGCAGTATGTATTGTTTCAAGATTTTAGAGTAATCCTAGAGAAAATCATGAATCGATAGTAAAAAGGATTTTCCGGTACTTACAAGGCACTACAAATCTTGGATTATGGTATCCTAGAGATGAAAACTTTGACCTATGTGCATACACAGATGCAAATTGGGTAGGAGATATTGATGATAGAAAAAGCACCACCGGCGGAGCATTTTTTCTTGGAAGCAGACTAGTTTCTTGGTTGAGTAAGAAACAGAGTTGTACATCTTTATCAACAACAAAATCAAAATATGTTGCAACAAAAACTAACTGCACACAGGTACTATGGCTTAAACAAATGTTTAAAGATTTAAAGGTAAAATGCAAGGAACCTATAACTATCTATTGTGATAACACAACAACAATTGATATATCTAAAAATCCGGTACTACATTCTAAAACAAAACATGTTTCCATCAAACTGAATTTTCTAAGGGAAAATGTTGAAGCAAAAGAAAAAAAACTGGTTTATGTGAATACTAAAGAGAAACTTGTAGATATTTTTACTAAACCTTTACTTAAGGAGACCTTTGAATATCTTAGAGAACAACTTGGGGTCATACCCCCACCGGTAGATACTTAGAGAGTTGATACTTGTCATCAGCTAGCGGAATTAACAAAGAAATATTTTTACTCCGGCTTTGATTAGGAAGCTACTTCACAGGGGGAGTAGTTGGTATATTGATATTGATTGGTATTTTGTATATAAACTTAGTTTTGTTGTAACTTTGGCATATGATGTCAAAGGGGGAGATATTGGTATGGAAAAACAAGTATGGAATAACAAAAAACACATGTTACTCTCAGGGGGAGAGATTGTTGGCTTTTTGTTGGTACTTTGGTATTTGGCATTTCTAATTTGGCACTTTGATGGTTTTTCCATCTTGTGTTGCCATCAATGACAAAGGGGGAGATTGTTGGTATTTTGGTATGGTTTTTTCATTGATGTCAACACCTACTAAAACTCTAACACTTTGGAGATCCAACAACATTTACTGGCAAGCAAGTGACTTTTGCACAGTCACCGGTATATGGTACACCAGAAGGAAATAATGATCACCAACACTTGGAATGACTTGGAAAACACTTGGTAATGTTGAAGACATTGTTTGGACATCTTATCTTGGAGAATTGTTTATTGGCATATTCGTATTTGCATATTTGTTGTTACCGGCAAATAGGTCCAGGTTATGCACCGATAGGTTGATCTTTTCCAGATCAATACGACACGCTATGGAGATGATAAATTATTGTGTTAGGCACAATATGGAAAGATATTGTACTGAGAGGGGAGGGGTGAATCAATACTTCAAATCTTTTTATCAACAATAACTTTACTGTTATGCATAAACCAAAAACTGCTGCAACATAACATAAAGCTAAAACAAATAGATAACAATCATATATGATTCACTCCATAACACATATATTTTGGTAACACAAAAACTCTTGGTTAGAGAGAAAAACTGTGGTGGGGATGGCACCCGCAACTTCACTATTGCAATAATAAAGGTTGCTCAGTTAGAGCTACATGTTCAGCTATTTCTGATAGCTTACCCTATTAGGAGTATCAAGATATGTTAGATCTACCTTGCTAAAGGATTTTACAACACTTAAACTAAATGTTGCACCTGGTTAGAGGCTTTACAATTTATAGACTTAGTTAGAGTCTTTTACCCTATTAAAGGTTTCTCTTACAACTTCAAAATATTTCAATAAAATCTTTACAAATATCTGCAACTTTACATCTAGAATGTTGTAGTAGATTCTACATGCTCAAAATAAGATTACCTTGCTTATAGCATACCTCGGTAACCCATAGAATAACTCTGTTTACTCTATTCTTTGACTATTCTCTGAAATCCTTCTCGGTGACCTCTGTGTCTCTGTAACAGTCATAACACTTAGTGCTTTCTTATGTATCACACATGTCTTCCTTCATACACCTTTGTATATCTCTGTCTATCACACATGTCTTGCTTCATACACCTTTGTATATCTCTGTCTATCACACATGTCTTGCTTCATACACCTCTGTATAAATAGATCTCTTATGTCGGTGATCTGGTTCATTGCTTTGATCTTACAAACATGATTTATCGAATGAATAACTATATAAAATATTTCATTGGTTAGATGACCTCAAAATCATACACAATCTTTAAGTGCAATTTCCAATGTGATAATGGTTCTATGTTCCTCGATCTTGTAACACGTTTTCCCATGTGTGTCTAGATTCAATGAATCTGGTAACACATTTCACTCGGTGTATATCAACTTGGTGTATCATTATTTTTGCTCGATAGACATGGAATGATACTCGGTAGACAACTCGGTGCATACTGGGCTCTATGACTACTTTCTTCTATAGCTGACTGTTCTGTGCATACCAACTAAATGTTTTGGTAGTAGTAACTGACTAGAGTATATAGAATGACTTTGGATATAAAACTAATGGCAACTTGATAAGTAGTAACAATCTCCCCTTTTGACATTAGTTCAAATGTTTGACAAAACTACTTTCAAAGTCATAACTCAATAATCTATATACTTACAAAATTTGACTAAACAAACAGTCTATACATTAGTCAATGAGATAGTATATTTGGATATACTCCCCTGATCAATATACTATACAAAACTTTGATTTTGCATGCTCGGTGATCAATGTTATGTGATAACTGTTCGGTTCACTGCTCTGTTCTTTGTTCCCTGTCAAAATTGACTCTGACTCTGTATTTGAATACTCTATTTTGCTCGGTATATACTCCCCCTGTATACTACATTCCCCTGTATACTTTGATATGATACTCACTCCCCCTTTTTGACAAACATCAAAACTTAGTTACCATTCGGTGGTGGCAACTGGTCAAAAATGGATTTGTACTTTGTGTTGGCATCAGTAAGGGCGGCAGAGAGGGCATCCTTAACACTATCCATAAGTGAATTCTGAGCTGTAATGTTAGCTAATAGTGAAATTAGTCCATCTAAGGTGCTTCCCTCTTGCTGAGTGGATAGGGAGGTAAATTTGTTGATCTACTCTTGGACGGAGGAAAGATGAGGAAGGAATAATGTTTGAAGTGTCATTATGTCCATCCTTATCTTGTTTTCTTCATTCCTTAGTTCCAATTGTTGAGCCATGAGTTGGTGTAGCTTGGTATAAAATTTTTGAATGGAATGTGGCTCAGTGGTCAGCTTATTAGAGAGATCAGTGATCTCTTTCTCAATCACTTCAGTTTTATTTTTGATGTCCTTAATGAATAGAGAGAATGTACAGAGTTTTTGAAATAAATAAAGAATGTGCTTGAGTTGAGGGGTCAACTCAACAATAAATTTGACAAGTTTAACTTTGCCAATGGCAATAGCTTTCTGTACCTCTTCAATCATTTTTGCAGTGAGCTCCTTGTCTTTTAACTTGCTCAAATATTTGGATGCATCTACTCCAGATGTCTCTATCTTGGTTAGGAGTTCATCCAGTTGAATGTGGATGGTTGCATCTTTGGTTACTGTAGCTTCAAGTAGCATATCGGTTAAGAGTGCTTTCACCTTCTGAAGTACTTTATTTTTCTTTTGAATAGCCATTTGCTTCTCCTATTCAGCTTTGGCTTTGCATAGTTCACCAAATTCAATGAGTGCTTGCCCCTTTAATTTGGATATATCAACATTGGGCAACACTATAGGTTTTGACAAATCTAATTTGAAACTATGATTTTTCATCTTCTTTTCTTTGCCTTTCATCGGTTGGACTAAAACAATGGCTTGTGAGGCTTGTTGACCCTTGGTAGGTTGCTCGGTAGAGGCAACACTTTGGTCGGTTTCTTTAGCCTCTATAGTGTCCTTTGGTGTCTCTAAGCTTGGTGTCTCGGTTGCAACATTTTCAGTGTTGGAAGGAGCTTGAGAGGTCTATTCTTGAGAAGTAGCTTCTCTTGCTATTGACTTGTGACCTTTTGTGCCTTGCGCCGTATCCTTAGGGGCCTCGATTGAAATAGGCTGATTGACCGGAGGATAGGGCTAAACTTGTTCCAAAACTGATTCACTGGATACAAGTTGGGCATAAGCATTCCCTTCTATCATTTCCTGTTCCGGTGCCTCTGTATCCATGATATCTTCATCTACTTGTATGGTGTCAGCAGGGTCCTACTCGGTGATATCAGGAACTTGCTCGGTGACATCAACTATTTCAACTTCATCTTGTTCACTAGCATTCTTGATTCGAAATATTTCCTGCCATTTTTCCTTGGTCTCATTCTCTACATCCAAGTAAAGGCCATTCATCAATTTCAAAGCTCTTTGCTTGACTAGGAATTTTGTGTGGCAATTTTTCAGATGTTTAGTGATCTCATCTACCAACATGTCTGGTAAAAGATGTACCAGACTTCTTTCTCTCATCTATTTCTCTAAGTCCATTGCATACTTCCACCTGTTGTCAATATGTAAGTATAATTCATTTGGAAGAGATTTAGATAATTCCAATGGGGCCAATCAGAATTTCAATAGTGTGCAGATGACAACTTCTTCTATTTGTCTCTTTTCATCATCAGATCTGGATTCATGCTTAACATATCTGAATGCTCCAAATCCACCATATTGCTTCAGATTAGCACAAAAAATTTCAACACTATGTACATTTACCTTCTTTCTCTTGATAATCTAATATTTACTTGCATCTTCAGATTCAGTGTCACTAGACTCTTTGGTCAAAATGAGTCTCCAAGTAGATTTCTTGTAAGTTTTTGTTACCTTGGGTGCGGCAACACTCTTTGTTTTCTTACTCGGTGAAGCTGCAGATGCTCTTGTGTTAGGTCACTTTGTAGGAGGAGTCGGTGATACTTTTGATGTATCGTGTTTCTTTCTTTTCAACACTTTTCCCTTAGGCAATTCGGTGCTCAGTGTTATAGCTGCCTCTTGGGCTTCAGATTCCTCTTCGGTAATGGCTATAGTGCCTTTGACAGGTGTGGAGGAAGAATCTTCTCCAAATTTCTCCGTTAATGTCTTAATCATCTTTGTTGCCTTCCTTGTAGCTTTGGGTACTACAATGCTCATTTTTACTTTTTCCTTCACTTCTTCATATGTTCCATACTTCAACTTGGTAACGTGCCTTGGTAATGTCAGAAATGCATCTATCTACTGTTGTGTGATGTCAAAATCAATCTCGTAACCCATAGGCGGCAAAGATTGAGTTCTTGGTTCCATAGCATTCACATAACAGTAATCAGTGTCCACTTCAAAACATATGTCATCCTTGTATTTCTCCACTAGCTTGGGTGTAATTTGGTACTTGTTATGCATCCTTTCCTGAAACTTGCTAAAGTAATCATCCATAATATCATTAAAGTTATCACCTAGCTTCTTGATGAAGTCATTGATTTGATGGGTGGTTGGTCGGTGTAGTTCCCAAACAACTTTACCGACTGATGGAAAGAATTTTTCAAAATAGAAAAACATGCATATTAACAGTGATCCAAACTTTAGTGTATTGGCCGAATTGTTCTTCTTTGGCTTCCTTATGGTGTTTAGATTCTCAAACAGGTTTTTTAGCAATACCTCACATAAATCAATTTTCATGCCTTTCTTCACAATTTTATAAGCTAAGTCTACTGCTGCACAGGGTACATTGTTTTCCCTTGTTGATTGGAAGAAACAATAACCTATTACTCTAATGGCAAACTTTAGCTCTGCATCTATGACATTGTTCAGTTTCAGTCCTCTGCAATCTGATTCTACTCCGGTTATAGCAGATTCTATGTGCAACTTTACATCTTCAAGGTTTCTCTTACAACTTCAAAATATTTCAATAAAATCTTTACAAATATCTGCAACTTTACATCTGGAATGTTATAGCAGATTCTATGTGCTCAAAATAAGATTACCTTGCTTATAGCATACCTCGATAACCCATAGAATAACTCAGTAAACCCTTTTGTTTACTCTGTTCTTTGACTGTTCTCTAAAATCCTTCTCGGTGACCTCTGTGTCTCTGTAACAGTCATAACACTTAGTGCTTTCTTATGTATCACACATGTCTTGCTGCATACACCTCTGTATATCTCTGTCTATCACACATGTCTTACTTCATACACCTCTGTATAAATAGATCTCTTATGTCGGTGATCTGATTCATTGCTTTGATCTTACAGACATGATTTATCAAATGAATAACTATATAAAATATTTCATTGGTTAGATGACCTCAAAATCATACACAATCTTTACGTGCAATTTCCAATGTGATAACGGTTCTATGTTCCTCGATCTTGTAACATGTTTTCCCATGTGTGTCTAGATTCAATGAATCTAGTAACACGTTTCACTCGGTGTATCATTATTTCTGCTCGGTAGACATGGAATGATACTCGGTAGACAGCTCGGTGCATACTGGGCTCTGTGACTACTTTCTTCTATAATCGACTGTTTTGTGCATACCGACTGAATGTTTCGGCAGTAGTAACCAACTAGAGTATATAGAATGACTTTGGATATAAAACTAATGACAACTTGATAAGTAGTAACATATTGTTGTAAATGCATTAAGCCGACATGTTGAATCGGTTATTACATCGGATATTGTATTGTTTGTAAAATGATTTTATTGTAATATCTTGTAGAGCCGACCTACTAATATTGGTCTTAGGTTATGGTATAAATGTAAGATCTTATTTGTAAGATCATGTGTGGAATGCGAAAAAAGATTTGTGTGAAGGTATATGCGAGATTAAGCAAAGCTATACATGAAGACATCATTTGAAGGTGAAGCTAGGTTTTTGTGAAAGCATATCAAAACTACACCAGTACTGAATCCAGCATATGAAGATGCTATTTTGTGCAGTAAATTATTATTGGATTTAACCATCCAATTGTAGTCAGTGTGACTCCCATTTGTGATTGAGCAGTGAGCTCTAGGTGCTTGGCCTTTTTGCATGTGCAGACCCCATTTAGGTACACTTACTATCTACAGTAGTATCATCTAATTGTGGGTAAGGTTTCCCACCATGGTTTTTCCCCTTACAAGGTTTCCACATACAAATATTGGTGTTATGTGTTGTGGATGACTTTGTCTTTTTGTTTCATGCATTAATCTTTACCGGTATTATATTTATCTATTAAATCTGTTCACTAGTATAACAAACTGGTTCACCGGTATTAAGTAATAATTTGGTTAAGTGGTTTTGGTTTAAATAATATTGGACAATTGATTCACCACCCCCCCCCCTCTCAGTTGCCTCCGGGACCTAACATCAAAGTGGTTTTCACCATTGGACGAATTTATTTTTCTTTACTTTTTTTTATTTTTCAAATTTTTCAATTTTTTTGTGGTCACAAGGCGCCTATTTTCTATTTTTTCACCAAGTGATGATTTTTTAAATTTATTTATATATATATTTTGTATTTTTTTAAAAAAAATTAATTTTTGATTGGGATACTCTGAAAAAAATGTGTAAAACCTATGAGGGTGCATGCTATTGATAGCTTCTTCAAAAGGTTCTTAGTCTGGTGTTGAGATCTGATATGCACTCGATCCATATACTGTTGCGATGACATAAGGGCCAAGCCAATTTGGTTCAAACTTACCCTTCTTATCTCTGTCTTGCTGATTCTTAGGATTCTCTCTAAGCACTAAGTCACCCATATCAAATGTAAGAGGCTTTACCTTATGATTATAAATATTACTCATACATTATTGATATGCCTTGAGATGATTAAAAGCAGTTTTCTTAGGCTCATCTAATAGTTCCAAATTTTGTAAGCGGGAGACCCGGTAGTCTTTGTCACTGATGGTACCATACAAAGAGACCCGTAGGGATGGTAGCTCAACCTCAATAGGAAAGATGGCTTTGGCACTATATACAAGTGAGTAAGGAGTGGCTCCGATAGGTGTGCAAACACTTGTGGAGTAAGCCTAAAGTGAGAGTTTGAGTTGGATATGCTAGTTATGGCCAGCGTCATCGATTTTCTTGTTGAGGATTTTGAGGATAGTTTTATTAGAAGCTTCAGCTTGACCGTTACCATGAGGGTAATATGGAGTGGGTAAATGATGATGGATATCGAATCAATCACAAATATCATGGACAACTTGATTCTTGAAAGGACGCCCGTTATCTGTCACAATGAAAAGGGGAACACAATATCGATAAATGATATAGTTGAGGATAAAAGTTGCAATCTACTTTTTGGTGACTTGGGTGAGAGGAACATACTCTATCCACTTCGTAAAATATTTTGTTGTAATGATGAATTTATGGCCATTAGAAGAGGAAGGATGAATCTTTTTTATGAGATCGAGTCCCCAATAACAAAAGGGCCATAGAGTGGCGATTGGTTGAAGTTCCTATGTCAGTGCATGAATGAGGTCTCCATGAATCTGACACTGCTCATACTTTCTAATAAATTGATATGAATCTTTTTCCATAGTAGGCTAGTAATATCCAGTCCTCATAAGATTCTTGGCTAAGGTTGGACCACTAGAGTGAGTGCCACATATACCTTCGTGAACCTCACGTAACAGAATATGAGCTTCGTCACTTTATAAACATCTGAGGAGAGTACCATCTAGACCTCGTTAGTAAAGGATATCAATTAAGATAACATAGCGAAAGGATTGGCGAATAAAGGTACAATTTTGATTGTTGGAAAGGTCAGGTGGAAGGATATTATTGCGGAGATAAGTGAAAATGGTACCGTACTAAGGGGAATCGGGACCAACAACACATATCATTTCTACAAGAGTGATTTCATATGAGGGAACCAAAAGATTATCCATCAAGAACTCATAGTAGGTTTCCTTTTGAGGAATGTCAATAAAAAAAGAAATAGTAGTTGTGGCATCAGTAGATCAATTATTATCCCTTGGAATTTGTTCAAAGACTATTTGTGTGAAGTATTGCTTGAAATCATCCACCATTTTCTTGTAAGGTATTAAATTTTTATCTTTGGTGTGGTAGTTATCATTTTCTTGGCGAATCACAAGTTGAGAGTCCCAAAAAACATGAAGTTCTTGGATCTTCCACTGAACCATGATTCATAGACCTGTTGTTAATGCTTCACATTATGCCATGCTATTTGTGCAAGGGAATGATAATTGATATGACTTAGGAATGGAGTCCCCTTGAGGTGTGATGAAGAGGATACTAGCTCTTGTGCCATGTTGCGTATATGAACTGTCAAAATATAGTTGTCAAGAAATTGAATTTATCACTATCAAGATGGATTCATCTGAGAATTATGAGACAATAGTAATGTCATCGATCATAGGTGCATCCGCTAGTTGATATGCAATGCCTTTTCCCTTAATAGCTTTTATGTCAACATATTCTATATCAAACTCGCTCAACATCATGACCCATTTAGCCAATCTACCTATGAGGGTTGCCTTGTTGAGAAGGTATTTGAGTGGATCTATTCTTGTGATGAGTTTGGTTTGGTGAGTTAGCATGTAATGATGTAAAATTTGTGAAGCAAAAACCATAGCAAGACACACACACTCAATTGAAGTGTAATTAAGCTCGTATCCAACCAATGTACGATTGATGTAATATATAGATCATTTTTTACTATCATGATCATGTTGTGCCAAGAGTGCCCCCAATGCTATCTGTGTAGCTGATATGTAAAGTAATAGGGGTTTTCCTTAGATAGGTGGCATCAAAACTGGTGGATTTAAAAGAGAGTATTTGAGAATTTGAAAGACCTATTGACACTTATCATCCCACTTGAACTTGATATTTCTGTGAAGTAGATGCTAAAAAGGATGACATTTATTTGTAAGTTGTGCTATGAAACTGCGTATTGAATGAAGTCTTCCTTGTAGAGATTGGATTTGGCTGATATTCTTTGGAGATGGCATCTCTAATATAGCTTTGACTTTTGTTGGATCTGCTTCAATTCCCCTTTGTGAGACAATGTATCCAAGGAGTTTCTTGGAGGTCACCCCAAAGACACACTTCTTGGGATTTAGTCCGACTTTATAAATTTTCCAAGCATTAAAAAACTACTTATAAAATATCCAAATTTTCTTCCCTTGTAGCTAATTTGGCCAAGAAGTCATCAACATATTCTTTCACAGTGACATGCATGAGATCGTGAAAGATGGTTGTCATTGCTCTTTGATAAGTAGCACCTGCATTCTTTATTCCAAAGGGCGTTATTTATGTTGATCGTTGGGTGCCATTTTGATCTAATTGTACTCAGAGAATCCATCCATTAATGACAACATTGCATGACCACTTGTGAGATAAACTATTACATCAATGTTTCAAAACAAAAAATCATCTTTGGGACAAGCCTTGTTGATATCTCTAAAATCCGTACATACTTTGATGTTGTAATCTGGTTTACTGATAGGTACAAGATTAGAGATCCACTCAGGGTAATCAATTGGTCTGATGAAGCCAACGCCCAATAATTTCTCAATTTCCACTTTTACTAATAGTGCCACCCGTGGATGCATCTTTCGGAGTTTTTGTTTTACTAGTTTAGCACCTAGATTAACTTTTAAGTGATGCATAACTAAGTCCAGATCCAATCTAGGAATATTGATGAATGACCATGCAAATTTGATTTGTCATTCTATGAAGAAGGTTATAAACTTTGGTCTCTCTTTTTTTGTCAAGGACCGTGCCAAGAAGATATTATGCAGTACCTCCTCTGTGCCAATATATGTCTTGATGGTTTCTTCAATCAACATTGATGATTTTTCTTCATACGATGTCATGGGGAGAGTGTCAAACCTTCCATCCTTAGGCACCTCAAAGAGGTTTTCACCATCAGATGCATCCTTTATTTTTAGTCTTTTGGGGTGATACAATGCCACATTGTGGTTTTCACCATAAGACCCATGACCTATTTTTATTTTCATACTTTTTGGACAAGAGGGTTTGGCACCCTTTCCAAAATATGCCATGCTATCGAGTTCTATGATGTATCCTTCTTTATGGTCCCTAAGTGGAAGGTCATCTCGTATGCCAAGGTAGTCAATAAAGTCCTCATCATTTTTAAATGTGTCAAGTCATGGAGGTTCTTGTTGGTTTCATTCAATGAGTTGTGGGTGAATGAGGGGAAGGCCATTGGTATGTTAAAAGTTAGTGGGTGTGAGGGTAAAGATGCAAGAGTCTTTAGGTATTTTAACGTAATCGTCGGGGTCATCGCTAGTATTCTCCTCATCAATCTCGATTGTAAATGAATCCAAATTGATGTCACTAGAAGGACACTCAACAATGGGAGTATTCACTCTTCATGGTTTTGACCTAGAGCTTTGAGACATAGAGGCCTCAAGATACCAAAATGTTTTTATCCACAGTTCTCCACCATCTTTTTGTTCATGGGATGTAGAATTTGATGATATTGTTTAACCAACTCTGAATTGCTTTCTAAACTTTTCTTCTTCAGTGGGTTCACCTGGTTCTATGAATGTTTTAGTGATCTCATAGTCATTCAATGACTTGTCTGAACCCCATTCCCATTCATTAGAGTTTGTGGAACAAATTTTCTCTTGTTGTTGGTAAATAGTGGAGGTAGAACTTGTGATTTATAGTGTTGTTTGAGAATTAAGACCACACAATTTCAATGATGCAAATCCAAGTTCTTTGGTACTATCTCTGGTTGTAGCGTCTCAACAAAACCTTTCTTTTGTAACCCAAGAGGGTTTTTTCCATCATATCCCATCTTTTGTAGGAACTTAAAACCTTTTTCATATTTCTCACATGGTATTGTGATGTGGTCTTGTGTAGTTCCCTCAGATTCTTTATAAAGCATTTTGTAGAGGTCCTCCTCTTCCATCTCACTCCATTTCTTGAATGTAGTGAGATCCCATCTTATTATGATTACAGATACTTTCTTTGAAGGATGTGGTCATCCATAGTTTTTAGGAGAATTTATTAGTTGTCTTAAGTACATGGTTTGATTCAAGCTATACTCTCCCATGCCTTTGTCCTTGTATTTTCCTCTGAGCTCATCTTGTTTTGATGTAGAAGCTTTCAAGGATTCAAGATCAACATATGTTGAAGATGGAGTCGCTTCTCTATTAATATGGATTATTTTCTTTGATCTTGGTTGTAGGTTGTTGCAAGATATGAATGGGTTTGGATCACCTTTGACTATCACTTCAACTCCATTGTAAGGAAATTTAATACATTGATGATATGTTGAGGGTACTGCTCTCATTTCATCTATCCATGGACGTCCCAAAAGTATGTTATTTGTAAGATCTAGGTCAAGGACTTGACAAACCACATCCTTCATCATTGGCCCCCAACTCTCAAAGGTAGGGTGATTGTTCCTTTAGATGAGCGTTCTTCGTCATCATATGTTTTGATGGTGATCTTATTTCTTAATTCCATAGTTTGTTTAGAGTTTCCCAATAGTAAGATTGTTTTCAATGTGCAAATGTTTAGAATTGGTTCTCTATCTATCAAGACTCATTTGATACAAAGTTTATGGAGAAAGGCTTTAATATGGTGGGGTGCATTGTGTGGTTGACATAGAGATACGTCATTAGCTTCTGCGAATGTAAGTCAACATGGAGTGGAAATATTTCCCACCATGGCTTGAAACTGGTCCACATTTAGATCAGAGGGGAGAGAGGTTTCTCTCAATGCTTTGTCAAGGATAGCCTTATGCAAAGGAGAGATGCGCAAAAGATCAAGGATGGAAATGAGAGCGAGTGCCTTCCCTAACTAGTCTACAAGGTCATACTCATTCTTGGTAGATGATGAGGTTGTGGTCTTGGATGCAACACCTTGCAAGGTGACTTAACTCTATCGGTTTGTAACATTGCATTCAAGAGTTGGTGAAGATGATGGTCCAATTCCTTTCAAAACAACTTTACTCCTTTGGGTAGAAACTTCTGGAGTTTTGTCCTTTATAATAATGGTAGAAACATGAGTGTCCATCAAAATGTGGTTAATGGTGGAATCATAATCATATGACATCTTGGCATAATTATCTTGGTTGTCTTCTTTGTCTTTTCCTTTATCATGTTTAGGGAATGGTTCCTTAAACATAGCATGATACTCATTGGAAGTGTGGCCATCAAATTCTATGTCACCTTTGTCAATGAGATCTTGTATGATATTCTTCAATATGTGACAATTTCTAGTCTTATGTCCTTTGATCTTGTGATACTCACAAAACTCATCATCATTCCACCATACAGGTTTCACTTTTGGTTCATATGGTGGATTGTTTGGTATTGTTATAAGCTTTTTTGCAACCAATTTCTTAAATGTTGTCTCGATTGGCTCTCCCAATGGAGTCTATTTTCTTGGAGGCTTTGATGGCATTTGAGCATTTACTTAATTATTGGGATTAGATGAACTTGCACTGTGGAAAGTTATCTTTGGTTTTACCACATTCACATCTACAACCCCATCATTAACATTATTATTGTTTTTGTTCCAAAAGAGGGGTTTGTCTTTCCCATTTGATTCATCTTTGTTATCCTTGAATAATTTATGGTGCCTTGTTCAATAAGGAATTTCTTAGTTGCCAATCCCTTTTCAATGCCTTCTTTAAAAGTGGACAAACAAGGTTTTCTTAGTTTATATCCAATGTCCTTGTTAACATTTTGAGTGAACATTTCGACCATTTGTTTTGTGGGATTCCCAAGAGCATCAACTAGCCAAACTTCTTCACTGCTATAAGAATGATGTAAATGATTCTCCATTTTTCTGCTTGGTATTACACAAAGTGGTCACTGACACATCTATTTCAATATTGTAGGAGAAGTGTTGTAAAGGCTTCTTCCAAATCACTCCATGATTTAATTCCTTGTGGGAGTTGTGAGAACCATTCCATAGCTTGTCCACTTAAAATTTGTGGAAATTGTCATGTCAAATTTGTTTCCTCTTGTAAAGCGGAAAATCGCGATCGAACCCTAGTAGCTCTCCCTTCTTCCAACTCCAAGGAGAGAGAAGGGAGATTCACTAGGGTTGATGGTTTTCACTTAGGGGAGAGACTTTACATTCAAAAGAGGGGTTGAAACCCACAAGATCCAATCCCACAAAATGCAAGATTGGATGCTAAATGTGTTTCAAGGGTTAAGAAAGCAAGGCTACCCTCTTTTGTAAATAATGTTGATAGAAGAATTAAGCTAGGAATGCATAGAAAGTGACAAAGATTCGCTTATAAACTGAGATAGGGATATAGGATGAATCTGCGGACCTGGAATTAGCAGTAAAATGTCGATACGGTGTGTCCTGCAAATTTGAGCAAAAGTTGACGGGACGATGGCACCCGGCGTGCACACGGTCCTCCAAAAAATCCGCGAAACGAAGGGGGATCTGTTCGTCTCTGCACAAGGATTCCAGATCTTCAATTTCAGCCGCGTACCTGCAACCTACACACAGAAAAGCGAAGACGATTGGGGGGTTAGGGATTAGGGGTTTGCCCTTAGGTCAAACCCCGGTTTTGGAATTAACCAAGAAATGAGAAATTGCTGTAAATGTAATGTCTGTAATGTAAAACAAGTACTAATACCTTGTTGTAAGGATGTTTGTATCCTTATATGCGAAGGTATAGATGTTGTTGTTTGTTGTATGTTGTATGTTGTAGCATATAATGTGTTGTAAGTGATCTCCTCTTCAATGGTTGAATCCTTGTCTTGAATGCAACACTTAGCCTTGAATGGAGACTTAGAATGATCAATTGCTTGAAAGAATGCTTGAATGCTTGAATGCTTGAGTATAGTTTCCACGTTTTTTTCATCATATCGAATGAAAGAGGAAAATGTAGTTTATATACTTGTCAATTAGGGCTGATAGACTGATTTTCCCGACCTTAGGCCGACCAGGAAATGATAATTTCCAATTTGCAAACATAAAGAACCGAAGTCCAAAAGAGACCGGGCCCAAAATAGGACCCAGGGACCAGGGCGCTGGGCGCCCTGGTCCTGAAGGACCAGGGCACTGGGCGCTCTGGTCCCACCTCCCGGGACAACAGGGTGCAAAGGAGGTTCAGGCCAGGGTGCAAGAAAATGCAGTTTTTGGTGTCATAAACAGGTTTCAGGGTCTCCATTCAGGTTGCGTGTTGCGTCACCATCGTGAAGACCAAAATGCAGTCGAAATTGCAAGTGTCGCAATTTTAGGACGCTACATTTAGCCCCCACTTTAGCAGGAGCATAAGCGTACGCTCATACTTCTGGTAAAGTACAAGGAAACAACATTGAAAAACTTTCACCACGTCAAGGAGGCAAGATACACCAAGCCCCCAGTGGACTAAGGATCTTACGACTTCGATTGACAAAGTAAAAGGGACGATCACGAGGGAGAACCATGACTGTCAGTAGTAAGGTTCCCTCACTATGAGTCATGCGAGAAAGATATCAAAAATTTCAAGGCAAAGCTAAATTTGTCAAGAAATTTTTAAGTATCTTGAAAAGATATGAACGGGATGTATGCCCCCCTACGTTAAAGCGATCGCACACGCCTCACCGGGGGTGATTGCTTTAAGGTAGTGATACATATAAGAAATGAGAAAGGAGCATGTTATCACAAGGATTTAGCCCCCAAGTGTGAGATAAGCCCAAGGATAATAGACACAAAACACAAAGCACAAGGTGACTTCGCTTTCCTCGGGGTTAGTATGTTGTATGATAATTCATGTATATCATATGTATGTATGCATAATTGTTCTTCATTCCCCAATCAAGGAAGGTCACCTAGAAGAAGGGAACACATGTGTCTTGTGAGTCAACATGAGAGAGATCGAGAGATCTCAATGCTTTGCATCGTCCTCAAGTAGACAACACTAAGGACAACAAATAGAAGAATGAGAATAACATATAGAAGAAGTAACAAAAGAGAGGGGGAGAGAATCTGCTATGCTAATGAAACTAGTCTAGCACGTCATCTACCCCCCGATCTTGCTGATCAATGTTTCGGGAAGGTAGGGAACACGCTAGAGGAGGAACATCCAACACAGCAGATGGAGCTATCACAAGATCCAAACAAGGGCTATGTTCATGTTCCAAGCCACGTTGTTCTTGTCTAGGAGCTAGGATAAGTGCTTTAGAAAATTCATTAGATAAATGGTTATCAATATCAACAAGTTCATATTCACTATCAGAATGAACAGGAGAAGTAGCATTTTCATCATGAATAACATTTTCATCTATATCATCATCAAGATTTATAAAAATAGGATCTTTAACTTGCACAGGATCAAGACCATCATGCATCTTATGTTTAGGAGATTTCGGCTCAATCGTCGGCTGAGGAGAAAATGGAATAATGCTTGTTGAAGGTGTTTTTGGGGATTGCAAAGTTTGAGAAGCAGCTGCCTGAGCTCTAAGACGACGCTTTCGCCGACGTTCACGTGCAGAACGATTTCGTCTAGTCTTAGTAGGAAGTTGAGAAGATTGAGGAGGAGGAATGTTCTCATCCTTATCACTTGGGTGTTTAGGTTGTGGTCTCTTAGGCTGAATAATAGGAGAAGAGGAGGGTCTCTTCTCTCCATAAGAGGAAGGAGGAGGAACTGCTCCATATAAGGGAGGAATATTCGGTTTAGGAAGGAGACCAAGCCCATCATGACGAGGAGGTATAGGTCTACTTTTAGAAGGTTTATTAGGTATAGGCATAGTCACATCCATAGGAATGGGTTGGGAATCTTCTTGAGGAAAGACATTAGTTTTATCTTTCAGAGGAAGAACTTCCTTCTCAAGAATGATAGGAATGTCAAGTTTGGGTGTTCTAGGTTCACTTAGAGATAGGATCATGTCTTTTTTCCACTTTTGATAAGATTTGAAAAGATGATCACTTCGCGGAGGAAGAGATTGGAATTGTTTAGGCCAAAAATAATCAATAGGAACATTAGAAGTTCTTTCAGCTAGTTTAAAGAGACTATGATTGACAGTAACAACTTCACCATTATGGGGAAATTTCAAACACTTGTGAATAGGAGAAGCAATAGCTTTCATGGAAGATAGCCAAGGATAGCCTAGCTTCACACGAAATTGTTCGGAAGATGGAATAATAGCAAAGTTCACATCAAGGGATTTGTTACGGACCTCAATAGGTAATGTAATAGAACCAATTGCAGGAGAAGAAAATGCATCAAATAATTTCACAATCACATCTATTTTGTCATAGATCACTTGATTCAATTGCAAAGTAAAAAGAAATTCTTCAGTAATGACATTAACCATACAAGAAGGATCAATAAGCACTCCACGACAAGGTGTGTTCTTGACTTTTGCAACTATTTATAAAGAACCATCAGGTGCTCTAATGGTTTCACTAGAATCAAATGTGATGGAAGGTTCTTTAGGGTTTTCTTGCTGCTCTACAAAGTTAATCACATTCAGAGTCATAGACACGAGATCATCAGGTGAGACAGAGGAATCAGTAGTATCAATCGCATTAGAGGTATGAGAAGGCAATGGATCAGTAAAAATCTGAAGATTTTGGTTAGGAGGAGCTACAGATGTATTGCCTTTATCATTCACTCCAGAAACAGAGATAGTATTATTATCAATCAAATCTTGAATTTTACCCTTTAAAGAAAAACATTTTTCAGTATCATGCCCAGGTTGACGATGAAATTGACAAAAAGATTTGTTATCAATATAAGGTGAAGTAATCTTTGCAGGATCAATTTTCCTTATAGGAGGAAGAGTAAGCACATTTTGTTCCAATAACTTATTCATAATACTATGCAATGATTCATTCAAAGGAGTAAACTTTCTTTCTTTCTTGAAAAACTTAGAAATAGGAGACACACTTGATGCTGCATTCACATTGTTGTTGATGATGTTTTCATTGAATTTAATGGACTCTCTGTTCGGTTTAAACTTCCCAAATGGTTGTTGACTACTATCACCCTTATCACTCGGAGCCATAGGATGTGATTGTTCCATTTGACTCACAGTCAGTTGATAATTGTGAAGAGTTGCGCACAACTGTTGGAAAGAAGTAAACTCAGAAAACAGGAGTTTTTCTCTAATGTCTTTTTGTAAATTAGAAATAAAGATTCTTTGAATATCATTGTCAGGCACTGGAAAGGAAATTTGAGCATACAAATGCTTATATCTACCAATGAAATCAGTCACTTTTTCTTTAACACCTTGTTTACAATGCATTAAATCAATCAAAGTAACTTTAGGACTTATATTGTTTTGAAATTGTTGAATGAAAGCATTTGCAAGTTGTTCGAAAGAAGTAATAGAATAGGAAGGCAACGAGCAATACCATTGTAGGGCTTTGTCTCTTAATGTTCTAGTAAACAATTTTGCAAGCAACCTTTGGTCATAAGCAAAATCAGTACATATTGTTTGAAAGGTCTTAACATGTGTTAGAGGATCACCCTTACCATTATAAAGCTCCAAATGCGGAATTTCAACATGTTTAGGGGGAATAGCTCGAACAATATCAAGAGAAAGTGGGCTCGCGACATCAAATGTGGGCACACTAAAGTTAGATTGATTCATAGAGGCAATTTGTTGCTGTAAAGAAGAGATAGTTTGTGCAAGATTATTAATGGTCGCTTCAGTCGACGAGTTCATATTAGACGTGTTAGATTGTGATGGAGGTGTTATGTTATTGAAAGAAGGTAGAGAGTAAGGTGGTGGGACACTATGATAGTTAGTCATAGGAGATGATTGGACAGGATGAACACTACAAGGAGGAATGGAATGGTTAAGTGAATTGCCCCCTTGCGTCATGTTCATTTGTGGTGATATAATAGGCACACTTATTGAAGGAATGAATGAAGAAATTGGATTGAATGAAGGAAGAGGGTTGATTGAAGAAGAGGGATTGCCCCCATGACTGGTGATCATAGGAGGAATGTCTTGTGTTGAAGTAGTCACTATGTTTGATGTAAAAGTAGGTATGCTAGCAATAGAAGTCATCAAAGGAATAGAATGATTGACTTGAGTAGGAGGTTGTGTATAACCTAAGGTTTCGGCACAACTTTTCATAGGCATCACATTTGAATCCACAATGTGTGCAATACCACGCAAAATATCAATTCCATTCTTATCACTTTGAAGCATACATTTTAGACCCTCAATTAAAGGAAGAGCTTGACTATCAGGGTATTCTTGAGACATCCATTGTCGAAAATCATCAAATTGATTATCCAATTTCGCAAGTTGTTCTACAGAAACCTCATGGAGAGCTTCTTCATCATTAAGAGGATTAGAGGAATTACCCATGTCCTCGTTAAAAAGACCATTCAAATTAGGTTCCATCTCCTCAGTAATTAAACCTTGGAAGGACTTAATTCTAAGGCTTCGTCTAACGGGAATAATGTAAGTAGGGCTTATTGTTGTAAAACTCATGCACTAAAGAAAGAGAGAAGATTTTGACTTTTAGAGGTAGCAAATTTCAGTAAAACCAGCCAATCTTCTAGATTTAAGCTGTTAAATACAATCAGGACAATCTCCCGAAATTTCAGAAAAAATGTCCGGGACCGTGGCGCTCGGAGTGCACACGGTCCTCGCAACTTTTTTCGAAATTTGCAGGGATGAAAGTTATGATGATTTTACAGCTAACCTGAAAAAATTGAGTGATTTTACGATCTGTAGATAGGCCAAATTAAAGTTGCAATTTCAAAATTGAACCCTACCAAGATTGTCGAAAAATGCAAAATTTGAATTTTGACAAAGAGAGGGAAACTGAAATTTTGAATTTTATGATTTTAGAGGGAATACCAAAAGCAATGTAAGTTTTGAAATTTGAAAATTGACTCAATTTCATGCAAAATTCAATTTTGAAAGCGGAAATCAAAGTTGTGATAATTAAGCACTTAATTTCAAAAGTCACAAATTGCAAAAATTTGAATAAATCACTGAAATTTCGAATGAATGATAACACACTTTTCAGATTTAGGACTGTAAGAAACACAATTTTGACACAAATTTCAATTTCAACAATTTTTGAATGATTAGAAGCCTCAATCAAAGCAATCGCTAGACCAACTTTGACTGTAATTTTGAAAGTGTTAAAATTGATAAAATCAGCCAAAATTCTGGATTTTAGCAGAAAAATACAGTAAGATCTAGCTCCCGAAATTTTGGAAAAAATGTCGGGGACGATGGCGCTCGGGGTGCACACGGTCCTCGCAACTTTTTTCCAAATTTTCAGGGATGAAAGATATTGTGATTTTATTGCGGAATCCAAAGTTATAGCTGATTTGGAAATGTTTTGATCAGTGAAATTGTCGGACAAAGGTTGAATCAAGAGGGTTTCAAAAATTAGGGTTTTGACACTTAACCACTTAATTTTCAAAATTAAAGCACAAATATGAATTGATAATTTGTAATAGAAGGGCAGATCTGAAACAAGCATTAACAATTAAACATTTCACAAGTTTAATTACTTAAAAGGAAAATTTAGGGTTTTTATGCAATTAACCTCTAAAATTTTGCAAAAGATCAAACATGGAAATGCAATCAAGGAATCCAATTTTCAGATCTAACTATGAATAATCAGAAAGGATGTTCACATCGGGTTCACCAAAATGTAAAGTGAAAAATCGCGATCGAACCCTAGTAGCTCTCCCCTCTTCCAACTCCAAGGAGAGAGAAGGGAGATTCACTAGGGTTGATGGTTTTCACTTAGGGGAAAGACTTTACATTCAAAAGAGGGGTTGAAACCCACAAGATCCAATCCCACACAATGCAAGATTGGATGCTAAATGTGTTTCAAGGGTTAAGAAAGCAAGGCTACCCTCTTTTGTAAAGAATGTTGATAGAAGAATTAAGCTAGGAATGCATAGAAAGTGACAAAGATTCGCTTATAAAATGAGATAGGGATATAGGATGAATCTGCGGACCTGGAATTAGCAGTAAAATGTCGATACGGTGCTGTCCTGCAAATTTGAGCAAAAGTTGACGGGACGATGGCGCCCGGCGTGCACACGGTCCTTCGAAAAATCCGCGAAACGAAGGGGGATCTGTTCGTCTCTGCACAAGGATTCCAGATCTTCAATTTCAGCCGCGTACCTGCAACCTACACACAGAAAAGCGAAGATGATTGGGGGGTTAGGGATTAGGGGTTTGCCCTTAGGTCAAACCCCGGTTTTGGAATTAACCAAGAAATGAGAAATTGTTGTAAATGTAATGTCTGTAATGTAAAACAAGTACTAATACCTTGTTGTAAGGATGTTTGTATCCTTATATGCGAAGGTATAGATGTTGTTGTTTGTTGTATGTTGTATGTTGTAGCATATAATGTGTTGTAAGTGATCTCCTCTTCAATGGTTGAATCCTTGTCTTGAATGCAACACTTAGCCTTGAATGGAGAC
Source organism: Cryptomeria japonica (assembly GCF_030272615.1). NCBI lineage: Eukaryota > Viridiplantae > Streptophyta > Pinopsida > Cupressales > Cupressaceae > Cryptomeria > Cryptomeria japonica. The sequence continues at coordinate 48,402,672 of NC_081408.1, read as the reverse complement.
TTAGAATGATCAATTGCTTGAAAGAATGCTTGAATGCTTGAATGCTTGAGTATAGTTTCCACGTTTTTTCCATCATATCGAATGAAAGAGGAAAATGTAGTTTATATACTTGTCAATTAGGGCTGATAGACTGATTTTCCTGACCTTAGGCCGACCAGGAAATGATAATTTCCAATTTGCAAACATAAAGACCCGAAGTCCAAAAGAGACCGGGCCCAAAATAGGACCCAGGGACCAGGGCACTGGGTGCCATGGTCCTGGGGGACCAGGGCACTGGGCGCTCTGGTCCCACCTCCCGGGACAGCAGGGTGCAAAGGAGGTTCAGGCCAGGGTGCAAGAAAATGCAGTTTTTGGTGTCATAAACAGGTTTCGGGGTCTCCATTCAGGTTGCGTGTTGCGTCGCCATCGTGAAGACCAAAATACAGTCGAAATTGCAAGTGTCGCAATTTTAGGACGCTACACCTCTCTTTCTACCTCAATGCATGTTGTGAAAAAATCTCTTCTATGTGCCTTAGGATCTCCCTTGCCTCTATACTTGTCAAATTTTGTCATCACAAAATGTGGAGGAAAAGGAAGCATTGGTATACTTATGTCGAACAGATAAGGACATATGTCTTTCATTGTGTAGTCTTGTTTTGGTGCATGCATATTTGGCATCTGTTTTTGCAAATCCTTGATTTGTTGTTGCAAGTCATTTTAAGGTGGTGTCTTATCTCTTTGAGTTAGTCCCATGCCCAAGCCACTGGGTGGAGGAGAAGGGATATAATGCATGTATGAATGGTATTCGTCATAGATATGATCATATGGAGGGGGAACATAATTGTAGCTAGTATATGGGCCACCTAATATGGTATTATAGTGAGGAGCACTAGGCCTAGGTCGATTGTACATATCATGACCATGAGGGTAGGAGGTACCATAAGAATGATCTTGAGTATTGCCCCCAAATCTGACACGAGGTCTCCTTGTGTAATGATTTTGAATGTTCCTTTGGGTATAATTGTATGCATTGCTATGATCTTGAGTGTTATCTTGTTGTTGAGAATGCGTATTAACATTTCTTCTCCATGTGAGAGGACGAGCACAAGATTGTTCACGAGAGTTTCTATAAAATTGGCTTGAGAATGAGTGTTGGTGACTTCTAGTTTTTTAAATAAGGACGAGGGTGACTCAGACACAAAATATTCTCTCCTATTACCATCATCGTGTCCTCTAGGATTTGCATTTGCTTGATTCACTTGATTTGGATCCTCCTCTAAAATTTGTGACACGTCAAAATCATGAGGCACTCTTGTTCCATTTTGTGCGATCACTTGAAAGAAATATTGATGGTCCCATCTCATGATTTCCTCAACCATTCTATTAAACCTTGGATCTATGATAGTCTCTTCAACGTCATAGAAGTAATGGAATCATTGTCATTGTCATTTTCATTGTTGTTCTTCTTATTTGGTGGATTGCTGCGATTGTCAAAATTTTGTGGGTTGTAAAATTCATCTCCATCAAACTCATAGGTACTCATGTTGAGAGATCTTAGAGCTTCCTCAACTTCCCTTCAAGACCTTTGTGAATGTGTTTCAACCATGAACAAGGCCTTGGCTAAAATGAAAGATGGAAGAAGATGTAAAGACTATGGAAGACCAAGAAGGAATATAAAATGGAATGAGAATCTAGGGTTGTCTTGCAAAGTCCAAAAGTGTAAGTCCGAGATAAATGATCTAAAGTAAGGCATGGCTTCCAAAGAGATGATAGATCTCTTGATGAGGTAAGTTGACCTTGACTAAAGAGAACCAAATGGGACCCTAAGATGATAGATCTGACATGGGAACCACTTAGTGATATGTTGTAGTACGTTTGTAAGATATGATTAGGACCACAGAGCAAATTTTTTACTCTAATTTGAAAAGTGCATATGAAGGACTGTAAATGATGACTGGAAGTGGCTGAAATGTGTGACAAAGCTGCGATAAAGACTGACTAACTAAAAATGAAGCCCTAGGGGAAGCTTCCTTAGAAGCTCTTTTGATCTCAAAACACAAATGTGTTGTGAGTTCATAGATGTGATTTTAACCCACATAGACACAATTTCTCAATGCACAGACACGGTTTCACTAGTAATAATGCAATTCTCAGCTGTAAACATAGACGCAATCCTTCCTTGCATAGACATGTTTTCTCACTATTGATAATTGTTGAGTTCACAGACACAATTTTAAATAACTCAGACACGGTAATATGTTGTGCAAGCATTGTTTTAAAACACAAACACATTTTAACTAGTTTATGCAATATTATTTAAGTTCTCAAAGAATCAAATGCGCAATTCCACCTAGCATAGATGCGACTTTTGAACACACGCAGTTTCATTTGACACATACACGTTTTCTTATGTTTTGACAATTTTCTCATTTTTCTTTGTTCGAATATGTGCTAGGAAAGTACCGAGACACAACCAGAATAATCATAGATACGTTGATAGCTGACACAAATGCGTTTCTAAATTTTTTTTGCAATTTGTCCCAAATTTTACAAATGTTGAGTGTGACCAAATCTTAATGTTAAATGTCTTGTGGCAAGAAAACATGACAAACAGTGAAGACATGATGTCTGTGTTGTCTTCAAAATCTGATTCCCTTTAACATCCTTAAAATAATATGGTTTAAGCTTGGTGCAGAAGAGATATCAAAGATAAGGAAATTCTCAAGACAACATATGACAAGGTTTGATTAGACATTCTACACTTTGGGCTTACTCAAAGCCCAGGTGGGTATACCTTTGTGAATTAAATTCACGCTTTCAAACATAAACCCACAGCAAACCAGTGGGTCTATTCACTTTGAAATCAATTGAAAACAAAGAATTGGAAATTATACTTAAATTTAGCATTTTGATCTACAAAGCATGCAATGAACAACTTCAGTTAATACCAGTGCCTTATCCAAGGTCACAGAGTCATCTAAACTCAATTAAGACTCTTCAAACAAAACATCTTTATGCTTCCCGTCGGCTTGTTTTCAATCAATCCTTGTATATGCCTGGCACTTACAAGAATTCAAACATTCTAAACCAAGCTATGGTCATCAAAATTCAAATTTCCTTCCAAAGAGTTTACTGGTATGAGTGATCCCCGCCTCTTTAATTTCCCTCCTAAAGAGAAAAGCTAACGAACACTTATACTAAAATTGCTTTACAATTCCATTCAAACAGAACAACCCTGGATTATTTAGAATGAAAACTGTAGTCACATAAATCTGTCCAGTTTAATTAAATGAATATTTTGTATTTATTTGATTAAAAATCCACTAGCCATCAGTTAATTAAATAAATATTTAATTAATTCATCCCCAAACAGTCTTCTATTAATTAAATAAATTATTCAATTTATTTTAATTAATTCATTAAATCAAATTCCATTCAATTAAATAAATAAAATCTATTTATTTAATAAAATCCCCTTTTCCTCTTTTAAATAAATTAAATAAAACATTTATTTAAATCATTATCCCCACCCCACTTGCATTTTCCTACAAATGCAACTTGCACACATTTATTGAAATAAATGAATTTTTATTTTAAATAAAATCCTATTTTCCTCACCCACCAAATCCACTTGCAAAATCTAATCACCTTCTAGATTCTTCTAACCCCTTCCTAATTAGCCTAATCCATCTCCTAAATATTGTCACATTCCTAAGCAAAATGGAGTCACTTCTCAAAGACCCCAAAGTCTTTGATAACCATTAAAGGCTTTCAACCTTCAACCACCAAAATCCTCAAAGTCTTTGATAACCATTTAAGGCTTCCAACTTTCAACCACTTAATTCCCCAAAGTCTCCAATAACCATTAATGGCTAATTCAACCCTCCCACATGGTTAAAACATTTGTTTTGACTCAACCTCTATCCAACCCAAGGGTCTCATCAAGCCTTCAATGCTTTGACCATGATTATCTCTTAATCATTTGCACAAAGGTTTATCCTTGCATTAACTCCTAATCCAGTGGGTAATCCTAATTTAGGCTTGACTCTTAGCCTTTAGATAACCATGAGGTCTTCTCAGGCCTTTAATGCCTCCAACCTCTTCTTTCAACCCAACCCTATGTTGACATTTGTCACCATTTCATTGGTGCCAATTGTGCACATGGATTCCTAAACTTTCAAGCTTGACCCTTGATTAAACCTTTTAATCCTGGCCATCCATTGCTCCATCTTTCCTATAAATAGAGCCCATTCCTTCATAATCCAGATCCTGAAAACTGGTATGCATCTAAGCTATAGACATTTTAGAGAGCATTTAGCATAGCATAACTAAAATCTTGTCTTTTTGGTAAAATCAATCATTTTAGCATCAATAGAATAGTATTTAGCTTTTCATTTCATATTTGAAGCTTAATATTAAATCTCAATCCTCCATAAGCATCCATAGTGCAAAAAGCTGCTGAGAGCTACACTATTTTGGAACTTGGAGAGGAGAGGAACAAGGGAGAAAGGAGCTAATATCATGTTAAGAGATAGTTGGAGATATCTCATTGTCTTACTTCTTTAGTTAGATTCATTAGCATGTTTTTAGTGTCTCCTTTGGAATGCCTTCATGTGTTTGGTTTTAGATTGATTAACTCTAACGTCTTGTGTGTTTTGTGTTGTTTGATCTTAAACTAACATTTGTGTCATTTAGGAGGGCATCATTTGGTGAACCCGACGTGAATCGAACACGCAACCTTCTGATCATTTTTTTTTGAAATTAACATTTTGCTTGTTGAAATTGCCACACAGGTCGCGCTTCGGCGCTATTGAACGCGTTTTAGCGCTTTTGCAACAATTTCTTTTAGCGCTATTGACCCTAAGATAGCGCTATTGAAAATGTTTCAGCGCTATTGACAACATTCCAGCGCTATTGTCACCATTTCAGCGCTATTGACACACTTCCAGCGCGTTTGTCTTCTCGGGTTTTTGTTTTCTTTCAGCGCTACGGTTTTAATTAGCACTTCTGCCAGAGCAAAATAGCGCTATTGTATGAATCAGCGCTTCTGCAAAAACACAGAATAGTGCTATTGCGACAGAGTGTCGCCCAAATTGACTTGTAACCAAAAAAAATCAGAATTTAGGCTTGTGGAAGCCCCCCCTTTGAGCATTGATTTTATTAACTTGTTTCTTTTCTTTGTGCAGGTTAACAACCCAACAAAAATCACAAATTTTTTTTTTCATTTAAGTGCTTAAAAAGAACTTAAAAACACAAAAACAGTTTTTCATTGTTTTCTAGTTAAGCCTCATTTTTTTTGGTGCTTAAAATTAACAAACACAAAATTTGATTTCATTGCATCAATTGGGACCTAAAATTTACAATCCACATTTCAAAAATTTTGGTGCAAATAAAATACACAATCCACTTGTTTTGATTTTTGCAAGCGATTTTTACTTCATGCAAACGTGTTTTCCATTAAGTTGACCAGGATTTCAAATTCTAGAATACAAAAACACATTGCTTTTTGAAGTTAAAAAGAACACCATGACTATTGGAGCAACATCTCCAAATAGTTAGATCACATTTGCAAATGCTGGATTAAAAAGAACAAGTGAATTTCGTGTTTGGCACGCTTGTGCACAAAAGTCAGTCGAGTGGACCTACTTCTAACACACACTATCCTCTCCCTTGGCTCTCGTGGTCCTAGGTGCAAGAGAAAAGTGTTAGTAACACTCAAATTTTATCTTTTTAAGAGAGGCCTGCCAAGGGATCGATACTCTTGGGAATGACCTCGAGCGGTAAATCCTTCGAGCCGCTATAGAAATCAGGTGAGAGCGAAAGTTGTAGCCTTGGGTATAGCTGTTCCTACAGTATAACTGGCCGAAAGGACAAATGGGCCCCACCACCAGTTACAAGGCTCTTAAGTGAGTCACTGCAGAATGAACTTATGTCCAAAGCCATCGAACATGACTAAACATCTTTAAGTAGTAGCCCACCCGTTCTATTGATTGAGGATATTTGCGATATAATTTAGTGCAAGAGCATAGAAGGTTTTGCTCCCAAGATACTCACCATACATATTTCCTTGAGTAGAAACATAGCTTTTTGAAAAGTCACTTGTGGCTTGATAAAAGTGGTGACTCCCCCATCATAGGGATCATCTATTTGTTATGCTCGTGCAAGACTTAGTATATCACATTCTTACCTGCCATGGCGGGATTCATAAGGTATGTAGTACCAAAGTCGAAGAAATATCAAGATGTGGGCTAAATTTATCACAACTGGCCATTTGACCTTAGGGATAAAAAGTGTTTGAAGTGTGTTCGTTTTTACAGACCTAGAGAAAAATTGAGCCGACTTCAGGCTTTGGAGCTACACCTTAAAATAAATCTAAAGGAAGGGTCAAAAACAAGTCCAAGAATTGGGTTGATCTAGACCCATACTCATTTGTGCCTTTTAGGCAACATTCTTGTGTTTGTGTGCTTGCTTTGTTTTCTTGTCAAGGAAAAATCAAAAAAATCAATCCCAAAAACAAAGTATTCATCCAACATTTCTCAAAAACAAACAAAAATACCAAAAACAAAGTACAAAAAACAAAGAGACAAAATTTATGACCATTCTTCACATCTTGCGAAAGAAGAAGTGTCATCAGAATATTACCTTGAAAAGAAGACCATTAAGCTCAAAGGCTTTGATCAAAAGGAGGAAATTCTTCTATCTCAATAGACAAATCTTTGTCTCACATAGAGTCTTTCTACATCGCATGCGTCTCTATCTTCAAAGTAAAACAAACGAGTTTGATTCCGAATCATTGAACCGCAGAGCTTTTATGCAATATAGAGCTCTGAGTTATCACAAAAATCAAGGAGGAAAGATTAATCCCAACTTCTTCCCAAACATCTGTAGCACCTACAACACAGCTCGAGAAGTGCCACCAACGCCTGAAAGGGAAGAAGATGAGTTTGTCCCATTTGTGACACAAAGTTTTTATTGAAGTTGAAAACATTTTCATCCATCATCTCATTCATACATCATTATTCCATCATCAATTCATCCCAAAACTCTCAAAACATTAAGAGGTTCTTGTCCCAAGTTCTTTTTTAGATATTGCTTGAAATCAAACACATCACATCACTTTTAGATTGTTTCTACATCTAGGATAAGCTCATCCTAAGAGACACATCTACGCAGGTTAAAACTAGTTCATGAGTGAATCCTCTCATTGCTAGGTAGTCAAAAATCTGTAACACATCTCAGATTTCTCTACACCTTATCACATCCAAAAATCATCAAAACAAACAAGCAATTCAAAGAAGGAATTTTGGTTACATCTACCTTAAAGTGCTAGAGATCCCCATACAACACAAAACACTAAATCATCCATCTTTCATCGAACAACTCATCATCATCTTCAATCAACTTCAAAAAACTAAACTTGTAAACAAAATGGCTCAAACCCGATCGCGATTAAGGCAACGAGAAATAGAAATTGAGGAAGAAGAGGACAACCTCAATGAATTTCAAGAAGCACTTGGAGGAAATGTAAATGACGAAAACCCAAGTACTCCCACTCCTTCAACAATCGAAAGGGTTCAGCATAACCCTCATTTTAACAGATTGTTTGATGAAATACTCAGGAGCAATGCAGATGCTCACTTCTTAAAACTCGCTCAAGAAGGAGCCAAACTCCCCTCTGACTTTGATCTTGCCCAGTTAAGACAAGCATCAGAAAGACAAAGTCACAATGAGGAGGAAAGGGGTAGAAATCAATCAGATATAATATTCCTCGAGGTAACCCACCACCTCCTCCTCCAAATGAAATGGAGATGTTGCGGCAACAAGTCGAGAATCTCGCCCAACAACTTCATAGTGGTGTTAAGACCAATCCATTTTCACTTAACGACATCTGTCCCTATCCTTTTGATAGGAATCTTTATATGCCACCCTTTCCACGCGGGTTCGAAACACCAAAATTCAAAAAATATAGAGGAAAGGGAGATCCTCGTGATCATGTCAGAGAATTTCATTCCGCTTGTCTTGAAGTGGCTTATGAGGACACATACCTAATGCGCCTTTTTCCCCAAAGCTTGGGAGGAACAACCACATCATGGTTTTCCCGACTTCCAGGTGGCATTAGAACATTTGAGGAACTCATCCAGAAGTTCCTATCTCATTACTCTTATAACATTGAACACGACATCACCATGGCTGATCTGTGCAATACCAAACAAAAACCAGGTGAACTATTCTTAGTATTCCTGCAACGATGGCGACAAATGTCTAGCAGACGTTCTCTTCAGTTACCTGAACAAGAACTAGTGGAAATTTTCATTTCCAACTTAAACGAAGAAATGGAATTTCACCTGGATGTCAAAGACACAGACTCTTTTAACGATATGATCACCAAGGGTATAAAATGTGAACGGGCACTCATCAAGAAAGGACTCATCAAAATCTTTAATGAACCCAAAGATGGTCCTCGCCCGCGTTTCAATAGTGATAAACCAAACTTCTGGAACAAGAATAAGAATATCATCAATGATGGGGTTGTGGATGCTCAAACTATCCAAAATGCACAACCTGTGGTTCGATTTGCAGGACAAAATCCTTCACCTCAAAATAACACAAATGGTCTTCCTAATCAAGGTCGCATCACATCTCAGGATGAACCAAGACCTCGTCCACAAAAACAAAAACGCACATACACTCCCTTAGGGGAACCCATTGAAACAGTGATGCGACAACTCATTTCTCAGAATTTGATCACTCTACCTAAGCTATCGAACTATGAGCCTCAAGTCAAACCAGCATGGTGGAGAGATACTGAACACTGTGAGTTCCATCAAGGAAGAGGACACAAGACAAGTAATTGTCACCGATTGAAAGATCTCATTCAAGATCTTATTGACCGAGGAGAAATTGAGATTGAAGGACATGATCCAAAAACGAAAAATAATGATCATCAGATGTTCAAGAATCCACTTCCATCACAAGATCAAAGGGGTCCTTCCACTTCCCGGCGAGGCCCTGATACCATTGACTATACGCAGGCTGCGTATAACTACACTGTAAATCACCTATATGATGCCAGTGAACAAGTTGCAACTATAACCTTCAAAAATCCCACCCCCAATTGCAATGTTGTTACACGTCGTGGCAAGGTCACCATCAAGGTAGCTCCACAGGGCACCACCTCCATCCCAAAGCAATATAACCTTGTGGAACAATTAGACAAAACGCCTGCGCTCATATCCATTTTAGAACTATTGCGCCTATCACCATCTCATAAAACAATCTTGGATCAAGCACTACAAGAGGCGTCAGTCCTTGCAAACCTGAATACGGACCAGTTTCAAGCCATGGTTGGAAATCTAAAGTCATCACCTTGTCTCACTTTTTCTGAAAGTGACAACTCTTCCTTCCAACAACCGCATAACGCCTCACTCCACATCGAAGGATTTATCAACCAGCACAGGATCAAGCGAGTCTTGATAGATAATGGAGCAGGCCTAAACATTTGTACACTACAGTTGGTCAAAGCATTGGGATATGCAATAGAATCAGTGGATCCTCGTAAGAAGATCACCATCAAGGCCTATGATGATGCAGAGCGTTCATCCAAAGGAGCTGTGGTATTACCAATCCGAGTGGGCCCTGTGGTAAAACACATAATTTGTCAAGTTCTAGACCTTCCTCTGCCATATAATCTTTTATTAGGGAGACCTTGGATACATGCCATGCAAGCAGTTCCATCTACCTACCATCAATGTATCAAGTTTCCACATAATGGTACAGAGATCACAATCCTGGGCGATGCAAATCCCTTTGCATTTTGCCATAACATCAGCCATCAACCAGAGATTACTATTCCTAATAATAGGGAAGCCATTTCCTCCACATCATATGTCAGTCCCGCCTCTCTTACCAGTTCGAACACCCCTATACCCAAGCAAGAAAAGCTTAAAATGAAAGTCACAGAGGAAGGTCCCGAAGAATACAATTTGAGTCAACTCTTTTGTGTAGGACAAATGCCCACTTCTCCTCGAACACATGGTAAACCACAAAATTTACTCCAAAAACCCATAGTCACGCCCGCATGTGCTTTGACACCTTTCATCCTTGGAAAGAGTCAAGAGGAAGAAACACAAGATGAGGACCTAGCGGACTGGATTTATAAGGATCCCATCACCACTGATAAACCACAAGTTACACTTCCTACGGAACAGTATGGTAAAGGCCTCCTCATTATGCAAAGAATGGGATATGATGGTCAGAGTGCTTTGGGATCCTGCAAACAAGGGCGACATGAACCGCTGCTGCCAGAGTTCAAACCCAAAGGTAATACAGGCCTAGGCTTTGAAAAAGAGATCCTTCCTAAACTCAAATTCAAAGGCAAACCCAGCAAACCATTTTGCCCACCTACGACAAAGAGGACACCTTTCATAATCAAAGCACCATCAAGAATTATCCCCACTGCCCCATCGAGGCTCACAACTTCGCCGCAACCATCGCTAGTACCAAACATCCCACCAATCAAACCAGTAATCCCATCCACAGCAGTCATCCCATCAATAAAACCATTCATAGCAGCAACCGTATCAGAACCCGCAGTAGCATCTATGGCACCAGCCGTTCCAACAGAAGCCACTAAATCAACACTACCAATACTTCCAGTGACAAATTCTTTTATCCCCATCACGGTTCCTGCAGCACCGATCACCTCAAAGGTACATAAACCAGTTACGCCTGCAGTATTCAACTCCAGCGACATCCCAGTATGGTATAGCAATCGGATGCTAGAAAGTAATTCAGAGACCGACTCACATGAGTGGGAATTCAATTCAGTGCAACTTAACACTTTAGATGAGGAAGACACATCACCACCTCCACCCCACAAAGACATCTCTGTTTACGGAGAAGCACAGATAAAGACTGTAGCGTCCTAAAATTGCGACACTTGCAATTTCGACTGCATTTCGGTCTTCACGATGGCAACTCAACACGCAACCTGAATGGAGACCCCAAAACTCGCTCACGACACTGAAAACTGCATTTTTCAAGCACCCTGGCCTGAACCTCCTTGCACCTTGATGTCCCGGGAGGTGGGACCAGAGCGCCCAGCGCCCTGGTCCCTGGGTCCTATTTTGGGCCCGGTTTCCTAAGTGATATCGGGTCTTTTTTATTGCAATTTGGAAATATACTTCCCTGGTCGGCCTAAGGTCGGGAAAATCAGTCTATCAACCCTAATTGACAAGTATATAAATGACATTTTCCTCTTTCATTCGATATGATGGAAAAGGCGTGGAAACTATACTCAAGCATTCAAGCATTCAAGCATTCCTTCAAGCAATTGATCATTTCAAGTCTCCATTCAAGGCTAAGTGTTGCATTCAAGACAAGGATTCAACCATTGAAGAGGAGATCACATACTACATGCTATAACATACAACATACAACATACAACATCTAAACCTTTGCACATAAGGATACAAACATCCTTAGAACAAGGTATTAGTACTTGTTTTACAGTCATTTACATTTACAGCTCTTGCTCATTTCTTGGTTAATTCCAAAACCGAGGTTTGACCTAAAGGCAAACCCCTAATCCCTAACCCCCCAATCGTCTTCGCTTTTCTGTGTGTAGGTTGCAGGTACGCGGCTGAAATTGAAGATCTGGAATCCTTGTGTAGAGACGAACAGATCCCCCTTCGTTTCGCGGATTTTTCGGAGGACTGTGGCGTCGGGCGCCATCGTCCCAACAACTTTTGTTCAAATTTGCAGGACAGCGCTATATCGACATTTTACTGCTAATTCCAGGTCCGCAGCTTCATCCTGTAACCCGAACTCAGTTTATAAGCGAATCTTTATGACTTTCTATGCATCCTTAGCTTAATTTCCTTAATCAACATTCTTTACAAAAGAGGGTAGCCTTGCTTTCCTAACCCTTGAAATTCATCTAGCATCCAATCTTACCTTGTGTGGGATTGGATCTTATGAGTTTCAACCCCTCTTTTGAATGTAAAGTCTTCCCCCTAAGTGAAAACCCATCGAATCCTAGCGAACCTCCCTTCTCTCTCCTCGGAGTTGGAAGAGGGGAGACCAACTAGGGTTTGACCGCGATTTTCCGCTTTACATTTTGGTGAACCCGACGTGAACATCCTTTCTGATTTTTCATGCTTAGATCTGAAAAAATTGATTACATTTCCATGTTTGATCTTTTGCAAAGTTTTAGAGGTGATTGCATTAAAACCCTAAAATTTCTTTTTAATAATTAAACTTGTGAAATGTCTAAATGTTAATGATTGTTTCAGATCTGTCCTTCTATTACAAATTATCAATTCATATTTGTGCTTTAATTCTGAAGATTAAGTGGTTAAAAGTCAAAACCCTAATTTTTGAAACCCTCTTGATTCAACCTTTGTCCGACAATTTGACCGATCAAAACATCTCCAAATCAGCTGTAACTTTGGATTCCGCAATAAAATCACAATATCTTTCATCCCTAAAAATTTGGAAAAAAGTTGCGAGGACCGTGTTGCACTCCGAGCGCCATTGTCCCCGACATTTTTTCCAAAATTTCGGGAGCAAGATCTTGCTGCATTTTCCTGCTAAAATCTAGAATTTTGGCTAATTTTGTCAATTATAACACTTTCAAAATTACAGTCAAAGTTGGTCTTGTGATTGCTTGGTCTAAGGCTCCTAATCATTCAAAAATTATCGAAACTGAAATTTTGTGTCAAAATTGTGTTCTTACTGTCTTAGATCTGAAAATTGTATTTGCATTCATTCGAAATTTCAGTGCTTTATTCAAATATTTGCATTTTGTGACTTTTGAAATTAAGTGCCTAATTACAACAACTTTGATTTCCGCTTTCAAAATTGAATTTTGCGTGAAATTGAATCAATTTTTAAATTTCAAAACTTGCACTGCTTTTGACATTCCTTCTAAAATCATAAAATTCAAAATTTCAGTTTCCCTCTCTTTTTCAAAATTCAAATTTTGCATTTTTCGACAATCTTGATAGGGTTCAATTTTGAATTTGCAACTTTAATTTGGCCTATCTACAGATCGTGAAATCCCTCAATTTTTTCAGATTAGCTCTAAAATCATCATACCTTTCATCCCTGCAAATTTCAAAAAAAATTGCAAGGACCGTGTTGCACTCCGAGTGCCACGGTCCCGAACATTTTTTCTGAAATTTTGGGAGACTGTTGTGATTGCATTTAACAGCTTAAATCTGGAAGATTGGCTGGTTTTACTGAAAATTGCTACCTCTAAAATCAAAATCTTCTCTCTCTCTCTAGTGCATGAGTTTTACAACAATAAGCCCTACTTACACTATTCCCGTTAGACGAAGCCGTAGAATTAAGTCTTTCCGAGGTTTAACTACTGAGGAGATGGAACTTAATTTGAGTAGTCTTTTTAACAAGAACATGGGTAATTCCTCTAATCCTCCTAATGATGAAGAAGCTCTCCATGAAGTTTCTGTTGAACAACTTTCCAAATTGGATAACCAATTTGATGATTTTCACCAATGGATGTCTCATGAGTATCCCGATAGTCAAGCTCTTCCTTTAATTGAGGGTCTAAAACGCATGCTTCAAAGTGATAAGAATGGAATTGATGTTTTGCGTGGTATTGCACATATTGTGGATTCGAATGTGATGCCTATGAAGAGTTGTGTTGAATCTTTAGGTTATACACAACCTCCTACACAAGTCAATCATTCTATTCCTTTGACCACTTCTATTGCTAGTATACCTACCTTTACATCAAACATCATGGCTACCTCTATACAAGACATTCCTCCTGTGATTACCAGTCATGGGGGCAATCCTCTTTCTTCAATTCACCCTATTCCTTCATTTAATCCGACTTCTTCATTCATTCCTTCAATAAGTGTTCCTATTACATCTTCACAAATGAACATGACACAAGGGGGCAATTCATTTAATCATTCCATTCCTCCTTGTAGTGTTCCTCCTATCCAATCATCCCCTATGGTTGACTATCATAGGGTCCCACCACCTTACTCTTTACCATCTTTCAATAACATCACACCTCCATCTCAATCCAACACACCTAATATGAACTCTTCGACTGAAGCTACCATTAATAATCTTGCACAAACTGTCTCTTCTTTACAGCAACAAATTGCCTCTATGAACCAATCTAAGTTTAGTGTGCCCACATTTGATGTTGCGAGCCCACTTTCTCTTGACATTGTTCGAGCTATCCCTCCTAAACATGTTGAAATCCCGCATCTGGAGCTTTATAATGGTAAAGGAGATCCTCTAACACATGTTAAGACTTTTCAAACAATTTGTACTGATTTTGCTTATGACCAAAGGTTGCTTGCAAAACTATTCACCAGAACATTAAGAGACAAAGCCCTACAATGGTATTGCTCGTTGCCTTCTTATTCTATTACTTCTTTCGAACAACTTGCAAATGCTTTCATTCAACAATTTCAAAATAATATAAGTCCTAAAGTTACTTTGGTTGATTTGATGCATTGTAAACAAGGTGTTAAAGAAAAAGTGACTGATTTCATTGGTAGATATAAGCATTTGTATGCTCAAATTTCTTTTCCAGTGCCTGATAATGATATTCAAAGAATCTTTATTTCTAATTTACAAAAAGATATTCGAGACAAACTCCTGTTTTCTGAGTTTACTTCTTTCCAACAGTTGTGCGCCACTCTTCACAATTATCAACTGACTGTGAGTCAAATGGAACAATCACATCCTATGGCTTCGAGTGATAAGGGTGATAGCAGTCAACAACCATTTGGGAAGTTTAAACCGAACAGAGATTCCATCAAATTCAATGAAAACATCATCAACAACAATGTGAATGCAGCATCAGGTGTGCCTCCTATTTCTAAATTTTTCAGGAAAGAAAGAAAGTATACTCCTTTGAATGAATCATTGCATGATATTATGAATAAGTTATTGGGACAAAATGTGCTTACCCTTCCTCCTATAAGACAAATTGATCCTGCAAAGATTACTTCACCTTATTTTGATCACAAAGCTTTTTGTCACTTTCATCGTCAGCCTGGTCATGATACTGAAAAATGCTTTTCTTTAAAGGGTAAAATTCAAGATTTGATTGATAATAATACTATTTCTGTTTCTGGAGTGAATGATAAAGGCAACACATCTGTAGCTCCTCCTAACCAAAATCTTCAAATTTTTACTGATCCATTACCTTCTCATACTTCTCATACTTCTAATGTGATTGAGGCTAATGATTCCTCTTTCTCATCTGATGGTCTTGTGTCTATGACTCCGAATGTGATTAACTTTGTAGAGCAGCAAGAAAACCCTAAAGAATCTTCCATCACATTTGATTCTAGTGAAACCATTAGGGCACCTGATGGTCCTTTATACATAGTTGCAAAAGTCAAGAATATGCCTTGCCGTGGAGTGCTTATTGATCCTTCGTGCATGGTTAATGTTATTACTGAAGAATTTCTTTTTACTTTGCAATTGAATCAAGTGATCTATGACAAAACAGATGTGATTGTGAAATTATTTGATGCATTTTATTCTCCTGCAATTGGTTCTATTACATTGCCTATTGAGGTCCATAACAAATCCCTTGATGTGAACTTTGCTATTATTCCATCTTCCGAACAATTTCGTGTGAAGCTTGGCTATCCTTGGCTATCTTCCATGAAAGCTATTGCTTCTCCTATTCATAAGTGTTTGAAATTTCCCCATAATGGTGAAGTTGTTACTGTCAATCATAGTCTCTTTAAACCAGCTGAAAGAACTTCTAGCGTTCCTCTTGATTACTTTTGGCCTAAACAATTCCAATCTCTTCCTCCGCGAAGTGATCATCTTTTTAAATCTTATCAAAAGTGGAAAATAGATATGATCCTATCTCTAAGTGAACCTAGAACACCTCAACTTGACATTCCTATCATTCTTGAGAAGGAAATTCTTCCTTTGAAAGACAAAACTAATGTCTTTCCCCAAGAAGATTCCCAACCCGTCCCCATGGATGCGACTATGTCTATGCCTAATAAATCTTCTAAAAGTAGACCTATAGCTCCTCGTCATGATGGACTTGGTCTTCTTCCTAAACCAAAAACTCCTCCTTTATATGGAGCAGTTCCTCCTCCTGCCTTCTATAGAGAGAAGAGACCTTCTTTTTCTCCTATTATCCAGCCTAAGAGACCACAACCTAAACATCCAAGTGATAAGGATGAGAACATTCCTCCTCCTCTATCTTCTCCACTTCCTACTAAGACTAGACGTAATCGTTCTGCATGGGAACGTCGATGAAAGCGTCGTCTTAGGGCTCAAGCAGCTGCTTCTCAAACTTTGCAATCTCCAAAAACACCTTCAACAAGCATTATTCCATTTTCTCCTTAGCCGGATATTGAGCCTAAATCTCCTAAACATAAGATGCATGATGGTCTTGATCCTGTGCGAGTTAAAGATCCTATTTTTATAAATCTTGATGATGATATAGATGAAAATGTTATGCATGATGAAAATGTTACTCCTCTTGCTTCTGATAGTGAATATGAACTTGTTGATATTGATAACCATTTATCTAATGAATTTTCTAAAGCACTTATCATAGCTCCTAGACAAGAACAACGTGGCTTGGAACATGAACATAGCCCTTGTTTGGATCTTGTGATAGCTCCATCTGCTGTGTTGGATGTTCCTCCTCTAGCGTGTTCCCTGCCTTCCCGAAACATTGATCAGCAAGATCGGGGGGTAGATGACGTGCTAGACTAGTTACATTAGCATGGCAGATTCTCTCCCCCTCTCTTTTGTTACTTCTTCTATATGTTATTCTCATTCTTCTATTTGTCGTCCTTAGTGTTGTCTACTTGAGGATGATGCAAAGCATTGAGATCTCTCGATCTCTCTCATGTTGACTCAAAAGACACATGTGTTCCCTTCTTCTAGGTGACCTTCCTTGATTGGGGAATGAAGAACAATTATGCATACATACATATGATATATATACATGACTTATCATATAGCATACTGACCCCAAGGAAAGCGAAGTCACCTCGTGCTTTGTGTTTCGTGTCTATTATCCTTGGGTTTATCTCACACTTGGGGGCTAAATCTTTGCGATAACGTGCTCCTTTTTCCTTTCTCATTTCTTATGTGTATCACTACGTTAAAACAATCACCCCCGTTGAGGCGTGTGCGATCGCTTTAACGTAGGGGGGCATACACCCTGTCTATCCTTTCAAAGATACTTGAAAATTTCTTGGCAAACTTAGCTTTGTCTTGAAGATTTTTGGTATTTCTTTTGCATGACTCATAGTGAGGGAACCTTACTACTGACAGTCATGGTTCTTCCTCGTGATCTTCCCTTTTACTTTGTCAATCGAAGTTGTAAGATCCTTAGTCCACTGGGGGCTTGGTGTGTCTTGCCTCCTTGACGTGGTGAAAGTCTTTCAACGTTGTTTCCTTGTACTTTACCAGAAGTATGAGCATACATACTCCCGCTAAAGTGGGGGCTAAATGTAGCATCCTAAAATTGCGACACTTGCAATTTCGACTGCATTTCCGTCTTCACGATGGCGACGCAACACGCAACCTGAATGGAGACCCCAAAACTCGCTCACGACACTGAAAACTGCATTTTTCAAGCACCCTGGCCTGAACCTCCTTGCACCCTGATGTCCCGGGAGGTGGGACCAGAGCGCCCAGCGCCCTGGTTCTCCAGGACCATGGCGCCCAGCGCCCTGGTCCCTGGGTCCTATTTTGGGCCCGGTTTCCTAAGTGATATCGGGTCTTTTTGATTGCAATTTGGAAATATACTTCCCTGGTCGGCCTAAGGTCAGGAAAATCAGTCTATCAGCCCTAATTGACAAGTATATAAATGACATTTTCCTCTTTCATTCGATATGATGGAAAAGGCGTGGAAACTATACTCAAGCATTCAAGCATTCAAGCATTCCTTCAAGCAATTGATCATTTCAAGTCTCCATTCAAGGCTAAGTGTTGCATTCAAGACAAGGATTCAACCATTGAAGAGGAGATCACATACTACATGCTACAACATACAACATACAACATCTAAACCTTCGCACATAAGGATACAAACATCCTTAGAACAAGGTATTAGTACTTGTTTTACAGTCATTTACATTTACAGCTCTTGCTCATTTCTTGGTTAATTCCAAAACCGGGGTTTGACCTAAAGGCAAACCCCTAATCCCTAACCCCCCAATCGTCTTCGCTTTTCTGTGTGTAGGTTGCAGGTACGCGGCTGAAATTGAAGATCTGGAATCCTTGTACAGAGACGAACAGATCCCCCTTCGTTTCGCGGATTTTTCGGAGGACCGTGGCGCCGGGCGCCATCGTCCCGACAACTTTTGCTCAAATTTGCAGGACAGCGTCGTATCGACATTTTACTGCTAATTCCAGGTCCGCAGCTTCATCCTATAACCCGAACTCAGTTTATAAGCGAATCTTTATGACTTTCTATGCATCCTTAGCTTAATTTCCTTAATCAACATTCTTTACAAAAGAGGGTAGCCTTGCTTTCCTAACCCTTGAAATTCATCTAGCATCCAATCTTACCTTGTGTGGGATTGGATCTTATGAGTTTCAACCCCTCTTTTGAATGTAAAGTCTTCCCCCTAAGTGAAAACCCATCGAATCCTAGCGAACCTCCCTTCTCTCTCCTCGGAGTTGGAAGAGGGGAGACCAACTAGGGTTCGACCACGATTTTCCGCTTTACAAAGACCACTTGGGTACCTGAGCTGGAAACATCTTCCACAGACCCTACGTCTCATCCTACACCTGATTCTGACAGGGAGAGTACCATCAACGACCTTCACCACACTGTCTTAACCCTCACTGATACATCACTCACACTTAACCTAATCGATGAAGTAATGCCCATTATCCACCCTGAACTCATCGAATGGAACCAACCAAATCCCCCATGTTTTGACCTCTTCCAAAACAATGAGGCTATCATTGACTTTTTGGAATTAAGGGATAATCTACCAAGCGGGGATCACAAAGCTGGATTCGCCATTGAACTTAATAGCGCAGCATACTTCGGGGCAGATGCCAAACCCTTCAGCTGCAAAAATATAACATTAAAACATGGATCTTCCAGTGAAAACCACACTGTGGCACTATTTGATCCGACAATAGTAAAAAGAAAGCGTATCCAATGGTGAAAACCTCTCTGAGGCGCCTGAGGATGAAGGGTTTGACATTCTCCCTGCTAGTACACAATAGGAACAATCAACGATCCTCATTGAGGAGACCAAAGAATACAATGTGGGGACTCCTGAAAACCCTCATATCATACATCTGGCATCTCTTCTCACTCCAGAGGAACAGCCTCAATTTATCGAGTTCTTCCAGCAGCGCCAGATCAACTTTGCATGGTCATATGCAGACATGCCTGGGCTTGATCCAGATTTAGTCATGCATCATCTCACAGTAGCAAAAGGAGCCAAACCTGTCAAGCAGAAGCTTCGTAAGATGCATCCTCAGATTGCAGTGCTAGTCAAAACAGAACTCAAGAAACTCCTAGATGTTGGTTTCATTAGACCAATTGATTATGCAGAATGGATCTCCAACATTGTGCCAGTCGGCAAACCAAAAGGGGGCATCCGCATTTGTACAGACTTCAGAGATCTGAATAAGGCATGTCCTAAAGATGACTTCCCTCTACCAAATATCGACATCATAGTGGATCTGACAGCAGGACATGTCATGCTTTCACTCATGGATGGCTTTTTAGGATAAAATCAAATAAAGATCGCACCAGAGGACCAACATAAGACAGCCTTCACATGTCCATGGGGCACATACTGCTGGAATGTAATGCCTTTTGGTCTAAAGAATGCAGGAGCCACCTATCAAAGGGCAATGACCACCATCTTCCATGACATGATGCATACTATGATGGAAGATTATGTGGATGACTTACTAGCAAAATCACTCACCAGAGAAGGGCATCTCCACATCTTAGATAAAATCTTTGATAGACTGGAACAATACCATGTTCGACTCAACCCAAAGAAATGTGTCTTTGGAGTAACCTCCGGGAAACTTCTAGGATACATTGTCTCAAGCAAAGGTATTGAGGTCGATCCAGCAAAGGTTAAAGCAATCATGGACATGCCACCTCCAAAGAATATCAGTCAGCTAAGGACACTACAAGGACGGCTTCAATCCATCCGCAGATTCATTGCACAATTGGCTGATAAGTGTCACCCATTCACACACCTGCTACACAAGAGCATCCGCTTTCAGTGGGATGACAGATGCCAGCAAGCATTTCAGGCACTTAAAGACTATCTCATGAATCCACCATTGTTGATGCCACCAGATCCAAGTAGACCGTTGTTACTTTATATCTCAGCAACAAGTACAGCATTGGGTGTACTACTGGCACAACATAATGCAGAAGGAAAAGAGTGTGCTATTTACTATATCTCTCGCACACTGGTGGGCTATGAACTCAATTACACACCTATTGAGCGAGCTTGCCTAGCAGTAATCTTAGCAGCCACAAAATTGAGGCACTATCTGTTGACACACGAGGTACACCTCATTGCAAAGATTGATCCACTCAAGTACTTACTCAGCAAAGCAGCATTGACAGGCCGCTTGGCCAAATGGGTGATGATTCTAAGTGAATTTGACATCGAGTACGTGGACCGTAAAGCTATCAAAGGTCAGGTTATTGCAGATCAGTTGGCCGATGCACCACTCATAGGCGATCATCCTCTTATTTCCAATTTTCTAGATGAAGAGATATTCATGATCACAGAAGCACAGCCATGGAAACTATATTTTGATGGTTCATACACTAGGCACGGCTCGGGGGCAGGCATTTTGTTTATCACACCTCAAGGTGATAGCATCCTGAAGTCTTACAGGCTCACATTTCCATGCACAAACAATATAGCACAATATGAGGCTTTGATCACAGGACTCAGATTAGCGGTACAATGGAAATTACAAGAACTACAAGTATATGGCGATTCCCAACTAGTCATTCGACAAGCAACAGATGAGTATCAGACCAAAGATGATAAACTCATGCCATACAAGCAAATGGTGGACAATCTAAAGACATCATTTACTACTATCACTTTTGAGCAGATACCAAGAGATCAAAATCGAGCTGCTGACGCCATGGCTACCATCGCATCTCTCTTAGATCTTCCACAGAATTCAACACGCTATGAGTTCTTGGTAGAACAACTTTGGATCCCCGCTTATGATATCCCCGAATCCGAAATGATATGTCGCCTTGTTGGTTCTGAATCCTCATGGTACGGTGAGTTCTACACCTATCTCCACGATCACACACTTCCTCCCAACCAATCAAATAACCAACGTAAAACGTTCATTCGCCAAACTGCTCGATATACCATTATTGCTGAAACCCTATACCGACGCGGTCTTGATGGTACTCTCCTTCGCTGTCTGGAACAAGGTGAGATAACAAAGGCTTTGGAAGAGGTACATGAAGGAATTTGCGGGACTCACTCAAGTGGTCCGTCACTAGCCAAAAAAATCATGTGAGCTGGATACTATTGGCCATCTATGGAAAAGGATTCCTACTACTTTGTCAGGAAATGCAAGAAATTTCAAGTTCATGGCGACCTGATACATGCACCAGCCCAGGAACTGCAACCAATCACAACACCGTGGCCTTTTTGTCAATGGGGCCTTGACCTTGTGGGTAAGATTCATCCATCTTCATCCAATGGCCATAAATTCATTATTACCGCTACCGAATATTTCACAAAGTGGATCGAAGCTGTTCCACTTACCCAAGTCACCGACAAGCAGATCGCCTCATTCATCCTCAACTACATCATCTGCCGGTATGGTGTGCCCATGTCCATTATCACAGATAACGGTCTTCCTTTCAAAAATCAGGATGTCCGTGAGCTTTGTGAGAAATTTCATATCCAACACCGCTTTTCTACTCCCTATTACCCACAAGGCAATGGTCAGGCTGAAGCATCCAATAAAAACATATTGAGGATCCTAAAGAAGACAGTCAATGATGCCGGCCGTGATTGGCATGTTCAATTGAATCCAGCGCTATGGGCATATCGAACTAGTATTCGAACCCCTACAGGTACAACTCCTTATTCATTGGTCTATGGTGCTGAAGCTATCTTACCTATTGAGGTTGAGATACCATCATTATGAGTTTCCTTGCATAATCTCATCAATGATGAAGCATACAGAGTCTCACGTCTTCAGGACTTAGAGTTACTTGATGAGAAGCGGCAAGCTGCATACAATCACCTCAAAGCCTATCAGCAGCGCATGAGCAGAAGCTACAATCACCGAGTTAGATCTCATACATTTGAGGTAGGTGATCTTGTTCTTCGAGAAAATCCTCGCAACCAACCAAACAGAGAACATCAGGGCAAGTTTGAATCAAACTGGCTGGGCCCATATGTTGTCACTGCTGTGTTCGGGTCCGGGGCATATCAACTGGCTACATCAGAAGGAGAACCGCTTGCAGATCCAATCAACATCATGCACCTCAAACAGTTTTATACCTAAGCTGTACAGAGCATCAGGCTCCGCTACATACCAGAAAATACCAAAAACATTCAGAAAATGTCCTAAAGAAAATACAAAAATATTCAAAAAAAGTAAAGAAAAATCATGCATCCAAACGGTGAACAAACACTCCGGTGGCACCTTGGGTAAGTGCGATGATGAAAACCTGGCAAACAGGTGCCACTCGTAAAGGCAATGGCTCTAGTATCTTTCAGGCTCGTTGCGATCACATTCACACATACATCCATCCATCCCAACCATGGCTTGTTATTTGATCTGCAATTAAGAAAGTACTCCATGCGTCTAGCATCCCACCTTTTCATAGTCAGGTCTACAAACTGGGGGCAATACCCTTACCCTCGTGATGGAAGTGGATTCTACATTGTCTTATATGTCATTACGCTCTTCATTCAGGCAATCATAAAAAAATATCAAAAACATTCAAAAATGACTCTCAAAAATACCAAAAACATTCAAAAATGATTCACAAAATCCAAAAACATCGAAAAACCATCGAAAATCACCCAAAAACATGACAACACCTTGTACATATTCATCCGATCAGATGCAACACAAACATTGACAACACTACTCACACACTGACCACTTATCAATCAAACCAAAGCAATCGACTTCAACAATCCAAACCTGTCTTTAAACAAGGATGCATCCTTCCTTACCAAAACAAAGACAAGATGACATTTTCTTTGACAAGAAAATTCTGTTAGGCTATCAAATACTTGGTTGATTTGTGAGTTCAATAATTTGTTTATCTGTATCGGGATCTTTCAGCATGGTTTTGTATCGTTTGCGCATTATTTCCGATGAAGTTCTGGGGCATGTACTAATGGTGTCTACGTGGGAAGTTCACTAAGCTACTTGATCTTATGCCAAATGTAGTCATAGATCACTACGGCTTGCTGACTACAGCGTATACCTCGACCATATGGACATGAACCATTACTAAGGATCCTCATTCTTTATTCTTTATGTATATATGTTGTTTGGTTGCAGGTACAATGCTCATCCTTTGATTCCTCTTCCTCCAAACTGGATAAAGGTGTTATCTCTTAGTACGGTATGTACTTGTCTCAGGATCTGATCAGCCTAAGATCAAGGAGGACGATCCAAGTCATGCATGAAAGGAGATAATCCTTGTCTGTTCCGCAAGCAATACTCTGGTCGACTTGACCCTTATATCAAGTCGTTTGTATTCACTTGCTATATTAAAATCCATGAAAGAAATACTTAGGTCATCTTGAATCATTGTGTCAAGATGCTTGTATTCTCTTCCAACATTTTAAAGCTCAATGATGAAAATAGAGCACTATGGATCGTCATTTCACCTCATCTGTTTATATCTTGCATTCCGTTGCATATCCCCCATCCATTCATTCATATGTAGGCTTTTACATGCAACAATGATTAAATAAAAGCTGGTCTTGGATACAATCATGACCGAGTACTCTGATACATCATCAATGCATCATGCAAAGTCTTAAAAACCTTGCATTCCTCATGATCATATCATCCTTGCATTTAGGTGCATCTTGCATTACGTCCATTCATGTCATTTTTCAAAACATTGCATATAGTTCATTATTGACATTACTTTTCATTAAAATCATTTGCATCATTGCATCAATCATAAATAATTAGATCCATTCATGGGATTAAATTGTCTTTAATTATTAAATCATTTAATAAGCATTCATTTCATATCAACTATCCATTATCATTTATCATTTGCATTCATTTATTTATAGTTAAAAGATGCATTCATTCATTACTAAGTATCTTATAATGTTCATTTTAGGATTCAGTTCACATCACATTCATTATCCTCTTTTTAATTGTATTAAGGTACAATTATTACAAATATTCATTATCGTCTCATCCCACTTTCATCTTTAATGCATTTTAGATTCATAAGACCATTTGTTTGCACAACATTGGTTCATACCATCTCATAAATCCATTTTACATATGCATTCATTTAACATATCATCATATAAACAATTTGTACTTTCCATTTGTTTATCTGTATGCATTCATTTAACATATCATCATATAAACAACTTGTACTTTACATTTGTTTATCCATCTGCATTCATTTTAATATCATCATAGAAACATTTGCACTTAAACATTTTGTTTATCCATATTACATTCATCTAAAAACACATCTAGATGCATATTTATACCTACACATCATTCATTCAAAACCATTGTATTAACATTATCTCATCATTGCATCACAATAGGAAACATCATAAAATCCTGTTCATACATCAAAACATAAGCATATATCATCATAGCATTCCATACATAAAGCATTACATCGCCAAAAAAAAAAAAAAAAAAAAAAAAAACATAAATCAATAAACATATCATCCTGCATTCATCTGTCAGTATCTCACATCATAAACTTATCATAAAAACATGCATAAAAGAAACATCTCATCAAATGCATACATGTCCACATATACATCTAAGCAATAAATCATAAACATGCATAAACGACCATACATAATCACATGCATATCATCACAAAATGGGATCTCCTCATATATATCATCTCATATATCAGAGTACAAAGAAGTCTACAAAAATCGGCTACCAAGAGCCATCCAAGATACAGTCCAAAAATAGACAAAGATACAATACATAGATGCAAAGATGCTCTCTCAGATGCCGCTCTGGCCAGATGTTGTACCTGCCCCACCCCTACCTACTCCACCACTGGTACCGGCCCCACCTGATCCATCTCTCCGTGGAGGCCTCATCGAACCCCCGCTCCCTCTTGCATCTCCTGATCTATCCCGCCTCAAAGGACCCATCACTCCCCCACTGCTCTGCATCCGCTGTGATCGCTTGGATCTCAACTGTCGCATCTGGGTATAACTGAGAGCTCGCTGACTGAATGGCACCACCTGCTCATATAAACCTCGCCAGTACTCTATCTCAGCCTGTGCTTGCCCAAACTGCCTCATAGTCTCCCCTGAAGGATCCTGTGCTCCCGCTCGAACTCTCTCCTGCAGCTCCGCCAATCTCTCCACCACAGTATCTCTCTCCCGCAGCACCACTATCAGCTCTGCCTCACATGCAAATAGCTGCACATCCCTAGCTACTACCTCCACCTCTAATCTCTCTACCCGGGTCTGCAAATAACCTATCATATGCTCCTGCAGATCCCCAGTAGCTCCCTCCCCCATGGCCATGGCTGCCGCACCTGTATCTCCCCCTACACCTGTATCATCCCCTCCAGTAGGTCCCTCCCCTGCACCACCCTCCCCTGCACCTGTATCCATCGGGATCTCTCTCTCCATTCCCCTCCCACTCAGCTGCACTCCTCCCTGCATCAAAGGACCCTGTGATATCTGAAGAGGTAACCCACCTCTCCCTCTCCGCTGCCTCGGCATCCCCAACCCACCTCCTCCTCCCCCACCTCCTCTACCTCCTCCTCCTCCTCCACCTCCTCCACCTCCTCCTCCATCTCCTCCTCCTCCAACTCCACCTCCTCGGCCTCCTGCTCTCCGTCCTCGTCCCCTCTCATCCTCAAAAGCTGGGATCGGCTCAGCTGGGTCTGATATCCGTAGGATCGGGTGCGCCGCCCGATACTGTGTATACTCTGTTGTAACCCCTGCATCAATGACCCTCGGTCGTAGATCCCATGGCCTCGCCTGCAGTGTCCGGAACTCTGCCAGTGCCTGATCATACGGTAGCACTGGACCCCATGCATACCGCTCTCGGATCACTCGTGCATACTCCCCTGATCCGCTAGGTAGTCCCTGCTGCTGTCCAAACTGCCTCATCACCCGTCCTGGCACCTGTCTCTCTACATGATAAGAGGTCCTCCCAATGAGGAATCGGGTCATGAAGCAATACGGTAGTGCCTCCGCATCATCCTCCCATGGCTCACACTCCAAGTATGGCCGCCAGATCACTGCATCCAAATCATCTAATGCCCGCCGCCACCACTCTAACTTCCCCAAGTGGGGCTGACTCATCATACCACTATACATAAACATATAGGGCTGGTCCACGGCTCGGAATCTCAGACTCACTGGTCGAGTCACTAGTAAGTGCTCCCATGCCCACACATGCAACAACGTCATGCCTACTGCAAGAGAACCTCTCCCCCGATACACTACCTCGTGTAACTCCTGATACATGTGCGCTAACACGCACGGCCCCCAGGCATATCGGGTCCCCTCAGTCACCATCATCTCTATAACCTGTCCCCACCCGACCGCCAATCCATGTGACCGCCTGTCTGGACATAGAAGTCCTCCCACGATCCCTGACAAAACTGCTGGAAGGGGCTCATATAGTGCCGCTATATCCTCCCATGCGATCGAGCCATCATCAATGTATACGTCCTCATCAAATATCCTCTGGCAAGACACTATCCCCCAGGATCGATCATATGTCACCAGCTCACCCCGAATCGGAATCCGGAGGATACGCCACACGTCCTCTAAAGTCACCGTCATCTCTCCCTGGGCCAGATGGAACGTGCACGTCTCACTGTGCCATCACTCTGCCAATGCTGTGATCAGGCCGTGATTCATCCGAATCACGGGCATATGCATCACTTCATAGAGCCCAGTAGCCGCAATACAATCTATCTCTATCTCTGTCAAACGATCTCGCAACCCCTGTATCGCGGGGTGGCGCTCACGTAACTGCAACACGCGCAGATCCTCCTGCACATCGACATTCATCCAACCACCATCAGTTGTTTTGTTATCAAACTTTCTTAAGTTTAAACCTAGACTATCATCAGATACTTTGATCAAGTATCTTCGGGTCTCAACAGGTAAGCAATCATGGTCGCCTAGACTTCAACAGGCATTTATCCTAACAAATGACCTAAGTCTCATCGGGCTGCTATGGTTCAAAACAACTCCCACTTCACCTCGCCATCCATCAATCGTTAGGCATCAGGAGATTTATTTTGTCCGAAACTGGGGCATCTCGTTATCCTAAGGCAAAAGTGCTATTTTATCTACAATAGCGCTAGTTATACACAATAGCGCTACAATAACATCAATAGTGCTCAAACAGCTTTACAATAGCGCTACAAAACCAACAGCGCTAAAAACGCTATACAATAGCGCTATTACCCATCAATAGCGCTCAATTAACCCTACCATAGCGCTACTTAACCACAAGCACTAAAACTTGCATACACTAGCGCTAATGCATACAAACGCGCTCAAACTAGCCTACAAAAGCGCTATTGCGGCACAATAGCGCTAATTGATGGAGCAAAAGCGCTAAAACCATAGTTCCAGCGCTCTTGCTCCAACTTGACTTGGACTCAGCTAAAAACCTATCAAAAATGCGTAAAAAGTAAGTTTTCGAATTTGCGTACCGCTGGTCCGTAGTCGACTGGGCACTGGAATCGTCGCACTCGCTCAAATCGGTGCTCGGTGATCGAAATCGGCATCTTCGCTCCTCTTTGCTCCTCCAAATGTCACTGTCAGAGCTCTCGTTTTCAACTGGTCGCGGTCACAAATGATCCTATTTTCACCCCTTTCACCCCATTTATACCCCCCGCCGTTACCGTAACTTCGCCCCGCTCATCGCCATGGTCCCCGTGCACTTCCTGAGCCCCCCATTTCTCCATGTTTCCCCCAATTTCTTCTATTTTTCACTAGTATACCTAACTTCTTCTCTTCTAACACCCTGCCAATTTTCATTCTTTTTCGAGAGATCGCCCGATTTTTCGAAATTTTTCGGCCCATCTCTCGAGGGGGCATACCACCCATTAAATTTACATTTTATGGGGCATTTCTTCACACCAGTTTTTCTTTCTTTGAAACGATGCGATAAACTGCACCGTCTCAAAGAGGGGCAAATGTAGTCACATAAATCTGTCCAGTTTAATTAAATGAATATTTTGTATTTATTTGATTAAAAATCCACTAGCCATCAGTTAATTAAATAAATAATTTAATTCATCCCCAAACATTCTTCTATTAATTAAATAAATTATTCAATTTATTTTAATTAATTCATTAAATCAAATTCCATTCAATTAAATAAATAAAATCTATTTATTTAATAAAATCCCCTTTTCCTCTTTTAAATAAATTAAATAAAACATTTATTTAAATCATTATCCCCACCCCACTTGCATTTTCCTACAAATGCAACTTGCACACATTTATTGAAATAAATGAATTTTTATTTTAAATAAAATCCTATTTTCCTCACCCACCAAATCCACTTGCAAAATCTAATCACCTTCTAGATTCTTCTAACCCCTTCCTAATTAGCCTAATCCATCTCCTAAATATTGTCACATTCCTAAGCAAAATGGAGTCACTTCTCAAAGACCCCAAAGTCTTTGATAACCATTAAAGGCTTTCAACCTTCAACCACCAAAATCCTCAAAGTCTTTGATAACCATTTAAGGCTTCCAACTTTCAACCACTTAATTCCCCAAAGTCTCCAATAACCATTAATGGCTAATTCAACCCTCCCACATGGTTAAAACATTTGTTTTGATTCAACCTCTATCCAACCCAAGGGTCTCATTAAGCCTTCAATGCTTTGACCATGATTATCTCTTAATCATTTGCACAAAGGTTTATCCTTGCATTAACTCCTAATCCAGTGGGTAATCCTAATTTAGGCTTGACTCTTAGCCTTTAGATAACCATGAGGTCTTCTCAGGCCTTTAATGCCTCCAACCTCTTCTTTCAACCCAACCCTATGTTGACATTTGTCACCATTTCATTGGTGCCAATTGTGCACATGGATTCCCAAACTTTCAAGCTTGACCCTTGATTAAACCTTTTAATCCTGGCCATCCATTGCTCCATCTTTCCTATAAATAGAGCCCATTCCTTCATAATCCAGATCCTGAAAACTGATATGCATCTAAGCTATAGACATTTTAGAGAGCATTTAGCATAGCATAACTAAAATCTTGTCTTTTTGGTAAAATCAATCATTTTAGCATCAATAGAATAGTATTTAGCTTTTCATTTCATATTTGAAGCTTAATATTAAATCTCAATCCTCCATAAGCATCCATAGTGCAAAAAGCTGCTGAGAGCTACACTATTTTGGAACTTGGAGAGGAGAGGAACAAGGGAGAAAGGAGCTAATATCATGTTAAGAGATAGTTGGAGATATCTCATTGTCTTACTTCTTTAGTTAGATTCATTAGCATGTTTTTAGTGTCTCCTTTGGAATGCCTTCATGTGTTTGGTTTTAGATTGATTAACTCTAACGTCTTGTGTGTTTTGTGTTGTTTGATCTTAAACTAACATTTGTGTCATTTAGGAGGGCATCAAAAACAGTAAACAAATTTGTAAAAAACTTGAAGACAACACAGAACTTTACTCAAAACCGATGGTCTGTATATTGATATTCAGTTCAAGCAGTATTACAAGAAATTTGGATTCTCCTTTATACATAGAAAAGCTCAGATACATTTCTGCAGCGTTTTCTTACAAATTTTTTGCGATGCCTTTTTCTCTAGTCCTGGTATCCATTTATAACATCATGGATGCACAAAGCTTCGGACTTCTCGAGGAGAGTTTGTTACAATCATTTCTTTCAAAATAAAGAGGTTACAAGCTTTTCGCAAAAGCAGTTACAAGCTCTTTTCAGCCTCTGCAGTTACTTCAACATGTTGTTCGGTTGCAACCTCTTATGTCTTTTCAGGGGCACTCTCCAACTGTTCCGGATCATGGGTGGCATATTTAGTTGCCCACTCACTATATACCTCTTCTGTCGGCCAGGAGAAATTAATCACATTATCTTTAGTTTTAGTCAACCTTTTCCAAGAATTTCTCATCTTGTTGACATCTGAATTAAGAAAACCATAATGTGATTTAATTTTTTCTATCTCTTGGATTGTCACAATGAAGAAAGAAGCATCATCAAGATCAATAATTCCTCTAACTCTTGCTGATAACTTAACTTCTATCTCCTTAAGCCATATTTGTTTGTCTTTTAACTGATCCGGGCTAGCAAAAACTCCTGGGAGCAACTCAAAAACTTGGTCAGTGTATTCCTTCTTGCACAAATTGACCTTTCTATCCACATTATCCACCTCTGCTGCTAATTGAATTAAGAGTTTAGCGACATCAGAAGTGGATTTAATAATGGGATTGGCCCTTGCTTCATCACAGGATACACACATAAACTCTAAATCTAGCTCCCTAGGCCTCCATCTGTCAAAAATAGGCGTCAAAATGGCCTTGTCTCTCCTGAGCTCATTCCATATTTCCATAATTTTACCTACATTGTTATAGAGCAATGAGGCATTTATTGTATCTGCAAAACTGGAAATTGTAGCTCTTACCCTCTCCTCATACTTCTTTTCATATAAGGCCTGAGCCTGTTTCAAATTGTCTAACTCTTGGGAAGTGATTTCAATCATTTGAGAGCTGGAGGGTGCTGGAGATGGTGGAAACTCAATGATAGGGCTAGTAGGTGGAGGTCTTGCAGGAGAAGAGGAGATCATCAGTGTTGAAGACTCACCTTGATGGTGTTGTCCAGTCAACTGGCTCTGCAATTTGGCAATGATGCTATCCTTACCTCTTATCTCCTCCTTGGCACTATTGTAGGCCTTTAAAACTGTTTCCAACTTGATTTGGAGGGCCTCTTTCTCTTTGGCTTCTTTCTCTACTACTGCAACACTGAATTTTGCAGTCTCCAACACAGTGCTGGTAGCCTCTACTACCCCTGTACTCTACACTCTCTTCACCATCATTCCACCAAGGTAACTTGACCCTGGGGTGTCCTTACTTTTCTTGCTCTCATCTCTCTTGAGAGACCACATAACAAATGCAACATTATCTTTATTGAAAGTGACCCCTTCCATAGGTTTAGTCTCTTTCCTTACTGCATCTAATACCGGGGCATCTGCAATATCCCATTCAGGTAAGATAAGCACTCCAGCTTGTGCTACCATATCTCTTCCCTGCTTAGGGGTGATGGTTTTGAATTCTTCCATCATCTCCTGCTTTATTTCCTCTTCCACCAAGGCTGGGTCTTTATTGGGTTGCTCTGCCTTTCTTGTTTCACATCTAGCATTATATCTATCTATATGCTGCTTCCATATAAATTGCATGAATGCTTCTGATGTGACAAAATTATTATCAGCTAGAAAGGCACTACTTGCCTGCTTTATTTCAGGATCCCACTCCTGGCCTTTAAGTTCAGTGGAGGTAATATCCATTCCAGCAGCAATGGGTTCTTCCGGCATCCCTTCCTCTACTTCATCATAGGTGTATGCAATTTCCCCTAGACTACCTAATTGTATGAGTTGTTCAGCTGCTGCTTGCTCATTTCCTATATGGATAGGGGATTGGGATGGGGAATACAAAGGTGTATCTGATTGTATTTCTTTCCCCACCCTTTGCTTCTTTGGGCTCTCTTGGATGTCGATGACATCTTGTATCTTCCTCTTTCCTTTGGAGGTAGAGGGCTCCCCTGTTGTAGGCACCAACACACTATAACCTGATTTTTTATGTAGTGTGTAATCACCAGGAGGGATTGGCTTGCTAGAAGCTGACCTACTAAGGATCATTCTGGCTTTCTCAGGGTTGCTCTTGATTACAACATCCCTCTTCTCCTTCAATGTCTGCATCACATCTTCAAAGCAAACAATTAGAAACTTTATTTTCTCTTCTAGTGGGAAAAAGCTAGACAATGGGTCATAGCTAGCATCAAACTGATGCACAAAATCCAGGGCTTTCTTATAAGCCACCCACTTTTCTTTTCTCAGTTCCTGCTCATCTAGATCAAATTCATTTATGATGAGGTCCTCAGGAAACTGGAATTGATGAGGCCTACCTCTGCATGCTACCTTCTTCCTAAACATACCATTGAAGAAGTCCTCTGGATTGGCACACCTGGACACTGCAGTAGATAAATGATAAGGTTTGAGGAAATCCTCAAAGCAATTCCAGCCTCCCTTTGTTATTACAAATTGGTGAGCTATGGTAGCTGTAGGGAAAATAGTCCCTTTACCCCTGCCTGTCAACTCTGCCTCTTGTAAGCCACCAATTTGTCTGAGGATCTCCGCGATTCCCACTTTGAGAGGGACCTGGTAAGGTAACAAAAATGGAGTGCCTCTGAAACCAAAAACCCTGAAAACTGTGGAAACTAGATATAAATAAATGTCACCCCAATTATGAACAATGTTTATGTTCTCTGCGAATTCTTTTGGTCTTATGAATTCCAGGAGAACCTTGGGGATTCTTGGGTTCTCTGAGCAGAGGAGAGTCCTTATTTTAGATGCAAAATATTTATCAAATTTCAGAAAACTGGCATCCTCTCTATCCCATGACAAAACAGTACTCCACAATTGTACTGACATTTTTTCTCCTTCCTTCTCCTTGACCAGGTCTAGACCACTGGCAAAGTAATCACCACCTTTGAAGAGAAAAAGATGCATTAGGAGTGAATACCACCCGAAAGGCCTATCCACCTTTCCATTCTTGATTCCTATCAACCCTCCATGAATAGCATCAACAATATAAGTAGCATAATCAAACGTGATTGCAAGAGAAGGATTCAAAATTTGGGCAATCATTAACAAATAATGATTCGGCATATTTGCTTCTGCATCTTCTCCCAAAACTTGGCAAAGTGCCCAATACATCCCTTTAGCCCTCAGGGTGAACATGCTTAATGAAAAGGGCTCTTGTGTGTTGGGTCCTACAACTGTTAACCCCCCTATTTTTACAAAGAATTCCTTAAGAGGCCCATTCCTGAGATGACTCCTCTGTGCACTGTAAATTTGGGCTAATGCTGTGAAGTTTATTGGTTCTAGAAAGTTTGTAAACTCATTAAGCCCAAATGTTGTCCTAAACTCTTCAGCATTAATTTCCACAAGGGTTTTCCCATTTACATCCTGAATGCTTCTTGTGACTGGATCATAGTTGAATGCAATCTGGCTTAGTAAATCTGTATCCATGAATACTCCTGGGACTACTAGTTTCCCAACATCCAGTTCCCAGATACTGTTTTGCGGGGCAGGAGAGTTTCTCATTCTGAATCCCACTTTAAACAACCCCAACCCAGACAGTCCAACCTGCGGGTCTCTCAACCAATTGCCCTTGTCATACAATCCTTCTCCTATCTTTAGACGGGGAGCCTTAGGCACTAGCTCTTTTGCCTTTGATGCCTGGTTAGTTGACAACGTCAACTGTTCTAAAAAATCATCACAGACACTTCTCTCTGAATAATTAACCTTACCAGAAAATTCTCTTTTAGGAGCCATTTGAAAATGCGAGAAATAAATGTCACTCTTAAACAACTCTGCAAAGAAACAATTATCTAATTTAGAACACTGCACAAGAATTGCTACACAAAAATATGAGAGAACCTGTTCTTTGCTTGAAGAAATTTGCTCTGCAACTGAACCGACTTGCTCTGTATCTGAAGAAAATAACTCTACGTCTACTCTTCTGCAAAATCCTTTAAAAGATATCTTCACCCGATTGATAGGAAATCAAATATTTGTACTCAAGGCCTTAACTATAACATTGATTCCGCATGCTCCGGCCGTCCCTTCAAAATTGAATTCATACGAGAATTCATATTTTTCGCTCCAACGGGTCACAACATTCCTGCAAGTGTTTCATTTTGCTCTTTCGCAACTTCGCGAAGCATAACTATCGGGCAGCTTGGTCCTGCGAAATAACGCCAACCGTTTGATCAAAAGAAACTTGATCGAGCGTTAGATCAACTGACGGCTTTGGCTTTTCTCTGGGTCCCGCTTTTCTATTGGCTGCATGATACCACGTGGCGTCCAGCCATTGGCCTTAAAATTCCCTTCGCATTCCACTTGATACCAGCCACCTATCTTTCTTTCATACCGCCGGTTCCACCTTGGCGGGCCCACACTTTCTTTCTTAGACCACGTGTCATCATGACACGTGGACGGCTCGCGTTCACTCTCGCTATTTCGCGGGGTATAAAGGATAAGCATCTTACCCTTGTGAAATAGCGCGGGCCGTCAGATCATCTTTGAGGTTGATCGGCGTTTAATCCTCTGAAAGGGATCTCAGGAGGGGTGGGCCCGCTGACTCATCGTGAACACCTGGCACCCAGTCACTTTCAGAGCTGACTTGTCACTCTGTTATTTGCTGAAAGGAAACCATAGGGCCCCACTCTCTTCGCAGCAGCTACATCCTCCAAGTCATCATCATGACACGTGGACGGCTCGCATTCACTCTCGCTATTTTGCGGGGTATAAAGGACGAGCATCTTACCCTTGCAAAATAGCGCGGGCCGTCGGATCATCTTTGAAGTTGATCGGTGTTTAATCCTCTGAAAGGGATCTCAGGAGGGGTGGGCCCGTTGACTCATCGTGAACACCTGGCACCCAGTCACTTTCGGAGCTGACTTGTCACTTTGTTATTTGCCGAAAGGAAACCACAGGACCCCACTCTCTTCACAGCAACTAAATCCTCCAGGTCATCATCATGACACGTGGACGGCTTGCGTTCACTCTCGCTATCTCGCGGGGTATAAAGGACGAGCATCTTACCCTTGCGAAATAGCGCGGGCCGTCGGATCATCTCTGAAGTTGATCGACGTTTAATCCTCTAAAAGGGATCTCAGGAGGGGTGGGCCCGCTGACTCATCGTGAACACTTGGCACCCAATCACTTTCGGAGCTGACTTGTCACTCTATTATTACGCCAAAAGGAAACCACAGGGCCCCGGTAAATTATTAATAGCTGTACCTGCCAAGTCATCTCCACCTGCGACCTGACTCACCCCTGGGGCCCGCCTTTCAGCCTTTAATCCTGACCCGCTGACTGTTGTGACTTGTGCCATGTGCCACCATTTTATTCGCTGTCAACAACCAGCTAGACTGTCTATGTGGCATGCCATGTGGTTTTCGCAACTTTGCTGGTTTTAAACTACACGCAGCTTCGCCTAGCGAAATAGCGCGAGCCGTGGATCAATCCGCGAGATGCGCACTAGTTACTGGGCCCGACAACTTTAGAAAAAAAAACATTCAAGGCATAAATTTTTTGATTAATTAACATAACCGCCTAGGCAAACAACAAGGGGGGGACACTTCCTACGACCCCACGACCCATTACTTAAGTGAATAAAGTAACGAAGGATTAGAAACCAGAGGGTTTAAAATGAACACAAGAGGATCTAAAAACACAAACCCTTAAACCCTTGAGGTCTAGAACAAATCAGAGGCATCAGGAACAACACCTTATTCAAAAATTCAACAAAACATAGCCAACCATGGAAAAAGAAAACCCCATTTTTTAATCAGTGATAACAGTCTGAAGGTGTTTTGTCAAAGTTTGAATGTAATATACATATGTCCAAAAGATTTCCATTGGTATAACACAAATTGAAGACATGGAACTTGAATAATAGTTGTAGTACTCTAATAGAGATGGAGACCAATGTACCTTTTCAAAACACCCAATCTCTTAACCACAATACCACGAGAAATAAAACATGAACATCCATCCCAATGTCAAACCAAGATATCTCAACCCACCAATTATTCCAATTGACAAAATATGACAATGAATTACACAAATTAAACTTATAATTTGTTTATTAATGATGAATTCAATTCTACATACATCCATTAGAAAATATCACACTCTATTATATCAAAGACTCCACTTTGCTCTACCTCTGTTCTATATTCAAACACTTACAAATTAAATTTCCTTGGTTTCATTTCTGAATGCACATAAAACATCAGACATGGCTCTCCTTTGACCACACATACATTGGTTAATTTCCCTTACATGCCTCTCTGTGCCTCTTATTATATTTTCTCTCACTGCTCAGGTAGGGGGAGCACACAAAATGTAAAGATAAATAAACACATAACAAAATTCAATAAAACTATAATAATATACTATTTCAAATAGTTGTTGATATTTCTCATGCACTGTTTTTTAATATGCTGGGTCTTTCTTCTATTCTGTTGTACTTCTTTGGTTGCCTTTTTGTTTGGCTTGACAACCTTTTTCTTGGTGTTTCTTGGTCGTATCATTTTGTAGCAAAATCTTGTAAATTCTTTTTATTATCTCTTTAAATAAAGTTCAAACATTTACATATATATATATAATTTTGAAGAATTTTTTAATTATAATTGTTAATGTTGGAAGCGTCTAATCTGGTTTCAAAACGACAGACTAATTTTTGTGTTTTGCGTGAATCGTGTTGTTTTTGGAACCAGAATAGCTACAGCCATGTGTATTCATATAAATTTGATATAAAACCTATAAAATATTTATAAAATTAATAATATCTTTTTAATAAAATCACATTATAATATACCAAACATAAAACTAAAATAAAATAAAATAAAATAAAATAGTAAGCTGCTATTACCAATGAATGCAATGCCAAACATCTAGAAACCCAATTCATAAACTACTATTACCAATGCCAAATACTCAGTTATTTCAGAATCTACAGTGACATTTATGCTACTCTAAAATTGGTAAGAAACTACACGTTTACTGTAAACATCCCTCTGCAAGTGCATATAATCATACTTATAAATATAATCATATAAAACATAACCAGTTAAATTAGATTT
Source organism: Cryptomeria japonica (assembly GCF_030272615.1). Classification (NCBI taxonomy): domain Eukaryota; kingdom Viridiplantae; phylum Streptophyta; class Pinopsida; order Cupressales; family Cupressaceae; genus Cryptomeria; species Cryptomeria japonica. Next base: position 48,365,583 of record NC_081408.1, on the reverse strand, counting down.
TCTCTGAGGTAAGTATTTTAAAATGAAGAATATGAGATAATGTTAATTGGAAAGAGAAATAATAGAGTTAAAATAAATAAGATGTGTTTATTCAAATTTTGAAGTGGTGTGCTTGTAGGAGAATTGATGTCTTTATTCACATTAGATAAGCTTTCATTTTCATGTATTCATGTAAAGTAAATCATTAGCATAATATAGTTTAAATAATATATTGTAAAAAATTAAGAAGATATTGAACATTCATAAGCATAACTCTATATTAGGTTAAACACAATCAAGAAATTTTATTAGATAAAAATCAAGATTGTTTTAAAAGATTTATAGGCTAATATTTGTGTTTCGTATATTGCAATAAAAAGATATTTTGGAAAAGTATAAATGAATATTACAACGCTTATTAATACTAACTAATGATAGTCGGCATGTAAATATAAAATCGAAGATAAATAATATCTTTTGAAACAAAAACAAACCTAAGTAGACACCTAGATTAATGGCCCTTGCACATTTCTCATAATTTCTCAAAAGTTTATATTATACATTAATCCATGAAATTTTAGTATAGTAGACTTGAGAGCTTCAATGAGCTAAATCTAAAATTTTCATGCATCCATAATGCAGTGTCTCTTGGATAAGCCCTTGTTAAACTTATCCGATATATATGTTATGTCTAAGTCATTCATGAACTCCAAATTCTTGAGAGTTTTAGTTTTATATTCAAGATTTTGGATTTAGTTTTATTTATAGGTTTCAATTTTGTATTTAGGGTTTAAATTTTGTATTTAAGATTTTAATTTGTATTTAGAATTTTAATTTTATATTTACAGTTTTAATTTATTAATACAAATGAATTCAATACAAAATATAAAATTTGCAATTTGAAATCAAAGAATGAAGATTATGTACATGGATATTAAGGCAGATTAAAAACAATAAGCCTCTACCCACATCAATAAATGAACCATTTTATGCAATGGAGGTGAGTTGGCATTGACTTGACTCGCAACTTGGTAGACAACTTGAACTTCATTAAATGTGACTAGGAGCTAGATGGAGTACAAATTGAAAAAAAATACAAAATGTACAGTTTTAAAAAACAATCAAATCCTTTGAAAAAATCTAAAAAAGGTATCTTTAACCAAAGGTACTTTTTTATTGTTTCAAAATAATTAGAAAGTCATTTCTTTCAAAGGTACCTTTGAAGGAAGGTTTTCCTTCATTCAAAGGCCATTCTCACAATCAAATCCTTTGAAAAAATCTAAAAAAGGTATCTTTAACCAAAGGTACTTTTTTATTGTTTCAAAATAATTAGAAAGTCATTTCTTTCAAAGGTACCTTTGAAGGAAGGTTTTCCTTCATTCAAAGGCCATTCTCACATCACTTTCAAATGAAAGTTTATTTGCCCATAGCAAAACCTTGAAACATAAGTGTTTTCTAAAATTTATCTCCTCATGCATGCAAATTTTTATTGTGGGCCTACCTATCAATGTCTTAAGTCAACCGATGGTTTTGAGGATATGCCTAATGTTCCTTATGCTAGTGGTCTAGGTAAATGATAGATTCATTCCAAATGGTGTTCTAAGGACCAAAAATTGATGGATTTCAAAAATACATCTAATCTCTTCAAGATATTTGTAAATACCATTTTCCTATTTGTCCAAGTAAAGTTCCCATTCTTGGTAACAATATCCAAGAGATATGCTTTTCTCAAGAAATTTTAAGTTGTTGTTGTTGTTGTTGTTTTTTTTTCTTTTGATTGGTGAATGCAATCAAGTATTTTTTCTCTAGGTTGAACAAGTTGAAATTAAAATGACTCCAAGTAGGCTCTTTTCATTTTTAAATGATTAAACACACCATTGGCCATTGGGAGATGGAGATGAATCTAGACATACCGCATGACCAAATTAAGAAACATGCACTGAAAATAGAAAAGGAGACTTCATAATAAGATCATTTTGATGGAAAATATGGAAAATCTAGGTGGTGCTCATGTCACACGCTTTGGGAGGGACAATAATTCAGAAGTATCTCATACTAAGGTAGTTACAATGACCACTATGATAAGGTCGACACGTGACATATATTTAGGCAATGATTTGGTTGTAAAAAACTTTTCCAATCTGAAGAAGTTTTTCTATTTAAGCCTGTGAGCATTCTATAATAAGGGTTCAATAGGTTCAACACTTTCATTTTTTTGAGAAGAAAGTATTGTGTTTTTGCTTGGTAATGTGTAACCCATGCTATGACCTTAGCATGTTTGTTCTTAAATAAAACATTTGGATTGTGTTGTAGTTTTCCTTTTTGATTGTTTTATTTCTATAGAAATTATTTGTGTCATTTAGATATGAATGTAGTTATTGTATGCTTAATCTAGATTTTTTGATTCTTAGCTTCTGTGAATTATGGACCATCTAAGGATATTTTACTCTTCCATTTTCCTCAAAATAAGAAATTAGACTATGCTCTTGGTGAATGAAATTTGTGAATGGTTAATTATTGTGAATATTTTTTTCTCCTCCCAACAATGAAGGGTTTGTGGTGTGTTGTGCTCAATTCCTAAAAATGGTAGTTCCTTGTAATTTCATGAGGGAAAGTTTAAAGTGTTGTAAAATATTTGCATCGACACATTGCCTTAGTTTAGTTGATTTAATAATCATTCCCCTTTCGGGTAAGTGCACCAAGTTGTGGTACCAAAAAGGTGTCACTTTTTACTTTTTCATAAAAAATGCATCATTGGCATGAAAAGGTCGTCCAAACCTACGGGTTGGATGCCCAAGGCAAATCCAACCCAAAGGGTTGGTATTCTCCCAAGAAAACCATTTTCGCCCTATCTGGCGCTTGCCAAATGCAAAATTTTGAATTTTCACATCTGGCGCGTGCCAAATTTGGCACTCACCAAATGCAAAAAATTGACTTTTCACATTTGGCGCACCAAATGTTCTGCATTGTCCAATGTGAGTTTGTAGATTTTCCAATATGGGCACAAGTTAAATCCACCCCTGAAGGAGAATATATACGTGAAATATAACATTTAAGTATAGCTCTATAGGACTTATAATGTAGATTCTAGTTTTTAGAGGATCATATAAAATTTCAGACAATCAAATTTCAGTAATCGGCATGTCAAATTTCAGTAATCAACATGCTCCCATTAGCATTCTTTAGCTATGTATCTCACTCTCTTTATCTTCCCCAAACTCTAGACCTATCTCTCTTCCTCTCTTGTCTCTCTCACTTCTTTATCCTTGAATCTCTCCCTCTCTCTTCTCCCTCACTCCCTTATTGTTTCTCTCCCCTCCCACTCCTTTCCCTTGGTCGCTACCTATCCCTTTTATCCTCTCTCTCCCCATATCTAGGGTTGCCCCTCCCTCACTATTCACCTCACTGTCTCTCCCTCCCTATATTATTACCCACCTTTATCTCCCCCTCTAGGTTTCTCACTTATCTAATTGTCCACCCTCTAGTTCTCTCCCTCCCTCTCCACATTTCTCTCCCTTCTCTTTACCTCTACCTATTTATAAACTATCTCCCCCTCTTCTCTCTCTCTCCAAACATATCTATCTCCTCATTCTCTAGGTCTCGCACTCCCTCCATGTCTACCTCTCTATCCATCTCCTCTTACTCATCTCTTTGTTCTTCTATCTCTTCTATTCTCTCTCCCTGCCCTCTCCAGGTCTCTACCTTCCTTTCTTCCTCTCTCCCTCTCTATCTATCTCTCCCACTCTCTCATCTTCTCTCTTCCTCTCTTATTCTCTATCTTTATTGTCTATCATTACCTCTCCATCCCACCACCTATCTACCTCTGCATATAGGTCTCGTTACCCACCTCTCTTTATCCCCCTCTATCTATCTCACTCCTCTCTGGCCATCTAGGTTTCTCATCTATCTATATGCCCCCTCTATAGTTCTCTATGTTCCTCTCTACCTCTCTCTCCCTCCTCCTTAACCTTATCCCTTTATGAACTTGTTGTCTTCGATTTCAGTGCGGCCAAAATCGTGAGGCAGCCCTATGAAATTGGTTCATTTCGTACCTTACGACCTTCAGAAGAGCTTGATTGACTCCGTCAGTTAGCTCAGTTTTTGCTTTTCGTTTTTCTTTTTATTATTTTCTAAGTTTTTAAGATTTGCAGTTTTTCCTGCAGGGTTCCTTCTCTTTCAAAGGTAATTGCACATCGGACTTTAAAGTCTGATGTGCAAAGGTTTGATTTTCTCCTACAGATCGAACTTTAAAGTCTAACCTACAGGTAATCCTCCCCCTATAGTTTGGACTTTAAAGTCCGATCTGCAGGTTGTCTGGTCGAAAAGTTGCATGTCAAACTTTAAAGTCTGACTTGCAAGGGTTTTATTCTTGCAAGTCGGACTTTAAAGTCCGACATGCACTACGTGATTAGTAATTAATAGTCGCATTTATTACTAATTTAGGAGATTATTTATTGAATTTTGGAGATTATTTCTTCATTCTTGCTTGCGAATCCTCCTCCACGCATGCCCTCCTCCATTTTCCTCCATTTTTGTTCGCTGGCCTAGTGGATTTGTAGAATCCCTACCAGATTTTTGTTCATCATGGTGGATTGAGGTAGGTTTTGTTTTATTTTTATTTTTCTTTTTGGGTTTTTCCGTTGCATTATTTCCTCTTTGGGTTTTCTATTGGTTGGATGCGTATCGAACATTAAGATCTGATTGTTCCTCAAAATCTCTCGATCTGTAGGCTATGTGCAAGGATCTATCTTCTTTTCCCTTTTCCCAGCCTGCATGATGGATTTTATAACTTGATTCACAGGACTGTGTGCGAAGATCTCTCTGCATATCGGATTTTAAAGTCCGATATGCAGGAGTGTAAACTTCGCATATTGGACTTTAAAATCCGATATGCGAAGAGGAGAATGTCCGATTGAAATGTCAGGCTTTAAAACTCGACATGTCAATCGGTTGCCCTTCCCCAATCTGCACATCGGACTTACTTTAAAGTCCGATGTGCAGGTTTTCCAATGTTTTACCTATGAGCACATCGGAATTTAAAGTCCGATGTGCTAATGATTTTTTTCCCCAATTTGCACATCAGACTTTAAAGTCCGATATGCAAGAAAAGATGTTTTATCCTTGGACATCAGACTTTAAAGTTCAATGTGCAAATTTTGACTCCTAAGCTGCAGATCAGACTTTTTTCCCCAACCTGCTATTTTTGACAGTTTTGCTCCCAAGCCTATTCTAAGTCCGATTTTTCGATCCGATTGATAAAAGTTGATTTTATTAATGATGATAACTATCAAAGAATCTAATCCCCGATGTTGAATGCAGTCATTTGCAAATGTCAAAACCCTCTCATGATAAATCAGAGCCTTGTTCGAGCCAGTTGGAATCTTCTCCAAGTAAAACATCAACAAAAAAGATGAAGTACAAGTATGATAAGTATTTGAAATTGTACCCAAAATTTTTAGTAGACTCAAACATCAAGGAGATCAAAGATTCAGAAATTGGACATGTGAGTATGCAGGAGTTTATTGAATGAGTTGAGAAAGCTCTTGCCCGCCTAACAAACCTGATCGAATCTGAGTGGCATAAATATGCATCTTTCCCAATTGCAACTCATGATCTGGATTTTGTACTTGCAGTAGTGGATCACTTCGATCCAAATACAAGACAGGTTAAGGATGCTGATCAAAATGTCATCATGACTCTGGATAGTGTTTTCTTCAACAGTGTTTTCAAAGGTTCTCCAGTTGAAGAAGTAGCTGACATTTCTCAAGAAAGTGCTCAAGAGTACTATGAGAAAAATGAGGTCAAATGCAAGAAAGTGATCAATACCGTGTACCTCTCTGCTGCCAAAAATTCCACCACCTCACGATGGCCCAATTTTTTTCATGGGAGTGACTTCAATGAGGAGTACAACAACACGGTCACCATGTTATCAAGGGTGAAGAGTTTAAAGGACTCTCGCTACTTTCAAAGTTGGATGTGTTATTACATGAATATAATGAGGAAAGGGGCTGCTTGGATTGATTGGGGTGAGCAGATCAGTGATGCACTTTGCGCACAGTTGAAAGAAGTCAAAGTGATGTTAGAATTTTATATGACTTCCTACCTGGTTTATGCAGCCGCTTCCATGAGGCAATATCCAGGTTTGTCTACTAAAGGTGACATGAGATTAGTTCCTATCTAGGAATACTATGATCAACTTACGATCAAGAATCAAGGTAGCTACTTTAGAAGAGTTAATGATGTCTTCTTTGTTGTGTGGAAGTGCATGTTTGATAAGAGTCTGTAGAAGAAAAGATTATTAGAGGCTGCATATAACAAGGTGTCTCATTTTGGATGTATTTTCCTTCAGTTCCCAATATTCACTTACATATGGATCAGATGTTTCTCAGGTGAACCCTTCATTCTACCAAGGTATCCTTCTGACAAGATCGTTCTCATGGAGTTGTGTCGGAAACTAATCTTTGTGCATGAAAATAAATCACAAGCACATAAGACCGGGTTGAAGTTCCCAGAATCAATTAGCAGGTACTCAGTTCTAACTAACCCCAAAGCCAAAAACATGGAGGAAGAAATGCAATGGAATACTATGAGAAGATTCAAGGCACAAAACAATTTTGATTTTCATGGCATGAAGAACAAACTCAAGAGGAGTTACACCCATGTCTATAGGTTTGAAGATATATGGGCACACTATCAAAATAAATAAGATATAAGAAGGATGGATTTCAGTCGTCTTACCCTGGAACAGATTGAAAAATTGGATTTGGCAAAGATCCCAATGACCATGGAAGACACTGATGACATAATAGACCCTATCTATTATGAAAAGAAGATTGTCAACTCTTCGCTCCCACTGGTACAATGGTCAAAAAAGGAAAGTAAATCTATCACTCAAAGAATCCCTCCTATTTTGGCAAACACCAATGCATGGTTGCTTAAAAAGAATCTTAGAATGAAACAACTTCCTGCTAGTTCTGGAGATGATGATAATAGTGATGGCTCAATTGGTAAGACAGTTACGGCTGAAACAAGAACCAAGGCCAAAGCATATTCACAAGCATTACCTCAGCTCCTGCAATGCAATCCAAGGGGAAAGGACCCAAAATCAAGGTCACAATTAAAGGGTCCAAGAAAGTTGAATCATCTTCAGCAATATAGGAGACAACCATGAAGGAACCAGAATAGCAGACTACTATAGATACTGGAAAAGAGAAAGAGATGGAAGAAGTTGAAATTCCTCAACAAGAGGAAGCACTGGTTGAAAAAATATCACATCTTGGTGAAGTTAATGTTCCATCCACTTCACAGGTACCAACTCATTCACAAGTGATTATCCATTCCATCTATTCTGATTCAGATAAAGAGGAAGAGGAATTCGATGATGGGGACCTGGGTATGGGCATGACTCAATCAGAGACTGGTCAACAATTCTTCGTACTATCCAAATTTTCCAACCTTGATGATATTCCTTCAACCACTATTGAATCTTCAATATTAGAGTTTCCTGAAACTATGGAGCAAGTGTTTGTGGAGCAACAAATGATGACTTTACCTTCTACGGTGGTCGTAACAAAGATTCCATCCCAAGTAAGCACTGAAGTTATTTCTACTACGACAGTTATAACAAAAATTCCACCTTTGGTTACTACTCAAGTTGTTTCAATTGCACCTTCCACTTTCTCCTCTATGGCCGTAACTGAAGAAGGGTCAACATCAGCAGCTGTTGCTGCATCAATAGGTATATCACTGGATACTTCAACATTGATATCAGTCACCGCTACTAGTTCAAGCCAGTATGCTCCTGAAATACCAAGTGACACTCAGCAAGAAGCTACTACCCCGCCGGCCAATCCTGAATTACCACCTTGGATGGAGGTAGTAGCACCTAAGAGGAAGAAACAAGTGATTTCGCCTGATGAGTTTGATTTTGAGCAATTTGTTTCTCCAAAGCCCAAGGGAACAAAGAAGCCGAAGGCTGTTTCCCAGGTGTTAGTAGACCCGACCTCTAAAAGGAAGTATGTTGAGGTCATGGTGCCATCATCGAATAAGAATAAGGATGATATACGACCTAAGGATTACATCATGCAAACTGCAGAGCTTGGGGAGGAGATGCATGAAAGTGTTAAGATGGATTCTTAGATGGCTTTAAACTCTTTGTTACAAAGACTTGACCAAGAGAGGGATGAGAAGAATGAATTAAAATAGAAATGTGAATAATTAAATAATGTTCTTCTGAAAGTTACCCAATCCTCTCAGGAAGTTGAGCCCATAGGATCCTCAATGGACGTTGAAGCTCTCAATAAAATTGAACAGGTAGGAGCCAAGGGACGAGTGGTGGATGAGTGGATAGCACGACTGAAGTTAGAAGGGTCTCATCTCCTAAGTTCAACAGTTGGGTTATTGAAAGATTTTAAAGTGATCCAAAGTCAAATGCAAAGTGTCAAAGCTTCACTATCTCAAGAGATTGAAAATATTGAAAAAAGTACAACACTTTGGAGCAAAATGGAGGACTTCAGAATATACGTCCTCATTGAAAATAAAGTGGTTCCTTCAAGGGAAAAATATATCCAAATCTTGTCGCTACTGTCTTATAGGAAAGAGACAATAAAGTTGATGATAGCAGAGCTAGATCGAGAACGGAAGGAAAGTGATGATGAGATTGATCTCATTTCTGCCAAGATTGCTCACCTTCCTTGTTATCTATATGATGACAATCAGAATCTCGTTACTAGTGATGCCATCACATAGGAATTTATGTCCTTAATGGATCAATGCATTGGACAAGACTTCTCACTTGGTGCATTCGATAAGTTATTGGAAATCCAAGTCAGTTTTGAGTTCCTCGCATCCATGCTAAAGGACGGGAATTTTTTTTTTTGTAGAGGATGAAGATACGATCGCCCATGTTCGTGTGATCACAGATTCTACCCAGATGCCAAACCAAGCAGAGATGGAGGCCATCCTGACTAGGTTCGAGGAATTCCACAAATCAAATGAGGAGGAGAAAAATGAATAAAGTGCCCTTTTTTGGCATTTCCTTTCCATGTAGTTGCATTTTTAGATGCTGCAACTTTTCTTGCAGCTGCATATTTTCTTTCTGTTGTAATTGTAGTCAAGTGGGACTCTGTAGTTGAATTAGTCAACTGTGCCCACATTTTTTTCCAATTTTCTTATATATAAGGGCGACCCTCATTTATATATTTTTATCTTGGATTATGCTAAGCAAAACTCTGCTAAATTTTTGCCTCAACTAAGACTTTGAGCTTTGTTGTGAAAATTTGATCAAGCAAATAAAGAAAGCAATTTTATTTGATCCCAAACTTTGTGTCGTGTTTAAAAAGAATTGCTTATATGAGTTAATGTTCTTAAGTTCATGACTTATATATGTTCTTGAGTTTCATGATATAGGAAGAATTGTTAAGCGGATTAAAGAGCTCTTGAATTATGAAAGTAGACTTTGTGCTCCTTGAATATTTGAGAAATTTTCTATTGTTAAGTGATTAGTAGTAGGATTTGTATTTCTACTATTGCTTGTAGTTTTTAGGATTAAGGAATTATACTTGAGGATTTTGAGTTGCAAGTTGAGTTCCTATTCATTGTGATAATTAGTTTAGTTGGTGTTATATTCGAGAAAGACTTTGTGCTTCTTGTTATAAAATCTTGATATAGTTTGTTGGATAAATTCGTTAATTTCCTTAAGTATCAAAGTGATAGGGAAATTCTCACAAAGTGAAGGGAGAATACATTAACTCTGAAAAAAGAGAGTTGTATTCCCAACGATAACCCACAGATTTAAATTTCTTATTAATTAGAGAAGAGATTTCAAAGGGAACCTCCCCTTGATGAGAGGAGAGATTAATTTATCAATATAGCTGAGTGAATCATATATTTTGTCATCGGTACGCTAGTGACAAAATATTCACCCAACAGAACTCCCTCCTTTTCTCTTCCTCCCCTAACCTCTTTATCTCCTCCTTCCATAGGTCTCTCACTCCCTTCATGTCTACCTCTCCATCCATCCCCTCTTACTCCTCTCTTTATTCTTCTATCTCTTCTCTTCTCCCTCCCTCCCCTCTCTAGGTCTCTCCCTTAATTTCTTTGCCTCTTCCTCTCTACCTCCCCATCCATACATACCCCCATATATATCTCACTCCCCCACTTTTTTATTCTCTTCCTCTTTTATTCCCTCTCTCTACATTCTAGGTCATCAACTCTCTCTCACCTCTCTAGGTTTATCACTTCCTTCTTCTCCACCTATCTACCTCTGCATCATATCTCATTACTCACCTCTCTCTCCCCCGCTCTATCTATTGAATTCCTCTCTCTTTTCATCTAGGTCTCTCATCTCTCTTTCCAAATATAGTTCCCTCACCTATTTGTTTATCCCCTCTCTAATTCTCTCCCTCTCTCTTCTCCTATGTCTTCCTCCCCCTTTACCCCTATTTATTTTTGAACTCTCTCCTCCTCTTCTCGCTTTCCCCCACCTCTCCATAATCTCCTTCCCTAGGTCTTATAGTCCCTCCCTGTCTACCTCTCCCTCAATCCCCTCATACTAGTCTCTCTCTTTATTGTTTCATCTCTCCTATTATCCCTCCCTCCCATTTATAGGCATCTACATTCTTTTCTTTCCCTCTCCCTCTCTATCTCCCTCTCCCTCCTTATCCCTATCTCTCTCTCCCTTCCCTACTAATTCCTATTCTCTCTGTATCATCTACATCATCAAATTTCCATCACACCCTCTCTAACCCTCTCTAGGTTTCTCCCTCATTCCCTCTCCACCTCTCTACATCTTCATCCATATCTCATTACCAACCTCTCTCTCTATCCCCATCCATCTATCTCCATCTATCTCAACCCCCCCCCCCCTCTCTCTCTCTCTCTCTCTCTCTCTCCTTATCCCTATCTTTCTCTCCCTTCCCTACTAATTCCTATTCTCTCTTTATCATCTACATCATCAACTTTCCATCACACCCTCTCTAACCCTCTCTAGGTTTCTCCCTCATTCCCTCTCCACCTCTCTACATCTTCATCTATATCTCATTACCAAACTCTCTCTCTATCCCCATCCATCTATCTCCATCTATCTCAACCCTCTCTCTCTCTCTCTCTCTCTCTCTCACACACACACACACACACACACACACACACACACACACACACCCTATCTAGGTCTCTCATGCCTATCTCCCCCTTTAGGTATCTAATATCTCTATATAACTCACTGGGTATGTGCAGAAGTATGGTGGGCCATATGACCCCTTAGGAAACCATTACTATCTATCTTCGGACACCATATGACCTCTTAAGACAACATATGGTGTCGTTACAAGTCATACGGTGTCCTAAAGGGTTATATGGTGTCACTATGGGTCATATGGTGTCTTAAGGGGTCATATGGTGCTCTATGACCCCTTAGGATACCATATGATCTCTTAGAACACCATATGAGCCCTAACGACACCATATGGTGTCCTAAGGGGTCATTTGGTGTTTTATGACCCCCAAGGACATCATATATGACCCGTCAGGACACCATATGACCCTTAATGATACCATATGACCCCTAATGACACCATATAGTGTCCTAAGGGGTCATATGGTACTCTATGACCTTTTATGACATCATATGACCCATAACGACACCATATGGTGTCCCTAGGGTCATATGGTGCCTAAGGGGTCACATGGTGTTGTTAGGGGTCATATGGTGTCCTAAGGGGTCATATAGTGCCCTAATAGGTCATAGAATACCATATGACTCCTTAGGACACCATATGACCCCTAATGACACCATATGAGCACCATATGACTCCTAACGACACCATATGACCCCTTAGGACACCATATGACCCCTAACAACACCATATTGTGTCTTGAGGGGTCATATGGTGTCACAAATGGTCATGTCATGTACTAGGATGTTAAAAGGGGTCATATGGTGTCATAGGGGGTCATAGATCACCATATGACCCCTCAGGACACCATATGACCTTTTAAGACACCATATGGTGTCGTCAGGGGTAATATGGTGTCCTAAGGGGTCATATGGTGTCGTTAGGGGTCATATGGTATCCTAAGGGATCATATGGTATTTTATGACCCATTAGGACACCATATGACCCCTTAGGACACCATATGACCCCTAACGACACCATATGGTGTCGTTAGGGGTCATATGGTGTCCTAAGGGCTCATATGATGTCATAAGGGATCATATGGTGTTTTATGACCCCTTAGGACAACATATGACCCCTAAGATAACCATATGGTGTTGTGAGGGGTCATATGGTGTCATAAAGGGTCATAAGGTGTCATTAGGGGTCATATTGTGTCCTAATGGGTCCTATGTTGTTCTATGACCCCTTAGAACATTATATGTCCCCTAACAACACCATATGGTGTCCTAAGGGGTCATATGGTGTCCTTAGGGGTTATATGGTGTTCTATGACCCCTTGAGACACCATATGAACTCTTAGGACATGTCATATGGTTTCCTAAGGGGCCAGATAGTATTCTAAGGGGTCATATGGTATTCTATGACTCCTTAGGACACCATATAACCCTTAACATCACAATATGGTGTCCTAAGGGGTCATATGATTTCCTAAGGGGTCTTATGTTGTCCTAAGGGGTCATATGGTATTCTATGACCACTTAGGACACCATATAATCCCTAACGATACCATATGGTGTCCTAAGATGTCATATGGCATTCTATGACCCCTTGGGACACCATATGACCCCTAATGACAACATATGGTGTCCTAAGGGGTCATATGGTGTTCCATGACCCCTTGGGATGCCATATGAGCCCTCAAGACACCATATGACCCCATACAACACCGTATGACCCCTCACAACACCATATGGTGTCCTAAGGGGTCATAGAACACTATATGACTCCTTAGGACCCCATATGACCCCTAACGATGTCAGATGACCCCTTAGGACACCATATAGTGTTCTTAGAGGTCATATGGTGTCCTAAGGGGTTAGATGGTGTTATAAGGGGTCATAGAACATCATATAACCCCTTAGGACACCATATGAGCCTTAACAACACCATATGGTGTTGTTAGGGGTCATATAGTGTCCTAATGGGTCATATAATACCATATGACCCCTTAGGACACCATATGTCCCTAACGAAACCATATGCCATGTGCTAAGGGGTCATATGGTGTCTTAAGGGGTCATAGAACACCATATGACCCCTAAGGACACCATATGACCCCTTAGGACACCATATGGTGTCGTTAGGGGTCATAGAACACCATATGACCCCTTAGGACACAATATGACCCCAAATGACACCATATGACCCCTAACGACACTATATGACCCCTCAGAAGACCATATGGTGTCCTAAGGGGTCATAGAACACCATATGACCCCTTATGACACCATATGACCCCTTAAGACATCATATGACCCCTAACAACACCATATGGTGTCGTTAGGGGTCATATGGTGTCCTAAGGGGTCATATGACATCCTAATGGGTCATAGAATACCTTATGACTGTTTAGGACACCATATGACCCCTAACAACACCATATGATCCCTAACAACACCATATGACCCCTAATGACACCATATGGTGTCCTAAGGGGTCATATGGTGTCCTGAGGGGTCATATGGTGTTCTATGACCCCCTAGGACACCATATGACCCATTTTAACATCCTAGTACATGACATGACCACTTGTGACACCATATGACCCCTCAAGACACAATATGGTGTTGTTAGGTGTCATATGGTGTCCTAAGGGGTCATACGATATTCTATGACCCATTAGGACACCATATGATCCCTTATGACACCATATGACTCCTAACGACACCATATGGTGTCATTAGGGGTCATATGGTGTCCTAAAGGGTCATATAGTGTTGTTAGGGGTCATATGGTGTTATATGACCCCTTAGGACACCATATGACCCCTAACAACGCCATATGGTGTCCTAAGGGGTCATGTGATGTTGTTAGGGGTCATATGGTGTTCTATGACCCCTTAGGACAACATATAGTGTTGGGAGGGGTCATATGGTGTTGTATGAGGTCATATGGTGTCCTAAGGAGACATACACCACCATATGACTCCTTAGGACACCTATGGTGTTTTTAGGGGTCATATGGTGTCTTGAGGGATCATATAGTGTCCCAAGGGGTCATAAAACACCATATGACCCCTTAGGACACAATATGTTGTCATTAGGGGTCATATGGTGCCCTAAGGGGTCATAGAACATCATATGACCCCTTAGGACACCATATGTTATTGTTAGGGATTATATGGTGTTGATTGGGATCATATGTGTCCTAAGGGGTCATGGAACACCATATAACCCCTTAGGACACCATATGACCCCTTATGAAATCATATGACCCCTTAGGACACCATATGACCCCTTAGAACACCATATGGTGTCATGAGGGCTCATATGGTGTCGTATGAGGTCATATAGTTTCCTAAGGGGACATAGAACACCATATGACCCCTTAGGATACCATATGGTGTTTCTAGGGGTCATATGGTGTCTTGAGGACTCATATAGTGTCCCAAGGGGTTATAAAAAACCATATGACCCCCTAGGAAACCATATGTTGTCATTAGGGGTCATATGGTGTCCTAAGGGGTCATAGAACATCATATGACCCCTTAGGATACCATATGTTGTTGTTAGGGATTATATGGTGTTGATTAGGGTCATATGGTGTCCTAAGGGGTCATAGAACACTGCATGACCCCTTAGGACAATATGTTGTCATTATGGGTCATATGGTGTCCTAAGGGGTCATAAAATGTCATATGAACCCTTAGGACACTATTAGTTGTTGTTAGGGATTATATGGTGTCCTAAGGGGTCATAGAACACCATATGACCCCTTAGGACACCATATGACCCCTTAGGAAATTATATGACCCCTTAGGACACTATATGGTGATGTTAGGGGTCATATGGTGTCCTAAGGGGTCATAGAATACCATATGACCCCTTAGGACACCATCTGACCCCTTAGGACACCAGTTGGTGTTGTTAGGGGCCATATGGTGTCCTAAGGGGTTATAGAACATTATATGACCCCATGGAACACCATATAAACTCTAACGACATCATATGACCCCTTGAGACACCATATGGTGTCATTAGGGGTCATATGGTGTCATGTGGGGTCATAGGGTGTCCTAAGGGGTCATAGAACACCATATGACCCCTTAGGACATCATATGACCCCTTAAGAAACCATATGCCCTCTTTGGACACCATATGGTGTTCTAAGGGGTCATAAAACACCATATGACTCTCTCATATATCTTCCTTACTCTCTTATTGTCTCTCTCCATTCTCAAGGTTGCCATCTCTCTCTCTCTCTATTCTTAAGGGGTCATATGGTGTCATATAACCCCTTAGGACATGATATGACCCCTTAGGACACCATATGGTGTCATTATGGGTCGCATGGTGTCCTAAGCGGTCATTCAGTGTCTTATGACCCCTTAGGACACCCTATGACCCCTTAGGTGTCGTTAGGGGTCATATTGTGTCCTAAGGGGTTATATGGTGTCCTATTAACCTCTAGGACACCATATGACCCCTTAGGTGTTGTTAGGGATCACATTGTGTCCTAAGGGGTCATAGGGTGTCCTATGACCCCTTAAGACACCATATGATCCCATAAGACACCATATGGTGTCTTTATGGGTCATATGGTATCCTAAGGAGTCATATGGTGTTAGATGAAGGATACCATATGGTGTTGTTATGGGTCATATGGTGTGATAAGGGGTCATATGGTGTTGTATGGCCCCTTAGGACACCATATGGTGTTGTTATGGGCTATATGGTGTTTTAAGGGGTCATATGGTGTCCTATGACCCCCTAAGGGGTCTTTAGAGGTCATATTGTGTCCTATGACCCTTTAGGACACCATATGATCTCTTAGGATACAATATGGTGTCGTTATGGGCCGTATGGTGTCCTGAGGGGTCATATGATGTCCGATGACCCCTTAGGGCACCATATGACCCCTTAGGATACAATATGGTGTTGTTATGGGTCATATGATGTCCTAAGGGGTCATATGGTGTAGGAAACCATATGAGCCCTCATATGGTGTTGTTATGGATCATATGGTGTCCTATCACCCCTTAGGCACCATATGGTGTCATTATGGGTCTTATGGTGTGTTAAGGGGTCATATGGTGTTATATGACCCATTAGGACACCATATGACCCCTTAGGACACCATACGGTGTTATTATAGGTCGTATAGTGTGCTAAGGGGTCATATGGTGTCATATAACCCTCTAAGGGGTTGTTAGGGGTCATATTATGTCCTAAGGGGTCATATTATGTCCTATGACCCCTTAGGATACCATATGACCCCTTACGACACAATATGGTGTTGTTATGCATCATATTATGTCCCGAGGAGTCATATGGTGTCCTATGACCCTATAGGACACCATATGACCCCTTAGGTGTCAATAGGGATCATATTGTGTACTAATGGGCCATATGGTATCCTATGACCCCTTAGGACACTATATGGTGTCGTTATGGGTTGTATGGTGTCCTAAGGGGTCATATGGTGTCCTATGATCCCTTAGGACACCATGTGACCCCTTAGGACACCATATAACCCCTTACATGTCGTTAGGGTTCATATTATGTCCTAAGGGGTCATATTGTGTCCTATGACCCCTTAGGACATTATATGACCCCTTAGGTGTTGTTAGTGGTCATATTGTGTTCTAAAAGGTCATATGGTGTCCTATGACCCCTTAGGACACCATATGACCTCTTAGCACACCATATAGTGTCAATATGGGTCATATGGTATCCTCAGGGGTCATCTGGTGTCCTATGACCCCTTAGGACACCATATGGTGTTGTTATGAGTCGTATTTTGTCCTAAGGGGTCATGTGGTGTCCTATGATACCTTAGGACACCATATGGCATTGTTATGGGCTGTATGGTGTCCTAAGAGGTCATATGGTGTCCTATGACCCATTAGAACACCATATGACCCCTTAGATGTTGTTAAGGTTCATATTATGTCCTAAGAGGACATATGGTGTCATATGACCCCTTAGGACACCATATGACCCCTTAGGTGTCATATTGTGTCCTAAGGGGTCATATGGTGTCCTATGACCATTTAGGACACCATATGACCCCTAAGGACATCATATGGTGTCGTTATGGGTTGTATTGTGTCCTAAGGGGTCATATGGTGTGCCCTTAGGGCACCATATGACTCCTTACGTGTTGTTAGGGGTAATATTATGTCCTAAGGGGTCATATGGTGTCTTGTGACCCCTTAGGACACCACTTGGTGTTGTTATGGGTCGTATGTTAAGGAGGAGGGAGAGAGAGATAGAGAGGGGGATATAGAACTATAGAGGGGACATATAGATAGGTGAGAGACCTAGATTTTGAGAGAGGAGTGAGATAGATAGAGGGGGATAAAGAGAGGTGGGTAACGAGACCTATATGAAAAGGTAGATAGGTGGAGAGGAAGGGACAAAGAAACCTAGAGAAGGGAGAGAGGGCGGGTTGGAGAGTTCATGAACTAGACAATGAAGATAGAGAATAAGAGAGGAAGAGAGATAATGAGAGAGTCGGGGAAGGAGATATAAATGGAGAGGGGAACAAAGGAAGGGTGATATCTAGAGAGGGAAGGGAGAGAGAAGAGAAGAGACAGAAGAACAAAGAGATGAGTAAGAGGGGATGGATGGGGAGGTAGAAATGGACGGAGTGAGAGACTTAGAGAATGAGGAGATGGATCTAGGTTTGGAGAGAGAGAAGAGTGTTCATAAATAGATAGGGGCAAGGGAAAGGGAGAGAAAGGTAGAGAGGGAGGGAGAGAACTAGAGGGTGGACAATTAGATAAGTGAGAAACCTAGAGGGGGAGAGAGAAGTGGGTAATAATATAGGGAGGGAGAGGTAGTGACATGAATAGGGAGGGAAGGAGAGCCCTAGATATTGGGAGAGAGAGGATAGAAGGGATCATTAGTGAACAAGAGAAACGAGTGGGAGGGGAGAGAAATAGTAAGAGAGTGAGAGAGAAGAGAGAGGATGGGAGTCAAGGATATAAATTAGGGTACAAGGAAGGGATGAAAGGTAGAGAGGGTGAGATATACCTAGAGAGGGGAGACACAAGTGAGGGAAAGAGATAGGTGTAAAGTTTAGGGAAGATAAAGATAGTGAGATACGGATCTAAAGAATGCTAATTGGAGCATGTTGATTACTGAAATTTGACTTAGTATGAAAGTCAATATGATCCTCTCAAAACAAGAATCTACATTATAACTCCTATAGAGTTGAAACCACTCTCAAATATCCTGCCAATATATACATGAAATATAACTTAAAGTGACTTATACTTAAATATTATATTTCATGTATATATTCTTCTCTTAGGATGGGTATAACTTGTGCCCAAGTTGAAAAATTTGCATCACAAAACCTTCAAATTGCATAATGCAGGACATTTGGCACGTGCCAAATTTGGCACTCGCCAAATGAAAAAAGTTGACTTTTCTCATTTGGCTCACGACAAATGGGAAAAGTCAATTTTTTTCATTTAGCGAGCGCCAAATATGGTCTGCATTGGAAACCACCAACCCTTTGGATTGGACGACCATTTCAGGCCTGAGACTTGTTTTTAAGAGAAGATTATAAATTTTTCACATATTTTTGGCCGTGCTCTCCATCAGGTTTGCACGTGTTTCAATAAAACTAAAAAAACACCATAGAGATCTTGATCTCTCTCTTAGCTATCCAAGCATGTAATTCTTTTCACATTTTGATTTTGTTAAGGCTTTCATCTATAATTTATATTGTTAGTGTGTTCATTTTTGGTCCAAAACCAATATGCACTATTTTGGGTATAGTTTTTTACACGTTCATCGGATTTTGAAGAAACTTGCATTTTTAGAAACTAGACTCCATTCTACACAATTTAAAAAAAAAAGTTTAAATTTTTTATTAGTTATCAATGATTTTAGGGGGGACCATGCTCAAATTTTTGTTTTTCAGGATGTGTCCACTTCAAAAATTAGTAAAAAATCATATACTCATTAAAAAATTAGCTGAGAAATCTGGCATAAACTACAAGGTGTTAGCTAATTTCTCACCAAAGTGATTTTAAAAATTAAGAAAAAAGTTAACATTTTAGGGGGTCCACAACAAACGCTATGTTATGTTTTTTGCATAAAAACAGGACCACTTTTTGTGGCCCCCCTTTTTGAAGCCCTTGATCTCCACCATTTTCAAAACAAATTAGTAGTTTAGAAAGTAGACTCGAAGCACTCCGACTCTTTTTCTTGTTGCATCTTCAAATTTGGAGTCTAACTATCTTCAATTTGTCGTTGAAGTTCAAACTTGGTTGATTTAAGAAAAAAAGTGGCATCTTAAGACCCCCTTTTTGTTAGAGTATTTGGGTATTTACTTGATTAATTAAACATTATTTGTTTAATTATTTAAATTCCCTTTATCTCTTTTACACTTAAGCTAACTTTAGGTGCATATAATTAATTATTATGTGCGAACCTAGGTTTTCCCTTTTAGGGTTTCTTGACCTATTAAAGGTTGAGTTCTTTCTTTTCATTGTATGAAGAAGGATTATTATTGAGCTCTCATCTTTTGGAGCATATTTTTCCTGTGTATTCTTTCCTTCTGTGATTTGCTTCATTGCTTCTCCTTGTAACATGTTTTTCAGCTTGCAGAGATTATTTGGGCTCCTGTGGTGCTATATTTTCTCAACTCCTATATGGTATTAGAGCTTCAGATCTACAACTACCTGTTCTTGTTTTGAGATTTTTGGCTTTGGAAGCAGATCTGGGGTTTCAGGAATTTTTTATGTACCTAGGGTTTGACCTTTTTTTCTGAGCACTTTGGGCCTAAACAGACCTCACCATCGTGCTCAGAAGGCCTGAAAACCCTTATGGTCATATAAAATTTGACCTATTTTGGTTCCTGAGCCTCTGGGAGCATTTTTTTTCTCAGATCCAGGGCGTACGACCTGACATGCAAATTGAGAAAAAAATTTCAATTTTTTTTTTTTTTTGCCTTTTTACGACATGCAGGCCAAAATTTAATTTTAGTAAAAAAAAAAAAAAAAGCCTAAAAGGCGATAGTTGTTTTTTTAAATTTTTTTTTTTTTTTTTTTTTTTTGGGTTTGTGGGTACCGCAGGGTACCGGACTGACAGGGACCTGTCAGTCTGGCCTCTGCGGCCCCCGCTGGCAGCAACCTGCCCCCGATCCCCTTGCCAGCGCCATTTTCTGGCCTCCTTCCAGCTCGGCCACCTCCGACGACCCTGCTGCCAATGCTACCGCTTGCGGCCCCTTGCTCCTCGGCTGCCGCCTCTCGGCCCCCGCCGGCCCCACGATCGCCGCTTGCAGCCCCCATCGCCCGACCCCCTGCCGCTAGCCCTCCTCGACCTCCTCCGCCACCCGACCACCTAGCCGACTCCACCGCCCATCGGAAACCACCGCTAGGCTCGGGCGCCGCCCAGACTCAGCCGCCCAGCCACTGGGGAGCCACCAGGCCACCACCGGAGTGGCGCTTCCTGGCTACCATACCACCCACTAGCCACCAGACCCCTTTTTTGGCCTTTTTAGGGGGGGGGTTTGGTTTTTTGGCCCTATCTTGGACATACGGAGTCATTTTTTCAAAAACGAATAGGCGTCGGAAAGCTGGTTCCGAGGCCGACCTCATGGTGTTAGTAATTTTTTTCAATTTTTCTGTTTGACTATGTTTTTTTTCAGTCAAAGTGAGGTCTAGTTTTTGTACTCTGGGAGCCATAGAATGAGCATCCGACCTCCGTTTTTTGAAAACTTTATATTTTTGGAAAGCGTGTGTTGTGTACTTTCCAACCATCTAAGTTTTATTTTTCAGATTTTTCTTCATACATATTTTATTCAATTTTTTGCTTTTCAGCACTCTAGTGGATATCGTGGTTGTTTCAAGTCCTGGGATCTCTTCTCTGAGTAGGATGTCTCTATTTTGGTTCATGTTTCTATTTCCAGTCTTCTTATCATTGTAGCTTATATTTATGCAAACACACTGAGATAAAGTGTCATCATGCATTGTTTACTTGGAATCTTGCATATCTTGTGTCTTGTTGTACATGCACTATTGATCAAGTGCCATGAGGGGGTTGATGTTTGCCTATTGTTTGCCATCTTCCTTTGTCCAGTGAGTGTTCCTTCCACGACATTCACCTCATGATGATGTGTCTTAGCACCTTTGATGTTCTTGGTTCTTCGTCATGCAGTTGTTTTTGGCTGTCTTTTTCAGTGTTCCTATCCCTCTCCCACTTCCGCATTATGGGGAGGTTTATCCTGTTGGTTCTACTACTTCTGTGGTTCGATTGATCAGCTCTTCAGGCTTTGGTTTCTCATGCCATCTGTATCTTCGATTTCAGTTGTTTTTGCCTTGTTTGCCTCCTAATTCGAGTAGTGTCATTTGAGGGCACTCATGCAAATTACAGTCTTCTCTACCTGGTCATGTTCTAGTTCAGTGGATGTTCTTCAGATTAGCAGTTATTCTTTGACAGAGTTTGCAGGTTCTTCAGGCTTTGGTTTCTCATGCCATCTGTATCTTCGATTTCAGTTGTTTTTGCCTTGTTTGCCTCCTAATTCGAGTAGTGTCATTTGAGGGCACTCATGCAAATTACAGTCTTCTCTACCTGGTCATGTTCTAGTTCAGTGGATGTTCTTCAGATCAGCAGTTATTCTTTGACAGAGTTTGCAGGTTCTTCATGCTTCAGTGGTGTTCTTTTTATCTCTTTTTGGAGTAGAGTTTTGTTCCCACGTGGTTTTCTCTATTTCTCCAGTTCATAGAGATTTCATTGTATTTGGGTACCTG
This sequence comes from Cryptomeria japonica, assembly GCF_030272615.1. Classification (NCBI taxonomy): domain Eukaryota; kingdom Viridiplantae; phylum Streptophyta; class Pinopsida; order Cupressales; family Cupressaceae; genus Cryptomeria; species Cryptomeria japonica. Next base: position 48,343,719 of record NC_081408.1, on the reverse strand, counting down.
ATCAGGCCTTGTTGCCGGGACCCATCTTTATTGCTTTTAGTAGTTGTTCTAGGTTTTAGCTTCTCCCTAAGTCTATCTTAAGGGGGGGTGTTAGAGTATTGGGTATTTACTTGATTAATTAAATATTATTTGTTTAATTATTTAAGTTCCCTTTATCTCTTTTACACTTAAGCTAACTTTAGGTGCATGTAATTAATTATTTTAATTAATTATTATGTGCAAACCTAGGTTTTCCCTTTTAGGGTTTCTTGACCTATTAAAGGTTGAGTTCTTTCTTTTCATTATATGAAGAAGGATTATTATTGAGCTCTCATCTTTTGGAGCATATTTTTTCTGTGTATTCTTTCCTTCTGTGATTTGCTTCATTGCTTCTCCTTGTAACAGGTTTTTTAGCTTGCAAAGATTATTTGGGCTCCTGTGGTGTTGTATTTTCTCAACTCCTATAATTTTGGTACCACAACTTGGTGCACATACCCTTTCCCTTTTCATCCAATTTGAAATCCAAAGAGATGACTTATAAAATCTTGGAGGTTGTTTCACAAGTCACATTAGGTCCCACAATTGTGAAACTTTTAGATTGCCCTCACAATAAGCGAAAGCTTTAGAGGTTAACATTTTGAATACATTTTAATCCTAAGGTTCACATGCATCTTGAACTAAGGATATAATATATTTGTAAAATTATCATATCCATTCCAATTCCCATTTAATTTTGAACTCATTTTCATATAATATCTTAATACAATTCAATTCTGATATGTGGCACACTTTTGTTTTAAGTTTGACTCCTTCCTTAATCTCATCCTTCCCTACTTATACACATTTCTATTATTTTTCCCTTTTCCTAGTCTATCTTCACTTATTCACATATATTCCTTTCCCCATAAGCATTACGAATTGACTTAGTACAAGAGTGTGCGCCAATTCATTATATCTTGGTACTTAAATATATTCATTTGGGCATTAAAACATATGCAGTCACGATTTAGAGTTCTAAAGCATACAAAGAGAATTCAATATAAACATTTTAATTTTGAAACCTTTAAAAGGAGCAATAGTGCGGAGCAAAAAGAAACGGGAGTCCCAATTTTCAAATTGGGAAATGGCGAAATCCTTGGGAACAGCGGATTTCCTGGAGATTGCAGTTTTTTTGGGATCGGAGCTGGCGATCAGGCAGGGGGTCAGGCACCTCAAGGGTCAGAAGAGGACAAGGAAAAAGAAAAACCAGGAGAGGACAAAGATTCAAACCCCAGGGACCCACACGGCAGAGGTAAAGGGAAAAAATGGTCTTCGCTCTTTGGAGTGAAGCCGCTGGTTAAATCTGGGCTCCTAGAAGTATCAAACATTTCAGACCCTGCCTCTGGACAGTTTTCTATTTCTATTCCAGACAAAGTGGTTGATATGACTATTTTTGGCCTTTCTATGACATTAGTGGGATGATTCTCTGGCTTTAGGCCTAACATTGATGATGTTAGGAATTTCATAAGGAGAAAATGGCTTGTTAAAGGACAAGTGGAAGTGGCAGCACTGCCTAGAGGGTTTTTTACCTTCGCTTTCAACTCTGAAGAAGACATGAAAAAATCTCTCTGTGAAGGCCCTTGGATGTTTGACAAGTCATCCCTAGCTCTTTAGAAATGGGCCCCGAATCTTGTCCTTGATGAATCCTTCTTTGTTTCTGTGCCAGTCTGGATGCACCTCCCGTGTCTTCCGTTGGAACACTGGAATGAGGAAGTTTTCAAGGGCATTGTGAAATCCTTTGGAGAACTCTGTCGATCGACCCGATGACGGTGGCTAAATCAAGGTTAGTCTTCGCTCGCATCTGCATAAATGTTAATCAAATGATAGATATGCCTCAATCCATAGACATTTTTTCTAAACTTGGAAAATGGACCCAAGCTATTGAATATGAATCTCTACCGTTTGCTTGTTTCCACTGCAAAAAATAGGGGCATTGGGCCAAATCATGCCCGCTCAAGAAAAACAAGGAAAACAAGACTGATAGCAGTAACAAGAACAAAAAGACGTGGCAAATGATAAACAAAAAAGGAGGCTCATCAACAACCGAGTGTAACCAAAATAAGGATATAACGGATCTTATGAATGAAGCCAAGAGGAATGGCAGTAGCAGTAATGACCAACAAGATTGTGTTTGCTCCAATGATCAACTAGAGAGCGCTAAAGAAGCAAAGAAAGGAATTGAGTTGAACAAAAAAACCTAGAGGACCAGGAAACTAGATCTGTTAGTCAGGAGAAGGAAGAATCCATTCCGGACCAGGAGGTTGGATCAGTGAGTCAGGAGAAGGAAGAGACCATTCCAACCTTCTCACTCTCAAAATCGGTCGAGGAAAATTTTAATGAAGCTCAAGACCCTTTTGATATTGATCCTTTACTGCTTTTAACCAATGGTAGCCCAAAGCCTTTCCTCTATAAAACCCCTTCTCAAAGTGTGGATTTGCTGGATGGGAATCTTCGGATATTCAGATCAAGAGAAGGAAAATCGAAAAAGGAGGAACTCAATGGAGGAATCTCAACTAGAAGCAAGATCAAGAAAAAGGTAGATGTTGGAAGTCAGAACAAAAAGCAGGGAAGGCCATCCCTAAAACATCAAAGGGAACAGGAAAGTTGGAAGAACCGTGCTGATGGAACACAATGTTCCATTGAGTCAGCCCTATCCCTAGTTAAAGTATGAAGATAATATCCTGGAATATCAGAGGGTTGAACACCCCTCATAAGCAGGATGTGTTACGGAACATCATCAGAGATCATAAACCGGATGTGGTCCTTGTTCAGGAAACCAAGATGTCTAAAGAAAAAGTTGAAAAGATTAGAATTTTCAAAGAAAATGGAGTCATAGGATCTAACTCGAAGGGAGCTTCAGGAGGAACTGTGATTTTCTGGAACCAAAAAACCATTACTGGAAAGGAAATCATCTCTGCTTCTAATAGGATCTTTGTTCAGCTTGAGCATATTAAGGACAACTTTGTTTGGGTGGTAACTAATGTCTATGCACCTAATACCAAATCCGAGAGAGCTAAATATTGGAAAGGCCTTGCAGCTGACAAACTCCAGTTTGTTGATCAAAGCTAGATTATTATGGGAGACTTCAATACCCTGCTCAAAGATGATGAGAAGATGGGAGGTATCCCTTTACAACTTGATGGGAAACAAGACCTTATGGACTTCATTAACGACCAAGCTCTCATTGATGTGGATCTTCAGGGCATCAATTTCACCTGGACCAATAGAAGAACCGAAGCTGATCTGATTCAAGTCAAGCTTGATAGATCTTTAATTTCTCCTGACTGGCTTTCTAAGTATAGTTGTTCCCTTGTGTCTCTTATCAAAATAGGTTCAGACCATTACCCCATCTCCTTTACTACCAATTCTTTTTCGGCAAAGAGAAACTTCCCTTCCAAATTTGAAAAAGCTTGGCTCTCCCATCCTTCTCTGGAAGCTTGCATTGCTGAATGGTGGAACTCTGAAGTGGAGGGTAAGGCTCTTTTAAGAATTGCCAAAAAGCGCAACATCATAAAAGCCAAAATTAAAACTTGGAACAAAGAGATTTTTGGGGACATATTCAAGAACAAAATTCAAGTCAAAGCTGAAATTAAGTATGTTCAGGATAGAATCCAAGAGGTGGGGTTGATCAAAGATCTTAGGATGGCTGAAAATGATCTTTTATCTAAATACCACTCCATCATTTCTAATGAAGAGACTTTCTGGAGACAAAGATCAAGAGCCTTGTTCCTGAAGGAAGGCGATAAAAATACCCGCTTCTTTCACCTAACTGCTCTTAAGCATAGGGCAGCCAATAGAATATCCAGACTAAATTGCAATAAAGGCATCCTAACTAAGGACTGCGACATTAGGAAGGAAGCTCTTGAGCATTTCAGCACCCTGCTAGGTGATGTGGATAACCTGGATTTCAGCAAGCAAAACACCCTTTTACAAGCTATCCCTCCTATCCCATCGGAAGCTGACAACCACCTTTTATCCCGTATTCCCTCTAACCTAGAAATTAGAAAGGCGGTTTTCTCCTTTTAGGGTGATAAATCCCCTGGTCCGGACGACTTCCCCATGTTTTTCTTCCAAAATTTCTGGCACATAGTGGAGGCTGACATTTGCAATGGTGTTAAGGAATTCTTTGGCTCCAGAAGACTTCTTAAGGAACTGAACGCTACCTTCATTGTCCTTATCCCAAAGATCCCTAGAGCTGATTCTCTTAACAAGTTTAGACCAATTAGCTTGTGTAACTCTGTCTACAAGATCTTATCCAAGGTTCTGACTTCCAGGTTATTGGAAATTCTTCCAAGGATTATATCTGTCCAGCATAATGGCTTTGTCCCCGGAAGACAGATTTTGGACTCCATTATTTCTGTTCATGAAAATATCCACTCCTTGAAAGTGGTGAATAACCAAGGATTCTTCCTAAAGTTAGACATGGCTAAAGCTTTTGATAGAGTGAACTGACATTTTCTCCTTAGGATCATGAAAGCATTTGGTTTTGGTGACAAAGTTATTCAGCTTTTCTCTCAACTCATGGAAACTTCCTCCTCTGCTGTTATTGTCAATGGCTCCTCGTCCAGTTTATTCAAAAGTTCTAGAGGTCTCAGGCAGGGGGACCCCATATCCCCTATCCTGTTCACCATTCTTGCTGAATGCCTAGGTAGATTCATCCTTAAAAATGTGGAAGATGACAATCTTAAGGGTCTGAAACCTTCTTCACCCAATGTTGTCTGCTCTCATGAACAATTCATTGATGACTCTATTACCATGGGGGAAGCCACCATCTTGGAAGTTAAAAATATGAAGATTATTCTGAATACTTGTGAATCTTTCTCTGGGCAAAAAATCAACTGGGATAAAAGCTCTCTATTTTTCATCAGTACCCCAGTCCAAAGGCAACTAAGGATTGACAGGATTCTTGGCTGCAACATCTCTGAGTTCCCCTCTACCTATTTGGGGCTTTCTTTGTGCCTCAAGCCTGAAGACTCCTTCTGGAACAAGCTAATTGACAAAATTAACTTGAAACTTGCTGGCTGGAAAGGGGCTATCCTAAGTCAAGCAGGTAAAATCACTCTGCTCAAAGCCACTCTCCAAAATCTTCCTGTGTATGCTCTTAGCTTGTTCAAAATCCCCTCTAAGTTTGCAAAAGCCATTGAAAGAATCCAAAAAAAGTTCCTTTGGTCGGGAGTGGAAGTTAAAAATAGAATTCCCCTTATTGCCTAGAATAAAATTTGTTCCCCTAAGGCCTCAGGTGGGCTAGGCTTAAGGAACATTGGTTCTATGAATAAAGCTTTATTAGCCAAACAAATATGGAGATTCAAAGGAGAGGAAAGAGAATGGAACTCCATTTGGAAAAACAAATATCTCTAAATGCAACCTTTTGAGGAAGAATTCTTTGACAACTCTTTTAATGTTGAAGGATCCGCCATATGGAATGCTATGCAATCAGCTAAAAGTTGGGCTGCTACTGGCAGAACTTGGAACCTTGGGGATGGGAGGAGAATAAGATTTTGGGAAGATAGATGGATCCTAGATAAACCTCTGGAGGAAATCCCAATCCTTAAATATTGGAAAGACCGATTCAAAAGCAGGTATGGTGAAATGGTAAGAGACTACTGGAGAAATGGGAACTTGATTGATTTTAGCCAACAGTGTCCGAGACTCAAGTTCCTTCAAATTGCTCTCTCTGCTAAAAGCCCTAGAGACAACAAAGATGACAGATTGATATGGAGGGAAACTCTGGATGGAAAATACTCTGTTTCCTCCATTGTGGCTATCCACAATGTCCCGGTGGAATAAATTCCCATCTGGGCTAAAGTCTGGAACAAGAAGTTAGTTCCTAAGGTCAACATCTTCTTCTGGATTTTCATCCAAAATAAGGTTTTAACCCTGGACAATCTCCATAAAAGAGGTATTATTTTTTCTAATAGGTGTTCTCTTTGCTGCAGGGAAGAAGAGACAGCTTGCTATATTCTCAATCAATGCACTTTTAGCCAAGATATCTGGAAAATCATCCTTACCAGGTGGAAACTGAGCTGGGTCTTCCCGAACTCTCTTGGTGACACATGGCTTCAATGGCATTGCCCTAATTCTAATCCCAAATTTATGGAAACTTGAAAACTTACTCTGTCGATTGTTATCTGGCATATCTGGAAAGAGCACAACAACAAGATTTTTAGGGATAAAAGGGCTATTCCTGAAGTGGTTGCAGATAAAATATTTAGGAGTATTTTTGAAAGCCTCTACTGCATTGATCAGGGACCTGTTGCTAAAGATGATTTTAAAGATAGGTGGAACCTTTCTACCACTACTACTAGCAATGAGACTGGAAGAGAAGGTCTAGTCTAGTGTTTTCCCCTGCAAGGATGGATTAAGGCTAACTTTGATGGGGCTTCTAAAGGGAACCCGAGTAAAGCTGGATATGGAGTCATTGTCAGGAATTTTGCTGGAAGTTGTCTTAAGGCGGTGGCGGGTCCTCTGGGGAATCAAACTAGGCATTTTGCTGAAGCCTTTGCTGCCTTAAATACTTTAATTATAGCCAAAAATCTAAATTATGATAAAATATGGCTCGAGGGAGATTCACTTAATATTATTAAGTGCTTAAAGGGGGAATCAGAGCCTTCCTAGTCTATTGAAAATATCATCATGAAAGCTAGGGAGATCATTGCTAGTTTCAAAGAAATTATTATTCAACATGCCTTCTGAGAGCAAAATAGTGTTGTGGATTGTTTAGCGAATACTGGAGTTAACTCTAACTCTCAAATGATTTGGCATGAAGAGGATCTCAATTTAAATATCAAAGAGCTCCTTAGAAAGGACCGTTATATGGGGAGAGAAGGACAATTTAATCATGACAAGTAAAAAGCATCATTCCTGCCTAGCTGAAAAGGCCATCATTACTTGGCATTGTGGCAGATCTTCTATTATCTCTAATAAATTGCCGCACACTTTGTGGGTTACTCAGTTCGAAAACTTGAGCAACATAGGGAAAACAAGTTACAATTTGCAGAGAAATAGTGCAGATAGCCTGCATCCGAAGATGAGAGGGGACCTAAGGCGGGAAGAACCATACAACATGGCAACCTGGAAAGAGATGCCAAAAGTCTGGGTGAAATTGGAGAAGGGCTCTCTCACCAGATTCATGGAGAAGCTTGAGGACTATGACAAAGGTAGGGTTCACTTAGCTGTTTCCAAGATTTTCAAAAACTGGTCTAATGACTCTTTAAAACTTTATGGTGTTAAATTTAAACTGGACGCTGGGCTCATTTCCACTGTGACCAAAATGCCCCACTCCGGGCTTAATTTCTTTTGAGACCTTAAAGTCTCCAACAATGCGGTTAACCTGTTCCCTCAGAAAGAGAAAGAAAGGGCTAAAATTGGCAAGGCTACCGGGGGCTACTACGAAGTTGCAAACATCAAGAAGTTGTGGAGTTGGGTTCTGAACGTAATTATGGAGTACATCACACTTGAAGGCCATTTCTCTAGGGACCACACCTACCACTTCATGCTCTTAAACCATTTTAGACACGACAAAAAGGTATCCTTGCCCTACTACCTTTTTTGGTCTCTCTCCAGGTCTCTCAACAAACACAAGACTAACCCTTCCAGCCCAATTCTCCACTGCGGGCTTCTATTGCTCATCTATGAGCATTGCAAAACCCTCACCTTGCTGGAAAATAAGAGGATTTCTGCCTCTCCAGGCAAGAGAAAGATGGAAGAGGGAGAAACTAGCAAGGAGAAGGCGTCCTTCAGCGAAAAAAGGAAAAGTGTCCCTGGGTTGGAAACAAAGGATATTGTTAAGGAAAGCAATGGAATGGAGATGGACGACTTCAATGGTGAAGACAACTGGAAAGATGAGGAGCTGGGTAACGAGGAAGAAAGTGGCGATAATGAGCTTGGCCAAGAAAGCCCTATCCTCAATGATTTCCCTGGTAAGGACAACAACCATCTGATGGAAGAAGCAGATCCCAAGGATAATGAGGAAACCGGAGTGAATTCTGAGAAGGAAATGAACAAAGACTCTGAGAAGGACCTAACTAAGGATAGGGATAGCGAGGACAAGGAAAGTGCTGGTAAAGGGCTTATCTTGGATAACCTCAAGAAGCTCTCTGAGGCTAGAATGGATTTCGATAGATGGAAATACGAGACCTTGAAAAACCTAGAAAAGAAAGGGATAAATACGAATGAAAAGAGGGAGGATGAAAACAAAGAGCAGATTAATTGGAAGCAAGAAATGGAGAATAAGGTAAAATAGCTGGAAGAGGGAAAAGAAGTGATGAAAAATTTGATGGGAGTTATCCCAAGTATCCTCTCTGTTGTCACCAAAAACCTGGAGGACATCACCAAGGTCTTTGGTCACTCCTGCACTCCTAAACCGGTCGTGGATCTTGACTTGGAGGAAGAGACCATCCAGACTGGAAGCGGGGATGCTACTCCAGTGGGCGGCACTACGAAGAGAACCAAGGCCAGTATCAAGAAAGTTGTGGTGGCTTCAGAAAAGGATCCCCCTAACTTCAAAGACAACATCAAAGGGTTGTATGAAATCAACAACACCCTGGCTAAAGCCTTGGAAAAAATCTGATTGCTGGAAGGACTGCTGACTTTATGGGGCTTTTTTGGGTTTTCTTTGGTTTTCCGCTGGTTTTTTGTGGTTCTGTTCTTTTCTGTTTCTTGTAGCTTTGCTGTTTAAATTCTGCTTGTAAAGGGTTTTGGGGCCCCTTCAAAACCTGCTTTTTCCTTAATCAAAAACAATACTTCACATCAAAATTAATGTTTAAATAGCTTGTATTCCTTTTAGTTGTCTACCAATATTTATCAAGAACATAGAGATGGTCCAATAAAAGTGGTCAACTAGGAGAACATGGTCCTTGGGATCTAAATATTTTTCCAAGGTAAATTTGTAAGTACCATTAATCCTTAACAATTAGCATAGAGTAAAGAACACAATGAATTAGATAGTAGAAGGCTACAACATGCTAACTCAAAAGCACACCTCAAGGATTGAATTTGTATGACAAATAATTGATGGACACTACAAAATCAACTGTCAGTGGGTTGTAGTTCTACACATAAACATATAATATTTTTTAAAACTATGCATAGTAAAAATTTTAATGTGACGAGGGACCAAGCTCAGTGGCCACTTCACCAACAAAGTGTTTTAACCACAACACTACACAACACATTCAAAGACAAATAGACATATAATAAAATTTAATAAAATATTTGTGTGCAAAAATATTGTGTTTAATCCATTTATAAGCATATAAATCACACATAATCAATGAAACATTATATTGATGAAAAAAAATTAAACAATCAAAATACTCACCAATGTCATCTCATCGCTCCCTAGTCTTGATGACTTTGTCGGTTCAATTGATGGCTCCCAGATGCATGATTTCAACAAAGTGACAACTCAAGAGATGAGAATTGTTATGCAAGTTATGAGTAAAAATCTAATGCAATATCTATTCTAATTCTACATTATGATTAAGCTACCATGAAAGCCATTAAATGATGCTATGCTACTCTATGATGCTATGATAACTATGTTATGATTCCTATAAATGATTAAAAATGCTGATAGAATGCTAATAATGATAAGATTCTAAGGATCCCTTCCATAGCCAAAAGAGGGGGTATTTATAATATTTTCATGACCAGAGGTGAGGTGGCAAGAATCAACAATGCAGATTCAGTCTAGAGAAATCGACGGTTGAGATAGAAGAAGTTGGAAAGAAGTTGAGGTGATGGACACTTATCATTCCTAAGGAGACAAGTGACAAAGAATCTTCAACCATATGCCAACAAAGGGGCAAGTGACATGGAGATGAGAGACATGTGGCATAATTGCCATGTGTCTCCAAGAGAGGGTAAAAACTCAAAAGAAATGGTTAGGATAGGAGGTTGGAGGGGATAGGATTTGTTAAACCCTTAGTTGGATTGGGTGGGTTAGGTTAGCATGTAGTTAGGCTAGGTGGTTAGGAGTAGGAGCCATGTGCAATTCAAATTTAATGAAAGGAAGAAATTAAATATACAAATTAACTAATTTGCATATTTAATTGGAAAATGGAAGAAAATGATTAAAGTGGGAAGAATAAGAATTAATGAACCATATAAATAAATTATTGAATTTATTTATGAAGAAGTTGAGAAATACAACTTCAGAGATCCCAAGAACACCTGCAAGAAAAATACCTGTCACAAGAGAAGAATGAAGGAAAAAGAACAATAATGGTTCTGAAGAAAAATCTTATCATTCAGAGAGGGAATTGAATAAAAAAGTACAATACAATCCTTATAAAAAGAGAATATGCAACCCTAAAGATGTGCAACCCTAAAGAAAACTCTAAAGGGATAATGTGTATTTAATAATTACCTACAATATTATTAAATGCCTAAGTTTAGCTTAATCGTAGAGGATAATAGACCAATAATTAAATAAATAATTATTAGCTAATGCATGATAACTCTAACAATTTATATAGTAAAGGAATAAAGGTCATTAATTAAATATTTTTGTATTTAATTAATTCAATTCTCTAGACCGATTTTTAGTATATACAATAATATATCATTTCAAATAATTGTTGATATTTCTCATGCTCTGTTTTTCATTTCTTCTATTCTACTGTACTTCCTTGGTTGCCTTTTTGTTTCGCTTGACAACCTTTTTCTTGGTGTGCCATTTTGTAGCTATGCCAAATTTTGTAAACTCTTATTATTATCTCTTTAAATAAAGTTCAAACCTCTGACTGTTTACATATATATAATTTCAAAAAATGTTTAAATTATAATTGTGTGTGCTCTATAAAACCTTTAAAGTATTTGTAAAATCAATAATGTCTTTTTAATGAAATCACATTATAATATACCAAACATAAAATAAAATGAAATGGAATGCTGATATTCCCAATGAATGCAATGCCAAACATCTAGAAACCCAATTCATAAGCTACTCTTACCAATGCCAAATGCATAGTTATTTCAGAATCTACATTGACAAATATGTTACTCTAAAATTGTTATTTCAGAATCTACATTGACAAATATGTTACTCTAAAAATGGTAAGACACTACATGATTACTGTAAACATACCTCTGCAAGTGCATATATAAAATTATTTATTTATATAAATCGTAAGTCACAAAAATTAACTTAAAACTTTGAAAAAAGAACATTGCAATGAAAAATTGTGTTGGTCTAAAAAACACACACAACAAATAATCATAGTAATAAATAAAAAATGTTTCAACTCTTGTTGTATGTAGGAGACATGCATGGACTCCTTTAAACTTCATTATTTCCTAGTGTGTGAAGCTGTACATATCCCCACCATGTTGAAAATTGTCTATTGAATGTCATGAACATGTTTTTCTAGTGCTGGACAAAACAGTGGAAGAAAATTAGTGTACTCTAGATCTGTGCTTTTGTGTGTATTCAGATTATCTTATTTACTATAAAAGTGATTATTGAATATGAGATTATGTTTATTGGAAATAGAAATAATAGGTTTTTGATTAAGTGAAAACAGGTTTTGAAGAGGCCCCGAAACCCTTTACATCGGATTAAAAGAAAGATAAAGCTTTGAAAGCCCGACTAGATAAAACAACCAAAAACAAAGATAGGGACCACCCCAAAAGACAACAGGGCTAGTAAAACTAGCCCAAACAACCAACTGCAAAGACCCTCATTTGGCCTTGTGGGAAGGAAGAGTCATATCAAAAGAGGGCTTGTATGTCTTTGAATGCTTTCCCTTAACAATAATCCAACCATCTTCAACTTTAGCTTCTGAAATAGACTAGTTTAAAGGGCCCAATGCTGATCTTTCTGGAGTGGAAAAAAGGGTGCTAGAAGAGGGAGCAACAACTGTCGTGGGAAAAGAGACACAACCAACAGAAGTTGTGCCAACACCCTTTGAGGCAGTCGATGAGGTAAGAGGGACCACCGTCGTGGACATAGGATCACCACTAACAGGAGGGACACAATTTGTATCAATGCACGAAGAAACCGACGGGGTAAGAGGCAGCAATCCATTTCCAGTAAAGGGGACAACAACATTCAATATCATAACAACATGGATCAAAGAAGAATCCTTATTGGCAACCGAATATTCTTTCATTGTCACCAAAGAGTCTGATCCATCCAAAGTAGAAACCCCAACATCACTAGGGGATTTCCTAACCATATAATGCTGGTGAGAGGTCCCCGATCACCAAGAAGCTGAAGAATTATTCTTCTCAATCCCACAATTCCTTGCCGCATGACCAGTTTTGAAACATCTACGACACTGAAACTGAATACCCTCATAATCCAAGGTCTGGACCCAACTGCCAAAACAAGAGTTAATAACAATTTATGCTGACAAATCCTTAGAAACATCTAGCTCATCCATAATGTGAGAAAACGTAGTATGATAAAGCCCATAGGTTTCATTATCCACCATAATGAAGCTCCCGATAGCATCACCAATATCATCAAAGAGAGAATCAACCCACAAGTGTAGAGGAAGGTAAGGAAGCCTAACCTAGATCGAAATTTTGTTGAACGTCTCTGAAAGGGGGTTAAAATCAGAGTACCAAGGTTTGGCCAACATCGGCATATTATCTTTCTCATAGAAAAAAATTTCACACAAGATTTTTCTTCTGTCCTTAGCATCCTCAAATTTAGCAACAAAGAAACCTTTAGCCATAGGGAAAATGTGAACTATAATACAAATGAGGGGATCCCAGTTCTAGGAAATCCACTTGTGCAGCTTCGGGAGGCTTGGCCAAATACCCTTGAATCTATAGATAGTATTATGCTCTGTGAAGACCTTCACGTTGTTCACAATTTCCTGTTCAGACTCCTTATTCGCGTTAATAGAAGCGACATAGGAGACATGGATAAACCCTTTCCCAACCCCTTTGCGTGAAGAAGGAACCCTAGCAGAACAACGTTTAATTTTATAGGTTTAATTTTTTATATTTGAGGGTTTTAATTTTATATTTAGGGTTTTTGTTTTTTAATATAAAATGTATAGTTTTATTACAAAATATAGAATTTATATTTTGAAATCAAAGAATGAAGGCTACATACTTGGAAATGAAAGCAGATTGAAAACACTAGGCCTACTATCTATCCACATCAATAATGAACCATTATATAAAATGGAGGCAGGAGTTGACATTGACTTGGTAGACAAATTGAATTTCATTAAATGTGACTAAGAGATGGATGGAGTACATAATGAAAAAAATACAAAATGTAAAGTTTAAGTATTGAAGGAATAATTGGTGCAACAGATTAATCTTCTTCGAATTGCCCATGTGGATAAGTTCTTAGATAACTTATGATGTTTCTTGGATGATGAAAAATAAGGCCTCTCCTTCCCACCTTGTAGTTAGATTGGTCATTTGATAAAGCCCGATCTACCCAATGTGTTACTATTCTAAGGGGTGTAGTTACACTTAATAGACCTTACAATAGCTATGACTCTCCCACCCTACATGCTTCCAACTTCCAAATCATGTTGAGGTTGGTGTACTAACAACTAAACCATAATTGGGGGGAGGGGGGCGACAAGGATGAATTTTTTTGCCGGAGCCTTAGAAAAATGGCCTCTGTTCATAACTATACCCTGCCGTCATATAATTGTAGGGTGAGCTGTGAATTAATTAACCTTAAGCTAGAATAGGGCCCACACATGGAAATATTGCTAGATAGTATAGGAAGGAAGGCATGATAGGGGTTCAAGAGGCTAGGGTGGGATGGACCTCTTTATCCATATAGTTGTAGGGAAAATCTAAAAGCCTAGCTAAAACTATATAGAGGCATGCCACACATCCATAAAATAGTAGGGCACTCTTAAGCTACTCCCCCACTCCACCCCACGCCACCCTACCCCAATCTATAGCTTATTCTAGCAACTATAATTTTTATTGTAGCTTATTCTAGCATATTATAGCATTCTAGCAACAATAATTTTAATTCTAGCTTATTCTAGCATATCCATAGAATAGTAGGGTACATCATTGATTTACTACTCAAGCTAGCCCCAATTAAAAAAATCAAATCCTTTTTAAAAATCGAAAAAAGTACCTTTATCTGAAGGTACTTTTTTATTGTTTCAAAATTATTTAAAAAATCATTTCATTCAAAGGTACCTTTGATGGAACGTTTTCCTTGATTCAAAGGTCATTCTTGTTAGGGTTTCAAGCAGATCCGAAGCAAATATGAACTAACAATTATATGCAGATTTACATACAAAAGATAAAGAAATAAAACAGGACACAGATAACACAAAGATTTAACATGGTTCACCCAGAATGGGTTACGTCCACCATACACAGCCGTCCAATCTTTCTTATTATCCAGCAAAAACAGTACATCAACCTTGCAATGCCTTAAGCATCTCAGCCGCTTATAACATGTGTTTTTAGGGCAAAAACAAAGTCGGCCTTTTTAGGGGTTTATTACAATGTCGGTTTTCATCAACAATAAAATACCCAAATTTTTTTTTCTTGGGGCGCCTGCCCTCGAACCCCCGCTTTTCTTGGGGGTTGTTGCCCCCGAACCCCTGCCCGACCCCGAACCCCGACAAGGATACGTGCTGAGTGTACAATACTTTGCTGATCAATCGCCACATTTCAACAATTCTCACATCAATTTTAAATGAAGGTACATTTTCTCAAAGAAAAACCTTTGAACAAAGGTGTTTTCTAAAATTTATCTCCCCATGCATGTAAAATTTTAATGTCCAAAAGTAGGACACATTATTGTGGGTCTACCTATCAATGTCTTAAGTCAAATGATGGTTTTAAGGATATGCATAATGTTCCTTATGCTAGTGGTCTAGGTAAACGATGGATTCCAAATGGTGTTCTAAGGATAGAAAATTGATGGATTACAAAAATATACCTGATTTCTCCAAGAGATTTGTAAATCTCATTCTCCTATATGTCCAGGTAAAGTCTCCATTCTTGGGAACAATATCCAAGATATATGCTTTTATCAAGAAATCTTAGAAATTTCTTTGTGATTGGTGAATGCAATCAAGTATTTTTCTCTAGGTTGGACAAGATGGAATTAAACAAGGAAGAAATTTGGGCCCAAGACAAAATTGTATCGTATATCTTTATTAGGTCATATACATTAAGAAGAATGAAGGATAGGTCTAAAAAAAAAATATACACAACTTAGACAACCATCTAATTGAGGGAGGAGTGTACATGCTTGGATTTGAAGATGCACGATTTCTATAGCAATCCTAGTTCCCTTGTAGCATCAAGTAAATCTACAAGCAAGTAATCCCAATATTTGTAGTGATTGAAAACATTTTATGACCTCCAATTTTTATTTTTTGTAGTATCACTATGTGAACTAATATTGTTTCAATGAAATGCTTGTTCATGCACCATTTGTTAGGGGATTTTAGGTTTTCCTCCCTCATATTGCCATGGGTATTGGTCAATATAGGATTGGCCCCATATAGTCACACTCTACTCTCTTTTACATTTATTTATATTTTTGGGCCATTCCATGTTCTTATGTTTTCCTATTCATAATCTTCGATGTAGATTGTCTATTACATCTAATATCCATAATACCTAGATCATCATCAACTTCATTCTCAATCTCATATATTTCCAAATTGGCATTGCTCAATATTTCTTTATCACTAGGAGATACCTCAAAAGAGACCATTGCAACATCATTCATTGTTATAGAATAATTCATTTTATTCATAAAGTCCACCATTTTTCTTCCCATGTTTATGAGGCAGGTTGTTTCTTCCATGTTTGGGGTAGTGATGCTTGGTAATTCATAGATGTTGCAATCTAATTTGATGACCCCTCTTTGTTCTTATCTAGCATTTCATGCATTATGGTAATTGCTTGAAGAATGATTTTGACACTCATACCCCATGCAAAATAAATTTTGGTCTTTTATTTCAACCAATTAAGATTGATCACCATATTTTGTGCAAATGATAAATTCTTGGTAAATAAAAATGATAGAAATCTAAGAATACAAATATGTTTTATCTTTAATATCTCCTCATTAATAAATGAAAAGCTTTCTAGGTTGTCAATCTGGGATAACCCTTCAATCAAAGACTATATGGCCTTAACCATTAGGAGATTCAATTAAAGTACAATCTGGTGGATCAAAGTTACAATACCACTCCTAAAGGAAGAGATGCACATTCCCCATCTTCCATACACCTTTCCCAATTATCTAATCTCTTTCCTCTTTTCTCATGAAGGTGGTTGTGAACAACCTTATAGAAGTAATTATACTACTAGATCCACGATCCAATTTTCTACCACCCAATCTAGAATGGTTCGTCTATAACCAATGATGCAATTGCTTAAAAGATTTTTTAAAACCTGATCACAAATCCATTTCGTGAATATCCTGCAGTCTTTTCTATTCATGAGAACACATTTCGATGAGCCATTCTGTCAGACAGTTTGCACGCCCTGTTATTGCTTCTAGATTTGCATACATATGTACCAAGGCAGTACGCAACTTCAACATCTGATAAAATTCATTTTCTATGTACTCTGATGGACATTCAGACCGGTTTCCAAAGCTCCCCATGTTAGCATAGGCTTGAAGAATGGTGAACTGATCACTTGGGTATCGGTTTGTTCTATTTACTTAATAAAACCACTTGCAAATCTAGCAATGATTGCGGTCCAGGTGACCACATTTGGTTCAGGCATTTCTTCGAAAAGCTTCCAAGCCTCATCAAAGAAATCACTCTGTGCATGAAAATCTACCAAGCAGTTATAACTCTAACATCAGTTACTAGAAATTTATAAGGTTTAGGTGCAAAGCTGAGAAGCAAACAAAACTTAAGAAATTAAGTGATGCCGATTGTCATTAGTCCGGGATGCTCCTGTATCAGACACATCATGTAGAAAATTTTGTGTGTAGAACTCACAAAATGGATTGGAATAGCTGGACTACTCTTTCAGGTTTCAAAAGAATTGTGTATCATTCTAACCAGTGGTTTGGAGAATTGTGTTTCATAGACGGGCGGTTCAGACTGGTGTTTTTGGCAGCAATGGATATGCATTCATACTTTAATCTTCCTTCTATATGCTTCTGTTGGCGTCTTCCTTTATATCTAATGCGGCTTATGTAATTGGGATGGGTTTTTTGATGTACTATGCCAATGGGCATTTGGTATTGGGTAGAATAGGCTTGTGTTACTTAAGCAAAACTGAAGGGTTTTCTTACTGGTTCTTTTCCTTCATGCTTTTTGAACCAGTCACTGTAAATTTTATTTTAAATTTAATATAGTTCAGCGGTTCTATCCACTTTTATCCAAAAAATAAATAAAAAAATAAAAATAA
Source organism: Cryptomeria japonica (assembly GCF_030272615.1). NCBI lineage: Eukaryota > Viridiplantae > Streptophyta > Pinopsida > Cupressales > Cupressaceae > Cryptomeria > Cryptomeria japonica. Next base: position 48,326,364 of record NC_081408.1, on the reverse strand, counting down.
AAATAAAAAAATAAAAAAAAATAAAATCGCCAAATAGCTAAAAAATAATTTATAATGTCAATTGGATAGATATTTATAATTATATATTGTCAACTAAGATCAATAGTATCTTTTTTGAGTGACAACATCATTATAATTTGACATCTTATAAGAAATATCTAAATTTCTATTATCAATAAATCCAATGCCACCATTTATAATTGTAAGTTGTCAACTAGAGAAACATTTATAGTTATAAGCTGTCATTGTGACAATATATTGTAATTATAAATTCTCAAGTGGACAAGTACTTGTAATTATATATTGTAAACTTGACACACATTTACAATTGTGAACTATCAACTAGAGAAACATTTGTAATTCTAAATAATTACTTGACAAAATTTTGAAATTATAAATTGTCAACTTGACAGATATTTATAATTTATATATTGCCTACTAAACAAACATTTGTAATTATAAATTCCCTATTAGACAACCATTTATAATTATAAATCATCAACTTGACATATATACATAATTATAAACTATCAACTAGACAATGCTTAACTCAAACAAAATATATTTGTAATGGTGGGATTAGAAATACACGTGTCTCCCATTTAGGTTTTGGATCATTATGGGAGAATTCTTGGATGCATGATTGCATACCACATCAAACCATTTTGTGCTATGTTTGAAGGCCACTTTCTTAGTCCCTACCCATCTACAAACACATTTACATATAGTAAGCCTTATCCCTACCTTATCTACACATATTCTAATATACTCACATTATTTATTATTCATAATTTTCCTACATTTTATATTTGCCCTCACTATTGCCTTATCATAAAATATCCCATTACATTGGGGGCATTGTGGCTTCCCACACATGATTTTGCATAAGAGTATACTTGATAATTATCTATTCTACCATATTGGATGTTTGCGCACAAATTTGTCTCTTTAAAAAAAAAAATCAAATCCTTTGCGTCCTATTGATAGAGACAAATATACAAAAAATAGTTGGAGAAAATTGCTAATTAAATTAGATTGACTTTCCTCTTAATTTTAAAGGTACAACTCCCTCTTAATGATATAATTAGGATTTTTAAATGGGGTATGCTTTTAACAAGCAACTAGAAAAGGCAAAAGCAGAAACAAAACAAAAGAAAAGGACAGAGTTGATAAAGACACAAATAGGTGACTCAAAGTTCACCCATTCATTACACATGATAAACAAACATAAGAAACTAATTGTTAGGGTTTAGGCAGATCCAAAGAAAATACGTATTAACAATTATATGCAGATATAAACACAAAAAATGAAAAAATATACATAACACATATAACACAAAGATTTAACGTGGTTCAACCAAAATGAGCTATATCCACAGAACACAACCGTCCAATCTTTTCTTATTATCTAGTAAATCAGTACAACACCATTACAATGTCTTTTTCATTCCAACCACTTATAACATGCAGTTTTTAGGGCAACATACGAAGTCAACCTTTTTAGGGGTTTTTCAATGTTGGTTTTGTTTCCTCAAAAAACGAGGATACATTACGAGTGTACAATACTTGCATGATCAGTCACCACATATTAATACTAACAGATATTCTTCTTAGATGATGTAAATGCATCAAGACTCAAAGTTCTATAAACATATACATCCATAACATAATATGTAGATGAAATCAAAAAAATGATTGCAAATCTCAAAGTAAATGCCAACCAAAAGAACATGCATGAATACAAAGATTCATATAGTTCCCATTCTTAAAATCACTTTCAAAAGCACGAAGTCTACATTTTCTGCATATAAAAATTATGTTTCTAAAAGGCAAAACATGCTCTCACTTTCCAAAACTTAATTTAAAAGCACCTCAAAAATGATAACTGATTGATTCTCACTCATGCATGAAAGTGCAAGGGGATCGATACTCCTCCTCTTCTCTGTTGCCTATTGCTATATATACATAAAAAGTTTGTAGTTATTCTTTGGAAGTAATGGTATTTGAAAACGACTTCTTTTTTTAAAGAAAATCGAGAAGTTACTTTATTTTAGACCTTATAAAAACATAACCTGCAACACCAATAAGGTGGCATATCTCAATTATCTCGGAGTGCAACTTTTCTAGATTTCTCAATCATTTGTTGAATATGGGTGTCAATCATTTTATCTTTATGTTCTTCTTTGGCTAACACTATAGTCACCATCACAAATGCTATGGCACTATTGTGGTATTCCCAAGCTAGAACGATAAGCCCGAAAATAATATCTCCCTATGGACTTTCCATCATATTCTCACTCGACTGCTCCCCTAGAAGTACCATTATCTTGAACACTCACTACAAGACGAATCTTGATATGTTATGAGTCAATCTATTTTAGTGATGGAGTTTTTGAGTATGACAATTTTCCTTTTGTAGGGGAGGATTGTGAATCTCCAGTTATCCCTTTCCAAAAAATGAGAATCACCTACACAGGGCTGCCAAGTTGTCAAGCAACCGTTTTCTAGCTTAATTTCTAAAAAGGGAAGAAACTAGGAATGTTGCCACCTTTGGCTTATTGGTGAATGATATTGATTTTCCACAACAATGCGATAATACCACTCTTTTTCAAAAATTGTGTCAGTAATGTTCACACATTTCAACTAATATTGTTTTTGAGGCAACATTAATTTCATTTAATTTTTGGTAGTGAAAATATTTTTGTCTCATCTAAAAAATCGCGCCAATAACCCATACGTCTTCACCATCTAATCATCCATTAATGCACCTTGTGCAAAGATATCTTAAAAAATATTGCGCTTCAAGAGGTGGATAGATCCTTTAGTTGGGGTATGGGTGAATTTTGAATCCTCGAACCACACTTGCCGATAGGTTCCTGAGTTCTAAAAATCTACGATCGGCTGACTATGAAGGCGAAAAAAACCATTCAGAGTGGAGGATACCAGAGAACAATGGGGTAATCAACAACTTTAGGAATTGAGGAATTATGGATGCAAGTTCCTAAATTATGCGGTCCACCGATTAGGAGCTACAATCGATGGAAAACTTAAAGAAGGCTACAAATGGTATTTCAGACTACAGGCGGAAATTGACCAAGGGAGGGCAAGATTCAAAGTTTAAAGATGGGGGTAATATTGGGGGCATCAGGTATTATCCTATCCTATCGTATGTACTCACATGCCTTATCATGTTATTAGATACACATTGAGGAAAGAATACCTTCTCATACCACATGCATTGTGCCTCTAAGGCTATTTCCGCTTTACCATATGCCCATATATAAGGGTAAGCACATGGGCTTATGATTCAAGATATAATGTATTCTCCTATTACATAATGTATCCATGAAACTCATAACTTTACATAGTTTGTATGCTTCCATTCTTAGCTTGTATTTAAATTTCATGTATTGTTATCCCTCTCCTAGAATTTCTTGATTTGATCGACATAACTAATTGAAGAGGCATATATTTTGTGGCTAATACTCCTTTATTGATCTTGTAATTATAGGTACCAATGTAGAGAATCAATACCATGTCTAGGTGGAGCTTGAATTTGTGAAACGATCCAGTGCCTAATTTATGTGATATTTTGATCACTTAACATGGAACTATCTAAAATGCCACATCAATTTCCATACATGAAGTGGAATTTCCTAATCTAAACTAGCTGCTCCTTTTCATTTCTTAGACAAGTTCATGATTTTTATTTAGCTCATTTGTGGGACAAATGCTACTCATTGTACACTTTTTTTTTGTTTTCTAGGTTTATGTGGAGCACACATGTTAAGAATGATTGCACATGAAGATATATTGTTTGGCTCATAAATCTTCATGGACCACATTGCCATTTTTTATCTCTACATATTTATTTTACATGCACATTTGTGAATTCTCATGTTTATATTGAAATACATGTTAATGCCAAGATTCGCATGCATGTCTCAAAATGGGGCAAAATGTAATGGTGAAATTATCATTACAATACTGACACCTATTTAATTTTGAGCATGTTTTGATAGAATATATTAATAAAATTATAATGTGACACGTGCCACACTTTTATTTTAAGTTTGAGTCCTTCCTTGATCTCCATCTCTCCCCACTTATGCACATTTCTATACTTTTGTCCTTATGCCTACCCTATCTTTGCTTTTTCCCATGTATGTGAACCATTTATTCTCTCTAATTTTCATACATTTGTCCTTGATACCTAGTTTCCAGCTTCTTTATCTTGGGTGATTTTCTTGGTGGACAAGATTAATTTTACATGATGTGGATAGTCCAAAAATTGGATTTTTAAAATTCATACTATCAACTCCCACCCCTTCTTCATAATCATTAGAAGTTGAAACAACACAAACTTGTGTGACAAGTCATTATATATTAGTATTTAAAGATAATCACAGTGTCAACTCTCACCCTTTCTTCATAATCATTAGAAGTTGAAACAACACAAACTTATGTGAGAAGTCATTATGTATTAGTATTTAGAGATATTCATTTAAACATTTAAACATATCTAATCATTATTTGAAATTCTAGAACATGAAAAAAAAAATCAATTTAAAACTTTAAAAAAAAAATTCACATAAAAATTAACCTAGATCTACACGATTATTATAGATTTGCCTCTGGAAAAAAATAAAAAATAAAAAATAATATATATATATATATATATATATATATATATATTCTTAGTCTTCTTCCACAATGAATCAAGTCCGCATATAAAACTTGCTATTTTGTAGCCATTCTGTTCTAATGGAAACAAAAACTTGTAGCCTTTCTAAACTGAACAATACAAACACTCTTTATTTTGTTATCTGGGAAGAAATAAGTATGACATTTATGGTGCACCTTACTTGCCTAGTAAACTCCAGCCTCCCCTTTACTGCATTGCAAATCCAGTATACACATTACACATTTAACAAACCTAATACCTATGATATGTACAATCAAAATATTTGTGTATATAGTGCAGACTAATTAAATTGTTAGTGTTATATTAATCTAAAAACATTTTAGATTCAACTAATACTCTACTCCATAGATTTTATTTAAATAAATCTTGAATCACAGAGAATTAACCTGAAACTCTAAAACAAAAGATGAAAAGAATCCAAAAAGAACATTAAAATGAAAAACTGTGTTGGTCTCAAAAACACACACAGCAAACAATAATGGTAATAAATATAGAATGTTCCCACAGTCACCATCACCATCACCTCTGGGTGTCTGTAGGAGACATACTTGAATGCCATTAAACCTCATTGTTGTCCAGTGTCTGAAGCTGTACATAACCCCACCATGTTGACAGCTGTCTACAGAATGCCACAGACATGTTTTGCTGGTGCTGGAGAAACAAGGGAAGAAATAGCTGTACTCTAGATCATCTTACATTATCTCTGCTTTTGGGGTATAATCAGATTATCTTGTGCAACATAAATGTGATTATTGCTTTCAAGTTTCCAATAAAGATTTTCTTAACCATGAAAACTTTTCTTTCAAATGTACCATTTAAAACATCCTATACTGGGTCCCCTGTATATAAGGAAATGATGAGTTTTCTTTCAAATTTACCATTTAAAACTTCTGAAACTGGGTCCTCTGTATTTATGGAAATGATAGATTTTCCTTTTCATATACATCATGAAAATTTGATGATGTCAAATTATGCCTCACTTTTGCTTGTTAGTGGACAGGCCTTTTATTATGAACTCTGTTCAGTTGAAATGTTTTCAACTGTAATCAACAGGAATCCCTTGCAGGAAAAACAAAAGCTGAAAGAAAATAGTAAAAGGGTTTGTGATATTAAGGTTTTCACCTCATTGTGGGAGATTATTCTTTTTGTCTAGAATATGTATCCATTAAAATAGGGTACCCATGATAATTCATGTTGATCATTATTTTATCTTTCACTGAACTGTAGATGTGATAGGAATTGAGTTGATTTTTTTTGTTTGGGAAGAAATAGGTGAATTATGGGTAGAAGAGGATCTTTCAAGATCTACGAATGTGAATGAAAGTGACACGTGAAATGTTTTTATAGAAAGAATTGTTCCATATGAATTGACATTGATCAGACATGATAGTAGTTTATTATTATAAATGTGATAGGAATTGGTATAGTGCTTGTGTGTTGACTTGAATCACTTTTGGTTAAGGAAGAACTAAGTGAATGATGGCTAGAAGAGAATCTCTTGAAACATATTAAGAAGTTTTAGGAATGTAAATGAAAGTGACACGTGAAATGTTTCATATGAATTCACATTGATTAGATATAATTTACTAATTCACTATTATGGATGTGATAGGAATTGGTATAGGCTTGAGTGCTGACTTGAATCAGTTCTGGTTAAGGAAGAAATAAGTGAATGATGCGTGGAAGAGAATCTCTTGAAACACATTAAGAAGTTTTAGAAATGTAAATGAAAAGTGCCAAGTGAAATGTTTTTATAGAAATAAATGTTTCATATGAATTTAGTTTGGTTAGATATAATTTACTAATTCACTGTTATGGATGTGATAGGAATTGGTACAGTGCTTGAGTGTTGACTTGAATCACTTTTGGTTAAGGAAGAAATAAGTGAATGATGTGTGGATCTTGGAAGAGAATGTCTTGGAACATATTAAGAAGTTTTACGAATGTAAATGAAATTGACACATGAAATGTTTTTATAGAAAGTAATGTTTCATATGAATTCATGTTGATTGGATATAATACTAATGAACATTGTTGTAGATATGATAAGAATATATGTGTGTTGACTTGAATCGCTTTTAGTTAAGGAAGAAATCAGTGAATGATGCGCGGAAGAGAATCTCTTGAAACATATTAAAATTTTTTAGGAATGTAAATGAAAGTGACATGTGAAACATTTTTATGGAAATAAATTTTTCATATGAATTCACATTGATCGGATATAATTTACTAATTCATTGTCATGGATGTGAGGAATTGATATAGTTCTTGAGTATTGACTTAAATCACTTTTGGTTAAGGAAGAAATAAGCTATGTTACCCCAAGTTTACAAGACGCTGATGGTAGGGGAAGGAGGGATGAGTTTCTGGGACGACGAATTTTTTTTGCCAAATTTTGGGACTAGGGGGTAGTAAAGGGGATGACTGTATAAAATATAGGAAAATTTTAAAAATAATATGGAAATTTTAAATGTTCATATGAAAACATGGATATAGCATGCGTATGATACTATGAAAACAATTTAGAATGTAAAGTTTGAACATACAATATTTGTTTTCAAAATTCATTGTCAATACTAAATATGCATTCATAATTTAGAATTCATTGTCTATATGCATGTGATATTAAAGAAATAACATACAAAATGCCAAAAGGCTACACTATTGCCGACGTAATCAACAAGAAATAAAGTGTGACAAGTGCCACCATATATAACAAAATAGATGAAAGAAGAATAAAGAAATCCAAAAATCAAATTAACTCCAATGATGCTTTACAAAAATCACAAAATAACTCAAGGCAAGATAGCAAATCATCCAAATCCACATCACGAGGTGACCAATATCAGTCACAGCAAAGGGAGTAACTGTTGCACAACACCCAAGGGTACAATGCCCTGAATGTGTTAGAGAGTACATGCAAGACATTTAAGAGCATAAATTTATTTATATATCCATATTCCTTTTATCATCTTTAATACAAAGCAACCTTTTATGAAAGTCTAGGTGAACATCCTTTATGAAATAAGACATATGCAAGGGAGAGATAAAGTATCTTATACACACACAACGAATACACTCATATCATGAATAATATTCATGATATCCTATCTATAAAATGATCACATTTACCATGTTATATTAAGAACAAATATCAAAATCTCAATTGTTCACTTGATGACATATTATAACATACACCATTTCTCTCAATGCACAATAAATAGAATATAGATGATTAGAATATCCTTCATGAAGTCATTTAATAGTTTATGCAATCATATATTTACACAAGCAAATTAATTATAAGAAATAAGTCTCATTACTCTGAGAAAAAATTAATATTAGTTTCCAATCACACCCACTCCCAACACCTACGATCATTTCCTAACATACCATTAACCAGTCAATTTTTCTATATTAAGCATAAAACTAGATATCATAGCCTTACTTGCAACCACCTTATTTTCATTTACATTCATACATACATTATTCAATTCAAACTAATCTCCTATCAGTCCTTAACCATAATCATTTGATTCATTGTCAATCCATTTTACAAGATTTCATTGAGCAAGCACTTTCTAAAAATTCAAATATGGTAAGAATATAATATCTTTCCTTAATCTATTCATTTGATTAAGTAGAACATTTCATTAACACCACACCAATATTTCATGAAGCTAATAACTTTATCTTGCCAAACCAAATAAAGACATAACGATATAATTTCAAATTTTCTATACTATACTAGCAATGCGCCAACTTTACTTCATTTAACATATATACTATAATATGATATTTTAACCTTCTATTTCGTAAAACTGTCTACATCATTTATGCAAGAGATATTCTACCTAACTTGCTCTTCTTTTAAATGGAAATCATGGATGCAATACATAATCTTAATCTTCAATGGAAACTTATTCCATCCAAACTTCTCTTTTAATGTATGCAAAATCATATTCATCGATGATTATTCAATGATTCTATTTAATATCAATAAAATTTTAAGCACTTTGAATCTTATACCCAAATAGAGAGAAGAGGAAGAAAGAGCATTGCCAAACAATCAATATATAGACACGAAAACTATGCATGAACAATTTGAATTTCCTAGACATGCCATATTTATCATACCATCCAACTACTTACATCATTTTCTAAGATATGCAAATTCAATCTTCCATTCGTAACATTACAAATGACGATAGAAATCTCAAATCCTTATTAGAAGATATGATTTACTCAAACAATCTTTTCTTACATGCAGAATCACACACATATATAAACACCAGATAGTTCTATTTGGTGCCCATACATTTAACTTCCTTATATTTTACATAGGAGAATAAAGGAAAGAGAATGGTATCATTAAGCTAAATTTTACTTATATATAGATACATCTCATACAAGTTCTTCAATTACACATCATATCCTACACTAAATCTTTCTTATATACATAATACAAACACTTCAGCTTACTATTCATAAGAAAATCAACGTAACAAGCTAATCTTATAAACATAGCATTAGTTAAGAGAATACGCACAATTTTCTCTCATTCTATAGCATAATCATTTATATAGGGAAAACAACCTTTGACATTCAGGTATGCACTAGAAATTACAAGGAAAACAAGACCACATAGAATTATATAGACATTGCTCGCATCCAGGAGCCATGCATAAGAAATGAATACACATATTGCACACAATTATGATTTCTAGAAGGGATTGGGGAGAAAACACAAAGCATAGACATCTAAGATCTCCAAGGTTCCAATGACCTTTTCCAACACAAATATCAAGGAACAACTTTGTTAGCATACGATGAAGTAGTGTTCATGTATGTTGTCATTGATGTCAATAAGTGCTCTAGAAGGATGAAGATCATAAGAAGTTGTTATTGATGTTCAAGAAAAAGGAACTGGTATGTATGGTGATTGACAATGGTAATGGACAACCAGAATGGAGTGGACCGGTATCGGGGTCCACTAAGTATGTCTACCGATTGATAATCTAGGGTTACCAGTTTGGCTTATGTAGAGCAACCGAAGACGTGTCGTGACCTGCAAGGTAAAGAATAAAATGTCATGTTAGACTGAACACATTAATGTCCTACCTTGGGAGTGCGCGTTTTTCCTATCCGGTAGGTGAAGAGCACAAGATGGGTCATTAATTTGAAGATGCAGAATGATTCGCAATCTGATTTAGATCATCTCCTGAAAAGCCTAAACGATGCCAGATGCAGAATGTTTCACGATCTGATTTAGATCGTATGCAATGGGTTTGAATGGTCAGGATTGGACTGCTTGTAAGCAGATGGTCAAGATCGAACCGTCTTTGTAAAACTTAGGTTTAGGGTTTATGCTTTCGACCGAGTGATTATCTATAAGGTCGATGTAGTTCAGATTTTGTATGTGTTGGCAAATGTTGTGTGTGTGTGTCAGCTTAATGGGAGATTAGATACTTGCTAAACCTGAGTGAGAGATATGCAGATTGTGATTGCAGAAGAGAGGAGCTTAAAAGGATCTGCCCTAGCAAGGTGTGCTATCTTTAGATCAGTGTTTTACCTATTGTTTTCTAGCCACTTCAACAGATTGTAAATACCTTGACTGGGTAAGATTTAGCAAGCTTTTGTTGTAATTCCTTTAACCAGGTGGCTCAAGTTTATTGAGTTAGTTAAATCCTCTAGCATGGTAACTCCTAAGAGGGTTTCAATCCTTAACCGGATTTTATAGCCATCCCTTAACCGGGTGATCCCTAACAGGATCAGTTCCTAATAGAACCTTATTGTAAATTCTTTAACTAGACTAGGCTCCTAATAGAGTGGACTTCAATAGAGTTCAAAACAAGCTTGTGGGTATTCATCCCCACTGTGGTTTTTCCCATTTGGGTTTCCACATGAAAAATCTGTGTGTCATGGGTTGTGTATTTTTCATGTGATGATTGAGCAGTCTTTGTTTAGTTGAATATGCATGCAAAGCTAATGGTGGTGGTATTACTAATGCAACTTATGCATGATCAAGTCAGTAAAATTGCTATCTGAGTTTGAGACTTGTTGTATGCTATTTGAAAAACTTCTATTTTACTGGTTTAGATGTCTAAAGTATTTATGTGTTTAACTAGTATAGCCATGGTTAAGTTCAGTGGAGAAGACAACCGATCAACATTGTTTTAATATGATAAGGTGAGGAAAAGTTTTTATTTGTACTAATTCACCCCCCCTCTTAGTACCTATTAGGGTATTAGTTGTTCATCATTATTCATCAATTGGTATCAAAGCCAATTGAGGTCCTCGATGATTTAAGCTTAACCGCTTGAGGCAAAAGATCCTGTTGTAATGATGAAGATGGAAGGTCCTAAGTTCAATAGGGATAACTTCAAAATATGGAAGAATAGAATGAAGATTTATATCAAGAGTTTGAGTGCTCAACACTGGAGCTATGTTGAGAATGCCTATGTAATCCCCATTGGCACTTTGACCGATGATCAGAAAAGAGAGGTTCAAGAAAATAGGCAAGTCATGGAAGCTCTTATTAGAAGCTTGTACAATATTGAGTTCATTTATGTACAAGAAAAGGAAAATCCTAAGGATGTATGGGACACTCTGGAAACCATTTATGGCGGTGATGAGCATGTCAAGCAGGCTAAGGAAGAGAGCCTTAGTGGAAAGTTTGAAGACATGAGGATGATTGAAGGAGAGACCATTCAACAATATGGCATGAGGATCAAGATTGTTGTTGGAGATATCAAGAGCACTGGTGGAACAATTGATGATGCTACTATTGTCAGTAAAGTTATGAGAACACTCTTACTGACCTATGCAATTAGGGTTGCCGCTATTCAGGAGCTAAGGTCTATCGACAAAACCAAGGTATCTTTAGACTCTATTATTGTAAAATTGACTGCATATGAATTGAATAGCTATGATGGAAGTGTTAAAAAGACCAAGTCAACCTTTAGGTCATGTGCTTCATCCACATCGACCAGGAAAGGAAAAGAGGCTAGTACCTATTATGAATCTAGGCCAAATAGAGACATGGACGATGAGGAGATTCTAATGGAGTTTGAAGCTCTTCTTGCCAAGAGACTTCCAAAAGGCACCAGAAAATACAGAGGTAAGCTCCCTTTGAAGTGCTTTTCCTGTAATAAGATGGGACATATAGTTGTTACTGTCCTAACAATGACAATATGGATAAACCAGAGAGCTTTAGGAAGTATAAAGGAGCAGGGAGAAGAAATTGCCTTGTTGCAGTAGATGAAGGTGCTACCGATGAGGAGTCTGAGGATGAAGAGAATGAGGACATAGTATTTGTAGCTGTCAAGGAGGAGTTGTCTGAACAAAAAGTCCTTGTCTCACATATTGACAACTCTAACGAGTGGATCGTTGATAGCGGGTGCTCTCATCACATGACCGGTGACCAGAGAAATTTTCTATCACTTGAAGTATATGATGGTGGTGTTGTCCGGTTTGACAACGATGCACCATGTATGGTGAAACGAAAAGGATCCATCTCACTAAATGGAAAGAGCAGTCCAGATGATGTCTATTGGGTGGAAGGCCTTAGGCATAATCTCCCGAGTGTGGCCCAACTAAATGACAAAGGACTCATGCTGGAATTCAAAGGATGAGTCTGCAATATAATTGCAAAGAGTGGTGAACTTATTGCCACCAGTAAGAAGACCAGAGGAAACTTGTTTCAGCTAAATGCCAAAATCAGTCAATGCCTGATGGCAAAATTTGATGATAGTTGGATATGGCATAGGAGACTTTGCCCTGTAAATTTTGACAATATTGTAAAGGCTAGTAAAATCAAGGCAATAAGAGGATTGCCTTTGTTGAACAAACCAAAGAATGTTTTATGCAAAGAATGTCAACTTGGGAAGATGTCTTCCTAAACATTCAAAGGTGAGTCTTTTTCAATAGAGAACTTACTTGATCTTGTGCACACTGATTTGTGTGGTCTGATGAAAACTAGAAGTATTCAGGGAGATTAGTATTTCATGATTCTTACCGATGACTGCTCGAGAATGATGTGGGTCACATTCTTGAAAGACAAATCGAAGGTATTTGGAAAGTTCAAAGCCTTTAGAGCATTGGTGGAAAAGGAAAGTAGTCAAAGGATAAAATGCTTGAGAACCGATCAAGGAGGTGAATTCACTTCTGATGAATTCAACAAGTACTGTGAAGAGAACGACATAAAGAGGAAATTGTCGCCCCTAGGACACCACAACAGAATGGCATAGCAGAAAGAAACAACCAGATTATGGTTGAAGCTACAAGGACTATGCTGATGCAAGGAAATGTTGCTCACACATTTTGGAGAGAAGCGGTGAGCACTGCAGTCTATACCATGAACCGGGTACTCATCAAGAAAGGTAAAAACAAAACCCCCTATGAGTACTGGACCAGGAAGACTCCCACTGTGAGTTATTTCAAAGTGTTTGGGAGTAAATTCTATATCAAGAGAGGTGAGCATCTGAGCAAGTTTGATGCCAAGTGTGATGAAGGAATATTTTTGGGATATTCCACTAAGAGAAAGCTCTCAAGTGCTACAACAACAAAACTCAGAAAATTGTTGAGAGCATCAATGTCAGGGTTGATGAATCCCTTGAGGAGCCTGAGAAAACCTACACGAAGCAAGTGGAAAATGAATCGGGTGTAGCTTTCTGGGAACCAATTAAGAAAGAAACAAGTAAAGACCTCAGTGTTCCCACACCGATAGAAGCTGCAGTTGGTGAAGGAGAAAATGAAGCTAATAATGAAGAAGACAAGAAAGTGGAACCTGCTACAGTCATCCCTAGATATGTAAGACTACATCATGATCCAAAGCAGATCATCGGAGACAAAGATGCATGAATACTTACAAGAAGAAGGATGAAAGAAAACTCTTGCATGATCTTAGAATTTGAGCCTAAGACCTCTAGAGAGGCACTTATCAATGAAGACTGGATAAAAGAAATGGAAGAGGAGCTGGACCAGATAGAAAAGAATGCAACATGGTCCTTGGTACCCAGACTGAAACACAAAAATGTAATAGGTACCAAATGGGTCTTCAAGAATAAGATAAATGAAGAAGGCACAGTGGTAAGGAACAAGGCAAGACTTGTGTGCAAGGGATATGCTCAAGAAGAAGGAGAAGATTATGGAGAAACCTTTGCCCCAATGGCTAGATTGGAAGGTGTTTGAATGGTACTTGCATTTGCAACATTTAAGGGATTCAAGGTATACTAGATGGATGTGAAGTCTGCATTCTTGAATGGAATCCTAGAAGAAGAAGTGTATATTGAGCAACCAGATGGGTTTTCTTTGTCAGAAGATAGTAGCATGGTGTGTAGATTACACAAAGCCTTGTATGGATTGAAACATGCACCAAGATAATGGTTTGAACGTTTACACTCTCATCTTGTGAATATAGGATTTTAAAGAACAAGTGAGGACAACAACATCTACTTGAAATCTGAAGGTGATCAGATTTTGATCTGTGAAGTATTTGTAGATGACATAATCTTCGGAGGAGATGATGAAATGAGCCATGCATTTGTAGATGAAATGAAGAAAGAGTTTGAGATGTATCTGATTGGAGAGATAAAAAATTTCATTGGTCTACAGATTTAGCAAATGAAAGAGGGTATCTTCATTGCCCAGTCCAAGTATGTCAAAGATGTATTGAAGACCTTTGGCATGGAGGAGAGCAAACTGGTTGGTACATTGATGGTGACTGGTTGCAAACTGACTAAGGAAGATGATTCAACATTAGTAGATGAGAAGTAGTAGCGGTCAATGATCCGTAAGCTACTCTATGTGGTGCACAAAAGACTGAATATTGCTCATGCAGTGGGCATTGTGGTCTGTTTTTATAAAAGTCCAAGAGAGTCCCACTTAGTAGAAGTCAAGAGGATTCTTAGGTATCTAAAAGGGACAATTGATTATGGATTGTGGTATCCATACAGTGGTGACTTTGATCTCAAAGTATTCACCGATGCAGATTGGGCAGGAAATGTGGATGACCGGAAGAGCACAACCGGTGGAGCATTCTTCCTTGGTGGAAGACTAGTCTCATGGATGAGCAAAAATAAGAGTTGTATTTCCAAGTCTACATCTGAAGTGGAGTATGTGGCAACGTTTATGAACTGCACTCAAGAAATCTAGATGAAGCATGTATTGAATGGCTTCAAGGTGATCATATCTGAACTGGGGAGTATATTTTGTGACAACACAAGTACAATAAATATTTCCAAGAATTCGGTATTGCATGCTAGAACTAAGAAAATTGAGCTTAGGTATCATTTGTTCAGAGAAAAGGTTCAGAATAAAGAGGTTGTATTAGAACTTGTTTCCAGTAAGGAGCATCTAGCTGACATATTCACTAAGCCCTTACTAAAGACTACATTCACCTATTTGAAAGGTGAATTAGGGGTTTTTCCCCTTCATGAAGTTAATTAAAGATGTGTTCTCCACATCAATTAGGTACTACAGTGTCAAGATCTAGCAGGATTGATGTGTTGAAGGATGCTACTCCATAGGGGGAGCAACATAGTGGAGTTTGGAAGCTTGTGTCTCCACTTTGGCATTGCTGTCAAAGGGGGAGAAGATATCTGATGATGAAGATATATGGCAGAATGCATATTTGATGATGAATATAAATGGCAGAATGCACACTGACCAGTCCAGATGGTGGTGCTCATTTGAAATTGAATTGATATATGCTACTGAGCAATGATACACTGAGTATTGCCATCAATGCCAAAGGGGGAGATTGTTGGCATATGATGAAGCAATGTTCATGTATGTTGTCATTGATGTCAATACGTTCTCTACAAGGATGAAGATCAGAAGAAGTTGTTATTGATGTTTAAGAAAAAGGAACCGATATGAACTGGTATGTATGGTGACCGACAGTGGTAATGGACAACCAGATTGGAGTAGACCGGTATCAGGGTCCACTAAGTATGTCTATCGATTGATAATCTAGGGTTACTGATTTGGCTTATGCAGAGAAAACAAAGACGTGTCGTGACCTGCAAGGTAAAGAATAAAATATCATGTCAGACTGAATGTATTAATGTCCTACCTCGAGAGTGCGCATTTTTCCTATCTGGTATGTGAAGAGCTCAGGATGGGTCATTAATTTGAAGATGCAGAATGATTCATGATTTGATTTAGATAGTTTCCTGAAAAGCCTGAATGATGCCAGATGCAAAATGTTTCACGATCTGATTTAGATCGTATGCAATGGGTTTGAATGGTCAATATTGGACCGCTTGTAAGCAGATGGTCAGGATCGAACTGTCTTTGTAAAACTTAGGTGTAGGGTTTATGCTTTCGACCGAGTGATTGTCTATAAGGTTGATGTAGTTCAGATTTTGTATGCATTGGCAAATGTTGTGTGTGTGTGTCCACTTAATGGGAGATTGGATACTTGCCAAACCTGAGTGAGAGATCTACAGAGTGTGATTGCAAAAGAGAGGAGCTTAAAAGGATCTACCCTAGCAAGGTGTGCTATCTTTAGATTGGTGTTTTACTTGTTGTTTTCTAACCACTTCAGTAGATTATAAATCCCTTGACTGGGTAAGCTTTAGTAGGCTCTTTTTGTAATTCCTTTAACTAGGTGGCTCAAGTTTATTGAGTTAGTTAAATCCTCTAGCAAGGTAACTCCTAACAGGGTTTCAATCCTTAACTAGATTTTATAGCCATCCCTTAACCGGGTGATCCATAATAGGATCGGTTCCTAACAAAACCTTATTGTAAAGTCTTTAACCAGACTAGGCTCCTAACAAAGCGGACTTCAAGTGAGTTCAAAACAATCTTGTGGGTATTCATCCCCACTGTGGTTTTTCCCATTTGGGTTTCCACATGAAAAAATTGTGTCATGGGTTGTGTATTTTTCATGTGATGATTGAGCAGTCTTTGTTTAGTTGAATATGCATGCAAAGCTAATGGTGGTGGTATTACTAATATAAATTATGCATGATCAAGTCAGTAAAATTGCTATTTAGATTTGAGACTTGTTGTATGCTATTTGAAGTACTTCTATTTTACCGGTTTAGTTGTCTGAAGTATTTCTGTGTTTAACCGATATAGTCATGGTTAAGTTCAGTGGAGAAGACAACCGGTCAACATTGTTTTAATATGATAAGGTGAGGAGAAGTTTTTGTCTATACTGATTCACCCCCCTCTCAGTACCGATTAGGGTAGTAGTTGTTCATCATTATTCATCAAACTCAAGTCAAAAAGAAAATTATAGCACACCACACAAGACTAAGAGAAACAACCTTAACTAGAGATCCTAGTGTTTGCAACACACATTGTGATACCAGATGTAATGCCTGCCAAAATACCCTAGAGAAATTAACCAACTATCTAACCAAATAGAGAATTTTCTTTTGTATACTCTAGACCTATGTTGACACCTAACTACCATAGGACATGAAAAACCACAACTCCATAAAAGAGAAACCACATAGCAATGAACAAACTACATCACATGGCTAAATAAATGTAATAAACTCCCAGAGGCATAGTCAACAACCATGGCATAAGGATCATGGACACATGTAGGGAAGAGTGTCATCACATGCTACCCTCACAAAGAAGGGATACAAATAACATTCTCCTGATAGACATATGGAATCGTCTCAACCTTTAAGCAAGTCAAGGAAGTATTATTTAATGTCTCCACGGTCTTCCCAAGCTCATCCCGGGTCTCCACTTCAAGGGCTATGAGGTGGGGCACCAAAATCAATTTCATTATCTTAATTAAGTAAATCCTAATTACCCAACCCGCAAATTAACTATTATGGTTATCATTTGCAAATTAAAGTTAAACTCCCCATGTGGTTCCCTGACAGGTCTAGACCCTAAGCATCCTTACAAGGAACCTCTTAGAAGCCTATTGCTCATGACCCCGATCTACACATGCAAGAGCCAACTCCCCTAACCATGTTACAAGACCTTAGGGTAAACATAACAATAACATCAACAAGGAGGCTCAACCATAACCACCATAAAACATCCACATATACATATGCAATAAAGTCAATAGCTAAAATGTCATAATGCCAACATATAAAATAAGAGCCTCATCAATAATAAAAACATAAATAAACAAGACCAAGGCATAAATCCCTCTTGTTCAGCCATAAACAATAACCATCCTCAACAATGAGTCATGGCCATCTCACTGGAGCCATAAGCACAACAACCCTCTATGGAAATGAAATATACATCTTGCTGGAGCCAAATCAAAACAATCCTCATCAACAAGGCACAATCCATCTTTCTGGAGCTATAAACATAATAAAATATTCAAAACCAAACAATATCCAACTCAAAAAGTCACAAAGGAACCAACAATGACCTCTGGTACAAAGAACCGACTTAGAAAAATTATCTCAGATAGAAAGAAGACCATGAATAAAGAATCATGACAAATTAGCACATTTGTAAAGTAGAGCAACACATATGTTTACTAGAAGTGTGCATCTAAGACACAAAATAACACATATGAATGATTCTATAGCACATATATTGGGTTATGTAGCACCTTTACCAGACACAATGACACATATACATAGGGATTTAATTCATAAGGAATAAGAACTAGCACTTTCACAAGGAATAATAACATATTTAGATAAAAAACTTTACTGCATACATAGATTTGGTGTGTACGCTATAAGGTTTAGTGCACCTTGAGACAAAACTCATAAACTTAAAAAAAAAGAAGATAAAGATCGCGATCAAGTCCAGTAAATCAATAAGACCTCCAAACAACATTGGATTAACCAAATAAGAACGCATTGACATATATAAACCAAGGAATTCAAAAATAGCAAATGTTAGGCCAATACTAAAATGCCATACATATTGACACAAGTGCATCATCTGACTATACACAATGAGAATCCAATACAAATCCATACACAAAAACACAATAGACAATATAGCCATATAATACAATATCCTTAAATATTTTAATGATTAATAAACCATGCAAATAATTGAACATCAATATCAATTTTCCCAAAACTCGCAGACAATCTCTTTCAGAGGCACGATGCAAACATTCTTTCCAAAAGAAAATGCAAGAGAAGGTAAATCTCACCCGACCTGGAAATATAGAAGTTATGGAAAGATAAACTAAAGAAGAGCAATCCAATCCCAAAATCCAGCCAAATAAAATCAAGCTCTCAAGCAATCAAAATCTTCAACCATATATAAAATTCTCTGGAAAGCTCACCACAACAAAATACTCAGAAAGCCAATAAATAGAATTTCATTGAAAAAATATGCAATAATCTCCACAAATCAAGATAATCAAATAATATAATATTTCTTATCAACCATACCCAAATTTGAGGTAAGAAAATATAAAATAATGTTATTTAACTTACCCAAATCTCTTAACCAATAATAAAATAGAGTAGGTAGGAAAAATAATTAAATTAATAAATAAAAGGGGTGAATAGTAAAAATAAACCAAGTACCAAAAAATAAACAAACAAATAAATCATAAGCACAAATAAATAACCAATAAATAGATAAGCCAACAATAAATAAATAAATAAACAATAAACAAATAATCAAATGTACAGATAGATATAAATGCTCTAGCCAATATAATTTAAACTCAATACTATAAATATCTCCCACATATATATAAAATATAATAAATAAATAAATAAAACTGTTCAAGTCTGCAAATTTTCACGGGTTATGGAGGACAGTCATCGATTGGGTTCGTGGGCAGATGTTGCCTAGGAAGATCCGCTGCATACCCCTCAATGGGTTTTCACCGGAGGTCGATGGGAAGACAAATCTTGGCACAATACCAAAGTTGGGCGGAAGGGGTGGTATCGGCCTGTTTCATGATATTTTCAGGGTTTTTTTGGCAATCAGGGCATCTCCTCTCAGCGGCAATTTCCTACAAATTCACCCCATCGTTTGCACTCTCAGGGCATGCGGTCTCGCTAGCAGTACATTTCAAAGTCAAAACGGGGTCGTGTCTGGGGTGATAATCGTTCTTTTGCCCAGGTTGTGAATTCGGGAAATAGGGTTAGTCTGCCAGATGATTTATATTCTGTGAAACATTTGGAGAACACAGTAATCTCAAACCCTAAAACTACTTCCCAAGTGAAGTAAACGGTAAGTACTCCTTTGGAATCCATTATTTCTCCTTCTACCTAGGTGCTGATACCTTGTATTGATTTGGTAGGATCTCTAGTTGACAAGAAAGCACATTTTTTGCATTCGAATTCTGTTTTGGGGGAAATTTGGGGGGATCAATTGGGTTTGTGCAAACTTTATATTAAATTGCAAAAACGATGGAAAGATATGCATTATTTTCAATTAGTTTCGGCAAATTCCTTCATTATTGTTTTTGATTCACCTTTGATTTGCACTGAGGTTTTGGGTTCTGAACACCACTGGTTTGGAAAGCATTTATTGTCTATTTCAGTTTGGAAGCCATTTTTTGTGCCTACTTGGTCAAAAAAGAAACTAACTCCTTATTGGTATGGTTTACCAAGGATTCCCTTTGAATTTATGGATCCTGATGTTCTACAACAAATTGGGATTTTGTGGAGGGGGGAGGTTCTGGTAAAAATCTGTGTTTTGGTTAAACCTGGGAATGTGCATCCTTGTACATGCAATATCAATTCTCAGGAGGGGATTTGGCATCAAAATATTGAAAGGTTGGATTCTGAACTTCTTCAATCCCCTCTTCTCTTAGATGCTACGTTATTCATGGATTCTAAGAAACATTGTCCTATAGATGAGTCTATTTCTAGGTCTTCTCCTGCATTACTGCCTATGGGTCAGTCAGTTGCGGTTAATTTGTGTAATCCTCATAATAACCCTACTGAAAGGGCTTCTCATTTGCTCCCTGTTCAGCCAAGTATTCCACCAAATTCCAATATAGGGGTCCTAAGTTGTTTTTTCACCCTCGGAAATCTATCAATAATCTTGGTTTACCTTCTGCTTTTGACTGTGGGTTACATCAGAAATTGAAGCATGCTAATGTTTTGTCTTCCAACTTAAAGCCCTTGGATCCTCCTCAAAAGGATAATGGTAATGAATCTAATTTTAAGGCTCCTGCTATTGTAGCTCCACATGATTCGGCTTTAATTATTGAAATTCAGAATCTTGCTTCTTTTCCTTCCCATCAGGGTCAAGTTGTTTTAGATAAGGAAGTGAATTTGAGTTTTAATACGATGCCAGAAGTAATTGTGCCTGACATTGAAATGGTTGAACAAGTAAATGATCTATTTATTAAACATGCCCCTTAGTCAGTAGGGGAGGTTGCATATAGAGTTATCTGTGCAATTGATAGTGATTTAGGTGGGATTAATTCTTCCCTTCCTATTAATATAACAACTAACCCTTTTGAGATGGTGGCTTCTAAGGATTTGGGGTCTGCCAAGCTAGATGATTTAGCTTCTCCAAAATCTGTTAAGACCTTGCCAATTGTTCAAACTTATTTTCTCTTAACTCCACTTGTTGGCTCTCCTAGATGAGGTAGACCCCCTAAGAAATCTCAAACTCAAATGGAAATTGATGTAGGGATACAAAAGAATTTGTCCCTTTCTCCTGGTATTGGTCAGGGGAGAAAGTCTTTTTCCTTAGGAAGACCTAAAAAGTCTAGCTCGACTCCATTAAAGGGGAAAAAGAAAAAGGGGAAGCATCTGGTGACTAGTCCTCCAGTGACTAGGTCAGGGGCTGTTAAGAGAAATCTACAAAGTTGCTTTGGTAATATCAATAAAGCTCTGGATGTTGAGAAGAAGGGAGCTTCGGCCTCCCCTCGAGGACAATGAAGATTATCTCTTGGAATGTTAGGGGCTTAAATGCCCCTAAAAAGAGATGCTTGATTAAATCCTAGATGGATTTAATTAAGTGTGATATCTTTATGTTGCAGGAGACTAAATTATCACAGGCCTCCGCTGATGTGATTTTTTCATCTTGGAAAAGGTGGAACTTTGTTTTTTTCTATGGAATAATTTCAGTATAGATGTGCAGTTAGTAACTTCGGCTGCAAATTGGATGTTAGTTTTGGTTATTAGTAATATTTCTAAGGTTAAGATTTGGTTATTGAATGTTTATGCTCCTTCTACGATTCAAGCTAAATCTAAGTTATGGTGTGATTTGAAAAGGATTGCTTCTCCCTTGAGGCAAGGGTCCCTAGTCATATTTGGGGCATACTTTAATGCAATCATAGACTCGAGTGAGAAAAGTGGAGGTATTTTACCGTCTAAAAGAACTATGGTAGATTTTGGGAATTTTATTTTCGAAATGGGTCTTTTTGTTTGTAAGTCTCAAAATGGGGATTTTACTTGGACGAATATGAGAAGGGATTTTTCTCAAATAGCAGAAAGGCTAGATCATTTCCTGCTTTTAGAAACATGGTTACAATTAGATTTTGAGTTTTTTTCCTCTATTTTGCCTCTGACAGGTTCTGATCATTTTCCGATTTCATTAACTATTTTGGAGGTCATTCCTAGTGTTGAGTCCTCTTTTAAATTTGAACCCATGTGGTTCAGGGATTCTTCCTTCTTACCCCTCCTTAGGAAATGGTGGGACTCTGCTCTTTCTATCCAGGGTCTCGAATGTTTTAGATTGTCAAGAAGCTTAGCTTTTTGAAGTTGAACATTGGAGAGTGGAATTCTTCGCATTTCAAGAATATTTTTCATGAGAAACAAAGAATTCAAGATATGATTGAATTCTTAAATAGGCATGTACTTGTCCATGGTATGGTTCCACATGTTTGATCAATTAAAATCTCTAAAATCAAAACTAGAGGAAGTCTTAGCTAGAGAAGAAACATATTGGAGGCAAAAATCTAGAGAGGTTTGGCTTTCAGATGGGGATAGAAATACAAAGTTCTTTCACTCTTCCACCAAGTTAAAAAGAAGCAAAAATAGGATATATTGTATAGAGGATCCCAATGAGAATTTTCTTACTGAATCAGAGGACATTTCCTTAGAGGCAGTTAAATTTTTTAAATCATTACTGTCCTCGAAGGGTGGTAATTGTTTGAATGATTTTATTTCTGATATTCCCTCCTTAGTGTCTCTTGAGGATAATAGGATGTTGGTGTCTCCTTTCTCACTAGAAGAAGTCAAATGTGCGGTTTTTGATATGAATCCTGACAAGGCCTCGGGGCCGGATGGGTTTACCCCTTTATTCTTTCAGAAGTGTTGGGACTTTGTGGAAAAGATGTCCTCTTGGCTCTTGAAGAGGCTAGGAGAAATAGGTCAATTTTAAAAGAACTTAATACTACATTGATTGCTATTATCCCTAAAAAATATGCCACTAAGACCTTTGCTGATTTTCGTCCTATTGATTTATGCAACATTATGTATAAAATCCTTACTAAGGCAATTTCCCTTCATTTGGCAAATTTTTTTCCCAAAATTATCTCCTTAGAGAAAGGTGGTTTTGTGCTCTGTAGGGAAACACTGAAGGGAGCTATTGTGGCTCATGAAGTGATACATTCTGTCTCTATTCAGAGGTTCCTGACCATGATTCTCAAATTGGATATGATGAAGGCCTATGATAGGGTTGAATGGGGGGCTTTAGGTCTTGTTCTTCTCAAGTTAGGTTTCTCCAAGGCTTGGGTCAAATGGATCAATGCTTGCATTTCTTCAGCAAGATTCTCGGTTTTAATCAATGGTTATCCTTGTGGTTTTTTCTCTTCTTCTAGAGGACTGAGGCAGGGGTCCTATGTCCCCTTTCCTGTTTATGCTTTTAGTTGAGTCCTTTAGCTGGGCAATTAAGGCTGCAAAGTTAAAAGGACTTTGGAAGGGGATTGGGATCCCTGGGGTTCCCATCTCTATCTCACATTGTTTATTTGTAGATGATAATCTGCTTTTTGGTTAGGCTTCTTTGAGGGAGGCAAATACTATAAATGGAATTATTCAAAAGTATGCAACTTTTTCAGGGCAAAAAGTGAATATTGAGAAGTCAAAAATATTCTTCCTTAATACATCATAGTTAGTTCAACATAGATTGTAGTCCTTTTGGGGTTTTGAACCTAGTATCCTTCCTTGTAAGTATCTTGGTATACTGTTCTTCATCAATCAAGACAAACTAACATTTTGGGATAAGCTTATTTCTGTTATTTCAAGGAGGATTTTATCTTGGAGCCACAAATGGTTAAGCATTGGAGGGAAAATTGTTCTGATCAAATTTGTGTTGAATGCAGTCCCTATTTACCTTATGTCAGTTTTAAAAGCCCCTAAATTGGTGATTGTGAGCTTACAAGACACTCTTAGGTTCTTTCTCTGGAGTAGTAATAAAGATGGAAGGAAAAAACTACCTCTCGTAGCTTGGGATAAAGTCTGTTTGCCTAAGGATCTGGGGGGTATAGGTATTAGGAACTTGGAAAAATAGAATCTGGCTCTTGGAGATAAATTGGTCTGGAAGTTGTATGAGCATTTTGATTCTCTTTGGGCACAAATTATGTTTGCAAAGTATTTGAATAATGGGCCTAGGGAGTATATTTTTCAAATTTCAAACTTACCTTCAGGTTTGGTAATGTGGAACTTTATTTGCAAATGTAGGAATGTCATATTGCCACATCTTTCTTTGATTGTTCATAATGGGAAGAAAGTTAGATTTTGGGATGAGGTGTGGAATGGTCACACTCCTCTAAGAAATATAAGGGATTGGTCCCCTTTGATATCTACCCTTTCTTCCCTTTGGGGGGTCTTCGTAGCAGATTACTTTGAGGTAATTCATAGTGGAAATCTTAAGATGGCTAAGTGGAAATCCATTGAGTTCTTGGATGTTGATCATGATCTCAAAATGCATTATGCAAAGGTTTTGGGAGAAAGAATGATTATCCTATCTGAGTCCGAAGATGAACTCATTTGGATAAGGAATATCTTGGGCAAATATATGGTTAAAGATGGATATAATTCTCTTGTGTCTGTTAAAGACTCACCCTCTTGGCCATATAAGCTTTTTTGGCATTCAACCTATCTACCAAAAGCTGGGGCTTTTGCTTGGTTAGCAGTTCATGACAGGGTTCTTACAGGCATGCGCTTGGATAGACTTGGTATCACTAATGTTTTTCCTTGTGTCTTATGCAATAAAAATTTGGAATCCTCCTCCCATCTTTTCCTTCACTGTGATTTTACATTTCAATGTTGGTAGTGGCTATTTGATAAATTGAATTTGACTTTTGTTATAGGGAAAGATCTTATATCTCACTTTAGAGCTTGGCCTTTTCTGTTTGCTTCATCTTTCTATGCTTGTCTTTGGATTGTTTCTCCATCTATTTTAATCTGGAATGTTTGGTTAGAAAGGAATAATAGGATCTTTAAAAAAAATGGATCTTCTCTTGAGGAGATCTTAATGAAAATTGAATCTTCTATTTCAGAAGTTGTCTTGTCTTATATCTACAAGAACTTAGAAAATATTTCTTCTTTCTCGCACTAGGATAGTAGGGTGTCTAGGGTCTGGAAGTTGCTATCTATCTTGCCTTCTCATGGATCAATTTTGAAAAAGAATGATGCTTTAACCAAGAGAAATGCGGCTATATGGAAGCCTCCTCCTCATGGGCATTTTAAATTGAATTTTGATGGTGCTTCTCGCGGAAATCCCGATTTGGTAGGAATAGGTATGGTGATTTTTGACCACCATGCTAAATTCATCTAGGCTAGATGTCATGCTTTTGGACATAAGACTAATAATTTTGCAGAGTTTAATGTCTTGTCTCTGGGCTTGGATATGGCTATATCCTTGGGAATTAAGGATCTTGTAATTAAAGGGGATGTGATGGTAACCATACAATGTGTTATGAAGAAGAAATCTAACTGTTGGGAATTACAATATGTTCTGGATTTAATTTTACAACAATTGGCGTTTTTTGATTCTTTCTTGATTTCTCATTGTTTCAGAGAAATTAATAGAATTGTGGATTTTTTGGCAAATTTAGCTATAGACACTAATGCCAATTCGCGTAATGTAAGCATGGAAGAGATTCCGGCTTCACCTTTGAAATATCTGCAATAAGTCTTTGGGTTCTTCCTGAATATGGACATCATAAAAATTTTATTGCCCTTCTTCCTTGAGAGGTAGGCATGTTTGATGTATATGTACAGGTGGTAAGGATGCTTTGTAGGTAAGAATTTCTTTTTGGCTATAAAGTATGGTTATGATCTGGAATAGGTAGCAAGGGTGGGTATATTTTATGGTCTTAAGGTGGCACCCTGTCAACAATTATGTTTTGGCTTGTTTACTTGCTCTTCTCTCACACAAGTGCTTACAAGTGTTTATTGTATTGTGATGTACGTAGGGAATGTGCTTTTGTTGCATTTGGACATGATGATATTGTGTTATCATTGATGTCAATATGTTGAAGAGTAAACAGGTTTATTGAAGTTTAACAACTGGCAAAGTGAACCGGTATGCTGTTGAGACCCGGTATATGTGAAAAAGTGAACCAGTATGTTTGCTCAAGTGAACTAGTATATTGAAAGGTGAACCGGTATATGGAATGTTTTCTATCAAGGTTTAATATGGTATGACTACCAATTGGTAGTCTCAGCTTCAGGGTTTCCGGTTGAAGTGTTTCGAGCCTATGTGATTCAACCGATGGCATTGTGTGATGAGTTAGCAGTGTAATGGAGATCAGATCATGTTTCCATGTCAGCCTCATGTGCGTGAAAGATCTTGCATGAAGGAGATTTATCCTATCTACCTTGGGAATGTGTGAAGCCTCTGCAAATGGTGGAGAACGCGTGATGGGTTATCGCCTCCATGAAGTAGTGAAGAATGAATGATGGAGAATGTCTTGACATCTATTCAAGACTGTTGTATTCAAATGCAAAGTGTTCAATGGTTAGGATAGAACTGACTAAATTGCTCAACCTAAATGTTTAGGGTTTAGGGTTTATGTTACCAACCTATCTGTTTCCTATAAGGTCGATGATGTGTTTCATGTTGAAGTTGTTGGCAAATGTTGTGTGTGTATCTAAGTGCAGAGATACGTGATTCTTTCCAGACCAGATAAGAGGGTTGATACCTACAGAGTGTGTATACATAAGAAAGGAACTAAAGCGGATCTTCATTGGCATTGAGTGCTATTACCAGATCATTGCAATACCTATTGATCTCTAACCACTTCAACAGTTGGAAAATCCCTTAACAGGGTAGCTTTAACCATCTTGCTGCAAATCCTTTAACAAGGTGACTCAAAGCCATTGGGTTCATGAAATCCTTTAACAAGGTAACCTCTAACAGGGTTTAACCCTTAATTGGGTATTCTAGCCATCCCTTAACCGGGTGATCCCTAACAGGATCGGTTCCTAACAAAACTTGTTGTAACAGTCTTTAACTAGACTAGGCTCCTAACAAAGTGGACATCTAAAGAGTTCAAGAACAACTTGTGGGTATTCATCCCCATCGTGGTTTTTCCCAATTGGGTTTCCACGTGAAAAATATGTGTGTCATATGTGATGTCTTTTTCATGTGATGCTTTGTTGTTTTCTGTCAAGTGGTGAATCATGTTGATCTAGCATGTTATTATATTTTTGATGATAGATTACCTATTTATGCACACAGATAATGTGGGAATGAGGGTGTAGGTTGTATGGAAAGATAAGTGATTCCAGTTTATATCTTTCACAATCTCATTGTGCTTAACCGGTAGTAATCTGATTTATGATCGGTGTTAGTGATTGCTAGTCAAGTTCACTGTTTGCAGTCAAACCAGTTCAGGAAAAGTTCTTGTGCCTATACTGATTCACCCCCCTCTCAGTACAGGTTTGGTACTCACTATTCATCATTAAGTTATCGATTGGTATCAGAGCATCCTCTAGGTCCTCTGTGTTGTAAGCTTAACCGCTTGAGGGAAAGATCCTATTGTAATGATGAAGAGGGAAGGTCCAAAGTTCAATAGAGATAATTTAAAAATATGGAAGGACAGAATGAAGATATACATCAGAAGCATGGGTGCTCAACACTGGAGCTATGTTGAGAATGCTTATGTTATTCCTACCGGGACTCTCACCAATGATCAAAAGAGAGAAATCTAGGAGAATGGGCAAGTCGTGGAAGCCCTAATCAGCAGCTTATCTGACATTGAGTTTATTGATGTCTAGGATAAAGAAAATCCCAAAGAAGTATGGGATACTCTTTGAGAATATCTATGGCAGTGATGAGCATGTAAAACAAGCTAAGGAAGAAAGCCTTAGGGGAAAGTTTGAAGACATGTAGATGGTTGAAGGAGAGACCATTCAACAATATGGAATAAGAATCAAAACTGTTGTTGGAGATATCAAGAGCGCAAGAGGAAAAATTGATGATTCTACTATTGTTAGAAAAGTCTTGAGATCCTTATTACTAGTCTATACAATAAGGGTTGCTGCTATTTAGAAGTTGAGGTCAATAGACAAGACTAAGGTATCCCTAGACTCCATCATTGAAAAGTTGATAGCCTATGAGCTATATAGTTTTGATGGCAGTATTCAAAAGACTAAATCAACTTTTAGAGCATCTGCTGCACCATCTAGAAAAGGAAAAGAAGCAAGCACCAACGGTGAACCAAGACAGAGCAGAGAAATGGATGATGAGGAGATCCTGATGGAATTTGAAGCTCTTCTTGCCAAGAGACTTCCTAAGGGAATCGGTAAATACAGAGGTAAGCTCCCTTTGAAATGCTTTTATTATAACCAGATAGGACACATTGCTGTAAACTATCCTAATGGTGATAACAAGGACAAACCGAAAAGGTTCAAGAAGTTCAAAGGAGGAAACCAAAGAAACTATTTTGTAGCATTTGATGAAGGTGTCACTGATGAGGAATCTAAAGATGAAGAAAATGAAGATATTGTGTTTGTTGCAGTCAAAGAAGATGTGTTAGACAAGAAGGCTCTTGTCTCCCACTTTGATAATTACAATGAGTGGATTATTGATAGTGGCTATTCTCACCACATGAATGGTGACCAGAGCAAGTTTCTATCTCTGGAAGAGTACGATGGTGGTGTGGTTTGTTTTGGTAATGATGCACCATGTATGGTCAAAGGCAAAGGGTCCATCTCTCTGAATGGAAAAGAAATGCTGACAATGTGTATTGGGTGGAAGGTCTCAGACACAACCTATTGAGTGTTTCCCAATTGAATGATAGTGGACTCACTTTGGAATTCAAAAATGGAGTGTGCAAAATCAAAGGAAAGAATGGTGAACTAATGGCCACTGGTATGCAGACCAAAGGTAACCTATTTCAGTTGAATGCTAATATAAGTACATGTCTTATGGCTGAATTTGATGATAGCTGGATATGGCATAGGAGATGCTGCCATGTAAACTTTGATAACATAGTGAAGGCCAATAAGATTAAGGCAGTTAGAGGACTACCAGTGCTGAGCAAATTGGAAAATCCTCTGTGCAGAGAGTGTCAACTAGGGAAAATGTCTTCCTCAACCTTCAAAGGTAAATCTTTCACTGCAAACAATTTACTTGATCTTGTGCATACTGATTTGTGTGGTCCTATGAAAACCAAGAGTGTGCAGGGAGATAGGTATTTTATGATTCTTACAGACGATTGCTCAAGAATGATGTGGGTCACATTCTTGAAGGATAAGTCTGAAGCCTTTGGAAATTTTGAAGCTTTTAGAGAACTGGTAGAAAAGGAAAGTGGTAGAAGAATCAAATGCCTAAGAACTAATCAAGGAGGGGAATTCACTTCCAGTGAATTCAACAAATATTGTGAAGAGAATAGCATCAAGAGGCAACTGTCTGCCCCCTGGAATCCACAATAGAATGGCTTAGCAGAAAGAAACAACCGAACTGTGGTTGAAATGGCCAGAACTATGTTGATCCAAGGAAAGGTTGCTCACACCTTTTGGAGAGAAGCGGTGAGTACTACAGTCTACACAATGAACTGGGTACTCATCAAGAAAGGAAAGGATAAGACTCCTTATGAGTACTGGGCCGATAAGACACCAGTGGTAAGCTACTTTAGAGTATTTGGTAGCAAATGTTATATCAAGAGAAGTGAACATCTGAGTAAGTTCGATGCAAAATGTGATGAGGGAATATTCCTAGGATACTCCACCAAGAGTAAAGCTCTCAAATGTTTCAATAGTAGGACTCAGAGAATCATTGAAAGCATCAATGTTAGGATTGATGAAAACTCTGAGAAACCTGAGGAAACCGACAGTGAGCATGTAGGAGATGAACTGATAGTAACCTTCTAGGAATCGGTTGCAAATATGCCCAGTACCAGTAACTGTGGTCCTACACCGGTAGATGTTGATGCTGATGAAGATGAGGATGAAGAAGAAAAGCAAGAGGAATCTGTTAAGAATATACCTAGGTATGTCAAACTCAATCATGATCCAAAGTAGATCATAGGAGACAAAGATGCAGAAATTCTTACAAGAAGAAAGGTCAAAGAAAGCTCATGTATGATCTCTAAATTTGAGCCTAAATCATTCAAAGAGGCACATAAAGATGAAGACTGGATCAAAGAAATGGAAGAAGAACTTGACCAGATAGAGAAGAATGGTACATGGTCTTTGGTACCCAGACTGGAGCATAAAAATGTCATTGGAACCGAATGGGTCTTGAGAAATAAGCTGAATGAGGATAGCACAGTGGTAAGGAACAAGGTCAAACTAGTGTGTAAAGGATATGCCCAAGAAGAAGGGGAAGACTATGGATAAACCTTTTCTCCAGTAGCAAGATCGGAAGGAGTTTGTATGCTTCTTGCATATACAACTTTTAAAGGATTCAAGGTATACCAAATGGATGTAAAATCTGCATTCCTAAATGGAATACTTGAAGAGGAGGTATATATAGAGCAACCAGATGGGTTTGCCCTATCAAAAGATAGTGACATGGTGTGTAGGCTACATAAAGCCTTGTATGGATTGAAGCAGGCACCTAGAGCATGGTATGAACGCTTGCACTCCCATCTTGTAAAGATTGTATTTGAAAGAACAAGTGAAGACAATAATATCTACTTGAAATCAGAAGAAGACCATATTCTAATCTGTGAAGTATTTGTTGATGACAATCTTTGGAGGAGATGACAAGATGAGTCATGACTTTGTAGATGAGATGAAAAAGGAGTTTGAGATGTCACTCATAGGGGAGATTAAGTTCTTCATTGGACTACAGATTCATCAAATGAAAGATGGAATCTTTATTACTCAGTCCAAGTATGTCAAAGAGGTGTTGAAGACCTTTGGCATGAAAGACAACAAACCGGTTGGTACACCAATGGTGACTGGTTGCAAACTATCAAAAGAGGATGACTCATCATTGGTAAATGAGAAGGATTACCGATCAATGATTGGTAAGTTGCATTATGTAGTGCATAGCAGATCGAACATTGCACATGCAGTGTGGATTACCGCTCAGTTCTAGAAAAGCCCAAGAGAATCCCACTTGGTAGCAGTCAAGTAGATTCTTAGATATCTGAAGGGAACTATTGACTATGGATTATGGTATCCATATAATAATGATTCAACTTGAAAGTGTTCACAGATGCTGACTAGGCTGGTAATGTGGATGACCAGAAGAGCATAACCGGTGGTGCATTCTTTCTCGGTGGTAGACTGGTCTCATGGATGAGTAAAAAGCAGAGTTGTATCTCTCAGTCTACAACAGAAGCAGAGTATGTTGCAGCTTTTATGAATTGCACCTAGACTATTTGGATGAAGGATGTATTGAATGGCTTCAAAGTTCCTGTATCTGAACCGGTAAGTATATTTTGTGACAATACTAGTGCAATTAACATCTCCAAGAATCTGGTTTTGCATGCTAGAACTAAGCACTTTGAACTCAAGTATCATTTCTTGAGGGAAATGGTTCATAACAAAGAGGTGGTATTGGAACATGT
Source organism: Cryptomeria japonica (assembly GCF_030272615.1). Taxonomy (NCBI): domain Eukaryota; kingdom Viridiplantae; phylum Streptophyta; class Pinopsida; order Cupressales; family Cupressaceae; genus Cryptomeria; species Cryptomeria japonica. The sequence continues at coordinate 48,294,805 of NC_081408.1, read as the reverse complement.
TTCTAGTAAGGAGCAGTTAGTGGACATATTCACCAAGCCTCTACCAAAGGCTACATTTACCTATCTGAGAGGTGAACTAGGGGTGCTGCCCCTTCAAGAGGTAAACTAAAGCTTAGTGCTCCACATCAGTTAGTTCGTACTTTGCTATATCTTTTTAGGATTGATGTTTTAAAGGATGCTACTCCTCGGGGGGAGTAGCATAGTGGAATAGGGAAACTTGTGCCTCCACTTTGGCAATATTGTCAAAGGGGGAGAAGATGTGAAGTGAAGAAGATATCTGCAGTATTAAGGAGAAGATGTGATGCAGAAAGAGATATAGCTTTGTATATTTCCATCAATGCCAAAGGGGGAGATTGTTGGCATATGTGCAGAGTATGTTGACATGATGATATTGTGTTTTCATTGATGTCAATATTCTAAAGAGTGAACCGGTAATATGCTGAAGAGTGAACTGGTTTATTGAAGTTTAACAACTGGCAAAGTGAACCGGTATGCTGTTGAGAACTGGTATATGTGAAACAGTGAACTGGTATGTTTGTTCAAGTGAACCGGTATATTGAAAGGTGAACCGGTATATGGAATGTTTTCTATCAAGGTTTAATATGGTATGACTATCGGTTGGTAGTCTCAGCTTCAGGGTTTCTAGTTGAAGTGTTTCGAGCCTGTGTGATTCCACTGATGGCATTGTGTGATGAGTTAGCAGTGTAATGGAGATCAGATCGTGTTGCCACGTCAGCCTCGTGCGTGTGAAAGATCTTGCATGAAGGAGATTGATCCTATCTACCTCGGGAATGTGTGAAGCCTCTGTAAACAGTGGAGAATGCATGATGGGTTATCGCCTCCATGAAGCAGTGAAGAACGAATGATGGAGAATGTCTTGAGATCTGTTCAAGACCATTGTATTCAAATGCAAAGTGTTCAATGTTCAGTATTGAATTGACTGAATTGCTCAACCTAAATGTTTAGGGTTTATGCTACCGACCTATCAATTTCTTATAAAATCGATGATGTGTTTCATGTTGAATTTGTTGGTAAATGTTGTGTGTGTATCTAAGTGCAAAGATACGTGATTCTTGCCAGACTAGATAAGAGGGTTGATACCTGCAGAGTGTGTATGCAAAAGAAAGGAACTAAAGCGGATCTGCATTGGCATTGAGTGCTATTACCAGATCATTGTAATACCTATTGATCTCTAACCACTTCAACATTTGGAAAATCCCTTAACAGGGTAGCTTTAACTAGCTTGTTGTAAATCCTTTAACAGGGTGACTCAAAGCCATTGGGTTCATGAAATCCTCTAACAAGGTAACCTCTAATAAGGTTTAACCCTTAACCGGGTGATCCCTAACAGGATCGGTTCCTAACAAAACCTGTTGTAATAGTCTTTAACCGGACTAGGCTCCTAATAGAGTGGACTTCTAAAGAGTTCAAGAACAACTTGTGGGTATTCATCCCCACCGTGGTTTTTCCCAGTTGGTTTTCCACATGAAAAATATGTGTGTCATATGTGATGTCTTTTTCATGTGATGCTTTGTTGTTTTCTGTCAAGCGGTGAATCATGTTGATCTAGCATGTTATTATATTTTTGATGATAGATTACCTATTTATGCACAAGGATAATGTGGGAATGAGGGTGTAGGTTGTATGGAAAGATAAGTGTTTCCAATTTATATCTTTCACAATCTCATTGTGCTTAACCGATAGTAATCTGATTTATGACCGTTGTTAGTGATTTCTAGTCAAGTTCACTATTTGCAGTCAAACCGGTTCAGGAAAAGTTCTTGTGCTAGTATTGATTCACCCCCCCCCCCTCTCAGTACCAATTTGGTACTCACTGTTCATCATTAAGTTATCACATGTTTGGGTAAGCATTTTGTTATGTGGCATTTAATGGGATATGAAGTACTGCTTTTTTCCGCCGCCACCATCGTGATAAGTTCTTCATTTATGATGTATCTCGCATGAGCTTTAATCTTGCTTAAATGCCTTCACTTGTAATTATGAAGCAGTGTGATTATTCTTGCTCACATTTTTGGTGGCTGTTGTCTTTAAAAGTGGATAACATTTCTCAATCCAGCAGTAAACTTTGTATCGGTCTTGTTGGGTTTTTTCATATGTCGAGTGTTATTTTTGAATGCTAGCTTGAGGAATATAATGAGGTTTCGGGCAATAATTTTGAGATGCTTGGAAAGGTGTTTCGTTTTCTTACTCCTCAGGTGGATTTTGAGGTTCGTAGGTTGGTGGGTACTCTCTAGTTGCAGTCTAGTTCTTCTTTTTCTGGCTCTGAGATTTTGTCTCAATTTCTTATTGTTTGCCATGAAATTTTGCTTGATGAAGGTTTACTCCAACTCTAGGTTAATGTGTTCATTCCTCCCTCGATTTTGTCCCGGGAGCTTGTTAGGTCTCCATTGGATAATTATCATTTTGAGCTAGGCTCTTTTTATGATGGGGGTTTTCTTCCTCATTCTGATCTGTTGGATAATGGGAGGTGTGGGGAATTATTGTTTGAGTTGAGAATGGGTTTATTTTGTGATAGATTGGGGGATACTTTGAAATCATTTGAAACCTTGCTAGATTGGGTTCCTTCACAATTTGTGGATAAGACATTGGTTGTGCCTATGGGTTTACATTCTCTGCTCTCTTTTGGTTTCTTGGCTTCAGTTCCTCCACGACTGGAATTTCCCTTGCAAATTATTCCTCCTTCAAGAATGGATAGAGAGCCTCCTGTTGAGAGCTCAAGTTCTTGGTTTTAGATTTAACTACTTTATGCAGGTATCTATTGGTTGATATCTTTTTTATGCAGGTTTTTTGTACTATTGATATGCTCGAATTTTTGGCGAGTTTGGGAAGCTTTGATGCTATGATTCTACTTCTATAGATCATATCTCATGGGTTGGGTGGTTCTCTCTCATTTTTTGATGGTCGTATGGACCATTATATCTATATCTTTGAAAGCCATGTAATGGGAGGGTGATTACAATCAAATATGTAATTGGGATTATCGGGTTTTTACTTTTTTGCATTTTTTGGCCACAACCGGAGGTTTTCTTGCAGGTTCTTTCCTGCTGGTATGCCCTTTGAACCCGTTGTATTCAAAATTCAATATTAATAAAATATAGTTTAGTGGCTTGCCCACTTTTATCAATAATAATAATAACAATAAATAAATAAATAATCTTTCATGCGTAATTATAAATGCCAAATATTATGATCCACAAAATAACATTAATAAATAATAACCCTCAATAATTAAATTATAAAATAATATCTAAATATTAATGTCATCCATTAATTTAATTTAATATTTAATAAACTATATGAACCAATTAATGATTAATTAATAAATAATCACAAAATAGATGAAAGAAGAATAAAGTGATCAATACAAGCTTCTTCAACTATCTTAGGTTCAGTTTTAGAAAGGAAACACAAAAGAACTTGTTCTTCAACAACTTTGCTTCTTGTTATAATGCCTCTATTCTTATCTCCTATGATTTGATTCTTAGAATGTTTTTTTTTGTACATATATCAGGCTTCTGCATACAGTTACCAAAGTAACCCAAGTTTCTTTCTACTTGCATTCGTCTTTGTTCTTTTTCATTTCTTCATCAGATTCATATCCTACTTGAATACTAGTTTCTTTGGAAATGTTCTCAGCAACCTTCAGATTTGCAATTTCAATAATTTATTCAGTTTCTTGTTATAACACATGTAAGCTTTTCTCTTAGTAGAATAACCAAGAAATATACCTTCATCAACCCTGCTATCAAAATTTCCAATATTTCCTTCATCTCTCCAGATATAGCATCTACTTCCAAAAACTTTGAAATTTTTTATAGATGTAATTCTTCCATGCCATAACTCATATGATTTATTTCCATACTTCTTCCTGAATAGAACTTTATTAAGAGTGTAAACTGCAGTGTGTATTACTTCTCTCTAGTAAACTTTTGACAAATCTTCTTTTTTGATCATAGTTCTTGTTGCCTCTTGAATAGTCCTGTTCATTCTTGCAACTACACTATTTTGCTGAGGTGTCGTAGGAGCAAATAAATGTCTTCTAATTCCATATTTATCATAGAAAGTATCAAACTCATTAGAAATAAACTCACCTACTTTGTCAGATCTCAAGCACTTATTTCTTTTGTCGACTTCATTTTCAACTTTAGCTTTGAGTATCTTAAATTTTTCTAATGCTTCTGACATTTCTCTTAGAAATACAACTCAAGTCATTTTTGAATGATCATAAATTAAAAGCATAAAATACCCCTCACCTTATAAACTCCTTGTTTTAGTTGGACCGCATAGGTTGGTGTGTACCAAAAAAATAATCTAGTAGAAGATTGTTCCTTTCCTCTGAACATTTCTTTTGTCTTCTTTCCCACTTGGCATTCTTTGTAAATATCGTTATCCAGCTTACTTAGTCTTGACAAATCTCTTATAGGTCTTATCATATAAATCTTTACCAAATTATTAAAATATATGACACATCCTCTGGTGCCATAACCAACTTTCACTTATTTGAGATATTATGCAATGTCTCGTAGTAGCTTCCAACTGATACATATTTCCACTTGTCCTCCCCCCTACAACAATTAACAATTTTGATTCTCTTCCATATCTTACAACTATCATCCTGAAAGACAACATTGTACCCATTTTTGTACATTTGCACAACACTCAAGAGATTATGATGTAATATTTTCACATAGTAAACATTGTCAGTGTTATGCTTTCCATCAAAATTAATAGAACCAATTCCAACAATATGAGTAGTCTGATTATCTCCAAATCTAATAGAACCACCATCATACTTTTCAGTCTTTAGAAACTTACTTTTGTCATTGGTCATGTGATTTGAACATCCACTATCAATCAACCATTCTTTTTTATCTCTTCTAAGATGCAATGTTGAGGCAACTATTTCAATAATCTTAGGATTATTGCTAGTTTTAGGTCTATATTTTTCTATTAAAAACAAATAGTAATCATCCTCATAATTTGACTCATCATTTGAAATACATGCATCATCTCTAACATAGTAGGCTTTCTTCTTGAAATTTCCCTTATTTCCTTAAACATTTGTTTTGATCCTCTTTCTGGACATCTAGATGCATAATGACCAATATTTCCACACTTAAAACATTTAAGAGGTAACATACCTTTATATTTGTATGTTCCTCTCTTCATCTTTCTTACAAAGTTTTCTTCCATTTCATTCAAGCTCTCCTCATCATCTGAATCTTCATCTATAGATTTTGATGCTTTAAAGGTTGTTTCTAATTTTGTTTTGTCTTTGTCAAACTTCATCATCTCAAATGCAATCAAGGTGTCAAACAACTAATCTCTAGTGAATATTGATGAATCATAGGGTTCCTCAATAGCTGAAATCTTGTCACTATAACACTTTGGTAAAGTCCTTGTGATCTTTTGCATCACATCCTTCTCATCCAAGATGCTACCTAGATCTCTGATCTCATTCACAACACTGCCAACCTTCTTAAAGTAGCTTGATACACCTTCACCTTCTTCCATTCTCAAATTATCATATCTTCCTTTAGTAGTCTACATCTTCTATAGTTTGACTCTTTCATTTCCTTCATAGATATTTTTCTATCTTTCCCAAACTTCATAAGTAGTATCTAATGCAACAACCTTTGCCAATTCAATTTTGGATAGAGAATTAAAGACAACATACCTTGCTCAATTATTTTATTCATAAGATTTAATCTCATTTGGGATAGTAGGTCCATTTCCCAGCTACACATACTTGGTCTCCATAGCTTTCCAAGTCTTGTAACTCTGAGAAATCAGATATCCTTGCATCTTTCCTCTTTAGAAGCTATAGTAAGATCCCTCAAAAGTAGGAATATTCAATTTATGTGCCATCAAATCTCCTTGATCAGTTAATCTCACTTTCTAGGAACCAAAGATATGATACCAATTGTTGAATATCCTGGACAAATGACATTGGGGTGAATCAGTTGTTAATTAAAAAGAATTTATTTAATCCTTAAAAATAGATTTGGTAACCATGACTAAGATAACAAAACCATAAATAGAGATAAACATGTAAAGGCATACACATGAAACATCAGATATGGCATGGAAAACCCAAGAAGGGAAAAACTACAGAGAAGGGCGGCTCACCAGTTAAGGTGATTTTTACAAGAGTGGCTCATTTCCAGAATGATCACTGTAGGTAGGCTCACTGCACAACTAAAACTGCTAAAAAAGAAGGAGGGCTCACTACCAAGAAAAAGAAAGAATTCACCACTAAGGCACAACTGCCACATAGTTGCAATGTTGGAAGAAACCTTAGGCTCACTGCCACCAATACCAAATGGCATCATATCATAACCATACTAATCAACCACTTCACATTAATAGGGATAGATCTTTTCTTTGAATTCCTTACAAACATACTTTATTTATATTGATCTCTTGAAATAGAATTACCAAGTTGGCCAAAGAGATAATGAAACACAAATCAAAATAAGTCATCACTAAGAATTTTTGCGGTAGATGGGAATGAGAAGTGGACCATAATACAACACATTATCAATCAAATCAACATGTTATCCAAGTACCACAATCATCTAAGCAAAAACATAGATCATTCAAGGTCAATTAGACCCAAAATGAGCACAATTGAAATCATGACTTTAGAGAATACCAACACATGTAAAAAATGAATAACAAAGATAGATACATGAATAATATAAATATGAAAAATCTCATCAACAAAATTGAAAATGCAGAGCTTTCAAAGTTCTACCAGAAAGAATCATCAACACAACATAAAATCTCGAAGCACAACTATTGGACGATCAAAAAACAAGAATACCATCTCAAGGCAATATCCAACAACATATCAACACATCATGAACATGTCTACAACATATCAAAAATATAGAGCACAAACCAAACATCGAAACATAGAATCGGTATGTTGATGTCAATGACAACCATTTTAAAATGCGTCAACTAGCTTCACTTTTGCAGCAATGATGTCCTTTATTGCATAGAATTATCCTTCATGTAAGTGCATGTGTGTTCCTTATTTAGGACCTACTCATTTCTTGAAATGGTATGTCTCTTATGAATAATATCTCCTTTGGGGGTGTGTGATCCTTCATCATTGTTCTCTCTTTTATTCCAAACATTACATTTTCCTTTATGAGTTGCATTTTTTATAACATGATGTCCTTTTGTGCATAGAATTATCGTTCATGCAATTATGTGTGTTTCTTGGGTAGGGCCTAAAACAGAATAAAACAGTCAGTCAAGATTAGTTGTCAACATAAAACTAAAACCGTTTAAAATCATTATCAAGGAAGATAAGATTAACAAGAATCTAGGAAATAAACAAAATGAAATGAATATGAAACTTCCCCATGATGCTCCTTTGTTTTAGCTCTTCCTTGTCCTCCTCCTCTCCAAGATCCTATTGCTATGTCAAGTATACCCTCAACTTGAGCACTAGCACAATGGATGTCAAATGAAGGATGGGAGATGATTGATTATGTTAGGTGTGGATGAGGATGCAAATGAAGTATTACTGTCAAATAGAAATCCCAACTAGTAGAAGAGCTAAAATATAATACAAATAATTCAAATCTAAAAAAATTAATAATGCATGGATAACTCTTATGTGTCTCCCCCTTTTAACAATGAATGAATGAGCTCTATTCATAAAATGGGCAAATGAAGGGTTGAGATTGAATTGTTTGAGGAAGGGTTAGGATTTATTGAGGAAGTGTTTATCCTCAATCCATGTGCTCTCTTTTAAGACAATCACATGTTGACAAGTGTCAACAAGGGAAGGCTTGAGAGGAGAGGGGGAAAAAGAATTAAATACTTGAAGACTTGAAGGAAGTCATTAAAAGCTTAAGATGATTCTAGAAGGAAGCCATTAAAGGCTTGAAGACTTTGAGGGAAACCATTAAAGGCTGAAGAAGACTCTAGAAGGAAGCCATTAAAGGCTTGAAGACTTTGAGGGAAACCATTAAAGGCTTAAGAAGACTCTAGAAGGAAGCCATTAAAGGTTTGAAGAATTTGAGGGAAACCATTGAAGGCTTAAGAAGACTCTAGAATGAAGCCATTAACAACTTAAAGACTTTAAACAAAGCCATTAAAGGTTTGAGTTGATGGGTTTTGTGTTAACATTTGTTTTAGTAATGTGCAAACCATTCAATGGTGATTAGGCTAATAATATGGGTTTAGACATGATTAGAAGGTTAAATTGCAACATGTATTTTTAAGAAAGTGCAAGTGGGTGAGGGATTTAGGAATTTAAATAAATATTTATTTATTTAAATGTGAGGGATGGGATTTTAGGGATTTAAAAAAATGTTAATTTATTTAAATGGAAGAGGGAATTTAAATAAATATTAATTTATTTAAATGGTGAGAGGGGGGTTAAGTGAATTATTTCAAATAAATTGAATAATTTATTTAATTAATAGAACATAGTTAGGATGAATTAATTAAATATTAATTTAATTAATAGCTGAACGATGGTTAAATAATCAAATAAATACTAAATATTCATTTAATTAAGTGGACAAAAATGAATGTCTACATTTTCCCCTCTTTGAGATGGTGTGGTTTATCACATCCTTTGAAAGAAAAAATAAGTAAACATGGTACATGCCCTAGAATGTGCCAAGTTGGTGGTTAGGTATGCCCCCTCAAGAGATGGGACGAATTTTCAAAAATTTGAGCGATCTCGCAAAATTTTTAAGAAAAATAGGCAGGGTAGAATGGAGGATTCTAGATTGAATGATGGAGGAAAAGGGTAAGCCAGTAAGTACCCTTGGGTCATGTACAAGAGATGATGAAAATAAAGTTGTGTGGTGCATTTGATTGATGTTGTATAATTGATCAATATTGTTTGGAGAGTTGGGTGCAATTGATTGAATTGCACCGGTTTTAGTCAAAGCATGATAGTTGATGTTAGTTGTTCACTTGGAAAATATAAAGCCTAAGTAAGTGAGATAAATTAACTTGTTGAGACTTAGACAATTGATATGAGTGAGTCAAATTGACTTGTTGAGACTTAGACAATTTATGTAATTTCCTGATGAAGTCAAGGTATCTGAGTCAAATTACTCATTGAGACTTAGACAATTGATGTAATCATCTATTTTGATTGTGTTGGATTGTTTGACCAATTGATAGTCGCATGTAAAAAGGCAAACACGATAACTTGTTGCTACAAATAGTATGACATAGGTGACATCGACTATGCAATCCCTCCTTTTAGAGATGGCCTATAATAAACATGGCTTGATCGGTTTGATGGGACACGATGTATGGTATGCAATTATTATGACCTGGATAGGAAGGGTGAGGGGGGGGAGTGATTTTAAATAGAAGGTATAGAGGACCTAGGACCCATTCCTATGGAAGAGAATAAAAAATAAAGTTATCCATTGTCATGATGATGATGTATGAATGATATGTAGTAATATAGATTTATGGATCGATGGAATGCAACAAAATGTAATGGTAGGATATGTTCAAATGGAATGAAATGGATGGATCTTATGCTTTTCATAGTGCTTTCTTTCATCATTGGGCTTATTTGGTACTAATCTTGATCGAGGTATCAGAAACCAAGGTTGAGCGTCACACTTGTAAACATACAAGGAATATTCCCCTCCATTCTAGTTCACATACTAATGGTTGAGGTATATGATGTAGTCAATAAGCCATAGTGATCCATGACTCTATATTTTTGCATAGGATCTCGTAGCTTTATGAACTTCCCACATAGACACCATTAGTATTTACCCCAAAACTTCATTGAAATAATTCGTAGACAAAAAAAGAAGAAAGGATACTCTAAACCATCTTGGCCAATCTAATCACTTGTGGATATCCTTGAGTAACATAGGAACATAATATAAATCAGTAAAAGATAAAATTACTATAAAGAGTCAAATAGTCAAAGAATCTTCTTGCCAAAAGATGTGTCATCGTGTCTTGTTTTGAAGGAAGGATGTATCCTTGTTAAGATATGTGTTTGATGTCTAGCTTAGGCATTTGACTATATGTGGACTAATTGATAGTTTATACTTTTTGAGTATTTCATTTGTAGGCTCACTTTGTTTTTGCGTCTAATAGAATGTTTATATGAACAAGAATCAGTTTGTTGTAATGCTTTTGATTGGTTTTTTTTGTTATGTTTTTAGATTTTCAGGATGGTTTTTTGAATGTTTTTGGATTAATTCAGGATGGTTTTTTATTTATTTTTAGATTATTTAGGCTAGGTTTTCGAATGTTTTTAGATTATGTATAGGACATTTTTTTAGTGTTTTTGGATTTTGTACAGTAAAGTAGGTCTGTGAACCTGTAATATTTAGGATCCACTCCCATCATAATGTCATGGAAAATTGCCCCCAATTAGCTATAGGCGCTAAGTGCAATGGTGAGACTGTAGGAAAATGATGAATGATAGATCAATATCAAGCCATGAAAAGTAAAGAATGTTGTGGGTGGATGAATGAATTTGAAAAGACAGTGGAGAAAAGACTTTACGTATATCACCTATTTGCCAGGTTTTCACCATCGTACTTGTACAAGGCACCACTTGAGTTGTTTGCACCATTTGGACAAATGATTTCTCTTCACTATTTTCTTTTTTTTTTCAATTTTTTTGTTGTACTTTTTTTAGGACTTTTCTAAATGGTTTTTTATATTTTGAAATATGTGTGAGCCTGTTGCTATGAACAAATATGTATGGAATTTCTTGAGATGCATTTTGTTTATTGGATTTGAGAGTGGTTCCCCTTCTGAAGTAGCCAATTGATATACCCATGGCCCAAAGACTATAGTAATTACATAGGGACCTTGTTGGTTTGATTCAAATTTTCCTCTATGTTCTCTATGTGGTTGGTTGCGAGGATTTTCTCTTAGAACAAGATCACCAACTTCAAAAGTTCTATGCTTTGACTTTGTGATTGTAAATTTTGCCCATGTGTTGCTGATATGCTTTAAGATGGTTGAAGGCATCTTGTCGCTTCTCATCTAACAATTACAAGTCTTGATATTTGAGACCCAGTATTCCTTATCATTGATTAGATTGTGCAGTGATACTCACAAGGATGGTAACACGACCTCAATAGGTAAGATAAATTTTGCTCCATAAATAGGTGAATATGGTGTTGCGCCTATAGGGGTTTGAATGCTAGTTCAATATGCCCAAAGTGAAAGATTCAAATGGATGTGCCAATTATGACTAGCATCATTGACTATTTTCTTTAGGATTCTGCACATATTCTTGTTTGAAGCTTCTACTTGATCGTTGCCTTATGGATAATATGGGGTGGAGAATCTGTGCCGGATATGGAATTTTTCACAAAGTTCATGGACATTCTGGCTTTTGAATAGAAGACCGTTATCTATGAAAATGGACATGGAAACACCATACTGGCATATGATATAATTTAGGATGAAGGATACAATTTTCTTGTCGGTGGCTTGTTTTAGTGGAATGACTTCTATCCCTTTTTTGAAGTATTCAGTGGTAGTGATAATGAATTTATGGCCACTTGATGATGATGGATGTATCTTACCCACAAGGTCGAGTCCCCATTAACGAAAAGGCCATGGTGCTGCAATAGGTTGTAGTTCCTACACTGGTTCATGTATTAGGTCTCAGTGAACTTGGCATTTCTTGCACTTTCTAACAAAATAATAAGAGTCTTTCTCCATTGTAGGCCTGTAGTACCCTATTCACATGATCCTTTTAGCCAAGAAAGGGCCACTAGAGTGCACTCCATATATACCTTCATGTACCTCTTGTAAAGTTGTCGTCACCTCCCCTTTCTCTAAAAATTGTAGGAGAGTACCATCTAGACCTAATCCATATAGGGTATCAGAAATGATTATGTATCATGATGATTGGCGTATGAATCTCTTATGTTGGTTTTTGGGTAGGTCTAGTGGACGGATTTGATCATGAAGGTAAGAATAGAATCCACCATACCAAGGGGAATTGGGACCAACAATTTGACATACCATTTTGGATTATAGGATACCATAAGCGAGGATCCATAGATATTCTACTAAGAACTCATAGTGTGTATAATTTTATGGTAAATCCAGGAGAGAGGCGATTGTAGTCATTGCATCTACAACTCTGTTTTGTTCCCTTGGAATTTTCTCAAAAGTGATTGTTGTGAATATTGGTTTGAAACTATCGATCATAAATTTGTAAGGCATGAGATTTTAATCCTTGGTTTGGTACTCATCATTAGCTTATCAGATTACCAGTTGAGAGTCACTATAGACTTGTAGGTCCTTTAGGTTCCACTGTATAGCCATTTTGAGTCATGTCATGAAGGATTCATACTTTTCTATGTTGTTTGTGCATAGAAATGTTAGCCTATATGACTTGGGGATGTTTTCACCTTGAGGAGTGATGAAGAGAATACCTACTTCTGAACAATGTCGGGTGTATGATCCATCAAAGTAGAGTTTCCACCATTGTGTAGGTGTTATTGTGAATATTGTTTCATTAGGAAAGGTTGATATGAGTAGGTGATTACTTTCCATGGGATATTCTACCAGTTGGTTTGATATTACCTACCCCTTAATTTCCTTTGGGTCCACATATTTAATATCAAATTCACTCAGGATCATGACCCACTTTGCCAATCGACCAATTAGAGCTTCTTTACTTAACAAATATTTCAAAGGATAGATCTTTGCAATGAGATTTTTTTGTGTCTCAATATATAGTGTCTTAGCATGAGTGAGGCCAACACCACCGCAATGCATGTATGCTCAATAGGGGTATAGTTGAATTCATACCCTACCAATATTCTGGAGATATAATAGACTGCACATTCCTTTCCTTTTACATCATGTTGTACTAGTAGTATGCCTAAGGAAGTAGTAGTTAATGATATGTATAATAATAAGGGCCTGTCTGAAGTTGGTAGTATTAACAGAGGTAGTGTCATTAGGTAGTCCTTCAACTATTGAAATGCTTGTTGGAATTTTTCATCCCATTTGAACTAAATGTTTTTGTGTAGCAGATGTCTAAATGGATGACATTTATCAGCCAACTGAGTGATGAAACGATGAATGGATTGTAACCTCCCTTGTAATGTTCTTAGTTGACTGATGTTCTTTGGAGGTGACAATTCAAGGATTGCCTTCACCTTTGTAGGATCAACTTCAATTCCTTTATCAAAGACAATGTATCCTAGGAGCTTCTTGGAGGTTACTCCGAAGATATATTTCTTTGGGTTCAAATGGATCTTATATTGTTCGATCCTTGAGAAGATCTTGTCCAGTACTTCCAAGTGATTTTCTCTTGTTAAGGATTTTGCTAGGAGATCATCCACAAAGTAATTCCATCAAAGTGTGCATCATATCATGAAAGATAGTGGTCATAGTACACTGATATATAGCTCCAACATTCTTTAGGCCAAATGACATCATGTCCCAATAGTAAGCACCCATGGAAAAGTGAAGGTTGTTTTGTGTTGATCCTCAAGTGCGATCTTGATCTGATTATACCCAGAAAATCCATCCATGAGTGAGATCATCACATGTCCAACAATCATATCCACAATCATGTCGATGTTAGGAAGGGGGAAGTTGTATTTTGGATAGACATTTTTTAAGTCCTTAAAATATGTACAAATGTGGATCTCCCCAGTTGGTTTTGCGACTAGTATAATACTGGATATCCATTCTACATAGTTAATTTGTCTGATGAAACCAACATCTAACAACTTTTTGAGTTCAAAATTTACTAAGAGTGCGATCTAAGGATACATTTTCCTTAGGTTTTGTTTCACTGGTTTGGTTCATTTTGCTAATATCAAGTGATGCATCACTAGATCTGGATCTAGTCCTACCATGTCTACATAGGACCATGTAAAGTTGATCTTTGTTGAAAGAGTTCAACAAAACAAGGATCTTCTGATGAGTCAATGATGCTACTAGGTGTATCACGTGGGTATTTTCTGTTGTTCCTAGATTGATTTCTTTTTCTTCTTCCACAAGGATATATGATCTTTCTTTATTTGTATGGAATGGGATAATGTCAAACATTCCGTCCTTAGGCACGTCAGAAAGGTTTTCACCATGGGATTCGTCCTTCATTTTTATAGTTTTTGGATCTAAAAGTACTGCAATGCAGTTTTCACTAGAAGAGCCATTCTTGATTGTGATATTCTTGCAACTGAAAGGTTTGGAATTCTCTTCGAAGTAATCTACACAGTTGAGTTCAATAGAAAACCCAACCTTGTGATCCCCACTCGGTATGGTATCCCGAAGTCTAGGGAAGTCAATGATCACATCATTATTTTGGAATATATATAAGTGTGGGGGATCTTGTTTGTACCGGTCAATGAGTTGGGGATGTATAAGTGGCATTACGTCATAAACTAAGTTAAGGTCATAGTGTTGGATATTGTTGGAAGTATGCTGCAAATATGTGCTTGAGAGATATTTGAGAGGTGTATTGTCATTGATGTCAATATATTTCTTTGTCTGTGACAGTGATGCAGTGAAGTTTAGTGAGTTAGTTTGTTCAACATAGTCAACATGTTGATGATTAGAGTTTGTAGATTAAAGGGTTTGTAGAGGATTTTATATAGTTGATTTAGTGCAATTTTCAGAGTACGCATGAAGATTTGAGTAAGTTATGGATATATGTGTTGTGGCTAGTTTTTTAGTTGTTTAGTGATGATAATATTTTGATCTTCATTACTCCTCATTGTAATATATTGATCTACGGATTTGGAGATATGTTTGGGATGTTGATGTGTATACTCAATTCAAGTGGTTTGTGGCTTTTGAGGTTCAGTATAATAATGATGTGATTCTAGTAATTTGTGTTGATGTGGATGTTGCGGTAATAATTCATGATTGTTGTGGATGTTTTTGGATCATGTGCCTTTTGTGTTGGTGGTCCGCATTGAGTATTGAGCTCATAATTGATGTATTTCTCTGGTGTGTTAGTGTTCTTTATGTTTTTGGCTGATTGGATGCTGGTAACATGTTGTAGATGTTTGATGCATAATTCTTGGAGGTGTTTCATCTTCGAGGAAAAAGTTTTAGGTTTGTCCTATGTTCTGGCTAATATTGCTTGGTCCACATGCGATATTGTATTGTGTGTGTTTATATTTTAGTAATTAGGTGGTGAGTATTGAACCAGCCTTGTTGATCTTTTCAAGGTTCATGCCGTGTATAAATAAATGTAATATATTTGTATTTGCATGGTGCTATGGATGAGTGTATATGTACGCTGAATGTATACATCTTTTAGAGTTAGAAAAGAAGTGTGAATAAGAT
Organism: Cryptomeria japonica; assembly: GCF_030272615.1. Taxonomy (NCBI): domain Eukaryota; kingdom Viridiplantae; phylum Streptophyta; class Pinopsida; order Cupressales; family Cupressaceae; genus Cryptomeria; species Cryptomeria japonica. The sequence goes on along the minus strand of NC_081408.1, from coordinate 48,279,484 downwards.
AAATTTATTATGTTCTTAACTGGAACTATAACTAGGCATTAAGGATATGTTATTTTCCAGTTTATTACTTCCATATGTGATTTGAATATTTTTGTAAGGTAGTGAGCCTTCCCTAGGTTGTAGCCCTTTTTGTTTTTGAGTAGTGAATTCTAGGTAGTATGCCTTAATGCATGTGCATTCTCCATTGTAATAATTTTATATTTCTAGAGTATACTCATATTGTGGGTGTGTTCCCACCATGGTTTTTCCCTTGACTGAGTTTTCCATGTCAAAAATCTTGGTGTTATATATGTTTATGATGTGCTGCTGACATATGCTTTCATGTTTAATTATCAGATTTGAGAATAAGTTTAAGGTGTGTAAGTTTTTGTGACAACTGATTCACCCCCCCTCTTAGTTTTCTACCCTATTTCGATCAATTGGTATCAGAGAAGGTTCCTTCGAAGAAGCTTAACCACTTGAGGTGATCCAAGATGGCATCTTACAAGAAGGACAGTTTGAGATTTAATGGTACCAACTACTCTCTTTGGAAGAGTTGCATGGAGTGTTGTCTGAGATGCATTGGCGAATCATAGTGGACTACTACCAAAAACAAGTATACCATTCCTGCAAATGGTCCTTCTACTTTGAATGAGATAAAGGAAGTTGAATACGATATTAGGTCTAAGCATTGTTGAGTGCTCTAACTGACTCTAAGATGGCAAATGTTAAAAATTGTAGACTTCTCATGATATATGGAAGAAGTTGTAAACTTTGTATGAAGGTGATAATTATGTGAAGATTGCTAAGTTGCAGAGCCTAAAGGGAACATATGGGATGTTAAGGATGGGCAAAGATGAGAACATCACTTCTTTTATGCAAAAAGTGAATGAACTTGTGTGTAGTATCAAATATGCCATTAGAAAAGTGGAAGAATCAAATATTGTTTCTAAAGTGCTCAGGTCCTTACCTGCATCCTACAAAAACAAAGTTCTTGCTATTGAGGAGATCTAGATAGTGACTGATGTGACTGGGGACATGTTGATTGTTAAGCTTGCCTTTGAGTTGAGTGAGTTTGGCAATTCTCTTCCTAAGGTATAATCTACATTCAAAGGTACTATTTTCAAAAAGGATAAGTAGAGATATGATCTGGGAGAAAGTTCTCCAAAGGTGGATGTCAAAATATGAGAAGCAGAGAAAGGAAATTGAAGAAGAAGAGTTAGAGATTGAGGAGCTTGAAGCATTGATTGCGAAGATATTACCAAAAGGAGCTGGTAAGTATGATAGAAAGTTGCCTCTTAAATAATTTTCTTCCAATAAGATTGGCCATTTTGCCTCAAGGTGTTCACAAAGAGTTCCTAGAAAATCTTTTAAGCCTAAATTTCAGAAGAGATGTTATTATGCTACTGATGAAGGTGTGTCAGATGATGAATCAGATAAAGGAAGTACACATGATAATGAAAGGGTGATTGAAAGTGGATGCTCTCATCATATTACAGGTGATGAGAGTAAGTTTGTGAGTTTTGAAAAGTATGAAGGTGGAGTTGTGAATTTTGGTCATGATAAAGCTGGTATAATCTATGGTAGAGGTTCCATTTCTCTTGATGGTAAGAACAATACTGATGATGTCTTATATGGAGAAGATCTAAAGCATAATCTTTTGAGTGTTGGATAGATGGTTGACAATAGATTTGATTTTCAATTAAAAAATGACAAGTGTAGAATATTGGGTAGCTTCGGAATTGTGATTGCATTAGGTACAAAGAATGAAGGCCGTATCTTTCACTTAAATAGTTCTGGTAAAAGATGTTTGACTGCTCAGGTTTGAAGAAAGTTGGTTGTGACATAGAAGCATGTGTCATGTGAATTTTGATAACATTGTTAAGATAAGTTCTACTTAGGATGTGAGAGGTCTTCCTAAGTTGATAAAACCTGCTAACCCTATGTACAAGGAATGTCAGTTAGGCAAACAAAGTAGAGTTACTTTCAAGAGTAAGGAACATTTTTCAAATGGACTATTGGATCTTGTGCATACTGATATGTGTGGTCCTTCTATAGTTAGAAAATTGAAAGGAGACAAATATTTCATGTTGTTGATTGATGACTATTCTAAGATGATGTGGGTTACTTTCTTGAGGGAGAAGTCTGAAGCTCTAGAGAAAATCAAGATTTTCAAAGCTATGGTTGAGACTGAGACAGGTTTGTAGCTAAAGTGTTTGAGATTTGACAAAGGTGGTGATTTCACTTCTGGTGAGTTCAATGAATTTTGTGAATAACATGGGATAAGAGTACAGTTGTCTACTCCAAGATCCCCTCAGCAAAATGGAGTTGTGGAAAGGAAGAAAATAACCATTCAAGAAGTTGCTAGGAGAATGATGTTGGATAGAAATGTTCTACATGTCTATTGGAGAGAAGTTATGAGTACTATTGCTTACACTCTTAACCGCGTGCATATCAAAGGTGATGTCAGTAAGACTCCTTATGAATTATAGTTTGGTCATGCTCCTACTGTTAAATATTTCAAAATTTATGAAAGTAAATGTTATATCAAGAGGGATGAAGATCTAGGAAAGTTTGATGCTAGATGCGATGAACAAATATTTCTTGGTTATTCTACTAAAAGAAATGCCCAGTGGTGTTATAATAAGAGACTGAGGAAGATAGTTGAGGGTGAAAATTTAAGGGTTGATGAAATAAATTAGAGACAGTATAGATCATGTGGATATGATTTAGATTATCAGAATGATAGTGCAAACAAAGAAAAGTAACCTCAAACCCTGAATCAAGTTTAGATCATTCTGGTGAATCTAGTAACTCAGGGAGAAGGAACTAGTGCGAGTGTTGGAGAAAGAACTCAAGAGTCTGAAATTCAAGAAAATCCTAAGACTCCTAGGTATGTAGGATTGAATCATTCTAAAAATCAGATCATAGGAGATAGAAATAAAGGTGTTCAAACAAGAAGAAGAATTGTTGAAGATCAAGTTGATTATTGTTTGATTAAAAAGAAGAGCAATTGAAGAATAATTGTTGTAGATTAAAAAGAGCAATACATGGACTCTTGTTCCCAGACCTAAAAACAAAAATTTAATTGGAACCAAATGGGTCTTTCAGAACAAATTAAATGAGAAATGTGAGGTTGTTAAAAACAAAGCTAGACTTGTTTGTAAAGGACATTCTCAAATGGAATGAATTGATTTTGAAGAGACTTTTTCTTTGGTAGAAAGACTTGAAGTTGTTAGATTGTTTCTTTCTTATGTTTCTTACAAGAATTTTAAAGTCTATTAGATTGATGTCAAGTCAGCATTCCTAAATGGTAATTGGAAGAAGAGTTATACATAGAGAAACCAGATGTATTTCAATTGTCTGATCAAGGAGATATAGTTTGTCGATTGAAGAAAGAATTGTATGGATTGAAGCAAGCGCTGAGAACATGGCATGGTAGATTGGATAAGTATTTGTTGAAGTTTGGATTTAACAAAGGTACTGTTGATAGTAATCTATAATTGAAAATCGATCATGATAACATTCTGATTGTTGAAGTTTTTGTTGATGATATTATCTTTGGAGGGACTGATAGTTTGTGCAAAGATTTTGTTAATGAAATGAAAAATGAATTGAGATGTCTATGATTGGAGAGATATTTTTGGGTTTGCAAATCACATAGTAAGAAAAAGGAATATTTATATCTCAATCCAAGAATGTAAAAGAGTTATTGAAGAAGTTTGGTTTGGAAGATACAAAGCCAGTTGGAACTCCTATGGTGATTGAATGTAATTTGACTAAAGATGATGATTTCCCTAAAGAAAATCAAACTATATACTGTCATCCTCTGTGAAGTGTACCTATACCTGCAACCACAATGCACCCAATAAATCATTATAAGCAATGGTTAGTAAATTGAAACAATGAAAGACAAAACCATAGCTAATCGACTTATTGCCTCCTAGTAAATGCGAGTATGAAAAATGCTCTCAGATCCGATTATGCAAATTCCAGTGACTTGACTACACTTAGATGGAGGATTTGAAAGATGAAAATGCATGATCTAGCAAGAATAGCATGATTAAGCTATGAGTTCATGATTGATCTAGAAAATGAACTAAGATTAAGATGCAATTCAGCTAAAATTGAACATGATAACATTGCTAAGAAATGATAAACTAGAAGCTAGATGCCTATAATAACAATGCATAAGATGAGAATGAGATGGGATGCAATCATGATATGAAATTGGGACATGAAATTAGGACCCTTTGAGCTCCAAAATGAGGTCTATTTATAGGATTTTCCAAGTCTAGGGGTGATGTGGAAAGAATCAATGGTCAAGATTGATCTGAAGGATGGAAAAGGGGGTTGGATTAAAGGGAACATCTATCATCTCTATGGTGACAAGTGTCAAGAGGCTTCTAGAAGGGGTAGGATGAAAGGGAACACTTAGTGACAAGTGTCACAAAGGTTCTAGAAGGTGTTGGATGAAAGGGGGCAAGGTGGTAGGTAGAATGGGTTAGGTTTAGGAGTGGTAGAAGTTAGGAAAATTTGAATTTAAAAATTCAAATAATGGGAAAAGGCTAATTAATCTCAACAACTCATGAATTTGATTTGTTTTAATTAATTAGGATTTAGAAGAAATGAATTTGGATGGAGGGAATTAATCAATTTGAATTAATTAATTAAAGGGGTGAAATGAAATGAACTTATTTAATAAATCCTTAGATTTATTAATAAGTAGATGAAAAGGGAGATTTAATCAAATTGCTTAGTGAATTCAATTTAATTGGGAATGGAGATTAATTAAATAATTGCTTATTTAATTAATTATCTTCAGACCATTTTTAGGTGTATACATTTTGCCCCTCTTTGAAGCGAGGTGTGATGACGCGTTGATTCAAAGAATAATCTCATTTTGATGATGATATGGATTTGATAGGATGCCCTAGCTCTTGATTGCTAAATTCCGGTATGATGATGCCCCCTTGGGAGATCAATTGAGATAATTGATCTTTGGAGTTTTTGCGAGATTGATATCTCGATAGATTTGATTTGATTTTTGTAACTGTGGTTGATGAAAATGCAAGTTCTTTGATTAGCTTGATTGCTTAGATTGGTAAGATTGAAAAATCTTGATTGATTAGATTCAGTCTGGTTTTAGGAAGGATTCATCTTGTATAAGACAACGATGATCAAAGTGTCTAGTTTCAGGAAGGATTCATCCTGTATAAGACATGATCAAAATGCCTGGTTTTAGGAAGGATACATCTTGTATAAGACATGAATCAGAATCAGATCATCTAGTTTCAGGAAGGATTCATCCTGTATAAGACGTGACTCAGAATCGATTAGGTTTGATTGATTGATTTGATTTGATAAGGTTGATTGATAAAGAACTGACATTTTGTTGATATCAAGTTGCAGAAATTTTGGATATGCTGATTGTTGGTTCTATTGAGAAAGATAGCATAAGATTTTCACTGGGTTGATAATATTATGAGAGAGATGAGTCATCATTCTGATTGTGTATATACTTGTGATGATAGTTTGAGGATTCCTATGATAGATTTAACCTTGGATAAAAGGAGCTATGCTGGATCCCATGCAAGAATGAAATGCAAGCTACAATGCAAATGCAAAGCTACGACCAGACCAGTCACTAGATTATTTTGCATTTTTGTCATCATTGAGCTTTTGAAATGTGGGAAGTGAGTGCAAACATTGATGGTATAATTAAACCATGATGACTTGAACACTTCTTTCTTGGATTTTGATATAGCAAGTTAACACAAGCATCGAGGTATAATTGAACCGCGATGACCTGAGTGTTATTTGCATAAAACAAGTAGTATTAATCATTTCAATATGCAAATTGGAAATGTCTTCAATGATATTCTGATGATCATGTCCTGAGACAAATTCGCACATATTTGTGATTAATTTTCAGACAATAGATAAGAAAAATGTAACGTTTCTTCCTCATTCCTCTAGTCAATGACATCCTGGAGGCACTCAGAAAATATGATAGCAAAAAGAAATATATAAAAGTTGAACAATCGTGTTTCAATTATTATCCAAAAAGATATTATCCATTGAAAAGTGTGTGATGTGCTTAGATTGACTTCATGATAGCTTGATAGTTGATAGTTTGATCTTGTGTTCAATGTTGGATGTGTCTCAGTTTTAACTTGATAAGAGTTGTCTAACTGTTTCTTCTACTTGTTTGGTTAAGCTCAAAATGATCAAGAGTTTTCCCCAAGCCTAGAAACAAAGTCATTATGATATATCCAATGATCCAAACCATGGCAAGAAGCCACCTGGGATGTCTGCGTATGTATAAAGTCTTATGATGGTTGTGTATAGCTCTGATGGAAAATGCATGGATGCAAGCGAAAAATGCATGAACTAATAGATGGAAGAGCTAGCGGATAGATAGCGCCTGTTTACCAGGTTTTCACCATATGTTTTTATTGCACTTTTTCTAATATTTGATTTTTTTTTTTGATTTTCTGCTTTTTCAATGTTTTTGATTTTTTTTTATTTTTCAGTGTTTTTGTTTTTTGTGATGTTTTAATGTTTTTTATTTTTCTGATTTTTCACTGTTTTTGATTTTTTCTGATTTTTCAGGCATAGAATTTCTTCAAGTGCATGCTCTTGATAGGTTCTTCAAGTTGATTGTCGTCCTGTGTTGATAGCTGATATGCTCCTGACCCAAATACTGTTGTGACCACAAACGAATCTAACCAGTTTGGTTCAAATTTTCCTTTCTTTTCTCTATCTGCTTGGTTGTATGGATTTTCCTTTAGCACTAGTTCACCAACTTGAAAGATTCTTGGTTTGACCTTGTGATTATAGCTTTGACATATTCTTTGCTGATATACCTTTAGATGATCAAAGGCATTTTGTCTTCGTTCATGGATTAGTTCTAACTCTTGTAGTCTAGATACTCTTTGTTCTTCATCTGGGATGAGACCTTTTAGTGATACACGTAGAGAAGGTATCTCTACTTTGATTGGCAATATGGCTTCTGATCCATATACAAGAGATAAAGGTGTGGCACTCGTCAGCGTGTGGATATTGGTGTGGTAGGCCCATAAAGAAGGGTTTAGTTGGATATGCCAATCTTTCCCAACATCGTTCACTGTCTTTTTATGAATTTTTAGAATAGTTTTGTTAGATGCTTCTGCCTGCCTATTTCCCTATGGATAATATGGTGTGGAGAATCTGTGTTGGATTTTGAACTTCTCGCATAGCTCTTGTACATCATGATTCTTGAATGGTCACCCATTATCAGTGATAATGGTCATTGGTATTCCATAGCGACAGATGATGTAATTCAAGATAAATGCAACAATTTGTTTTCCTGTGATATTGAAGAGAGGTACCGCCTCAATACATTTTGTAAAATATTCAGTAGCTACCAAAATAAATTTGTGTCCATTAGATGAGGAAGGATTTATCTTTCCTACTAGATCAAGTCCCCATTGATAAAAAGGCCAAGATGTTGCTAAAGCATGTAGTTCTTGTGCTGGTGCATGGATCAAGTTCCCATGGATTTGACATTGTTTGCATGTTCTTGCTATTTTAAAAGAATCTCGTTCCATAGTCGGCCAATAATAGCCCAAGTGTATGAGTTTTTTCGAAAGGGTAAGACCACTTGAATGAGTGCCACAAATGCTGTTATGGACTACATGTAAAGAATTCTCAGATTCTTCTTGTTTGGGACATCGTAAGAGAGTACCGTCTAGACCTCGTTTAAATAGGGTATCCGCGACGAGAGTAAAATGAGAGGATTGGCGAATAAAGTTCCGCATTTGGTTCTTCGATAAGTCAGGAGGTAAGATGTTATCTCTCAGGTATGTGTAAGTTTGGCCATAGCGGGAGCAATCATGTCCAATAAGTTGACAGATGGTTTGGGAATCAGGACAATTAAAGACGAGATGAAACAACTCTTCAACTGAGAATTCATAACTCTATTGATTTTCTTGTGTCTGCAATAGAGAAGCAAGTGTAGCCATGAAATCTGCTACTTTGTTGTCATTTCTTGGAATCTGTTCAAAATTTATTTCTACAAAGTGCTTCTTGATATCATCTACCATCTTTTTGTAAGGCATGAGTTTATCATCTTTTGTTTGATAGTCATTATTGATTTGATTAATGACAAGCTGAGAGTCTCCAAAGACTTGAAGTTGTTTAATGTTCCATTCTATGGCCATTTTGATACCTATTACCAATGCTTCATACTCTGTTATATTATTTGTACATGGAAAGCTTAATTTGTATGCTTTCGGTATTGTATGCCCTTGTGGCATGATGAATAGAATTCCTGCTCCTGATCCATGTTGTGTTCCTTTATTGATGTCTACTCCCATACTGATATTCTGGTGATGTATTGTAAGATATGGATCAAACCCTGGAACGTCTGTATATGAACAGGTAAAATTGATTTGCCATCTTTTGAAGGGTTCCAAATATTTTTGCCTTGCTAGTTCTGATAAAGATATTGTTGGATGTAGACCAGTTGTATCAATCATAACTGCCTTTGTTGTTTCTATTATGATAGATAACTTCTCTTGATAACATTCAGGTAAAGTGTCAAATCTCCCATCTTCTGTCGCCTCGTGGAGATTTTCACCTTTAGATGCGTCCTTTGTTTTTACTTTTTTCTGGTCTAATGTTGCCAATTAATGGTTTTTATCATTAGACCTGATATTGTTTTCTTGATTTTCAATTTTGCGACTAGGAGATTTGGCACCCTCTTGACTCAAAGATACGTTAGCAAAATCCTTGGTGAAAGTTATTGCAGGTTGATTTCATCAAGATATAAGGATATGGCATGGTCATTTGGAAAGGTATCAATAGCAGTATGTTCTTCATTTTCCCAGTCCATAGGTTCAGGATAGCTTAAGGATAAAGGATCTTCAGGTTGAATAGTTTCAAAGATATTGGGGGTCATGATAGAGATGTCAGAGCTTTCAGTATTTATTTTGATGTCTAGAATGATACTCTCATCAGAATGACCTTGTATAAGAAAATCTTGGTTATCCTCGGTTAAGTCCATGTCAGTCGAATGTGATTATGATTCGAGTAGGCTAGTTCCTAATGTTTGTTTTGCATACGTGTGAACTACATCGATATCTACATCTGCTTCTTCTCTTTCAATTTCAAGTTGCTCTTGTATGTTTGTCCATGATAGCAAATATTCTTTAGTCCATTGATCTCTTAGCTGTATTTGTTTTTCCATGTTTGACAAAATTGATGCAAATGATTGTTCCTTGCTTGAAGATGTTGCCTCTCTATTATGTGAAATTATGATCTCTTGAGCTGATTTCAGATTATTACAACACTGCAATGGATTTGATTCTATTGATATTGTGATTTCATGTCCATTGTATGGAAATTTTAAGCATTGATTACATGTTGATGGAATATCCTGTATATCCTGAATCCATGGTCTCTCGAAGAGTATATTGTATGGTAGGTCCAAGTCTAAAACTTGGCATGTTGTATCTTTTTGCAAGGGTCCCACTTTGATAGGTAATATCACAATTCCTTTGGAGTAATGTTCTTCTTCACTAGATGTTTTGATTTTTATCCTTTTCTGGGGATCAACCGCATCTTCTGAATATCCTAGAGCATAGATCAGACTCAAAGAGCAAATGTTCAAGCTAGCTCCCCCATCTATTAGGACACGTTTATCAAGCGTTCTATGAATGATGACTTCAATTTGCAAGGGAGCGCTATGGGGATTTTGCAATGAATTAATTCTTGGATATGAAGGAGATGAGCTTTGAATAGGATCCTCTGAAATAGGTTTGATGGCAATTATGGATATCCCTTGGGTAACTTCATCTTTGGATGTATTCTTTGGTGATGATGCTATGGAATATTTTTGCAAGCTTTCAGGAGGTGTAGGAATAGATGCCTTTGGAGAGTCAATTTTCTTATGGATGGATGGATCATTGTTAGATATGGGTGCACAATTTTGATCTTCTTTAGCCAAATCCTTTAGGGATCTCTTTAAGAGGTGCATAAAAGAGCCACCTTTCTTTTGAGATGTATTTAAATCCTTGTGAGGTTTTAACATAGTTGGATTTTAATTTTGAACTTGTTTGATTGCTCTGATATATTGGCTTGTTCCGTTTTCTTCTTGTGTTTTTCTTTGGTATGTCATGTTGATATGATTTTCAGCTATTTCAAATGTTTTTGTTTCCATTTCAGGGATTTGATTGTCTAAAATTTGTTTTGGGTTAAGTGATCAATAGTCAATTTCAAGACAATAGAGTGATATGACACTAAAAGAGAATTCAAGTGTTTAAAAGTTTGCAAGTTTTTTGATCTTCGGTTTAGGAGCGCAATGATGATGATTTGATAAGAACCAAGTCCAGTAGGAAAAATATATCCTACGATGTGGGACAAGGTTATCCTGACCAAATGTTTCAGTTTCATGATAAAGGATGATTGATCCTGATGAGAAACTATGTTTGAGTGATCAGTTTATCAAAGATGGTGATAATGCACTTTGAGATGTTTAGATTTTGAACTTTGTTGAGGGTGAGCACTTGAAAATCTTAGGGTGTTTATCTTCTAGAGTTTGATTTTGATGGATGATAACTTGACCAAGCAAACCAGGCAGACAATCTAAGCACGGATTGACGGATAACAAGTGTTTATGTTTACTGCAAATTGATCAGGCATACATGATAAATCTGAAACAGGCATGTAAGACACAGTTCTGGACTGATAGATGCAGAGTTTCATACAACATAAGATTCAACTTAGGAAGACACAAGATACAAAGCCATACGAAAGAATGAAGTTTTTCATATAAACAACAACTCGTACGACTTGGGATTATAGACCATATGACAAAATAGATGACTCGTACAATACAGGATAGCAGATAGTACGATAAATGATTTTATGCAAGTTGACTCATACGATAGAGATTATGACTCTTGCTACAGAGAATTAAAGCTCGTACGGAAGGTTATTTTAACAGGTGTAAAAAGTGTTTGTTTGTTTGAGTTTTGATCATTGAATTTTGATGTTTTACTTTGGTTTTCTAGTTTTAAGTGTCTGATTTTTCAATTTTAGGGATGAATACACAACAAACACATGATGTGATACATGACTCTCAATCAAGCTAAACCCTAAGGAAGTTGGCTGAGAATGAAAACCTTTCCTTGCTGACTTAAGTACACACCCAATAGCTAATCAGAATACAGCCACTGAGTCTCACGCAATGGATTCTCAATGCCGTATTATCCGACTCCAAACACTAATGGGCGCACGATATGGCAAGTGTCTTGGGAGAGTTACTACCTCTCTTGCACAAAGATTATCACCCTTTCGGAGGTGAATCGGGTAGCTTCTATTTTAACTGGCACTAGTAAGGGATCCGTTTGACACGTCGCGGTATAAACTCAATTAAGAGGTCTCCCAGCCTTGAAAACCAAGGTTTGATATACCTGAAGGTATGGAGGAGAGCTATTCTCGAGCACTGTAATTGCTTTGATTTTCATCAAAAACACATTTATTTTATAGTGGGTTGGATTACTTGGCGTTAGCCATTCCCACTTAGGTCATTCCCCTCTCACCGACCTTAAGGGATAAGAGTTAATAACTCCTTGGGAGGGTAGGCCTGCTAAAGAGATGCACTAATGAAAGTAAAAGGATGAGTCTAGCTTTCTGATCACCTAAGAAAGGTGAGAGCATACTTGCCTATCATCAAAGACATGAAATACATGGTTCTTTATTTTTAGCCCAAAATCAAGTGTGCCTAGAAATTTAAATGAATACACCAAGTTTAGTTGAATTCATAGGCAACCTACAATAAATCTATTTGTAGTCATGATTGTATTTTGAATTATGTCTTTGACAAGCGTATCTTCGTAAATCGTCCTACAGAAAAGAGTAAGGTTGCCAAAAATCTCACAGACAGAACAAGATTAGCATTAGTGATCCGAACTATGAAATGTTCAAAAAAAACTATATGAAATTTAATCCTAACTTCAAATAGGCATAACATTATGCTCGGGAGTCTAAATTACGAGCAATTTAACTCATTGGAAAGGTCTCTAGGAGTTGTAGATGACATTTTGAAAGAGTATGCCTAGTTTTCAAGGGATAAAAATGTCTTTAAGATCTTCAAAAGTGCAAATTCCCCATGTATAGACAAACTTGAAAATTATAACTTGCAGTTTGTGGAAAAACACAGAGGCAGAGAGTCGTACGACACAAATTTCTAGTTAGTACGACACAAATTTAGATTTCGCACATGAATAAAAGTAGACTCATATGACATAAGATTTAACAAGCAGAAATTCGTACGAAACAAAATTAGCTCTAGTACAATAGTGAAAATCATCTCGTACGACACAGGATTTATTAGGAAATAAACTCGTACGACATGAATTTATACCTGATACGACAAGGAAAATGGACTCGTATGAGTTAGGATGAGGTGTCATCCTAGACTAAAAGGAAGTTCATGCAAGCTGAAAAGGCAACTCGTATGAATTTCTGCACCAGAGCCGGACAAAGAAGATGTTTGCTGAGGATTAAGAGGCCAAAAGTGATGATTCCAGCCCCATAGTGGGTGCCAAAATGTCATGCTTTGTGAAGTGTACCTGTACTTGCAACCAAAATGCACTCAAGAAATCATTATAAGAAATGGTTAGTAAATTGAAACAATGAAAGACAAAACCATAGCTAATCGACTTATTGCCTCCTAGTAAATGCGAGTATGAAAAATACTCTCAGATCTGATTATGCAAATTCTAGTGACTTGACTACACTTAGATGGAGGATTTGAATGATGAAAATGCATGATCTAGAAAGAATAGCATGATTAAGCTATATGAGTTCATGATTGATCTAGAAAATGAATTAAGATTAAGATGCAATTTAACTAAAATTGAACATGATAACATTGCTAAGAAATGACAAACTAATAACTAGATGCTTATAATAACAATGCATAAGATGAGAATGAGATGGGATGCAATCATGATATGAAATTGGGACATGAAATTAGGACCCTTTGAGCTCCAAAATGAGGTCTATTTATAGGTTTTTCCAAGGCTAGGGGTGATGTGGCAAGAATCAACGATCAAGATTGATCTAAAGATATCAATGGTTAAATTGGAGGAGGATGGAAAAGGGGGTTGGATTAAAGGGAACATCTGTCATCTTTATGGTGAAAAGTGTCAAGAGGATTCTAGAAGGGGTAGGATGAAAGGGAACACTTAGTGACAAGTGTCACAAAGGTTCTAGAAGGTGTTGGATGAAAGGGGACAAGGTGGTAGGTAGAATGGGTTAGGTTTAGGAGTGGTAGAAGTTAGGAGAATTTGAATTTAAAAATTCAAATAATGGGAAAAGGCTAATTAATCTCAACAACTCATGAATTTGATTTGTTTTAATTAATTAGGATTTAGAAGAAATGAATTTGGATGGAGGGAATTAATTAATTTGAATTAATTAATTAAAGGGGTGAAATGAAATGAACCTATTTAATAAATCCTTAGTTTTATTAATAAGTAGATGAAAAGGGAGATTTAATCAAATTGCTTAGTCAATTCAATTAAATTGGGAAGGGAGATTAATTAAATAATTGCTTATTTAATTAATTATCTTCAGACCATTTTTAGGTGTATACATATACAGATCTATGATTGTTCGATTACTCTATTTGACTCAAAATAGACCTGATATCATGAATGTTGTTTATCATGTTTCCAGATTTCAAGTTGATCCTAAGGAATCTCATGTTGTAGTTGTCAAAAGAATTTTCAGATATTTGAAAGGAACTATTTATTTTGGTTTATGGTATCCTAAAGGTAATGATTTTACTGTGAGTGCTTTTACTACTTCTAATTGGGTAGAAGATGTGGATGAAATAAAGAGTACTAGTGGTGGTGCATTTTTCTTGGAAAAAAGGTTGGTTTCATGGTTGAGCAAAAAATAGAACTTTGTTTCTCTATCTACTATAGAGACAAAGTATATTGATGTTGCTTACAATTATACTCAAGTGGTATGGATGAAGTATATGTTGAAAGATATCAATGTAGTGTATGATGAGCCTATTGCTATGTACCATGACAATTAAAGTACAATTAACATTTCTAAGAATCCAATGTTGCATTCAAAGACTAAACATATATCTATCAAGTTTCACTTTTTGAGAGATAAGGTAAATGAGAAGGAAGTCATACTAGAGTATGTGCCTCCAAAGGAATAGATTGTAGACATTTTCATGAAGCCTTTACCTAAGGATACTTTGGAGTATCTCAGAGGGAAGTTAGGGGTAATTGCCCCTCCTGATCAGAACTAAGATGCATTAGTATACATCAGTCTAGTGCATTTCATAGGCATATCTTATGATTCAAATTGATGAGTGGTGACTGGTACTCAAGGGGAGTAGTCAATAAGTTAGTTTTGGGGTTTGATTGCAAATATGCACCTTTTCCATTCATGTCAAAGGGGGAGAGAGTCATGTGAAAAAATGTGTTGGGAGAGAGTCATTTGTAAAGGGAGAGAGTAGTATGCAAGGTCTAAGAGAGAGTTGTTGATTTCTTTGTCATTAATTATTTTTCACATCACATGTTGTCATCAATGCCAAAGGGGGAGATTGTTGGAAGTATGCTACACATATGTGCTTGAGAGATATTTGAGAGATGTGTTGCTATTGATGCCAATATATTTCTCAGTCTGTGACAGTGATGCAGTGAAGTTTAGTGAGTTAGTTTGTTTAGCGTAGTTATCACGTTGATGATCCGAGTTTGCAAATTAAAGGTTTTGTAGAGGATTGTCTATAATTGATCCAATACAATTTTTAGAGGTCCACGTGAAGATTTGAGTAAGCTATGGATATTTGCGTTGTGACTTGTTTTTTAGTGGTTTAGCGATGAGAGTATTTTGATTTGCATTGCTCTAAATTGTAATATCTTGATATATTGATTTGGAGATATGTTTGGGACATTGATGTGTATCCTCAATTCAAGTGGTTCATGGTTTAGAGCTCTGCAAGTTATTTTTCAATGTTGGCAGTCATTGCAGTTAGTATTTTTGAGGTTTGGTATAATGATGATGATGTGATTCTAGTATTTTTTGTTAATGTAGATGTTGTGTTGGTAATTCATGATGCTCATGGATATTTCTAGATCATATTCCTTTTGTGTTGTTGGTGGTCCACATTGATCATTGAGCTCGTAATTGATGTATTTCTCTGGTGTGTTAGTGTTCTTCATGTTCTTGGCCAACCAGATGCTGGCAACATATTGCGAATGTTTGATGCATAATTATTTGAGGTGTTTCATATTTGAGGTGGAAGTTTTGGGTACGTGCTATGTCTTGGCCAATATTGCTTGGTCCTCGTGATATTGTATTGTGTGTGGTTATATTTTTATAATTAGGTAGTGAGTGTTGAGTTGACCTGATTGATCTTTCCAAGGTTGATGTCATGTATAAATAAATGTAATATCTTTGTATTTGTGTGGTTCTATCGATGAGTGTATATGTGTGCTAAATGTATACATCTTTTGGAGGCAGAGAAGAAGTGTGAAGAAGAGAAAGTTGTTATGTGCTTAACTAGAACTATAACCAGACATTAAGGAGATGTTATTTTCCAGTTCATTACTTCTGGATGTGATTAGAATCTGTTTGTAAGGTAGTGAGCCTTTTGTAGGTTGTAGCCCTTTTTGTTTTTGAGCAGTGTGGTTAAATGCATGCACATTCTCCATTGTAATACTTTTATACTTCTAATAGATTATACTCATATTATGGGTGTATTCCCACTGTGTGTTTTTCCTTGATTGGGTTCTCCACATCAAAAATATTGGTGTTATTTGTGTTTATGAAATGTTGCTAATATATGATTTCATGTTTAATTATCAGATCAAAGAATAATTTTGAGGTGTGTAAGTTTTTGTGACAACTGATTCACTCCCCCTCTCAGTTGTCTGCCCTATTTCCATCACATAAGATGTGGTGTTTAAGGTTAGAACAAAGGTATCAAGGTCATCATTGATACTCTTATCGTCATATTCAGTCTTAGGAGGCGATACATCTCTATTAGAAAGATATTTTGACTATTGTGCAATAGGATCCCATAAAGTTTTGATCGATGCCTCTCCTTCAATTCTTTTATCTTCAAAAGTATCAAAAGAATCCTATTCAGATTCATGTGAAGCTAAAGAATCTCATTCATATTTGTATGAAGTTGTCTCAGAATCACTTTGTAAATCTTTGTTACAACATCTTATAGATATGTCTTCATGTGTAAAAGTTTGTCGACAACTATTGAAGGTGTCGTATCTGATGGGGTTGTTGATTCTTCTTGTGTGTGTAAAATAGGCAAGATATTTATTCTTGGAGAGATTGACCTTTGAGCAACATAACCCTTTTGCTTCTTTGTTATATATGTGCACTTTGATTTAGAAGTTCTTGTTTGGCTTGGATTGTATCCTAGTCTTTTGAGCTAATTTTAAGGCTATAATGAAGGTTTCAAAGGTTCTTGCACACCCTACTTTTGTAATCCTAAAGCACTATGTCCATCATAGCCCATATTTTGCATCATTTTGAAGCCTTTACCATAGTTTTTTGTGGGTATCTATATATGTTGTCTACCCTTGATTGATGGATCTTTGTAGATCCCATTTTCTAAGTCTTCTTCATCATTTTCTTCATCTTGGCTTCTTCTCGAGGTGAAATTTGCAAGTGTACTTGTGCTAGCTATAGTAGACTTATGTCTTGAAGGTTGAGGTTTTCCATATGTCCAGGGTTAGAGAGGTAGTTGGCCAACACATAAAAGTTGGCTAATGTTATATTCTCATGTGCCTTCATCTTTTACCTTCATCTTCAGTTTGGCATTATTTAGTGTAGGGATTTTATTATTGGCGAGAGAAGCAGGGTTAACATAGGATGATGACGAAGTAACTTCTCTATTGCTAGTCACAGTAGTATTAGGTTTATGCCTTATATTGTTGCAAAAGTCAAATAGGTTAGCATCATTAAAAATTGGTATTTGCACTCCATTATTTGGAAACTTGATACACTGATGGTAGATGGAGGGTACTACTTACATGGAATGTATCCAGGGTTTCCTAGAAGAAGGATATATGGGAGCGGTAGATCTAGGACTTGGAAAAACACATCCTTCACCATAGGTCCTACCCTAACTGGTAGAGTGACACATCCCTTAGTGGATTATTCTGCATCATCATAGAATTTGATGGTGATCTTGTTTCTAACATCTATTGCATTTTCTACATATTCGAGTGTTGTTACTAGTTGCAATGTGCATATGTTTAGACAAGCTACACCATCTATTAAGACTTGTTTGACTTGGTGTTTGTTAATGAAGCCTTCAATGCAAAGTGGAGCATTATGTGGTTGTTGTATGGATGAATTAACATTTTTAGTGAAAGTGAGGTAATGAAATGATTTGAGATTGTCCACCATGGCTTGAAATTAATCAGTATTAACATTGGATAGGACCGACGCTTCTTGGAGACATTTTTCTAAGATTGTTTTATGCGATGGTGATAATCACAAAAGCTCAAGGACAGAAATTGGTGCATGCATCTTGTCTAGCTAGTCAACAAGGTTATACTTCTTTGGGCCATATGTTGTTTTTCATGGCACACCTTGTAGTGTGACCTTTCTACAACGGGTATAAACATTGCATTTATGATTCTTGGCTTTGATGGTTATCATTGCAATGTGTTTGATATCTTCAGTTATATTGTTGATAGTATAATGGCATGGGGGCTTCACTTAGTGAACCTGGGTTATAGCACGTGTGTTCATGGCATACTAAAGAATCTCCCTATTTTCAAAAAATATTGCCCTAAACTCCTTTTTTGTCACCCCCTCCCTATACACATCTCGAATTAAAATCCCCCCTATTTTCACCAAATATTGTATTTTTTTCATAGTTCAAATTAAAACCCCCCTATTTTCACCGATAGGCAATACATTGCACCCTCATTTTTGGGATATTAAACCCCCAATATGAATGCATGTGATATAATATTGCCTAGCTAGTGAAGCCCCCATGTATAATCATAGGATGCTCATGTATAATTGACCTTTCTATCATTTTTCTTTGATGAATTGGAGGCACTTCCCTTTGCATATGATGGGAGTAGATTTTTGAATATTGTACGGTCAATGTTTGATATTTTATGGTTGATGCCATCAATTTATACTTCTTCTTGATCAATAAGATCTTGGGTGATGTTCTTCAAGCAATAACAATAGTTAGTTCTATGATCTTTCCCTTTGTGAAATTAACAATATTCATTGTCCTTCCACCAAGAAGGTTTTACTTGAGGCTCATAGTTGGTTGTCATTGGAAGCATGATAAGGTTAGATGATACTAGCTTCCTTAACACCATTTTGATGGGTTCCTTAAAAGGTGTGTATATCTGATTTGGTTTGTATGTAGTGTACCTACTCTTAGGTACATCTGGTCGAGTGTTGATCACTTGGTTGTTTGTGGGGTTATTATTGGTGTTCATGTTTGGTCTTGGAAATTTCACAACAGGTTGTGTGATTTTCATGGTTCTAGCATTAATAATGTCATCTTTGATAATGTTCTTATTTTTAGACCAGAACTTTGGTTTATCATTGTTGTAAGTAGAATGAGGACCATTTTTGTTGTCTTTGAAGATTTTAACCAAACCCTTTTTGATAAGAGCTTTCTATTGTTTGAGTCCTTGGTCTATCACCTCCTCAAAAGTGTTTGAACATTTGACTTCTAAGTAGAATTCCATCTCCTCATTTAAGTTTGAAATGAAGAATTCAACTAATTGCTCCTTGGGAATGTGGAAAGAACGTCTATTAGAAAGGTGTCTCCACTGTTGCAAGAATTTTGAGAATACCTCCCCATTTTTTTGTTTAGTGTTGCATAAATCATCCATGGAGACATCGTGTTCTATGTTATGTGCATGATGAGTAACAAAGTTTGAAACTAAGTCAACAAATGTTTGGATTCCACCTCGCAACCCTGAAAACCATTGCATAGAAAATCCTCCTAGACTTTGAGGAAAAAGGTGCATTAAGTACATTTCATCATGAGAAACCTCTAAGCAAGCTATGTAAAATTCCCAAACATGATCCCTAGGATCACCCTTTCCTTTATATTTGTCAAACTTGGGAGCCTCAAAGTTCCTAGGAAAAGGTGGCATGATCATGCTCCCGTTAAATGGATAAGGACATATGTCCTCTAGAGAATAGATTTTTTGTGATCTCCTTGAATTTTCTATCTATTGTGAGAGATGATTTATCTGTTGGTGTAAGATATCCATCTTTGTTTTGGGAGGTGGGATATTTAATCATGGTTGTCATGTTGGTACTGATTGTTGTCATAGTTATGGGTATTTTGTTGCCTGTGATCGTTTTAATCCTTGTTCCGATGTTTACTAGTTTCCGCTTGATCATTTGTTTCTATTACTTGGGAAACATCATAGTTAGGAGGGAGTTTTGCACCTTCTTGTGCAATTTTGACAAAGTGGGAATTTGAATTCCCTTTGAGGATCATGTCAAAGATCTTTTTGAGATTGGGATTACTAGTTGCTCCTATTTCCTCTTGTGTAGGAGTTTGTGAATATTCTTTGATAGTTCTGATACTTAATATAAGTATAGATCCAATAGCCAACAAGATGAGAGGGGGGGGGGGGGTGAATCATACAAACTTAATCTTCCATAAAAACATTAGATTCAACCTCGGTAACATATATTTCAGTAATATAACCAAAACTATCAAACATGCAAACTCAAAAGCATATAAACATCATAAACCTCATAACACTAGATTTAACGTGGAAAACAAAATAGGGAAAAACCACTATGGGATTTTGGACCCACTAATAAATATACTCTTCTAGAGTATGCTTGGTTAAAAGCAAATCCTGTTAAATATTACAAACACATTGCTAGATGTGACCCGGTTAAGGGATTTCCCTCAAATCTGTTAGGATCTTCACCTTGTTAGAAGTGACCTTGTTAAAGGATTTCAAACACTCAATCATAATGTCACCTTGCTAGAGGGTTTTACAAATAAGACTGTTAAGTCCACTCGGTTAAGAGATTTTCTGTCACTTTCACAAAATAACAGTAATAAAAATCTATCTGCAACTTCACGTCTAAAATGCTAAAGCAGATTCATATTTGTTCAATACAATCTAGACATAGAACTAATCTTGTCCATTTGCATGGCTTCTATACTCCATTATTCAAACAACTCTTCAAGCTTCTGTATTCGGTAATCACTATGTAGCATCCCTATGCATACACTTGCCTGCATACATTGTTTATCAATAGTTTCCTATTTATAAACAATTAGGTAACTGCTTAATCTCCTTGATCACATTTCCCATGATTAATCATAGCCATCAGATCTTCGATCTTGTCCAAGTTCAATGCATCTTTCGATCTGAAAACATTTTACCCCACCTAGGAACTTGCATATATTTCTTGGAACTTGTGCCAGGGTATTGTGGTTCAATCTGTGTTGTAGATCTTCATGCCGACTTTCCATTGCCATAGATTCATTAACAAACTATATTAATGACATACCAATCATTCAATTAGTTCCAGCTCATCAGCTTCCTTCATTAAATAACGCATGCAAACATTTAATGCATTCTATTATAGCTCGGTTACAACTCGGTAACAACTCGGTAAATACTAAACTTCACTCGATAGACATTCTACCTTCATTAACGGATAGCGATAACCTTAGGGTTTACCGACTAGGTTCCTTAGGGTTTACCGACTAGGTTCTTTGTTTGATAATAAAGTATAGTATTAACCTTTACAGTTTACAACATATGTATGATGTTAAAACAATCTAAAACATCATGATCTCATCATTGTCTGACTCGATAATAGTTGCCCATTGAATACCTTATTCATCCCCTTATTCATCATATTCTTTCCTGTGTCTTTTACCGACATATTTCTATTCTTCATATCATACTTCTCAAGATATGGGAACATCATATTGAATTAGAAAATCAATTTCTTGACATCAATGACAAAATAATAATATCAAGACAGTAAACATCCTTAATCAGTTATATCCATAATCATCAACAACCTTCTCAATATCCTTATGAAATGCCAACAATCTTTCATTGTCTGTTATAATGCAATATTGCCAACAATCTCCCCCATTGGCCTTGATGGCAAAACCAATTGATTTGACCTTAAAAGATTCGGATTGTTGTGATTCTAAAATGCTGAAATGCTCTCCCCCATACATTAGACTTATCCTCTTTCTTCATTTTTCTTTCCAATCTTCAGTCTTCTCTCAGTCTTCTCCCCTGATATTAGTCTTCTCCCCCTTTGACAATAATGCCAAAAAGTAAAGAACTAAAACATAATTTCTATCTGTATGAAGTGATTTCCTACTGTTGTGTATCAATTTAGTCTCGGTCAGAGCATTTTGTCTTCAATTCCTGTTCCCTGTATTGTTTCCTGTAATAATTCCTGTACACCTTTAGAAAACATCCTAAAGTGTATAATCCAGCATCAACTCCAAAAAGATATTCGATAGAGTCATCGGATTGATGCTTTGACCGAACTCGGTCAATGAGTAGAAGATAGGGGTAGGACCCCTAACTTACTTCTGAGATATTCAAAAGTGTCCCTTGGTAGTGGCTTGGTGAAGATATCTGCTATTTGTTCCTTTGTGCTAACATACTCCAACACCTCTTTCTTCTCTTGAGCTTCTTCTCTAAGATAATGATATTTGATAGAGATGTGCTTTGTCTTAGAGTGCATTACAAGATTCTTTGAAGTATTAATGGCAATAGTATTGTCATAGAATATAGTTACTGGCTCGGTAACTTTCTCATTTATACCTTCCAACAATTGTTTGATCCATACAATGTTGGTACAATTCAATGCTGTAGCAACGTATTCAGCTTCTGTTGTTGACTGTGAAGCACATCCTTGTTTCTTGCTAAGCCAACTCACTAGTCTTTCTCCTAAAAAGAAAGCTCCTCCACTTGTGCATTTTTTGTCATCAATGTTGCCTGCCCAATCAGCATCAGTATAAAATTTTAAATCAAATTCATTTCCTTTCTGATATGCTAAGCCATAATCCTCAGTGCCTTTCAAGTATCTAAAGATTCTTTTGATTGTTGTCATGTGTGTTTCCTTAGGATCTGCAGAGAATCTTGCAACTATACTTACTGCATGTGCTATGTTTGGTCTACTATGAACAACATATTGTAGTTTTCCAATCATGGATCGGTAAAGTGTCTCATCAACAGATGTAGATTCATCATTCTTTGATAATTTATAGTTGGTAGTCATAGGAGTACTTACTGGTTTTGAATCCTCCATTCCAAATTTCTTCAAGATTTCCTTTATGTACTTGGATTGAGTAATGAAAATCTCATTTTTCATTTGCAGTATCTGTAAACGTATAAAATACTTTATCTCACTGATTAATGACATCTCAAATTCTTTGCTCATTTCATTTCCAAAGTTTTTGCATAAAGAGTCATTTCCACAAAATATAATATCATCAACAAATATGGCTGAGATCAGTATTCCATTTTCATCATTCTTCATGTACATATTGTTGTTCTCACTTGTCCTTATAAAACCAATCTTAATCAAATAAGAGTGCAATCTTTCATACCATGCTCTAGGTGTTTGTTTCAATCCATATAAAGCTTTGTTCAATTTACATACCTGATCTTTATTTTTGTCTTCAACAAATCCTTCAGGTTGTTCAATAAAAACTTCTTCTTCTAATATTCCATTCAGAAATGTTGATTTGACATCCATTTGATATACCTTGAAATTTTTGAAAGCAGCATATGCCAACAATGTTCTTACTCCTTCAAGTCTAGCAATAGGTGCAAAAGTTTCACCATAATCAATTCCTTCTTCTTGAGCATAACCTTTGCAAACTAGTCTTACTTTGTTTCGAATGTCCTCTCCTTTTTCATTTAGCTTGTTTCTGAAAATCCACTTTGTACCGATTACATTTTTGTCCTTAGGTCTTGGGATTAGTGTCCATGTGTCATTCTTCTTGATTTGGTCAATCTCTTCTGTCATAGCATTTATCCAATCTTCATTGTTAAATACCGCTTTCACTATTCTCGGTTCAAATTCAGATATCAAACATGTGTTTTGTCTCAGTTTCTTCCTTGTCATCACTGGATCATCCTTATCTCCTATAATCTGACTTGGTGCATGATGTCTTCTGACATACTTGTCTAATATAGGCTCGGTAGGCTTTGTATGATCTTCTTCATCACTCGGTAACTGGATATTCTCTTCATTTTCTTCAACAATCTTCTCGGTAGGACTTCTCGATTGAACATAGACAAATTCATCATAGTCTTCTGGTTCCTTGGAATTTCCTTCATCATTTCTTTCTACAAATTCATCAATTTTCACATTTGCACTTTCTACTATTTTGTTAGATGATTTGATCAGACATTTAAATGCTTTGCTTCTAGAAGAATATCCTAGAAATGTTCCTTCTTCACTTTTCTGATCAAACTGGCCATTTCTATCATCTTTGTGAACATAGCATCTACTTCCAAAGATTTTAAAATAACTTACATTGGGTTTCTTATCATACCAGATTTCATATGGTGTCTTCAAAGTACCTTTCTTCAATTGTACTCAGTTCAAGGTGTAAACTGCTGTGCTTATTGCTTTTCTCCAAAATGTTTGTGGTACCTTCTTTTCAATCATCAGTGTTCTAGCACAATCCACAATAGATATGTTTCTTCTCTCAGCTATTCCATTCTGCTGTGGAGTTCTTGGTGCAGAGACTTGTCTTTTAATACCACGATCATTGCAAAATAAGTTGAATTCATCAGATGTGAACTCTCCTCCCTATCTAATCTAAGACATTTCAGTTGTCTTCCTGTTTCATTTTCAACTCTTGCCTTGTACCATTTAAACATTTGAAAAGCTTCTGATTTTTCTTTTAAAAATATTACTGACATCATCCTTGAATAATCATCCACAAATAATATGAAATATTTATCACCATAATAACTTTGAACTTTCATAGGACCACAAAGATCAGTGTGATCTAAAATTCCCTTAGAAGTGTAAGACTTACTTGTAAAGCTTGATCTTGTCATCTTACCCATCTGGCATCCTCGGCACATAGCATTCTCAAGTTTTTCAAGACTCGATAGACCTCTTACTTGGTGCTTCTTGCTTATTTTGATCAGAAAATCAAAATTTACATGACAAAACCTTTTATGCCATAACCAGGTATCATCTATCTTTGCATACAAACACTTATTACGAGTTGAGTCAAGGTGAAATGTGTTACCTTTTGTTTGTGTCCCGATAGCAGCTAACTTTCCATTCTTCTCATGAACTTTGACAATTCCTTTATGAAATTCTATTCGGTAACCTATGTTGTTTAGCTGTGCTAAACTCAACAAATTGTATTTCAAACTTTCAACCCTATAAACATCATTGCATCTTGCATTGTCAAGAAGTGTTATAGATCCTTTACCTTTCACCGGACATGGTGCATCATTACCAAATCTAACATAGCCTCCATCATAATCTTCTAATATAACAAATTTGTGTTTATCTCGTCATATGATGTGAACATCCACTATCTATAATCCAAGAATCATTAGTGTTTATGTGAGATATTAGGGCTTTTTCTTCATACCTTTCTTCATTTGATCCATCTTTGATAGCCACATAAACTACTTCCTCTATATCAGTTTCATTTGATTTATCATCATTAGATTCCTCATCAGCTATTAAACATGTCTTTCTATCTCTTCTTCTAAAGTCTCGATGTCCTCTGTAACGATTGTCTTTCTGTCTGTCATCTCGATAATCTCTCTTTTCAGTAGAATCTTTGTCAGGATAGTTAGAAGCTATATGTCCTATCTTATCACAATTGAAACATTTGAAAGGTAGCTTTCCTTTATACTTACCTTTGCCTCTCGGTAACCTTCTGGCTAATAGTGCTTCAAACTCTTCTTGCTTTCTGATTTCCTCATACAGTTTGTGTACTTCCTCCATGTTCTTATGAAATCTTTCACTTGCTCCACTGTGATCTCCTTCAGAGTAATTTTTTCTTTCTCTCATTGAAATCATTAGATTCATCAAGATGAAAAGAACTAAATGCAGATTCAACTTTATTTACCGAAGATCCACTGTTATCAAAGTTACTTAATTCAAATGCATGTAGCTTACCAATAGTAGCTGTAGACACCCAAAATTGTCCAGTCTAATTAAATAAATTTAATTATCTAAGCCTAATTCCTCTATTAATTAAATAAATCTTTATTTATTTAATTAATTCATTTATCCTCTTCTAGCCTTATTTCTCATTTAAATAAATACATTCATTTATTTAAATTATCTTTTTCCTAAATTAAATAAATATCTTATTTATTTAATCGATCCCACTTCTTCTATTAATTAAATAAATCTTTATTTATTTAATTAATTCATTAACCTTTTCTACCCATGACACATGCTATTCATCTCTTAATTCATACATTACCTACCCCTTTCATTATTTTATTATTTCCTCTACCTACCCTTTAATCATAGCCGACCTCCTTTTACACCTCTCAATCTTATCCCTCCATTTCATATAGTGTCTTCTATATAAGGAGATACTTCCTTCATTATCAAACCCTAATGAATTTTATGCACTTGACTACACTACGATCCTACTTGCAACCACATTTCGTTCTTTGTTGAGCTCTTGTGCACATAAAATCTGAGAGAAAATATATCAAACAAGATCAATGGAGATAGGAAGAATGGAGATCCAAACCCTATTGGACATGTGATGGTATAATCTTTGTGATTTCATTTGATTTGCATTGTCTTAGGTAATCTTCATATGTTATGGTGGATCTTTGTTGTTGTTAGGCTAGGGTTTTGTGGTTGAATTCATTTAGCCTTTCAATATCGTTATTATTGTTATCCATTTTCACCATAAACATTTTGGCACGTTCGGTGGGACTCTTGTCCCTTTTTGCATTTAACATCCTTGTTGCAGATTTTGTATTTTGAAGTTGCAGATTTGATGTTTTCGACAACATTTTGATATTCTCGCGTCTGCGTACTTTCAGATCACGTTTTTGATTTTCTGACGCATCTGCGACATCTGGAATCGCGTCTGTGTTATCGACAGTATTTTATTTTTGCTGGTTCCAGAAATCACGTTTGAGTTCCTCAGTTGCGTCTGCAGTGTTTTTATTTGCGTCTATGTCCAAAGGTCACGTCTGCATTCTGGAGCGGCGTCTGTGTCTCACAGAATTGCGTCTGCATCATGAAGTCGCGTCTGTGTTGAGGGTAATCGTGTCTGTGTGCATCGATTTCAAATTTTGAGTTATTGATTTAGTTTTGGGTTTTTGCATTTAGGGTTTCAGATCTAGTTTATTTCGAGCTAACATTTTTAGATCTAACGAAATTGGTGCAGCTTGTCTTGAAAGCAAAATCGTTTGGTTGAAGGCCCCTATTTTCACAATGTCTTTTGGCTCTAAAATTTACCTAACTTGTGTGCTTGCAGGAAGGGGTGATTATTTCAAACAATCCAAACTACTAACAACTCTTTGTTGCAGGTCCTTGGCAAGGGTTTTTGGATTTTTATTGTGTGCCTTATTTTCATAGACTAGCAAACACTTCAATTGGTGCACTAAAATTGAATCATTATCTTTTGTGTCTTGAGAAATAGGCTCTTTTTGTTTAATCTTTAGAGGGTCTGTCTTCCCATGTGGTCATTAGGACTACTAGTGAGAAGAGAACGACCCAAGTGGTAGCGAGGAAAACCCACCTCTTCCGAACCACTATAAACAACTGTATTCATGGTGAAAACTATGGATAACGTGTGCTGATTAGTTCATACCGACACTATGTCTCCCCATAAACCCGTTTGATCAAATTTATTTGATCATTTGTAGGGCGTAACCCCTACCAGCTGGGAGCCTTCTGTATTTACAGAGCTGAAAGTGCCACATGTATGGCCACACGAGTGGATACCCTTACTAGTACCTTTTTGTTTTCGAGGCCCAAATCCTTCTAGTTGTTGGGGTAGGAGGTCAGACCTCTGGTAGCGGCCCACACACATACGGTTCTTAGTAGAGATACAAAGTTCGCCACGGGGAGTTTTCGTGGGGACTAATGCTTGGATGACCCAAGAAGTGAGTGCCGAGGGTGGAGCCAGTGAGGTCAAGCATCGAAGTATCCACTCTGAATAGCATAGCCTTGAGGATAAAACCCCATGTGGGATCAACAACTATTGTCTTGGCTAGCCATAAGAATTGTGCTTGACTTATTTTAAACATTCAAAACATTCAAGACCAAACAACAAAACATTGTGTCTTTTGTGTCTTCAAGTGTATGCAAAACAATTTTACATCAAACAACACACTTTTCTTGGAGTCATTTTGAGTCTAGACACTTGCAAACATTGGGTCTTCATCAACACTGTGTCCTCTTGTCATGAAAAACAGTCAAACAGTCAGATTTGGTCACAACAAAACAACTTCACAGATTGGAAAAAATTGCAGTGTTTGACATAATATCGTCTGTGTTGTATAACCGTGTCTGTGAAGGGCAGAAACGCATCCATGTTTCCAGAATCAACAGTGCATTTTACAAAAATATCAGAAGCGCTTCTGTGTTAAACAGAACCACGTCTGTGTCAGGAAATCGCATCTGTGAAGTATACAGGCGCGTCTGTGTTCAGAATTAAAAAACTTTTACAGTCCAGCAAACAAACACAGTCAGTTTCGGAATTCTTGAGCTTCCTAGGTCATTTCTCTAGGGTTCATCTAGCATTCAACCTGTCTTTGGGTCTCACATAGTCCATCATTGCTTCACACCTTACATTACATTCACATTTCTCTAAATTTGAGTCAAAAGGTCACTTGCTTGTCCTCATCATACTTTGTCAACATACTACATACAACAACACTTTGCTAAGTGGTCCCTCATCAAGGTCTATCACCTTTGGGTCTCATTTGGTCTTACTTAGAGTCAAGGTCAACTTACCTCATCAAGAGAAACTGTCCTCTCTTTGGAAGTCATGCCTACTCTACTACATACATACTTTGTCTTACACTTTGGACATTGCAAATACACCTCAGATTCATTTACATTCCATCCATTTCTTGGTCTTCCATACTTTTTCCATTTTTCATGTAGTCTCACACATCTCGGTCAATACCTAGTTCATGGTTGAAACCTATCTTCAAAAATCTAGGAGAGAAACTAAAGAGGCTCAAGAGTCCACAAACATGAGTTCTTATGAGTATGGCAATGATATCTTTTTCAATTCCGATCATACTACATTACCTAACATGGATGCCTATAGAAACATTCCAAATGTTGAGAACATGGACACTACAAACAACAATGCTACACATAATGACAATATGGACAACTTTTCTGTACATTCAGCAGATGTGGAAGAATCGATTATGAATCCCCATTTCAATCGATTGGTTGAGGAAATAATGAGGAGGGATAGATAATACTTCTTACAAATGATGGCACAAAGTGGAGCCAAGATACCTCATGATTTTGACGTCTCAAATAATGGAACATAGACCTTTGCAACAAACTCACTCCAACATGGATCAAAGGAGGCCTAATAGTGGAGGAAATAGAGGACCACATATGGTACCTAAATCACCATCATCTTTGTTTCAAAAACCAGAGGTCCCACATACACATGGTCAAGCATATGATACTCACCTTCGCAGACCATTATGGAAGTCTTATGCAGAGAAATATGCTCAATCACATATCAATGCTAAGGATCAACCACCAAAGCAATTGGATATTCAAAGGCATGCTAAAAATTTGGACACAAGGAAACCCCGTGTCAAATTTGGGGGCAACACATTAGAACATGACATGCCTGTAGAGTATGGTATACATGGACAAAATAGATATTTCATTCCTCAACATGAATCTATACCAAGTGGTCCATATACGTAGCATCATTATAGACCTCCTCCATATGAACATGTGTATGATCAATATCATCCATATATGCAACATGCTCCTCCTCCTATTGGTGCCTCAAGCATGGGGTATGGTCCAAGAAGTTGATCTCCACCTAAGAGCAATTTGGAGCAACAAATCAGGGACTTACAAAAGAAAATGGAGGACATAAATACACCGAAGCCAACATACACAATGAGAGACATATGTCCTTATCCATTTGACAAGAGCATTCCAATGCCTCCTTTTCCTACACACTTTGTGACGCCTAAATTTGATAAGTATAGAGGAAAAGGGGATCCTAAGGCACACATCAGACAGTTTTTCACAGCTTGCATTGAGGTAGCAGCAGAAGAGACATATTTGATGAGATTATTCCCACAAATCTTAGGTGATCAAGCTATGGAATGGTTCTCCCAACTCCCACCTGGTATTAAGTCATGGGGTGATCTAGCAGAGACATTTATTCAACATTTCTCCTACAACATAGAGACAGACATATCAGTCACTACTTTGTGCAACACTAAGCAAAGGGATGGAGAATCTTTTGCATCATTTTTACAAAGATGGAGAAATATAGCCAACAGATGCTCTTGTGAAATTCCACAAAAACAAATGGTAGAGATGTTCACCCAGAATGTTAACAAAGACATTGGCTATGATCTAAGGAAAGCTTGTTTATCCACCTTCAAGGATGTCATTGAAAAAGGCTTAGCAACAGAGAAGGTCCTAATTGAACAAGGAGTCATTAAGATATTCAAGGAAAACAAAGATGACTTTAAGGGAAAAGACAATCCGAGATTTTGGAATAGAAACAAGAACATAGTCAATGATGGTGTTGTTGATGCCAACATAGTGCGACCCAAATTCATTTTTTCTGGATCAAATTCTACAAACAATCAGGTGAATACTCAAACAACTTCTAAATCATGAAGGAAGTATACCCCATTGGGAGAACCACTTGAGTCAGTTTTCAAAAAGCTAGTGGCAAACAAAATAATCACTATTCCAGATTTTCCTCCATATGAACCAAAGGTTAAACCAAATTGGTGGAATGATGATGAATATTGTGAATTTCATAAGAGCAAGGGCCATAAGATAGGAAAATGCCATCAACTGAAGAACATCATACAAGATCTTATTAATAGAGGTGACATTGAGATTGAAGGACATTCCTCCAATCAAGAACATGAGATGTTTAAGGAACCATTCCCAAAGCATGACAAGGTAAAAGCTAAAGCCACAGATGACCAAACCAACTATACCAAAGAATCTTATAACTATGATTCAACCATCAATCACATCTCGATGGACAATTATGTCTCTACCATTATCATCAAGGACAAAACCCCTGAGAATTCTACCCAGAGACCCAAGATCATTCTGATAGGCATTGGATCTTCTTCCGAACCTACCTTTGAATGTCATGTTACAACCCACCAAGGTAAATTCACTTTGCAAGGTGCTCCAGCTAAAAACACTGCTTCCTCATCAACCAAACCTAAGTATGACCTTGTAGAACAGTTAGGGAAGACACCCACGCTCATCTCCATCCTTGAGCTCTTACGCATATCCCCCACACATAAAGCCATTCTTGACAAAATCTTGAGAGACACTTTTGTCCCTACTGATTTGAACGTGAACCAGTTTCAAGCCATGGTGGGATACCTTTCCATTCCACACTCCCTTACATTCACACAAGTCTATGATGCCTCCGTAAGTCAGCCACATAATGCACCTTTACACATTGAAGCCTTCATACACAAATATAGAATCAAACGAGTCCTGATAGATGGAGGAGCAGGTCTAAACATTTGTACATTGAGCACTATTAAACAATTGGGATATTCCAACAAAGCTGTGAATTCTACAAACAAAATTACTATCAAAGCATATGATGATGAAGAGTGTTCATCCAAAGGCACAGTCACCTTACCTCTCGGAGTTGGGCTAGTTACAAAGGATGTGGTTTGTCAAGTCCTAGACCTAGATCTCACATACAGTAAATTGCTAGGACGTCCATGGATTCATGAGATGAGCACAGTACCATCTGCATATCATCGATGTATCAAGTTTCCACATAATGGAGTTGAAGTGACTATCAAAGCTAACCCAAATCCATTCATATATTGCAACAATCTACGACCTAGATCAGAAATAACAATACCAAGTAATCGAGAAGCTATTCCATCTTCAGCATATGTGGATCCAGAATCCTTGAAAGCTTCTACATCAAAACAAGCAGAGATCAAAGAAAAGTTCAAAGACATGGGATGTGGTGAGTATATCTTTCAAGTTGATCAACTTCCACTATCTCCTAAGGTATTCAATTAACATGAACAATCTATAAACAATTTGCAAGGAATTGGGTGTGAACCACCTAGTGTTGTGGCTACTGAGTCTGAATGTAAATCTCCTCTAGTGGTGCAAGCAACTTTGGATATCAATAGTCCTAAGAGTGGTTCCAACAAAGTATCTATTGAGCATATCGCCAGCCCTCTTGAGAACTCACATAGCCTTACCATTTCATCCACTCATTCCATTTCCAGTCCGTTCCTAGACTTGGATCAACAAGAATCAGAAAAGCCCTTACTCATCAGGGATAAAAAATCAAGCTTTGAAAATACAAATCTAAAAGTTGAAAATAAAGAGAAGTCCTTTAGTCCAAATCAAAATCAAAAGCTACTGGACTCTGCAAAAATCAAAGTCAAGGATAAAATTCCTATGAAGCAAAAAGAGAAAGAGTTGATCTCCCCTAATATCAAAATAACTGGGGGCAAAAGTTCTAAAATTTCAAGTAAAAAAGCATACTTGTTGATCTTAAGTCTCCATCATGCTATCCTACTTTCACTTCTTTTCACAATCATAAGCCTTCATCACTCATCCACTTGTTCCTCACATCCTTTCCCTTCTGGTGATACATCATGGACCTTTAATGGAACTTCCTCAAAGGACTTTGTTGTCAGGGATGCCCAAACTTCTTTAGGTGACACGCATATGGGCCTACGTAGTCCACACACTAGTAATTCTATCTCAATTCCTTTATCAAGGAAGACAGTCACTCGAGTTACATATCATTTAGTCA
Organism: Cryptomeria japonica; assembly: GCF_030272615.1. Classification (NCBI taxonomy): domain Eukaryota; kingdom Viridiplantae; phylum Streptophyta; class Pinopsida; order Cupressales; family Cupressaceae; genus Cryptomeria; species Cryptomeria japonica. Next base: position 48,247,443 of record NC_081408.1, on the reverse strand, counting down.
AGGAACATTGCAGTTACAATCATAAAGTCAAGCCTTACACAATTGAGGTGGGTGACTTAGTTCTTAGAGAAAACCCCAAAAATCAGCAAGACAGAGAGAAGAAGGGCAAGTTCAAACCAAATTGGCTTGGTCCTTACATCATTACAACAACATATGGATCTGGGGCATATCAGCTCTCAACTACAGAAGGTGAACCTTTGGAGGATCCTATCAACAACATGCACCTTCACAGGTTTTACACATAGCTCTTTGGAATATCCTAATTAAAAAATACAAAAAAAATCAAAAATCAAAAAATACAAAAAATCAAAAATTAAAAAAAATACAAAAAAATCAAAAAATCAAAAATACAAAAAAATCATAAAAACATAAAAATCGTTACTTGGTGAAAACCTGGCAAACAGGCGCCTTGTGACACAAAAAACATTGAAAAATCGAAAAAATTGAAAAATAGAAAAACATTTCGTCCAACGGTGAAAACCACTTCGGTGGTACCTTGGGCAAGTACCATGGTGAAAAATGGGTCACCAGCGCCATGAGTAGAGACATTGCTCCTCCCTCCTTCAGGATTCACTTTCATCACTTCACTTTGCACACACTCACAACCTATTCATCCACAATAAACTTACCCATTCCCATCATGGCTTGTTATTGATCTACCAAAGATTGGTTAGCCATTCATAATAAATCTCCCTTTTCACCCCCTTTCCATCCATAATAAATCAAATCCTATCTGTGGCTAAGGAAAATCCTACGTCTAGTGATGGGTGTGGAACTGAGAACATCACATGTTTCGAGGAGTACAATTTCTTCCAGCTTCCTTCAGTCTATCCACACACAATTCGCAATAAAGCAACATTTGCATCACAGATCCACAATAAAGTTTCATCTTCTCCACAATAAAGTATCAATTTCATGGATTCAGTCAGTTTCAGATGAGACACAGCAGCAACAATGGGCTTCAACAAAATCAAATCTTTCAACAGACTCAGACAACATATGGTTCTGTGCTATCTATCCTTTTTGTGAAACTAAACATTGTGACCACAATCAAATAAGACTTATACAAGTGACAAGAGACACTAAATTTGAGGACTACAGTAGATGTTGGTGTCGAGTCTTGGTTTTCTTTTGATTTTATCTTTTGGTGACATGTCTTTTAGCTTTTCCGGGATGTCTCTGACTAGAGATTCTATCTCCAGGATGTCTTTGACTAGAAAGGCGAGGATGGGGTATCGTCACCTATTTTTATTTGCTGTTTGTGGATTGTCTCTTAGTAATGCTATGACTGGTCCAAGGATATGAGGACACTGTGAGTCTAGTATGAACTGGGGCATTCTTTGTTTGTGACTATCTTATCTCCATGCAAACAGGTACAATGACTTTCTGGGTCAAACATATGCCTCGATTGTCATAACCTACTTGCCATATAATAAAGCTCAATGATGATAACACATAAGAAGCTCTTTCACTTTCATATCTTCTGTCTTCCATCCCCCTTTCTTGATTGACTTCCATCGTCCTTCTCGAGTTCGCGTAGCCTACTATCACATGATTGAGTATAATGACACACCAAAAACATTTGCATTTCATGTAGTTGCACCTGCATTACCACATATAAGCATTTCATACATACATATAGATATCACAATTGCATCCTGCACGCAACACATGTTAGCAAGCTTACATTTTTTGCATTATCATATTCATCTGCATTATATACATTCACATTTACATTTGCATACACATGTAAAACATAAAAGAACAAAAAAATATGTTGCATTTCATCATATACATATTTGCATCCATATCATAAGCATCACATAGAAACATACATCATGAAACATCTCATCACATAGGTACACATGCATATAGCTGCCGCAAAGATGAATCATCTCATATATATATATAAAGTGTCATGATACAATAATGTCAAAATCATATGGCTACAATCACCCGAAGGTGTCTACATCATCATAACAAAATGATACAATACTAATACATAGGGGAGCCCTCTACGGCTATGATGAACTCCCTCCCTCGGAGCTGCCTGGCCTCGACAGAATCTGAGCCCCCGAAGGACCCACCCCAGGATCATCCCTCCTATCCCCTCTATTTGGTGGTGGTGGAGGACCCATAACCCCACTACTAGATGCTTGTCTCCTCCGGCTCCCTCCCATAGCTGTTGCTGTCTGTGATGGTCTATGGAAGCTCCTTGCCCACTGATCAGCTGGCACCGCACCATAGTAGAGATCCCGCCAATAACTGATCTCCTCCCCTGCCCATAGAACATAGGCAAATACTCTTGTAGTCAAGCAAATCAATCATGTCAGTCATTGTGGCATTCAATGTTCATCACAAAATGCTACTTTTTATCTAAGTGCATATGGTTATCTGTCCCAGTGACACTCTCTGTTCATCACAAAGTGTTGCTTCTATCTTAGTGACACTCCCTGTTCATCACAAAGTGTCGCTTCTATCCTAGTGGTACTCCCTGTTCATCACAAAGTACTACGTGTTTGGCACTCCTTGTTCATCACAAAGTGCTGCTCACATTTTCACTCACTGTTCATCACAAAGTGCTACTCACATTTGCACTTACTGTTCATCACAAAGTGCTACTCATATTTTAGTACTCCCCGTTCATCACAAAGTACTCTATCTTGGTACTCACTGTTCATCACAAAGTGCCTTGATCTATCTTAGTCTTCCCTAGAGGACCTACTTGAGTGTATCCTCTCAGTAGCTTATCCAATCAACAGTGTATGTTCATCACAGAACTGTCGATTTGACCTAGAAGACACAAATTCACATTTTTGGACACAAACGTGCTTACTTGACATAAATGTGCTTGAAGACTGCATAAACACGACTATTTTACATAGACGTGCCTGAAAGACACAGATGTGCCTATGCTCTGCACAGACGCGCCTGGATGACACAGACGTGCCTTCTTGGCATAAACACACCTACACATCACAGACGCGGCCTCATTTGGCACAGACGTGTTTTCCATCATAGATGCGCCTGGTACCAACACAGATGCGCCTCGCGAGCATAGACGCACATGGCACCAACATAGACGTGCCTAGATGTTTTTTGACATTTTTGGACCCTAAGCTAAAGCGCATTTATTTCCCTATCTACCATGCATTAATGACAACAATAAATGCATCAAAGTACAAGGAGGTTTTGTGGTACTTACCGGCTCTCCTGCCTCTGCTAGCCTCTGGAATCGACGAACGCGGTCAAATCTATGAACAAAGGCCATCGTTGCTGACCGCTACTACTCTATTTCACTCTGCACTTTGCTCTCGTGGATGTGTAGATGACAATGAGGATGTATTTCCCCCGTGGTCTATCTTATAGACTACCCTAGCCCTAGCCCTCGTCTCTTGAGTCAGTCTTCTTTATCCTGTGACTTTGTCACTTTATCCGGTCAGTTCATTCTAGCCTTTCTTTCTTATCAAGAGATTGGCTGCAATCTTTTCAGACATTTTCATCCAATCTCTCAAGGGGGCATATCATTCCCATCCTGGGGCAACTCTGTATTAGTTCATATCATCTTCTTTGAAACAACGCGACAAGTCACATTGTCTCAAAGAGGGGCAAAATGTAGACACCCAAAATTGTCCAGTCTAATTAAATAAATATTTTATTTATTTAATTATCTAATCCTAATTCCTCTATTAATTAAATAAATCTTTATTTATTTAGTTAATTCATTTATCCTCTTCTAGCCTTATTTCTCATTTAAATAAATACATTTATTTATTTAAATTATCCTTTTCCTAAATTAAATAAATATCTTATTTATTTAATTGATCCCACTTCCTCTATTAATTAAATAAATCTTTATTTATTTAATTAATTCATTAACCTTTTCTACCCATGACACATGTCATTCATCTCTTAATTCATAAACTACCTACCCCTTTCATTATTTTATTATTTCCTCTACCTACCCTCTAATCATAGCCGACCTCCTTTTACACCTCTCAATCTTATCCCTCCATTTCATATAGTGTCTTCTATATAAGGAGATACTTCCTTCATTATCAAACCCTAATGAATTTTATGCACTTGACTACACTACGATCCTACTTGCAACCACATTCCGTTCTTTGTTGAGCTCTTGTGCACATAAAATCTGAGAGCAAATATATCAAACAAGATCAATGGAGATAGGAAGAATGGAGATCCAAACCTATTGGACATGTGATGGTATAATCTTTGTGATTTCATTTGATTTGCATTGTCTTAGGTAATCTTCATATGTTATGGTGGATCTTTGTTGTTGTTAGGCTAGGGTTTTGTGGTTGAATTCATTTAGCCTTTCAATATCGTTATTATTGTTATCCATTTTCACCATAAACAGTAGCATCTAAGGAAACTGACATATTAGGTACAAACCTCAATTCATTGATTGCAGAGACTCAGATTGCATAAGTTGGTAGAAGGGTTCTCAACAACTTACTTGTTATATCCTTTTCTTCAATAGTTCCACCTGCTCCTTTGATTTGATTGACAATCTCCTTTAGTCTTGTACTATACTGAGTTATGTTCTCACCTTCATTCATCCTCATAGATTCAAGTTGTCCTCTTAGACTATCGACTTTTTCTCTTTGAACATGTTCATCTCCTCCATATACTGATATGAGCTTATCCCACATTGCCTTTGCATCATTGCAGCCTTCTAAATCATTAAACTCTGAATCGATTAATGTAGATATTATTTCAATCATTGCTTGAATATGTTCTTGCTTTGCCTTTATCTCTTCCATAGTCAATGGATAGGTGCTCGGTGTAACAAAATCACTCTCTAGATAGTATACAACATATTCTCCAACTCCTGATAGATGTAGCTTTATTCTTTTCTGCCATGTAGAGAAACTTGACTTGTTCAACTTTGGTGCATCCCTCTTATACATCTTTGGATCTTTAACTCAAGTGCCTTTAAACTTTCCTTCTGGAGTCCAAAGCTCTGATACCAATTGATAGTTCTGATACCTAATATAAGTACAGATCCAATAGCCAATAAGATGAGAGGGGGGGGGGGTGAATCATACAAACTTAATCTTCCATAAAAACATCAGATTCAACCTCGGTAACATATATTTCAGTAATATAACCAAAACTGTAAAACATGCAAACTTAAAAGCATATAAACATCATAAACCTCATAACACTAGATTTAACGTGGAAACCCAAATAGGGAAAAACCACTATGGGATTTCGAACCCACTAAGAAATATACTCTTCTAGAGTATGCTTGGTTAAAAGAAAATCCTGTTAAAGATTACAAACACATTGCTAGATGTGACCCGGTTAAGGGATTTCCCTCAGATCTGTTAGGATCTTCACCTTGTTAGAAGTGACCTTGTTAAAGGATTTCAAACACTCAATCAGAATGTCACCTTGCTAGAGGGGTTTACAAATAAGACTGTTAAGTCCACTCGGTTAAGAGATTTTCTGTCCCTTTCACAAAATAACAGTAATAAAAATCTATCTGCAACTTCACATCTAAAATGCTAAACCAGATTCATATTTCTTCAATACAATCTAGACATAGAACTAATCTTGTCCATTTGCTGGGCTTCTATACTCTATTTGTAAGGTCCACCCCTGACTTGACTTGTTTGACTAGAGTTGACCTTTAATTCATGCGTGATAGACACCATTGGGAATAGGCTATTCCCGATGCTTTATAGGATGTTGATACTATCATTAATGATCGTGTCATTTATTAGACACTATATGCTTATTATGTGATTGACTATCAAAAGATTATATTGATCATGTGATTTGATGAGCATAATTGTTGATGGATTTTACATGCCTTACTATGATCGTGAATTATACTAATCATGCACTTGATGATGTTTTTATGTACTAACCATATTTAATGATTATCTATGATGAGTTGATCTTATTGTGTATTTGATTGTTGTATGACTGTCTTTGGGATAGAGACAATTCCACATCACTCATTGCGAGCGGGATGTGTCGTTGCAATTCTCTAACCCTTGTCTGTTATAATATATATATATATATATATGTATATGTCGTATCGTTGCTTTGTGGATGCAGGATTTGCAGGTACCAGACATCGACTCCACCTGGCTCCACAGGTCTGAGCGTGTCTTTAAATCCCAATGGTATGTGGTTTGGAGTTGGCAAAATTTTTCCTCACATACTCTAGGTCTAAGTTGTTCACTGTGAGTTGTCAGTGTCTTGGCGCAAGTCATCATGATAGTTAGTAAGCTGGGTTTCTTTTGTATTGTGAGTATGTTAGTATTGGCTGATTATTCCTTTTATGTTGAGATTGGCAATTTGATTATTGATGCAAGATTAAATAATTAATGATGTTTATTTTAATTATTTTGATTAATAGCGATTTGATTATTTGGTTATCTAATGTTTAATTTAATTTATTGGATTCTTGCCTTTTTGGTTATTTGATTATTTGATATTTAAATGTTTATTTATTTTAATGATGATTTAATATTTATTTAATTTTTATTGTTTAGCTTATGATGTGTTTTATATTTATTTGTAATTTGACCTCTATTGGTATTTATTTAATTACCTATGGTTTAATATTTATTTGGCTTTTAATGTTTATTTGGTTCATTAATTCATTTATGAGCCTTTGGTTTATTTAATTTAATTTCCCCATTTAATTTATTTAATTGTGGCTCATGTTTTATTTATTAGTTTGACTTTTATATTAAGTGGGTTGTATAAATAATAAAATGATAAAACATTCCTACCAAATTGTAAAAAAACATGATTTATATTTACCTTACCTACCCTCTTCTCTTTTTGGTTGACTTTAAAAAGGGAGGTAAAATTATATTATATGGTGGGGTTGGTAAAATATATTATAGATTGGAATATTTTGATTGGTTGAGATTGAGGCTAGGGTTTTTGGTTAATGTTTGTCTTTTTATTTTCTTTTCTGTGAATTTTTTTCGGGGGTTGATTCTTCTTGGAAAATTTTCTCCAGCAAATTTTCTTCTTGGTTTTGGTTTTCTTCTCTCTTGGATTTTGGCTGGAGCTTGGATTTGATTTGGTTTGGCTTGTGGGATCTCTTCTTCGGCTTCTTCCATAACACGGGTTGCAGGTTGGAGATGTATTCTACTTTTTTATATTTTATTTTACAGTTTCCCGTATGCTCCGTGTCTGCAGATTTAATGTGTGAGCTTGGGGAAATGAATCTAAAAATTGTATAGTGAGAAAGGAAATATATGAAGGCATAAATTTGTTGTAAGGTTTTATTCTATAGTTTGTGGAAAATATTTGTATTTTTTTGGTTTGTCTTTATGAGTCTGTGTCGTGCATGGAGCTTTGATTTAATATTGGCCTTCAAGTGTGTATTATTTATTTAATGTTGAAGTGAATTTTATTTATTGGGTAATATTATTTTACCCATTAAGTAATTTAAAAGGGGGTAATTTGTATTCTTTTATTTAAAAGTTATTTTCACCCCAGGTCAATGGTTTAATTTATTTTATCTACCATTGGATTTGATTGGCTGGAAGTTTATGGTAGGTAGAAAATATATTTTATTTTTCTTGAACTTTGGGAAGGTAGGCATGGAATATAATGTTTTTGGAATATTTTTATTGGAGGATGGTTTTGCTTGGTTTTGTTTTGTTTTTTTTATTTTTATAAATAGGCCTTCCTGTGAATTCACGAGGGTTGGAATTTCTGGGATTAATTTTAAGATTGCTGGTGGTTGAATTTAAATTGGATTAAAGGCTTGGTATAGTTTTTCCTGTAGGTTAATTTGCTAGTTGGTTGATTGTGTGGTACTTTCCAGATTAATTTTTGTACCAGAGGCTTTATTTGAGGGCTGTTATATTCTCCAGATTTGGCTTCTATCAGTTTTGATTTATTTAGATGGTCTTATGTATATTTGCTCCTGTGCACCATTGTAGACATTATAGACTCTCTTCCATGTGAATAGGCCATGGATGATTGAGGTGAATATATATGTTATTTTGGACCAACAAATGAGTAGGGCTTGTTGTGATGTTATCTTCTATTTGATGGCAGCATTTGATGGGTTGATATGCCTTTGTTTATTGCTAGCCAAGAGGCTCATTTTGTTATATTGATGTTGTTGTAGCCTTGCATTTGTTGTGAGAGTATGTGTGGAAGTTATTGGCTGCATTGAGTATTATTTTAATGTATTTATGTTGGTAGAGCCTCTTGTGATGTGTTGTTGGGCCATGTTAGGAGGAGTGGGCTTCCTTGTGATGACCAGGGTCATGAGAGATAGGCTGGGATGAGGTTCCTTGTAAGGATGCATGAAGTCTAGACCACCAGGGCACATTGGAGTTTTCCATGATTTGTAAGCAAGTGATAACATTGATAATAAATTAATTGGGATGGGAAAATTATAACTCACTTAAACAAGATAATGAATAGTTTTGAGCCTCATGACTTATGTCCTAGGGAGGATGTTTTAGGATAAGCATGAGAAGGCCGTGAAGACGGTAAGCTAATCTCCCTTGGTCTCTCATAGGTTGAGATGGCTCCACATGTCCATCAGGTTAGTGCCTTGTGTTATTATGTTATGAGGATGGCATGTGATGACACTCCACTCCTACATGTGCTCCCCCTTTATGATTTATGATTATGCTTATTGGATGCATTTATGTCCTGATGAGTTTTACGCCTCTGGGAGTTTATTCTTGTGGCTCTGTGTGAGTTCTTGCTTGAAGGTCCTTGTTGGTTAGTCTCTTTGGTTTTGAGTGTCAGCCTAGATGTAGAGTGTGTGTTGGGATCTTGTGTCATCTCCTAGCACGGGGGGTGGTTCCTTTGGTTCCACATGGTCGGGTGGTTGGTGCTTTTAAACCATTGGGATGTCCCTGTCTTTGGATTCTTCTTGCGTGGATGAGGATGCTTCTTCAGATTGTTCATGGATAATAATTGTAGCAAAAATATAAATGATGATGTGATTTATGTAATGAAATTCTTATGTAATGGTTGTAAAAGAAGCCATGCTTATGAGAAATGATTATGTTGTTCTAGTTATAGTAATAGCTTTTGGTTATGTTATGTGATTATAATGATGAACCTTGAGTTGTATTGTAACATATTTATATTAAATGAAATGGATGCATGAGATGTGGATAAGTATTGTTGTTTAAAACGAAATGATGTATTTTGTATTCTTGATGAGCCATGTTAAAAGTAAATCGGGTAAATATTATGATAATGGTATTAGATTTGAAATGATGTCTTTAACTAATTATTTAAGTAGAAGAAATGTTATGTCGTGATAGGATGTATGAGTTTGAGTAATGTTGGAAGATATTTTAGGACATGTTTATGAGTTGTGATTAAATAATTTAAAATTATATTATCATACTTCGTAGACATTGATCTAATGATTGAATCGAAATCCTATAATGCTTGGGATGTAATTGAAGGTTCCTTATGAAATATTGTATGGATGTCCTTAGTGAATGAATTGCTAATCTTATTAATGGAAATTACTAGTAAGTGTATGGGAAGATGATTAAATGAGTTCTTGTCTTTTAGGAAAGTATTAGAATGTATCATTTGTTATAGTTTAAGAATTATATCTCCATTTGGTGGATGCTATTAGTTGTTATGGAATTAGGATATTGTACCTTAGTTTGTGCTGAGATGAATTCCTGTAGTTACTTGATTTGTAATAAGATGATTGTTGGTTATTTGATATAGTGTAAGAGATTTTATGAGTATTAAACGAGCTATGGGTTAAATGGTTGGTGAGTATTGCCTTATGTACTTTAAGAATCATGATGAAGTAATAAGTATGATAGAAGCATAGAATCATAAATGATTATGTGGAAGTTAATCGTAAATGGAAATTATGTTAGTGCAATGTAAGGGTTAATCCTGATATATGAATGGTGATATAGTCAAAGGTTGGTTAATGGTAATAGGAACATTTGGACTTGGTGTATAAAATGAATCTAAGTGGAAAAGGAAATAGTGGCGCATTGAAAGATAGAATCTCATATTAAATGAAAGATTAAGAAGGTTGCATATCATGAGTGTTAGGTATTTCTATGTTGCACCTATGTGTGTTTAATGATTAAGATTATGAGGTATTGAACTAGAAGAAAGTAAATGCTTATTTCTTATGTAGGTAGATTAAGTAATGTTGTTGAGATACCCTAGGGAGGCAGTAGTAATGATGTATTGTATTCCACTTGCGTAATTGTTTGAATAGCTTGAGTGATTTACTCTATGTTCATAATACTTAATTGTTGTTTTGTGCTAGTTGCATTGCTTATGAGATGTTATGTGTTATATTGTTAAAAAAAAATTAAATTAGCATGTTTTTAGCTATATTTCTCTGGGGTATTTTGGCGGGCATTACATTTGGTATCAGAGCCCAAGTTGCAACACTGGGATCTTTGGTTAAGGATATTTCTATTAGTCTTGTGAATGTGCCTTGATGTTTCTTGAATTAAGTTACTCTTTGAGATTTGTGTTAGAAGAAGTGTTATTGGAATTTTTGGAATTTTAGATATCTATGCCTTGTGTTTCTCTCTAATTCCTTTTCAGGAATTATATCTTAAAGTAAAGTGTGTATTTATTCCATATGTATGTCTCCAGAATAAGAGAAGTGTGTATATGTTCTTACTTTCTCTATAAATTTCTAGTGCTTACTTGGATGATTAGGGTTGTTTTCCTTATACATAATTAATTTTGTGGTAGATTGAGAAAAGAATATGTGTTCCTCTTAAGTAATGCGATGATCATAAATTAGTCTGCTATGTTGATCTTCCTATGAATAGAAGGATGAAGTTTTTGTATTATACATTTAGGAATAATTTAGTATAGATAATGATGTGAAAATCGAAGGAATTGTATGTGGTGCCTAATAGAAATAGTTGGAATGTTTTTTTTTCCTTATTTAATCTCTTATGTGAAATGTAAGGATGTTAGTTGGTAATATAATGATTTCCCTATAGAACTATTGGTTGTTTTGGTATATGTGTGATTTTGTATGTAATAAAAGATTGTTTGAGGAAATCATAGCTATCAAAGGATTTGGGATTGCTAGTTGCATGTGTATTGGTAGGAGATTTTAAGGAATTTCAAATTGCATACCTTTAAAAGTGGTAGTTGCATTTGGCATGACTAGGAAATTCAAACTGAGTTTGCATAAATTTGTGTGTATTGATTTGTGTGGCAGTATCCTTTCCTTCCTCTTCTCTCTTTGGGGTAAAGGATTCAAATACTTGGGGGTTATTGATATTAAGTAGAAGGATTGGATAATGATTTATGAATATGACTCATAAATGTTAAAGGGAAGATTAGATGAAGTTAATTTGCATTGGAGACTGAAATTTAGGTATTGCATTCATGATCCTTATTCTTTAAAGGAAGAATTGATTAAATAGAATATCCCATCATTTAATTAGGAAATGTATCATGAAACTAAAAGGAGATAAATATGTGTATTGAAGCAAGGATTGGTGCATTGCATATGTAGAAATTGAAATGATATCATTGTGTCTTTATTTGGTTTGACAAGATAAAAGTTTTAGCTTTGTGTAGGAATTGTGTGGCATTGAATAAATATTTCTCTTAACTAGATGGATAAGTTAAGAAAGGTTACTATATCATTGCCTTATTTGAATTTTAAGAAGAGCTTCCTTAGAGAATTCTATTGAGATAAAATAATAATTAGTTATATGGAATTGTGTTGGGATTCTAAATGCCAATATTTCTTGAAATGTTGAAAATACATAGTCTATGAATGCTAGTAATCAAGTAATAATAGGAAGTGATTTTAAATAGAATGATGTGTGTGTTCTTGTAATTTAAGTGGTATTAGATGAAAAGAAAACTAAGTTTTGGAAGTAGGACTGAGAGATTCTTAACTTAGATAACGAGAAGTATGTCAGAAGATTATTATTGGTAAGAGTAGAAATTGATATTAAACTTTGGATTTTGTAATGAGACCTATTTTTCTTGTTTAAATATATGATTGACTAAATTTCTTAAAGACCTTATGAAGGAATTTCTAATCTTCTATAGGTTATTAGTTGTGCATTAATGGAAATAATGCGTGTTGTAGTTTACTATCAAGTGAGTAATTGAATATCTAACCTTTGTTTCTGTTATAACTTGGTGAGTATAATCCTGGTAGAGATAAGATATCTTGATCATTAGTCATGGTATTAGTATATTCCTTGTGCATGTGTGAGTGCATAGTTTCTTTATCTCTTCCTACCTATGTCAACTTTCATAAAGGATAATTGCCTATATTTTTGAAAATTAGAATTGCTTTAAAAAAATAATGAAAGTAATACGGACATATGGATAAAATAGAAGTCTTAAATATGGCGTGCACTTTCTATCACATTCAAGGCATTTCACCCTTGGATGTTGTGTAGCGATTACTCCCTTTAGTGTGACTAATGTTGGTCACCTCGTGATGTGAGTTGGATGAATCATTTATTTTGCCTTGAGTTAATTTTTGATTTATGTGATGTGTCGTAAGGATTAATGTGTATTTTTTTGATTTCTTTACTTTTGGATGACCACTGATTTCTTCTTTCTTTTATTTTTCTCTTGTGGTGGCACTTGTCACTTAAATTTCTTGATTGATTTCGCCGACAACTTTTCTTCTCTTTTAATTTAATGAATTGATTTGAGGATATTTCCTTTGACCTCCTATTTTGTTTCCTATGGTGGTCATTTTAAGTGTCGATGTATTGTGGGCCCAAATCTTGAGCCAGTGTTGTCTCTATCATGTTCATTCTGGACCGCTGATAGTGTGTGTGAGGGAGGACATCGCGGAAAAGTGCACTAGACTAAGAAAACAAGTAGATAATGTTGTTATTAGCTAAGTAAATGAAAAGTGTTAATAAGGTGAAATTTATTGGTAAGTTTCTAGAAGTTTATAGTAGATAGAAGTGTCTTGGAATTGTGAAGTCTGAAATTATGGAATAGTTAAATAAAAAGCAGTTGTTGATTTCTTGCCTTCAAATCTTTGTGTACACATATTGGATTAAGGATGCCCTTTGAATGATTTGATTGGATAAGGATTGCATCTAATGTTTGTATAAAGTGTAGTGTAGTGTAAGCATGGTGGAAATTAGGACATTTGAATGTCATGAAATTTGTTGTTTAAAATAAATAGGTTATATATGCTTGATTATCATGTGATGTCTAGAACATATTTAATTTGAGGAAGCTTAGTTCTAAGAAAATTTCACTCATTTAGGCTTATGACATGATTTGTTCAGTAATATAATAGGTGCATATGTGTAAGATATTATGTAAACGTATATATATCTCTCTCTCCATTGCATGCGACTAGATGTTGAGGGAGTATTATTATGAATACTAGTGCAAAATGTAGTGATTTCTTCTTATTGATGCCTGAATCAATGATTGAAAGTACAGTTTTGTATTTGCAAGCATGGTTAAAATGAAGTTCCCTTGTAAATATTTTAACAATTTAGTGTACATATCATAATTAATAGCAGTTGGTGCTTCATTTACTTCTTGTGTAACAAGTTTATTTTGAATAATTGGAGCATAAGGAGGAAATTTAGTTGTCATTATCTTTCTTGGAGTTAGAAAATATTATAATATGTTTGTGTTAAAAGAAAGTTTTTGATTTATGTGTGCTAGTTGTCACCCTAAATCTTACGACTTCCAGGAGTAAGTCGAGTCTAAGGGGGGGAGGATGTAAGGTCCACCCCTGCCTTGACCTGTTTGACTAGAGTTGACCTTTAATTCATGCGTGATAGACACCATTGGGAATAGGCTATTTCAGATGCTTTATAGGATGTTGATACTATCATTAATGATCGTGTGATTTATTAGACACTATATGCTTATTATGTGATTGACTATCGAAAGATTATATTGATCATGTGATTTGATGAGCATAATTGTTGATGGATTTTACATGCCTTACTATGATCGTGAATTATACTAATCATGCACTTGATGATGTTTTTATGTACTAACCATATTTAATGATTATCTATGATGAGTTGATCTTATTGTGTATTTGATTGTTGTATGACTATCTTCAGGATAGAGACAATTCCACATCACTCATTGCGAGCAGGATGTGTCGTTGCAATTCTCTAACCCTTATCTGTTATAATATATATATATATATATATATATGTATATGTCGTATCGTTGCTTTGTGGATGCAGGATTTGAAGGTACCAGACATCGACTCCACCTGGCTCCACAGGTCTGAGCGTGTCTTTAAATCCCAATGGTATGTGGTTTGGAGTTGGCACAATTTTTCCTCACATACTCTAGGTCTAAGTTGTTCACTGTGAGTTGTCAGTGTCTTGGCGCAAGTCATCATGATAGTTAGTAAGCTGGGTTTCTTTTGTATTGTGAGTATGTTAGTATTGGCTGATTATTCCTTTTATATTGAGATTGGCAATTTGATTATTTATGCAAGATTAAATAATTAATGATGTTTATTTTAATTATTTTGATTAATAGCGATTTGATTATTTGGTTATCTAGTGTTTAATTTAATTTATTGGATTCTTGCCTTTTTGGTTATTTGATTATTTGATATTTAAATGTTTATTTATTTTAATGATGATTTAATATTTATTTAATTTTTATTGTTTAGCTTATGATGTGTTTTATATTTATTTGTAATTTGACCTCTATTGGTATTTATTTAATTACCTATGGTTTAATATTTATTTGGCTTTTAATGTTTATTTGGTTCATTAATTCATTTATGAGCCTTTGGTTTATTTAATTTAATTTCCCCATTTAATTTATTTAATTGTGGTTCATGTTTTATTTATTAGTTTGACTTTTATATTAAGTGGGTTGTATAAATAATAAAATGATAAAACATTCCCACCAAATTGTAAAAAAACATGATTTATATTTACCTTACCTACCCTCTTCTCTTATTGGTTGAATTTAAAAAAGGAGGTAAAATTATATTATATGGTGGGGTTGGTAAAATATATTATAGATTGGAATATTTTGATTGGTTGAGATTGAGGCTAGGGTTTTTGGTTAATGTTTGTCTTTTTATTTTCTTTTCTGTGAATTTTTTTCGGGGGTTGATTCTTCTTGGAAAATTTTCTCCAGCAAATTTTCTTCTTGGTTTTGGTTTTCTTCTCTCTTGGATTTTGGCTGGAGCTTGGATTTGATTTGGTTTGGCTTGTGGGATCTCTTCTTCGGCTTCTTCCATAACATGGGTTGCAGGTTGGAGATGTATTCTACTTCTTTATATTTTATTTTACAGTTTCCCTGTATGCTCCGTGTCTGCAGATTTAATGTGTGAGCTTGGGGATATGAATCTAAAAATTGTATAGTGAGAAAGGAAATATATGAAGGCATAAATTTGTTGTAAGGTTTTATTCTATAGTTTGTGGAAAATATTTGTATCTTTTTGGTTTGTCTTTATGAGTCTGTGTCGTGCATGGAGCTTTGATTTAATATTGGCCTTCAAGTGTGTATTATTTATTTAATGTTGAAATGAATTTTATTTATTGGGTAATATTATTTTACCCATTAAGTAATTTAAAAGAGGGTAATTTGTATTCTTTTATTTAAAAGTTATTTTCACCCCAGGTCAATGGTTTAATTTATTTTATCTACCGTTGGATTTGATTGGCTGGAAGTTTATGGTAGGTAGAAAATATATTTTATTTTTCTTGAACTTTGGGAAGGTAGGCATGGAATATAATGTTTTTGGAATATTTTTATTGGAGGATGGTTTTGCTTGGTTTTGTTTTGTTTTTTTTATTTTTATAAATAGGCCTTCCTGTGAATTCACGGGGGTTGGAATTTCTGGGATTAATTTTAAGATTGCTGGTGGTTGGATTTAAATTGGATTAAAGGCTTGGTATAGTTTTTCCTGTAGGTTAATTTGCTAGTTGTTTGATTGTGTGGTACTTTCCGGATTAATTTTTGTACCAGAGGCTTTATTTGAGGGCTGTTATATTTTCCAGATTTGGCTTCTATCAGTTTTGATTTATTTAGATGGTCTTATGTATATTTGCTCCTGTGCACCATTGTAGACATTATAGACTCTCTTCCATGTGAATAGGCCATGGATGATTGAGGTGAATATATATGTTATTTTGGACCAACAAATGAGTAGGCCTTGTTGTGATGTTATCTTCTATTTGATGGCAGCATTTGATGGGTTGATATGCCTTTGTTTATTGCTAGCCAAGAGGCTCATTTTGTTATATTGATGTTGTTGTAGCCTTGCATATGTTGTGAGAGTATGTGTGGAAGTTATTGGCTGCATTGAGTATTATTTTAATGTATTTATGTTGGTAGAGCCTCTTGTGATGTGTTGTTGGGCCATGTTAGGAGGAGTGGGCTTCCTTGTGATGACCGGGGTCATGAGAGATAGGCTGGCATGAGGTTCCTTGTAAGGATGCATGAAGTCTAGACCACCAGGGCACATTGAAGTTTTCCATGATTTGTAAGCAAGTGATAACATTGATAATAAATTAATTGGGATGGGAAAATTATAACTCACTTAAACAAGATAATGAATAGTTTTGAGCCTCATGACTTATGTCCTAGGGAGGATGTTTTAGGATAAGCATGAGAAGGCCGTGAAGACGGTAAGCTAATCTCCCTTGGTCTCTCATAGGTTGAGATGGCTCCACATGTCCATCAGGCTAGTGCCTTGTGTTATTATGTTATGAGGATGGCATGTGATGACACTCCACTCCTACATGTGCTCCCCCTTTATGATTTATGATTATGCTTATTGGATGCATTTATGTCCTGATGAGTTTTACGCCTCTGGGAGTTTATTCTTGTGGCTCTGTGTGAGTTCTTGCTTGAGAGTCCTTGTTGGTTAGTCTCTTTGGTTTTGAGTGTCAGCCTAGATGTAGAGTGTGTGTTGGGACCTTGTGTCATCTCCTAGCACGGGGGGTGGTTCCTTTGGTTCCACATGGTCGGGTGGTTGGTGCTTTTAAACCATTGGGATGTCCCTGTCTTTGGATTCTTCTTGCGTGGATGAGGATGCTTCTTCAGATTGTTCATGGATAATAATTGTAGCAAGAATATAAATGATGATGTGATTTATGTAATGAAATTCTTATGTAATGGTTGTAAAAGAAGCCATGCTTATGAGAAATGATTATGTTGTTCTAGTTATAGTAATAGCTTTTGGTTATGGTATGTGATTATAATGATGAACCTTGAGTTGTATTGTAACATATTTATATTAAATGAAATGGATGCATGAGATGTGGATAAGTATTGTTGTTTAAAATGAAATGATGTATTTTGTATTCTTGATGAGCCATGTTAAAAGTAGATCGGGTAAATATTATGATAATGGTATTAGATTTGAAATGATGTCTTTAACTAATTATTTAAGTAGAAGAAATGTTATGTCTTGATAGGATGTATGAGTTTGAGTAATGTTGGAAGATATTTTAGGACATGTTTATGAGTTGTGATTAAATAATTTAAAATTATATTATCATACTTCGTAGACATTGATCTAATGATTGAATTGAAATCCTATAATGCTTGGGATGTAATTGAAGGTTCCTTATGAAATATTGTATGGATGTCCTTAGTGAATGAATTGCTAATCTTATTAATGGAAATTACTAGTAAGTGTATGGGAAGATGATTAAATGAGTTCTTGTCTTTTAGGAAAGTATTAGAATGTATCATTTGTTATAGTTTAAGAATTATATCTCCATTTGGTGGATGCTATTAGTTGTTATGGAATTAGGATATTGTACCTTAGTTTGTGCTGAGATGAATTCCTATAGTTACTTGATTTGTAATAAGATGATTGTTGGTTATTTGATATAGTGTAAGAGATTTTATGAGTATTAAACGAGCTATGGGTTAAATGGTTTGTGAGTATTGCCTTATGTACTTTAAGAATCATGATGAAGTAATAAGTATGCTAGAAGCATAGAATCATAAATGATTATGTGGAAGTTAATCGTAAATGGAAATTATGTTAGTGCAATGTAAGGGTTAATCCTGATATATGAATGCTGATATAGTCAAAGGTTGGTTAATGGTAATAGGAACATTTGGACTTGGTGTATAAAATGAATCTAAGTGGAAAAGGAAATAGTGGTGCATTGAAAGATAGAATCTCATATTAAATGAAAGATTAAGAAGGTTGCATATCATGAGTGTTAGGTATTTCTATGTTGCACCTATGTGTGTATAATGATTAAGATTATGAGGTATTGAACTAGAAGAAAGTAAATGCTTATTTCTTATGTAGGTAGATTAAGTAATGTTGTTGAGATACCCTAGGGAGGCAGTAGTAATGGTGAATTGTATTCCACTTGCGTAATTGTTTGAATATCTTGAGTGATTTACTCTATGTTCATAATACTTAAATGTTGTTGTGTGCTAGTTGCATTGCTTATGAGATGTTATGTGTTATATTGTTTAAAAAAAATTAAATTAGCATGTTTTTAGCTATATTTGTCTGGGGTATTTTGGCGGGCATTACACTATTCAAACAGGTCTTCAAGCTTCTGTGCTCGGTAATCACTATGTAGCATCCCTATGCATACACTTGCCCGCATACATTGTTTATCAATAGTTTCCTATTTATAAACAATTATGTAACCAATTAATCTCCTTGATCACATTTCTCATGATCAATCATAGCCATCAGATCTTTGATCTTGTCCAGGTTCAATGCATCTTTCGATCTGAAAATGTTTTACCTAGCCTAGGAACTTGCATATATTTCTTGGGACTTATGCCAGGGTATTGCGGTTCAATCTGTGTTGTAGATCTTCATGTCGACTTTCCATTGCCATAGATTCATTAACAAACTATATTAACGACATACCAATCATTCAATTAGTTCCAGCTCATCACCTTCCTTCATTAAATAACGCATGCAAACATTTAATACATTCTATTATAGCTCAGTTACAACTCGGTAACAACTCGGTAAATACTAAACTTCACTCGGCAGACATTCTGCCTTCATTAACCGATAGTGATAACCTCAGGGTTTACCGACTAGGTTCTTTGCTTGATAACAAAGTATAGTATTAACCTTTACAATTTACAACATATGTATGATGTTAAAACAATCTAAAACATCATGATCTCATCATTGTCTGACTCGGTAATAGTTGCCCATTGAATACCTTATTCATCCCCTTATTCATCATATTCTTTCCTGTGTCTTTTACCGACATCTTTCTATTCTTCATATCATACTTCTCAAGATATGGCAACATCATACTGAATTAGAAAATCAATTTCTTGACATCAATGACAAAATAATAATATCAAGACAGTAAACATCCTTAATCAGTTATATCCATAATCATCAACAACCTTCTCAATATCCTTATGAAATGCCAACAATCTTTCATTGTCTGTTATAATGTAATATTGCCAACATTCTTCTCCTATGAATTCTTTATGGTGAAAAGGATTGACAGTTTCATCATCCTCTGAGTCATGTTATGATCCTACTTGCTTTCACCTCATAGATAAAGTCTCAGTCATGTGAATTTTTTTTTATGAAAGATGGATTGTAATGAATGTCATGATCTACCTCTTTATATAGCTCCAATGTTTGACTAAAATGGAATGAATTGGTTATTGTGGATGAATGATTCTCAATACCACAAGTTCATCAATAAAGTAATAGTAAGATCTTAAGTTTGGTGTTCAATAGTTTTGAGGGAGGTATAACAAGTGTTGTGATTAACGTCCACAAGCTATCTAACTATGAGAGGATGCACTCATGAGTTAGGTTTACATACCATAGATGACTAGTATGACCTCTTTAAGATGATAGATCCTAGATGTTAGAGATATACTAATGAGTTGATCTGTTGAATAAGATGTTAAAGATCTAAAAGAGGCTAAGGAAAAAACTTGTTAATGTTGAAAGTTGAATGAATTGTGATTTGATGATAGATTCTCATGATACCTGCAAACTTGGGAGTTTCTAGTAGAATATTTTGGGTTGTGGAATGTAAGATGATTGGATGAGATTTTGAAAGAAGATGAGTTGGCAAATAAGAATGGATGAAAGGCTACCCTAGATGAGGAATGAATCAATAGGTGATTTCTTGTTGAGGCAAATTAGACAAGGATATTTGACCACTTCTATTGAGAGATTGGGACAAGGCAGATCTTTATTGAAAGGTGCATGATCTCAAAGGTTCTTTGTCAAACTCATTTCCATAACCATGTAGATAATCGTGAAAATGATGAAGGAATGTTTGATTTTTTAATAAGAGTTTACGGTTCATGTAGAGAAATCTTCTCTTCTTTAAGATCTCTTTTTGGCTAGGTTTCTTCTTTTTGGATCGACGATGAATAGACTTCTTGATATGCTTGAAGGACTTTCAAATATGACGCATTTGGAAAATTTGTGTTGTAGCAAGGTGTATGTTTGTGTCAAACTTTTGTAAATGTTTCTCTTGACTAGAGATATCAAACAATAAAACACATTGGCCAAGTTTCAATGCTTTGAGCAAGTGGGAGATAAAAGGGGGGCCTAAAATAGCCCATAATAGGTTTTAATAATTGCAGACACTTGAAGACATAAAACTTAGGTTGAAATTGGAAACCATTCAATAGGGCCTCTCACACAAAGCGATACCTCAAACAAGAAGACAAATAGAGATTCTAGCACTAATACATTTGACCTAAAATTCCAACGGAGAAGGTACATTGTGACCAAATTTTTTATTTTTTTTTTGAAAATGCCCGAATTCATTAGAATTCTGACGATAATTTCATATTTGGTTTTGACGGAGAAGGCATTATTAATGAAATTTGATTTTTTTGAAAAAAAGTGCCCGCGTTCGTCGAAATTCCGATGACCAGGGGCATTACTTAAAAAAAAAAAGACGATTGTAATTTATTTGCTCAATCAATCCCCTGCAAGCTTGGCATCGACCTCTGGCAACCTTGTGTGTAATCTCCTAAAAGGTTAGGCTCTTTTGCATATAAAAGGTTAGGTGCCCAATTTTCTCAATCTAGCTACATCCACCTTCCATGGCTTCCTTTGATACACCCACCTTAATAGATGCCTCCACCAATATAGTGGATTGAAATAAATGAAAGAGGGGAACAGTGGATAGAGATATTGTTGGAGGAGATTGGGTTGTGGTGATCACGAGTCCATAAGAGGGAAGCGGAGAAGAGGGCACACTTGATGGAGGAGGTCAGCAAGTGTCCCAAATAAGTGTAAAAGTCATATGCACAAGATGGAATGACAATTGGTAGATGTAAAAGCCATATTCTACAACCTTTACTAATATCCTTTTTGCTAGTGTCAAAATGTGAGGTTTGTAATAGGACACAATATCCATGAAAGCATAATAGAGAGGAGGTTTCTAACAAGATGGCAGATCAAACAATGTAGGAAAGCATCAAATAAAAATAAATACAAGATTTCAGTTTATAGAGTTTAGTAAAAGGGGCAATGAAAAAACATAACACTACTTTGGTAGGCTGCAGAGATGGTGTGTGGCACAATATAGAGACATGTTATGCAAGAAATAAGAATAGAAAAGATGAAAGGTTGAGCCATAGAGTAGGGTACGATATCCATCAAAGAGTAAAGGCTTTTGAAACTCTACCATAAATATAATTTCCACGTGTTTGATCAAATCAATAACTATCTAAAAAATTGAAATGCTGGGGAGAGACATTAAATGTGAAGACAAAAAGCAACTGAAAAGGCATCGAAGGTGAAATGAACCACTAGAGAAATTATTGTAATTCAAAACATGAAAGGTTATCAAATTGGAGAAGATACAATATAAGAAGTATCAACCAATGATGTGGAGGTGTGTGGGAATCGACCAATATTGGCCAAGAGAGATAGAGGTATTATAGAGTGGATTGATGTGCATGGAGATTGTTAATTGCATATTTGAATAAATATTTTGTTGTAATCTTTATGTCAATTCAATTTGTGTGCATCAAATAGTATAAGAGATTGAGATCTTGAGTGCATAGATAACATCAAATGTCACAACTTATATTTTCCAAATTTCCTAACAAAGCCCTAGAAACAGACCTAGGTGAATCTTTGTCGAAGTTCTCAAGAGATGTGATCTACACAAAAATATCGAGAGATATATACATGCACCATTAGAGGAAATCAACCACAATAGCTTTTATCCACTCCAAGGAGAGATCTTGAAGAGCAATAATGGGTATAAACTAGAATATGCAATGGTTGTAGAGAAGAAGCTTGATGTCTTTAAGTATTTCTTGGACTTCACCCAAGAACATGAGTGAGTCCG
Organism: Cryptomeria japonica; assembly: GCF_030272615.1. Lineage (NCBI taxonomy): Eukaryota > Viridiplantae > Streptophyta > Pinopsida > Cupressales > Cupressaceae > Cryptomeria > Cryptomeria japonica. The sequence continues at coordinate 48,225,163 of NC_081408.1, read as the reverse complement.
CCTGTTTCTATTCCACCTACATGATAAATTCCTATACCTAGACAAACCATAGAAGATCACAAAGAAATATAGTCAAGAGATCATTGGGTTGATTGCAGGAATTGTTGTTGGCTCTACTCAAACAACAACACACAACCCACAAAAGGAGTTTCAACTAATTTTTTTACAATACCATATTAGTACACAAAATGTCATGCCCAGCTTTTGGGCACGAACGGAAATTTTTTTTTTTTTAAAATACTTAACTAATTAACGACCTACTTAACTAATAAAATCAACTAAGTGCGATTAACTTAAATGAAATAATGCATTTTGGGTTGGGTCTAAACTATATTTGTATAAATCGGGTAATTAAATTTCAATTGGGAACAAGGTTTACTAAGTTATCAACGAGCTAATATCTCTCCAAATAGGATTAACACTAAGCTTCATTAATAAATAATTAGGATCTCAAGTATAAGGATTACTTCCGAATTTAAACTTTCTTTATGAAATTTGTTTTATCATTCCTAACCTTCTAGGATTTTTAAATTTATTTATCCTTGCAATTTAAAACACCTTATTTAAATGAAGCCCCCATAATTTAAAATCACTTTATAATCTTTTACTTAATTTGGCCCTCTTGGCCCTACGAAGAACTTAGTGTTGACACCCTTTTATTTTTTTATTTTTATTTTTCCTTTATAAATCTGATCCACCTAGGAATTAAAATCCTTTTATAAAGTTCTCCTACATTGGTCAAATATTGCAAGAAAGTTTTAAAAACTTAATTTCACCACTAACCAAGTTGATTCCAAATTAATACCAATTAAATCTCTACTTTTAAATAAATATATATATATATATGTATATATATTTATATATATTCATATATATATATATATACCTATATTTATATAATTATTTATGACCTCACAAATATGAGTTTATGATTATATACCAAAAAGGAGGGGGATAAAATAATTCCCCCTTTTTTAAACATGCTTCTCACCACACCCATTTTCATTTTAAAATCTAGGTGTGTGGTTGCCCTAACCCGAAATTAGGGTTAGGGCAACGGAGATGATATCAATTATTTCCCTATTTTTTGTGTGTGTGAGTTAGGTGTGTTTGGAAACCCCTTTTTTTTTTTTTTTCTATTCGTGAGTGTGTGCAGGTGAAGGGGGAGACGGCGGCCATGGGAGGGGCGCGCAGGGCCGAGACTCTTTCCCCCCCATTTATTTTGCATGATCTACTTGTAGTTGGGTGGAGGTTTTTTTTTGTTGAAAACCATGGCGAAGGGAGTGGGAAACGACGGAGTGAGAGGGAGCCGAGCGGAGCATCCCAAACAACCCGGCGCCGTTACCGTTTATCGCAGGTGCGGGGGAAACAAAAAGGAGGCATACGGTGGGGAGAACGCGGGGCACCGCCAGCCGCGGGCAGCGCCGCCGGCCTGTGGCTTCCGCAGTCCCTGGACGACGCCACCCAGGGGCTGCGGGTTCCGCAGCCGATGGCGCCGCTGCCCAAGGCCGCGGCCCGCGAGAGCTTGTTTACGCCGTTCTGAGTGGGCTTAAAATAAACAACGTTTTTCTTTGTTGGGTGTTTTATTTTGCATTATATATATATTTTTTAAAAGGTCTCTTTATATATATATATATATATATATATATATATATATATATATATATATATATATATATATATAAAAGAGTATAAATTGATAAGTAGATGACAGAAACCAAAAAGAACCCAGTTCTTTTACTTGGGATGAGCAGATTTACATTTTCAATAATAAATGATATATATATATATATATATATATATATATAGATATATATATATATATATGAGGCATTTTGCATGGTTTCTGAGATATAAACAGAATATATTTACAATGTAAAAATCATATATATATATATATATATATATATGTTTTTTTGGGTTGAATGATCTAGATAGGAGGTTAATCAGTTTTCTCACTAAGTAATATATTAGATCTGAAAAAGTCCTCATTTTTTTTTTATAAGTAGATTTTTAAAGGGAAATGAGTAAAATATATATATACTTGTGAATACCATTTTCATTTATTAAGTATCTTTGATATGCCTTAAGAACTCTCCTATATTTATTGCAGATTGATTAATGAGAAAAGAACATATATTTTTTTTTCTTTTTCTTTTGCAAATATACTAAGACTAAATGCAAATCCCTTGGAAAATAAATAGACTGCAACTAATGGAAATTAAATGACTGTTTTTAATTAAATATACAACAGCATATTCAACTTAAAGAAAAAATGGAGTAACATCTAATCTTTAAATTTCAGTTTACTCAAAAGTGCATACATATCTCCCTTTTTTTTTTTTTTTTTTTTTTATGCAAAACATTAAGAATCTAGATGCAAACTAACATTTTCGTTTTCTTTTGCAAAACTATCAAGTAGGAAAAAACATGTGTATTCATTGACAAATGTAAATACAAAATAGATATGGATACAAAATAAACATGAATACAAATGGGATGAAATCCCAATAATGCTTTTTCTCTACATAGTAACTTGAATATAATACAACACTTTCTCTTTCTTGAAAGTAAATACTACACATGCTAACTTTTCCCCTTTTATACAAACTACTACATTGAATCTATCTTTTTTTTTTTTAAACACTTTTCTGCAATGCAAAACAGCAACATAATCTTTTAATCCTTCCTTTCCCATTCCCATGCAACCTGCAATAAAACACATTTTTGACCATGGAGAGCTCACCTCCCAGCCTAGACTTACTAGAAGCCACCCCCGAGCTTGGAGAACCAAGCACTAGATGGGTTACAAACAAGCAACTCCACAACAAACATAGGAAGACTCTTACATTCAAATTTCCCTTCCCAAGCTACACATTCACCACTTTCATGGTGACTCTTCCATGGGTGGAAGTGGACCAAGTACCAATGGAGAGAATGCATGCCAAAAAACAATACAAGCCACCTCATGGAAATACAAATGCTACAAATACTTCCACAATCCTTATGCCCCCCAAAAAGGCTCAAGGCCATATTTACTCCCCTTATGACCCCCAAATGCATACACAAGGCTATGCATCAAGGGTCACCAAGGACACCCTTGAGAACACTCTCCATAAGGAGAGCCTCTCACCCATGGCTGTCATACTCCTTCCACCCCAAGATCTTCCTACCCTCCCAAGAGTAGGAGATCTTGGACACTCCCAAATCAACAAGAACACAAAACAAAATACATAGAAAAGAAAAACTACACTTTCTTAACTTCAACAAAAAAACTTCATAAAACATTCTCATTTCAAGCAACTCTTTTCTTTTACAAACAACATAAACTAACACATACAACATAACAAGAGGAGATAAGAAGAAACCAACCTTATTCTGCCAATAGGAATGCTAAAATTAGTTGGGGATGAGCTGCCCAATTCCACACTAACTTTCTCCAAATTCCACCAAAAGTGCTAATCTCCTACTAACTTTTTCAAAACAAGCATAATCTCCAAGAATGGAGAGTGGGTGATTACTCACTAAGTCTCCAAATTCTTGCCTAAGAAGGCCTCCCACACACTTCCCAACCCCTTGGGTGAGGTGTGAGTTCCCATTGGTTGCCCTTCCCAAACTCTTACACATTACCAAAATTGGAAAGGGAAAAGGTGGAAGAAGATGGGGAAGAGGGTTTGACATCAAAAGAGAAGGTTGTCTATCCTAGGAGGAACCTTCTAAGTTGAATTTTCGTGCATCTTGGAAATATCACTTTTTGAAGTGACTACATAGTCACATGGGAGAAGCCACATGTTGCAAAATAGCCCTAACCCATAGGTATACCCTTTGGACCTTTGGAAAAGCCTTAAAACTTACCCTAGGGGTCCATTAAACCCTTTGGAAACCCAATTGAAGTTTACCTACGGGTCAAACTTGAGTTGACCACTCCCAAGACTCCCTACCCAAGGCAAGGTTGGGACCACACTCATGTTTTTGAATGGCTTTGGTAGAAACAAAACTCCCTCCAAGAGACAAGTCAAAATCAATGACACTTAATCAACACATGTGTCAAGTGACACAATAAAAATACAATATAAAAATCACACATGGAATTTGTCTCTTGTAGGGTTACACATATACATATAAATTAATTTTTAACACTCAAGCATTATACACTTCACAAATAAAATACATTACAAAGGGCTGTTGTCTCTCTAAATAGACAACTCCCGGCTTAACAAACGCACTTTGGTCTAGGCTTGGTTCTCCATTAAATTCCATGGTCACATGGATAATTTTCCTGTGCATCTCAATTAACACATTAGTACTCCAAATAATCACAATTATACATAATCAAATACATGGATTTCATTACACATCAAACACTCATACATTAGGCAACAATAATTCAATATCTCATTCGTTCAAATTCAATTTCACATAAGCAATCAACATAATTTTCCAAAATTGAACCATTCATAAATAAGCATCATTTTTCTATCATCAAAATGAAGTCCTGCAAATTTCCAATAATGACATTCACCATCATAATGTAATTCTATTCTAGTAACATATCTAAAGTTTCATAATCATCATGCATGAAATAAAGCATCAACATATGCCAGTGTGATCCAAATCATGGAATCATATGAGTTCTAAGTCCATAAAGCATAAAATAAAGCATCCATAATAGTCTCAATATGCAAATAACTGAAAATGTCAAACTGAATCGGGGTAGGGCCTCACACCCTCCCCCTCTAGGCATGAACTTCCTCCTGGAGTTCATCAAAAAGGTGGGGGTACTGTGATCTCATAAGTGCTGCATCCTCCCATAAGGCGGTGACCTCATCATAGCAATCCCATTGGACCCTAACCTGGTCCAGCTCTCGCCCTCAAAGGCTCAACGTTCTGCGTGCCAAAATGCGAATGGGCTCCAAAGCTAGCTGCCCGTCCGACTCCACCTGCAAGGCATCCCAATCTAGAATATGAGACTCATCATAGATATACTTCCTCAAAACTGAAACATGAAACACATCGTGGATGCGTGACAGGCTAGGTGGCAATGCTAGACGGTAGGCAATTGGCCCTATCCTCTCAAGGATCTCAAATGGTCCTACAAATCGAGGTGCGAGCTTAGAACCCTTTCCATAACGGATTGGACTCTTATGCGGTCGCACTCTCAAGAAGACTCTGTCCCCAACTGAGTAGCTACGATCAACCCTCTTTGCATCTGCATATTTCTTCTATCTATCCTGTGCCTCTCTAAGATGCTGCCTAATCAAATCCACCTGCTGCTCCATATCCCGAACTATCTCTGGACCAATAGCAACTCTGTCCTCTATGCGGTCCCAACTCAATGGTGTCCTACAAGGCCTGCCATATAATGCCTGATAGGGTGGCATCCCCAAGGACGTGTGATGCCCATTGTTATAGGCAAACTCCACTAAGGGAAGATACTCCTCCCATCTGGTCTGGTGATCCATGACATACATGTGAAGCATATCCTCTAACACCTGATTAACTCTCTCTGTCTGGCCATCCGTTTCTGGATGATAGGCTGTACGGAAATTGAGTTTGGTACCCATAGCTGCCTGTAATGCCTTCCAAAAAGAAGAAGTGAAGAAGGAATCCCTGTCGGAAATGATCTTACGTGGAACACCATGAAGTCTGACAATGTCTCGCAAAAACACCTGTGCTACTGCTGGTGCTGTGAAGGTGGTACGAACTGGTGAAAAGTGAGCCACTTTGGTCAACTTGTCAATCGTCACCAAGATGGCATCATGGCGACGGGATGACATAGGGAGACCAATGATGAAATCCATGGATATAGTGTCCCACTTCCACTCTGGTATAGCATGAGATTGGAGCAACCCACCTGGATGGCGGTGCTCCGCCTTGACTCTCTGACACTCAAGGCATCGGGCTACCAATTTGGCAATAAGCTGTCGCATTCCTGGCCAATGGTATAACTCTCTTAAGTCTGCATGCAACTTCTTGACCCCGGGATGCGCTGCATAAGGATCTCTATGTGCCTCTGTGATAATGAACTCTCGCAATCCCCTGGAAGAAGGTACATAGATGCACCCTCTATGGCGTAATAAACCATCGGACTCTAAGGAATAATCCACATATTTCCCTTCCAAAGTTTCCTGAGATCGAATAGCCTGGCAAACCTCTAAATACCATATGTCCTCTGGCAATCGCTGCAAGATCCGATCTCTCAAATCCGTGCTCATAGACATGGTGTATACCTCGTGACATCTCCTACTCAAAGCATCTGCAACTACATTTTCTTTCCCTTTGATGTAGTGAACGTCAAAATCATACTCACACAAGAATTCCATCCATCTCCTCTGACGTGCATTAAGATTCGACTGAGTAAATATGTACTGAAGGCTCTGATGGTCTGAGTGCAACTCAAAATGATGACCCAAAAGGAAATGTCTCCATCTCACAAGTGCATGTACTACGGCTGCAAGCTCAAGGTCATGAGTGGGGTAATTAAGCTCGTGAGTCTTGAGTTTCCTAGACTCAAAAGCTATAGCTCTGCCATTCTGCATAAGTACTGCTCCTAAACCCTCTAGGGAAGCATCTGTGCAAACCATGAAATCAGCTGAAGGATCTGGTACTACAAGGATAGGTGCGGTAGTAAGTGCCTTTTTAAGTTCCTGAAAGGCCCTCTCGCACTTCTCCATCCACTCAAACTTCTTCCCTTTGCGCTGAAGAGAAGTGATAGGATGAGCAACTCTAGAGAATCCCTCAACAAAACGTCGGTAATAACCTGCTAAGCCCATGAAGCTCCTGACCTCTGTCACACTGGTAGGTGCTGGCCAATCCATAATGGCTCTGATCTTTGATGGGTCTACTGAGATCCCATCACCGGATATAACATGACCAAGGTACTTGATCTCAGTTTTAAAGAAAGCACACTTCGACAAACTGCCATACAACTGATTTTCCCTCAAACACTGCAAAACCTGTCTCAAGTGTTCCTCATGTTCCTCCTCATTCCGTGAATATATCAAAATGTCATCGAGAAACACAATCACAAAGCGATCGAGAAATGTACGGAATACTCCATTCATGAGACTCATAAAAATTGCTGGGGCATTCGTAAGATCGAATAGAACCACGGTGAACTCATAGTGGCCATATCTAGTGCGAAATGCGGTCTTGTGGATATCACTTTCCACTATCCTCAACTGATGGTACCCTGACTTTAGATCAATCTTGGAAAATACCTTGGCACCTTGAAGTTGGTCAAACAAATCATTGATCCTGGGCAATGGATATCGGTTCTTGATGGTTACTTTGTTCAATTGACGGTAGTCCATGCATAATCGAAGAGATCCATCTTTCTTCTTCACGAAAATGACTGGTGCACCCCAAGGGGATACACTAGGGCGAATGTGGCCCTTCTCTAGGAGTTCCTCAAGCTGAATCTTGAGCTCATTAAGCTCATTTGTAGTCATTCTATATGGTGCTCTTGAAATTGGTTCGGCTCCTGGAACAAGGTCTATATGAAAATCAATCTCTCTACGGGGCGACATACCAGGTAACTCTAAAGGGAATACATCTGAAAATTCCCTAAGGATAGGATGGTCGTCAATAGATGGTTCCTTTTCCTCTTCTTCTTCTCTATCACTAATGGTGATGGCAAACAACTGACATCCCTTCCGCATGCTCTGCTTAAGCTGCATGGCGGAGATCATACGAAGAGACACGGGTCTCTGAATTCTAGTGATCACTATAGGAGAGCCATGATCATCCTCACACTCGATCCTTTTCAGGCGATAATCCATCTTGGCTCTGTGGGCATAAAGCCAATCCATGCCAAGTACGACGCCATATGATCCGAGTGGTGTAACTCTAAGGTCTACTAAGGTGGTGATGTTACCAATCTGAAGCTGACAACCCTTAACCTCTGATTCCACTGACACTCTAGCCCCTGAAGCTAATTCCACTTCCCAACTGACCTCTTGCCTAATTGCCACTAGCCTGCAACGCTCCACAACCAATGGAGATATAAAAGAATCAGTAGCTCCTGAATCAAATAATATAGATACACTGCTACCTCTGATCATACCTGCTACCTCAATAACCGTGGCCTGATGCTCTGCCTGGCGGTTGTCAACCGCTACGAAGACCCTATGGGACTTGCCCATGTCCCCAACTGTCGGCTCGGATGCTGCCATCCTCTGATTCCCTGCCATCTGACCCCGAGGACACTCTCTCGCCATGTGTCCCATGGCTCCACATGTGAAGCAAGGGCCTCGTGCCTGGAACTGTACTCCCTGTTGTCTGGAGAAAGACTGTCCCCCTGTCCTACTAGAACCACTGTACCCACCTCTAGAGGACTGCTGAGTCCTAGCCGGAGGTGTGTAAGGAGCCTGAGATCTCTGATCTCACCTCTGACCCTGTGACTGCCACTGCTTGGGCTTTGTGCCCTGCTGATTTTGCGGAGGCCTTTGCCTCTGGTTTTGCTGTGACTGCTGCGGAGGAGGGGGTTTGGAGAACCCCGATGAGTGCCTGTTGTTACCTTTCCAATGGGGTTTCTGAAACCCATACGTCTGCGGTGAAGGGTTACGGTTCTGAAACCAATCCTTCGAGTCATGTGGTCTGGCCTGAATCTCCTTGGCTATCAAAGCCTTCTCCACGGCAACCCGGAGGCTCCCTGGAGCGGCCATTCTCACTGGTCCTGCTATGCCAGAATTCAATCCTCTGATAAATCGGTTGATGAGAAGCTTTTCATCTTTCAGGTAGTCTACATAAGGCAAGAGTTCAAAGAACTTGTTCTCGTACTGTGTCACTGTAAGACCCTTCTGCTAGAGGTCATGAAACTCATCCACCCTACACTGTCTGAAATGTTCTGATAAATACCTCTCCCTGAATCTCTCTATGAAAATCTCCCAAGTGAGGGTCTCTATCTCTAAGCCACACTTATATTCTTCCTGTCTCCACCATGTGGAGGCTGTTCCTCGCAATAGGTGGACCGCTGCACGTTCTTTTAGGTTGCTCTCATAAGAGCGCAATGCAAAGCACCTATCTAGGCTTAAAAGCCATGCCTCTGCCTCTACCCCGTCGGTAGATCCCCCAAATGATGGTGGCTGAAGACGCATAACCTCTCTAATGAGATCCCCTAGATCTCGACGTGCCCTCTCAATATACACTGGTGCTACGGCTGGAGGTGGTGCTGGTAGGTGAATGGGTTCGGGCTCATGCCTAGCCTGACTCTCTACGGGATTAGGAGGTGGACTCCTACTCCTTTCCCGTTCTACTGTTCTATGACTTCCTGAGTTCTGGTTCTCAACATTGTGGTCTACTGCCGGAAGCCTATCCTGAACTAAGCCAATCAGGTTCTGAAGAGCTACCAAGATGTCTTGGTTTGGGTCAACTGATTGCTCGGGAGGAGCTGCTGGGTCCACTTCCTGAACCGATTCCTCCCTAATGACCTCTTCGCGTGCCATGCGTGCACGCCTAGGGCCTCTACCACGTTTGCGAGCTTGTTGCGTAGTTGGAGGCATCCTTTTTTAGAAAATAAAATAAAATGAAATAAATAACCATTTTAGGAGAAAATATTTTAGCTAATTTAAAAATAAAAATAAATACAATTTAATTAGTTAAATAATTATAGCGAAACGTAATGGAGTAAGGTTCCTAGTGTTGGCAACTTGGCTCTAATACCAAAATGTCATGCCCAGCTTTTGGGCACGAACGAAATTTTTTTTTTTTTTAAAATACTTAACTAATTAACGACCTACTTAACTAATAAAATCAACTAAGTGCGATTAACTTAAATGAAATAATGCATTTTGGGTTGGGTCTAAACTATATTTGTATAAATCGGGTAATTAAATTTCAATTGGGAACAAGGTTTACTAAGTTATCAACGAGCTAATATCTCTCCAAATAGGATTAACACTAAGCTTCATTAATAAATAATTAGGATCTCAAGTATAAGGATTACTTCCGAATTTAAACTTTCTTTATGAAATTTGTTTTATCATTCCTAACCTTCTAGGATTTTTAAATTTATTTATCCTTGCAATTTAAAACACCTTATTTAAATGAAGCCCCCATAATTTAAAATCACTTTATAATCTTTTACTTAATTTGGCCCTCTTGACCCTACGAAGAACTTAGTGTTGACACCCTTTTATTTTTTTATTTTTATTTTTCCTTTATAAATCTGATCCACCTAGGAATTAAAATCCTTTTATAAAGTTCTCCTACGTTGGTCAAATATTGCAAGAAAGTTTTAAAAACTTAATTTCACCATTAACCGAGTTGATTCCAAATTAATACCAATTAAATCTCTACTTTTAAATAAATATATATATATGTATATATATTTATATATATTCATATATATATATACCTATATTTATATAATTATTTATGACCTCACAAATATGAGTTTATGATTATATACCAAAAAGGAGGGGGATAAAATAATTCCCCCTTTTTTAAACATGCTTCCCACCACACCCATTTTCATTTTAAAATCTAGGTGTGTGGTTGCCCTAACCTGAAATTAGGGTTAGGGCAACGGAGATGATATCAATTATTTCCCTATTTTTTTTGTGTGTGAGTTAGGTGTGTTTGGAAACCCCTTTTTTTTTTTTTTTTTCTATTCGTGAGTGTGTGCAGGTGAAGGGGGAGACGGCGGCCACGGGAGGGGCGTGCAGGGCCGAGCCCGAGGGCCGAGACTCTTTCCCCCCCATTTATTTTGCATGATCTACTTGTAGTTGGGCGGAGGTTTTTTTTTGTTGAAAACCACGGCGAAGGGAGTGGGAAACGGCGGAGTGAGAGGGAGCCGAGCGGAGCATCCCAAACAACCCGGCGCCGTTACCGTTTATCGCAGGTGCGGGGGAAACAAAAAGGAGGCGTGCGGTGGGGAGAACGCGGGGCACCGCCGGCCGCTGGCAGCGCCGCCGGCCTGTGGCTTCCGTAGTCCCTGGACGACGCCACCCAGGGGCTGCGGGTTCCGCAGCCGGTGGCGCCGCCGCCCAAGGCCGCGGCCCGCGAGAGCTTGTTTACGCCGTTCTGAGTGGGCTTAAAATAAACAACGTTTTTCTTTGTTGGGTGTTTTATTTTGCATTATATATATATTTTTTAAAAGGTCTCTTTTTATATATATATATATATATATATATATATATATATATATATATATATATATATATATATATATATATATATAAAAGAGTATAAATTGATAAGTATATGACATAAACCAAAAAGAACCCAGTTTTTTTACTTGGGATGAGCAGATTTACATTTTCAATAATAAATGATATATATATATATATATATATATATATATATATATGAGGCATTTTGCATGGTTTCTAAGATATAAACAGAATATATTTACAATGTAAAAATCATTTATATATATATATATATATATATATATATATATATATATATATATATATATATATATATATATATATATATATATATATATATATATATATATGTTTTTTTTGGGTTGAATGATCGAGATAGGAGGTTAATCAGTTTTCTCACTAAGTAATATATTAGATCTGAAAAAGTCCTCATTTTCTTTCTTTTTTTTTTTATAAGCAGATTTTTAAAGGGAAATGAGTAAAATATATATATACTTGTGAATACCATTTTCATTTATTAAGTATCTTTGATATGCCTTAAGAACTCTCCTATATTTATTGCTGATTGATTAATGAGAAAAGAACATATATATTTTTTTTTTTCTTTTGCAAATATACTAAGACTAAATGCAAATCCCTTGGAAAATAAATAGACTACAACTATTAGGATTTCATTTTCTGCAACTAATGGAAATTAAATGACTGTTTTTAATTAAATATACAGCAGCATATTCAACTTAAAGAAAAAATGGAGTAACATCTAATCTTTAAATTTCAGTTTACTCAAAAGTGCATACATATCTCCCTTTTTTTTTTTTTTTTTTTTTATGCAAAACATTAAGAATCTAGATGCAAACTAACATTTTCGTTTTCTTTTGCAAAACTACCAAGTACGGAAAAACATGTGTATTCATTGACAAATGTAAATACAAAATAGATATGGATACAAAATAAACATGAATACAAATGGGATGAAATCCCAATAATGCTTTTTCTCTACATAGTAACTTGAATATAATACAACACTTTCTCTTTCTTGAAAGTAAATACTACACATGCTCACTTTTCCCCTTTTATACAAACTACTACATTGAATCTATCTTTTTTTTTTTAAAACACTTTTCTGCAACGCAAAACAGCAACATAATCTTTTAATCCTTCCTTTCCCATTCCCATGCAACCTGCAATAAAACACATTTTTGACCATGGAGAGCTCACCTCCCAGCCTAGGCTTACTAGAAGCCACCCCCGAGCTTGGAGAACCAAGCACTAGATGGGTTACAAACAAGCAACTCCACAACAAACATAGGAAGACTCTTACATTCAAATTTCCCTTCCCAAGCTACACATTCACCACTTTCATGGTGACTCTTCCATGGGTGGAAGTGGACCAAGTACCAATGGGGAGAATGCATGCCAAAAAACAATACAAGCCACCTCATGGCAATACAAATGCTACAAATACTTCCACAATCCTTATGCCCCCCAAAAAGGCTCAAGGCCATATTTACTCCCCTTATGACCCCCAAATGCATACACAAGGCTATGCATCAAGGGTCACCAAGGACACCCTTGAGAACACTCTCCATAAGGAGAGCCTCTCACCCATGGCTGTCATACTCCTTCCACCCCAAGATCTTCCTACCCTCCCAAGAGTAGGAGATCTTGGACACTCCCAAATCAACAAGAACACAAAACAAAATACATAGAAAAGAAAAACTACACTTTCTTAACTTCAACAAAAAAACTTCATAAAACATTCTCATTTCAAGCAACTCTTTTCTTTTACAAACAACATAAACTAACACATACAACATAACAAGAGGAGATAAGAAGAAACCAACCTTATTCTGCCAATAGGAATGCTAAAATTAGTTGGGGATGAGCTACCCAATTCCACACTAACTTTCTCCAAATTCCACCAAAAGTGCTAATCTCCTACTAACTTTTTCAAAACAAGCATAATCTCCAAGAATGGAGAGTGGGTGGTTACTCACTAAGTCTCCAAATTCTTGCCTAAGAAGGCCTCCCACACACTTCCCAACCCCTTGGGTGAGGTGTGAGTTCCCATTGGTTGCCCTTCCCAAACTCTTACACATTACCAAAATTGGAAAGGGAAAAGGTGGAAGAAGATGGGGAAGAGGGTTTGACATCAAAAGAGAAGGTTGTCTATCCTAGGAGGAACCTTCTAAGTTGAATTTTCGTGCATCTTGGAAATATCACTTTTTGAAGTGACTACATAGTCACATGGGAGAAGCCACATGTTGCAAAATAGCCCTAACCCATAGGTATACCCTTTGGACCTTTGGAAAAGCCTTAAAACTTACCCTAGGGGTCCATTAAACCCTTTGGAAACCCAATTGAAGTTTACCTACGGGTCAAACTTGAGTTGACCACTCCCAAGACTCCCTACCCAAGGCAAGGTTGGGACCACACTCATGTTTTTGAATGGCTTTGGTAGAAACAAAACTCCCTCCAAGAGACAAGTCAAAATCAATGACACTTAATCAACACATGTGTCAAGTGACACAATAAAAATACAATATAAAAATCACACATGGAATTTGTCTCTTGTAGGGTTACACATATACATATAAATTAATTTTTAACACTCAAGCATTATACACTTCACAAATAAAATACATTACAAAGGGCTGTTGTCTCTCCAAATAGACAACTCCCGGCTTAACAAACGCACTTTGGTCTAGGCTTGGTTCTCCATTAAATTCCATGGTCACATGGATAATTTTCCTACGCATCTCAATTAACACATTAGTACTCCAAATAATCACAATTATACATAATCAAATACATGGATTTCATTACACATCAAACACTCATACATTAGGCAACAATAATTCAATATCTCATTCGTTCAAATTCAATTTCACATAAGCAATCAACATAATTTTCCAAAATTGAACCATTCATAAATAAGCATCATTTTTCTATCATCAAAATGAAGTCCTGCAAATTTCCAATAATGACATTCACCATCATAATGTAATTCTATTCTAGTAACATATCTAAAGTTTCATAATCATCATGCATGAATTAAAGCATCAACATATGCTAGTGTGATCCAAATCATGGAATCATATGAGTTCTAAGTCCATAAAGCATAAAATAAAGCATCCATAATAGTCTCAATATGCAAATAACTGAAAATGTCAAACTGAATCGGGGTAGGGCCTCACACAAAAATAGTCTTTATAATGATAACCATAAAATTACAACACATTTTCACACATACCTATGCAAATGTATACTATCTATAATTCATAAGATGGCATAGTTTAGTACTTATAAAATAGTCTTATCGGTTAGAAAGTATCATGGTTTTAGAGTAAAAATTTGCAGGAACTAGAGTATAAGATTCTATCAAGCCAAATAAAAGATTCATTAAAATAGGCTCATAAAATTGATCATGTGTTTCTCTATATGATTGTCATTGAAATGTGGTGTTATATTGCAGAGTCAATATGTCAAACAATGGTATGCTTGGGATGGACACACTAACTAAATTTGTTTGGCTAAATGTACTAAAATATATGAGATCTTGTTCCTTGTGGATAGGGAGAGTAAAACTAGAGGTAACTTGTTACCCTTGGTAAGTAGAGACTAAAGATAATAATTAGGATTTGAATCAAGAACCATTTTAATTACTTGCATTCCTTTAGTATATTGTACAAATTCATATGTCTTCCAGTATAGCAACTTGATGAACATCTTTTATCAGCACCTTTGAAGATAAAACAAAATATTTTGAGATTACTCTAGAGATAGTGAATGTGAAGGCATTCCACACTTAAATTCCTCTTGACTTACCTCCAAGTTTTTCTTATGTTTTAATTGTGTGGTCGTCAAGTATAAATTGCAAGTTTGCAAGTTTGACGTTTGTTTCCAAGTGTTGTTTCAAGTCTAGTTTGTCCAAAAGTTTCCTATTTTATAGGTGTAAAGTCATGATTGTGTGTTTGATTTGGAATTTTTATTAAAAAAAATGATATTGAACAAAAGCACAACTAGATTGCACAAAAGTGTAGAAAAATAGTGCAAAGGCATCATTCAAGGTTACAAATTTTAAAAGAATTGGACAAAGGAGCAATTATAGGTTACATATGTGCTCCTTCCCTTGAGACATTGAGCTTAAAATGCAATTAACAACCCTCTTAGATGTGTCATCAAACGTTAAAATTAAATTATCCTCTGGAGAAGGAATTCACTTGACTCTATTCTCTCTTTTGGACCACTAGTGTCTTATTCACCAAGCTCAAGAGATTCAATCAATTGCTGAGAATATCCATATTGCTATGGAGAGGGTCCCTACTTATCGTAGGATTCACCAAGGTATGTGTGTCTGCCAGAGATCTATTGATCATTCTATAGACATTATCTATTGGTTTCATGCTAATTTGGATTTTCTTTTAATTATTTCTAGCCAAAACAATCCACAATCATTAGTAGAACTATTCTAGAGATAGCTTAAAGTGGAAGTGGTGTTGCAATGTAGAAAACATCTCAAGTCATCTTAATGGTAGTTATAGACAAGAGTTATGGCCTTGACAAATGGGAGGGCCAAATAAATAATTTTCAGTTTTCCATTAGGTTTGTCCTTATTTGAATACTCATTTCAACTTCCAAGGACACTAGTTAGTATTAGATGTGATTATTCTTTCATTCCACCAAGATCCCTAATATACTACTTTTAGTAAGTTTTCCTTTTTTTGAAAGCTCTATAGTGGTTGAATTTGAATCATGTAACAAGAATAGAAGGCATTCATGTCTACTACAAAGTTTACCCATTTTTTAAACACACTCGATTAAAATAAAGATCATTTTGTTCAACTATATTGTAATTATCAATTTTTGTTTTATTTTGTTCAATTTTTACTTTTGGTACAATAAATTTCTCAACTAGTGTATTGTTCCCCAAATTACTAGCCTAATTTAGATAAGTGCCATCACAACCTAGTTGATCTTGCATGTACCATCAAATGCAGTTAGATATTGGATATCTGAATTAAAGATGAGATTCAATGATATTGAAGAACTAGCTACTAACTCTTCAAATTCCTTCAAGTTGTTGATCTAGGTGGCTTGAGGAAAACAAAGATCGAGGATCATGAACCGATTTGTGTTGATGCTCCGAAGTAACCAAAATAAGTAGTGGGTCCCATTGGAAAGGTCATTTGGCAAGTGAACTCCCTTTAGAGCCTAGGTAAGTTGTGGCATCCCTAAGTTTGATGGGAAAATTGATGTAGATGTTGTTGATAATTATATTTTTAAATTGGAGATGTATTTCTTTGTAATTTCTTAGATTAGAGAAAATTATGTCTGCCCTACTTAAATTAGAATTCTAGCTCAACAATGTTGGATTGCTAGCTTGCTAGCCAAGGAGGAGTTGAAGGAAACCCACTTGATTTAGTGATGGAGGTGAATTTCAGTTTGGGTGGTTTCATGGAGGTCATCAAGGAATATTTTTCCAAAAGATACAAATGAAGAATAGTAAATTTTGTGGCAACTGTGAGACAAAATTTGTATTTGACTACATCAATACTTAACACACATTGTGTTCAAAACTTGGCATCAAGAACTCTAAGAAGAATTGGTTCTTTACAAATTGTAATGTCTAGCATCTGTCATCAGTACATCTAGATGAAAATGACATCTTTAAACGTCAAAATATTGGTTGAAGATAAACTCAACCTCTAAGGTAAGAAAAGCCCTAAAATATGACAAATATTTATGCTATTGTTTAAGTTTGCATACAATGAAAGGACTACATATTGGAAGGATACAATCATCCATACTTATCACAAGCTTTTGTAGCTCATGTAGACTCAAGGTGAGTTGAAAAATGACCATCAAAGGTGCTCCATGTACCTACAATGGTGAGCCATTTCTAACATAGTGTCACCTAAGACTTTTTCTATTTACCATAACAAGATGTTTTATAACATAGTGGGTAAGTACCTAAAATATAACAAAGAGATATATGCTATCATTTAGGTTTTCATGCAAATGAAGGATTACATTTTGGGTAAGGAGATAGTCATGCATACTTATTACAAGCCTTTGTAGTTCATGTAGACTTGAGGTGAGTTTTAAAATTACCATCATCAAAGGTGCTCCACATACCTTTCATCTGCAACTTTGATAACCTACACTTGGTTCTTGTAAGCATGAAACATTAGAATGACCTTAACTTAACATTAGAGATCTTGAATTCTTTGACATATACCAAAAATTCACAGTCAGGTGGTAGGTTCTTGATTTTCACATAGAACATGAGCTCCTATGCTACATGAGACACATTTGTATTCTCACTAAGGAACCAACAAAGATGATTTGGGACTTTCACTATAGTTGTGTGAAAAGATAGTGCTACTACTAATTTTACAAAGTTATTCCTATTGTCTGCAATAGGGTCATAGAAGTGTAGTTTCAAGTGACATATGGAAAATAAGAAATTGTAGATAAAGAGCAAAACAAATGACTAGGGATAACCTCCTCCTCTTAGTTGTCTTGTTATAATTGTTTTATATTTTGAGCTATTGTCTTGTTTGGACTTTGGGATGTGACTCTTTCCAATTACCTTTCTTTTTGTGAATATGCACAACACTATACTGGAAATGATAATATAGATCCTCATCCATTATAAAATAATTATAATGGTAAAATTCATGGATCTTGTGTAGGGTCCTCCAAGCCTAGAGTAAGGAGTTTGAAGCCTAGATACATTGATTTGGCCTTGTGGCAATCAATGAGTGTTGACCCAATAGGAGAAGTCTTGAGACTGACAATTTTGGAAGTGTGGCATTGTTGAGAACCAACACTTAGGTGTGAACCCTATCTTCACAAATTATGATCAGTTGCCATGATATTTGACCCTATCCTCATGGTGTTGGCTCAATTCATATTAGTTTTCCCAAGCCTAGAAGCCAAGTAATGTATCCAAGAGTGTCTAAAAGAATGGAGTGTATGATCATTGACTTTGTATGTTGAAACCATTATACATGCCCCTCCATTGAGGGTATTGAGGAATATTGGGAATAATATGTTTTTGTGAAGAAACATGATGTGAAAAGTGTGATGCAAAGGCAAGGGTAGAACTCAATTATTTCATATTAGGACAACAACCACATTTTTTAGGCAAGTCAAATAAGGTCTCTCCAATGTTTAGGATACAGAAGGGCAACATTAGTCATGTAAGTATGCATGATCATGGGAATGGATAGTTACTTTCCTTTTAGACTAACTTGGGTCTATGAATCTCAATGGTGTTCATCCCAAAAGTATATGTAATAGCATTCACTTGCACCTAATGTGTGACTGAGAATTTTGTCTTACTTGTCATTGATTTGGATAGTGTTGAGAGGATCCTATAAGGATGACTATCACCATACTCTCGATGACTTCAAAACATTGATAATGAATTCGCATTAGACACTCATGGATTACCCCAATTAGACATTGGTCAACTTAAGATATGATACAAGGATTGCATACCACAAATCCATTAGCATATCACTTGCTCTAAATCACCACAAAGCCATTAGATATGTTTTGAGATGAAAAGAAGAGTTAATTGATTTTAGTTAAATTTGCATTATTTCTATGTTCAAGTAATTTAATTTGGTATATTATACTGAAACATCATTTCATAACTAACATTTCAACTTCTTTATAACTAGTTCTATAGCCCAATTTTTTTGCCTGTGAAGAAAGACCATGTCAGATAATATTAGCAAACAACAGAGACAATTTCTAAATTGTGATCTAACTTGAAAATAAAAGGTCATGGAAAATGTTATTATCCATGCAAAATTTGTAAGAGGTTAAAGACTAGAAGACTTCTAATAAAAACAATTAAGAAACATTGTAGGCTGCATGGTCACATTGAAGGGGGACATGATTATCATCCATTGGTAAGTTTTTCATTATATCATTTTAACAATTTATATACATAAGAAATCACTTGATGATGAGATCATGATCATGGTTTATTTATCTTGATCCTTTTTATATAGGTCGAGCACCCTAGAGAACATGATATGGATCAACACAACCCAGATAATATGGTTTTTGAAGTGGAGGAACATGGAGGTGTGAATATCGAAGTTGAAGATAATGATCCCATGGAAGATGATGATCATGAGACACAAAACAAAATTGAAGATGATGGTACAAATATATTGATCCATGAAACATTTAGTATTGGCACGGCTGATCATGATGATCAAGATGACCTTGATGTTTTTCATGATTTACCTCTACTTGAGAAGGCATATGAGGTCCTTTACAAAGGCTCCCAGACAACTCTTCTCTCCAATGTATTGTTGTTGGTGAACTTGAAGGTTACAAATGGTTTATCCAACATAACAATCTCACGTATGTTAAGGTATGCAATATATTCAATTATAGTTAATAAATGGTGAATCATGTACCATTAATATTATTTATATTAACAAATTATATTTTTGATGTAGATTGATAGCTGAGTTTTTGTTACCACCATCAAATATTCTACCTCGTTCATACCGACAATTATCTGTCATTATGAAAGATATTGGAATGAAGTATCCAACAATATATGATTGTCCCAATGATCATATTATATATCACAAACAAAATGAATTTAAAACTAAATGCCCTGAATGTCATATCAGTAGATATCGAACAGATCAAATAATAAAAAAGGTGCCTCGCAAGGTTCTTCGTTATATTCCCATTATTCCATGTATGCAACGATTATTCAAGTGCACTAGCTTTGTTACAATTTATGGATTTCCATGCATGCAATAGAAATCAAGATGACATTATTCGGATGCCTGTGGATGGTTCAACATTTATGGACATAGAGGAAAAGTGGCCACACTTTAAAGAAGAACCTCGTAATCTCAGGCTTTCATTGGCAACAGACGGTGTTAATCCATTTGGAGAGCTGAGATCTGTTTACTCGGTGTGGCCTATTTTTGTTATCAATTAACATTCCTCCATGGATGTCAATAAAGAGGGAGTACATAATGTTGGCAATGATTCTTCCAGGTATTTTATCATTTAATAGTCGTCTACATTTAATTATTAATATTACAGTAAAATGGTCATAATAATTATGTAATGTTTTTGTTCATTTGATTAGGTAAGTACCAAGTTAAAGATATGAATGTATTTATTGAACCTCTTATCGACGAGTTGTTGGAGTTATGAAATGGTGTCACTATGTATGACGTCTCTAGACCAATAGGACAAAGACAATTTCAATTTCATGTGATGCTTGTATGGACAATACACAATGCCCTAGGGCTAACACATTTTTGTGGTATGTTATAGTGTTGAAGTTGTGCATGATAATTATAATTAAAAAAACTAGCATATTTAATCCAATTATACATTAGCTTGTAGGTCTTCAAACAAAGGGAAAATTTGCATGTCCAGTTTGTGGTCCATCTCATCATTCAAAAAGTTTAGGAAATCAAGTGTTTGATAAGTACAAACACTTTCTCCACAAAAATCATAAGTATATAAATACTGAAAAACATATTTTCAATGGGAAAGAAGAGAATACATCAAAGCCACAAAGAATGACACCTCACCTGTGGAAGTTGGAATATAATAGAATTAATCATCAAGGTAATGTCATTCTATCTAATGGTTTATGTCATAAAACATCTTTTCTATCATGTTTTGTTTACTGATAATGTGATTAATGATCATGAAGTTCGTGAAGGCATCAATGACCACCTTCCTAAGGGACTAAAAAGTTGTTCCCGATAATTTAGTAGGTTGCTCTACTAGGAGAAGTTACAAATTATGCATTTTTATGATACTATGCATATTGGAAAGAATATAAAAGAGACATTATGGAAAATATTGGATGGAAGGCATAACAAAGAAAAAATTATCAAAAATTGTAGTGACATTCAGGAATCCAATCATGCAATAAAAAATGTCATTCAATCAAATAGCCATGGAGACCAGATTAATATAAGTGACCTTCCTTGGTTATTAACGAACCAACAAAGCAATACAATAAAAGAAGTCATATGAAAAATTCAATTTCCCACAGGATTTGCTGAAAACATAAACAATCTCATATCAAAGAAAAGTGAATTTGGGCCAGGGATGAAAATGCATGATTGGCATACCTTCATTAAGGTAATTCATGTTCTTGTGTATTTACTATATATTTGTATACTGCACATGTACTTTTCATTGTATTATGTTAGAAAAAAATGAAAATATAATTTTATAATTGTTGTAGTACGTTCTACCTCTATCTCTCCCAGACCACTTTGACAATAATGTCAAGAAAGTCATATACGATCTTGGAAAATACATGAGGTAAGTAGTGATATTTTTTCAATTCGTTGTATAGATATTATATTTGCGATTTGTTTTACTTGTTATGTAATATATATTTTTGCATCTTGAATATCTTGTAGGTGGTTGTCATCTAAAGAAATCCATAAAGAAGATATAAAATATTGGAAGAGAAAAATTTCTCATCTAATGTGTGAAATGCAAAAGTGTCTACCTTCAGCCTTTTTTAATGCACAAGAACACTACCTCATACACCAAGTTGAGGAGATAGAATTGTGTGGATCTATACACACTAGGTCAATGTGGATGGTTGAGAGGCACTTGAAATTTTTGAAGGCTTTGGTTCGACAAAGAGCACATCTTGAGGGTTCTATGGTGGAGGGATATATGGTATACCAGACTATAGTGTACATTTCTAAATATCTTATTTGGGATCCCAGTCCTATTAACAGATTCAAAGGGGGGTAAATGATGGGGAAAGGTAGATTGAGGAAAGTGAGAGGTAATTATATGATGTTATTGTAGCTAATTAATTCTTAATCTTAAAAATAAATCGGTTGTAAGTCATCTATTTATTTTTTGTACAGTTGGTCGAGAGTGGGATGGACTACATTTGCATATTACAAACAATCTTGATTGAATGATGGTATGGATTGAACATTGTCAACATTTTGGTCGCACATTAACATGGGAAGGTGTGGCTTCATTGGTTAAAGAAGCTCGTTGTAATGGAGATTTGAATGTTACGCAAAGGGAAATTGATTTAGCATATGGTTTAAGAGATAAATAAGTATGTATAAATTTATTACTCACGATGCAATAATTTTTACATGTTTGACATATTGCAGGTCAAACACCACAAAACTATGTGTTGCAATGGTCATAAATTTCACATCAAAAATTTAGATGACACGAAGAAAACTTGTGATTCTAGGATAACTAAAGTCTTTGAGGTGACAAATATTTCATCGAGAAATGACATACATCCTCAAGAGTCTCAAAATTGATACTATGGCATTTTGGATGATATACTTGAGTGTGACTTTAATTCCTTCAAATTAGTTTTGTTCGTCGTCAAATGGTACAGGCTATGGCTGAATAAAAATGATCTTGATAGAATTGTTATTGAATATGATAATGGTTTTAGAATGGTTAATACAAGTTCATTTGAACCAGTTGGGGATGAGCCCTATGTTCTTCCATGACAATGGTGATGGTGAAGGTGATGGTGATGGTGGTGACAAAGACGATGATGATGATGATGATAATGATGATGATGATGATGATGATGATGATGATGATGATGATGATGATGATGATGGTCATGATGATGAGTTGCATGAAGAAGAAGATCGATGACATGAATGAAACGTATGAGATATGTGATTAGTATATTATCTATTTAATATGATTTCTTGATAGAAATTTATTTGATTTATATGGTTACATAATTAATTTATTATGCTTTGAATTCTAATGCCATTACATAATTTATTCATGATGCACCTTTTAATATTTTTAATTCATCTCCCACCTCTATTAGGTTCTAATAGTAGAACCATGCCACCCTAAGGAGATGGAGATAGGGAGAGTGACTATTTATGTGACATTTTTAAAACTGTGTGTTTATTTATGGAATTTGGATTGTTTATTAGCTGTGATGGATGTTGATTTAAAATACATATGTGATGGATTACATGTTTATGATGATACATGTGACATTTTTTGAACTTTGTGTTTATTTATAGAATGTGGATTGTTTATTACCTATGTGATGGATGATGATTTATGAGACATATGTGATGGATTACATGTTTATGATGACACATATGTGATGCTTATGATGCTCAATTACATATATGATGATACATATGTGATGCTTATGATACATGTGTATTTATTGTTTATCAGCTTACAAATGTAATGCTTATGATGCTCAATTGATGGTGCTGATTTCATGTATAAATTTTGTGTGATGCTATCACCCTTGATGGAAATAGGTAATTGACTACAAACATCATCAACCCTTTAGTTGAGGATCCTGCATAGTCTACATAAAGTAAAGGTAAGGAATTAAAAAATTTACAATTATTATGATGACAACATTTTTTTTAATACTCTTCTTGTCTACAAAGTTCATGTTGTGTACTCTATAATTTTTAGTATACGTATCATGTAATTTTTAGCTAACATAAGATAATTGAATTACATGTGCAGGAACCTAAACCCCTTTTAAGAGGATCCTGCACAGTCTCATGGATCAACAGGTACAAGTCAATAAACCCTATAGAAATAGTTTATTTTAAAAAAATTACTTGGAAAACAAACTTCCTCAGTTTTTCAAACCTCAACATTAGCATCAAATCTCATACATTTATCAAAACTTGAGACCCCATATGGATTTATTCAAATTGTAATCTCGACATCAACTTTAGGGTCGACTTCATCAATATTACCCTCATATGCAAAATATCTCTCTCATTATCAACTAACTCTCTCATTTGATGGAGTGCAGGTACCGCCAAATAGGTATTTGTCAAATTTGTCTTCCTTGAGTGAGGGAAATATAGGAATAGAAAATGAAAGTGAGACATGTAGTAGGTCTACAATAGGGAGATCAACTAGAAGTCAAAAGATTAGAAGAAAATTCAATAAACACATGGAATTTTTCCTTGCTCAAGGGGGGTCATGCTCTTATGATGGTGAGACCAAAGTCAACATCGAGGTGCCCTTGAGGTAAAAATATGTATAGAAACAATGGGTACCCAAGGAACTTCCTCCAATAAACACTAATTTTTGTGTTAACGATAGGATATATTGCATATCACCATCAGCGTTACATGTTTTGGGCCTATTTTTCATGGACGACATAAAGGTCTGTTACAACAAAGTTGCTGAATTGATGGAGTTTGTCAGACCTTTCTACAATTACAAAAATTGGATGCAGATTGTTCAATATAAAAAAGTATGCGTATGTATGCATTGTCAGCAAATTATATACAATAGAAAGATAATTATCAAAGTAAACAAGTGGTTGTATACATTGATGGAAGGCCAAAAGCAACAGGGAATATTGCAGGTTTTATAAATAGTACGCGACCTGGGTCAACTAATAAGAAACCCAATTACATATTTGAGGTGCGTGAGGGGAATCATGTATTCGTATGTGCGATAAAATTAATAAGTGCAGGGGAAGAGATTCTAATCGATTACAATTTGAATCATATAGATACAAACAAAGTTACTATCATGGGGATGGAATGTACTATATACCATTTAAATTAACCAACCTCCAATTAATGACTCCAATATACCATTTTATTATTAAGTTTTTTTCTAAGTCTATTGGTTTCATTTCGCTAACGTTTTTATATTTTTTCTTTGTCACAGTGGTGCAGGAGCACCTAGGACTTAGGCTCATAGTCCCTCTATAATTTTGGCTTGTACTGACCTTAGCCAAGTTATTATTCTAATAAGGACTCCAAGAGGGTCCAAGGTGTGTGTATAATGTTTGATTTGAACCAAGTGTAGGCCTAGTTGTCTTAGTTTCCTTTCTAGGTTTGCACTTTGAGAGTAGGTGTTAGAGTGAGTAGTTAAAATGGCCTTCTTGATGGTCAAAAGATGCATAACTTGGTGAGAGAATTAGAGAGGTTTAGAATATTCGTAGGAATGTTGAAAAAGACATGAGTAATGGCTTGTAATAGGTTGCTTAAGTTGAAAAGACAAAATGTGGAAAGTTGTAAAAGTTGTCATGACAACTTTGGTCCTAAAAGAGTTTAGTGGTGGAGTTAGGGTTAGCACTTTGAACTAGGATGCCTCCACACATGGGTAAGACTATTTAAACCTCCTTTTGCATGGTTACCAAGGTTGGAAGCATTAAATTTTGTATGAATGAGAATCTAAAACCACTCATTTTCGGATTGTTATCACTATTTGTCTCTTATTTTGCATAGAAAGTGAACACAAATGGATTGAATCCATTGATCCAATTTTGGATAGTGGTTCTTTGGTGTGTTCCAATACTATTTGGTTCATTTCATGCTTTGTATATAGTGTGTGTTAGTACATTTATTGTTTTGTTTTCAAATAGCTAGTTTTGGCTTATAAATAACATTTTTTTGTAAAATGGTTGCCCCATAAAATCCCTTCATGCTACCATCACAGCCTTGTTGGGACATGGAAGACAACCCTATGTATAATGTAAATATGTAGGGAGGAGTTCTAGAAGTGGAGTTCATCATAGTTTCCACCTTGTTCTAGGCGAGTCCAGGAGCAACCCAGCTAGAGAAAATAGGGTGTAAATTGAATGCATATTGCAAGGGTGAATACAAAACCTTAACAAAGTCATTTAGGATAGTTCATGAGATCCATATAGAGTTGAAACTGCAAGAAGAAGCCTTGACAAGTCCTTTAGATGCCCATTTCACAAAGTTGGACAATCACTATAAGATAAGGCCTAGAAACCCTAACAAACCTTAATTTTTGGGTTAGGGCACTGTACGACAAGTTGGAAGACTAAAAATAGAAAAATATCTTGGGGATGGGTGATTGATTGAATTAAAATAAAACTCTTTGCAAGGTCTTTTTGACCGTAAAACCAAAAACCCTTGAAAATCAGATTTAGGTGGCCTAATTGGGGCTCATTCTTGTAGCCCTATTTCTAGGCAATTTCATAAAATCGATAAGGGAGATGAGGATTGCACAACCTCAAATGGACCTGGTTGAATTGATTCCATGGTAAATACCACCTCCACACCTCTTTAATGTCTCATAACAACCTGGGGTTGAAAAGTAAGAAGTTGACAAGTTGTTGTCAATAATGCAAGATTGAGCATATGGAAACACATTGAGTTGGTAGGGTTCCTAGTCAAAAAACTTGTTGCAAACACCTTGAGATTGGCAAAGAGCAGGTCCTAGCAGAAATTGGGAAGGACTTGGAGGTCTTGGAGCATAGCTCGATGTGGTGAGGTTGGTGGAATTGAGCAACACCAACTAGGTGAAGTGTGAGCAAGCTAGGGAAACCCTATCACATAGCACAGACAGGGATGTAGGTTGTGACACTTCTACTGAGTAGGTAAACCTCATTGTAGTTGTACAAATTAGATATAACAAATTGTTACATTATTATGTTTTTTTCTTGAGTGTTTTGGAGTAATTTTGATAGTGTTAATGATATTCTTGTCACAAATGGATGTTCAAGGAAAGGGAAAGGGAGTTGCAGTACCTGAGCACCTCTCTAGGGATGTGGACTCAACAAGATTAAGTGATGATGACATCACAAATTCTACAAACCCTAAAGAATTGATAAAAAAGTCTATTAGAAAAATTGGTAGAGAGATTGTTGCTTTGGCATCCATGGAGCCTCAGAGTGATGAGATACAAGAGAGGGTGCAAAAATTGACGTGGACAACAAAAAACTTGCAAGTAAGTAGTAATGAAAGCTTTAATTATAACAAAAGTTCAATAATGGTTTATATTTTATGTTCTTTTATAACATTAACTAAAATATTTATGTGTTGTTTTTACAGAAATTTATGCATCCTTATCAACCTGATGGCCATGATCAGGGTATTGTGGGTAGTTTAGGTGATGAAAATTTTATATACATTAAAACTACTCCTTCTTTGGACTTGTGAACTTGCTTTTTTAATGCTAGTGTTATTAATCATATATTTATTATTTAGTTGATGCAGAGGGATCTAGTTGATGTTCTTCATGATTGATCATTCATATCTTAGGGCAACAAACCCCCTTACACATCCATTCACTTATTCTCAACAAACCTCCAACACATCCTTTTTCTACATCCTTGACTTGGATCAACCCCTTAATCATAGAACCTTGGCTATTTATCTGACTCAAAGGAAATTGCCACTTGCACTTGCTCTAAAATTTGACTCCACTATGTGCCAAGACAACAATAACAATGAGATCATTTTCTGCCCCTAATGTAACTGTCCTACTATGATCCTACTAGCATACTCATCTTTCCCAAATCCATCTTGAGGACTTCCACTCTTTGAATCACTCCAACTCTCACATTTTGACTTCAATATGGTACTAATTCTAATTATGACCACTAATGGTTTAAAGATGCATCTCCCAATGCTCATTTGTCACACACAAAACTAGTGGTTCCCAAGGACACATAAATAGACTTCTTTCCCATGAAAAAAACACAATTCTCAAACCTCCTAACCACCCTAAGAAACATCTTGACCCTATGTTGTCCTGACTGGTAAACACGCTTTAATGAATCCATGTCTTAAAATTACACAATTATGAAATATATAGGTAATCCATGATGAATATATTGAGAAAACTGCTATTATAGTAATTTAAGAAAGTACAAGGAGGGAGAACGGTGATGAAGTCCTCTTCTAAGTATCCCACCTCATGGTAGTTGATCAATGGTCCGATGAGGCCAAGGGGGTGTAAGATGGAGTCCACCAATCTTGGGCTTAGAGGGGAAGGACACTTAGGACACCCTATTATATCTTTCCAATCTGTATTATAATTGATTATTAACAAGGAGATAAGGTTGGAATTGATGAAGGGAAACAGTGATAGGATAGGATACCTCACTATGTAGCCCACCTCATGGTATGACTAGTGGTCCCATGAGGCCAAGGGTGCTCTAGCTTTAACTTTGCCCTTGGGCCTAGGGTAGAGGGTCTCTTGGACACCTCATCATTCCTCTTACTCCTATTTTTTTATGATTGAGATCCTATAGGGAGTTGAACAAGGCCCTAGTTAAGTTAATGTAGGCTTAATTATCTTTCTTTAGGGATATATAATATATTGGATGGTTATATATACTGTTTCCTATCACAGTTTGAAGAATCGAGAGGAGGAATAGAATCATCACAAGAAGATAATACGAAGAAGAAGATTATCTTATGCAATTGGTATGAAAAGTAATAAGATTCTAATTTGAATGAAAACTACATATGGTATGATTTCAAAGGCAGCCATTATGAGATCATTCTTTGCACTGTAGCCTTATCAGTATAACATCAAAATACTACAAGATTATAATTCTCTATTTGAAATAGCAACCATATCTCTTTAAGCAATATTACCATATTAGACATTGCATGTAGTAAAGTATAATATCTGAAACAACAATATTGTAGTGAGTGATGACAATGTCATACTTTACATTTAATATATTAAGGGATTGAATTAGAGATAACACTTCAGTCATAGTGAACCTAAATTGGTGTATGACATATTCCCCGTTGTCTAATTCAAGATAAGTTCTAAATCCTAAGATTTTCCTAAATTAATTTTTTTAGTTAAATATTATAACATAAAGTATTCAGTTTTTGATAAGATTATACTTATTAATATATTACAATTCTCATATTAAGCTGGAATGATTGTCTCAGGACTGAATACATCAAATCCCAAAATGGGACATTACAAGTGGTTGGGAATGAGGCTGGACTAGAAAATTGTTACTATTTACTAAGTTGTCATTAGTTTTATGTCCAAAGTCATCCTATATACTCTAGTCGGTTAATACTACCGAAATACTTAGTTGGTAAGCACTAAAGCAGTTGGTTATAGAAGAAAGAAGTCACAGAGTTTAGTATACACCAAGTTGTCTACCAAGTAACACTCTATGTCTACCAAGCAGCAAAGATGGTATACCGAGTTAATATGAACTGAGTGAAACGTGTTACCAGACTCACTGAACCTGGACACATATGTGGAAACATGTTACAAGATTGAGGAACAGGGAACCATTATCACATAGGAAACTGCACCTTAAGATTTTGTATGAATTTGTGGACATCTATCCAATGAAATAATTTGTATGGTTATTCATTCGATGAATCATGTTTGTAAGATTGAAGCATGAACAGATCACCGTCATAAGAGATATATTTATACAACATGAAATGAGGATCAAAAAGTATGAAGCAAGACATGTGTGATAGATAAGATGAAAGGAAAAATCATGAGAAAGCACAATGTGTTGTGATTATTACGACTGACGGAGATATTTAGAGGTCACCGAGAAATATTTCAGAGAACAGTTAAGGAACAAAGTAAATAGAAGGGTTTATCGAGGTATGCTATGAGCAAGATAATTTCATATTGAGCACATAGAATCTGCTATAACATTTCAGATGTAAAGTTGCAGATATTTTGTAAAGATTTTGATTGTATTATTTTGAGTTGTAAGAGAAACCTTTAACAAGGTAAAAGACTCTAACAAAGTCTATAAATTGTAAAGCCTTTAACTAGGTGCAACATTTAGTATAAGTGTTGTAAAATCCTTTAGCAAGGTAGATCTAAAGATCTTGATACTCCTAACATGGTAAGCTATCAGAAATAGATAAACATGTAGCTCTAACCGAGCAACCTTTATTATTGCAGTAGTGAAGTTGTGGGTGCCATCCCCACCGTAGTTTTTCTCTCTAACAAAGAGTTTCTGCGTAACCAAAATATATGTGTTATGGAGTGAAACATGTATGAATGTTATTTATATGTTTTAGCTTTATATTATGTTTCAACAATATTCAGTTTATGCTTAAGAGTAAAGTTTATGTTGAAGAAAAGTTTTGAAGTACTGACTCACCCCTCCCCTCTTAGTACATTAGCTTTCCATATTGGACCTAACAATTGGTATCAGAGGTTCAATCTTGGAAAAGGGTTTAACTGCCTAAAGAGAAAGATCTTATCAATGGAAGGCTACAAACAATCTTAGAGAATTGTGAATCTTCAAAATGAATTGGACCATGCTAATCAAGTGATTGCAGACATGCAGAAACAAATGCAAAGATCACTGAAAGTTAGAAGAAGATTGTTTGATGATTTGCAGGACTCACAAGAGCTGGTGGAACAAATTGAGACATCATCTAAGAATAGTATATCTGAAGAGACTAAATAAATTATTGGAGTATTGAAAGAAAAGAACAAAGCACTAATTGATCAGCTAAAAGCAATGAAAAGAGAACATGACCATTTCAACACTCAGATGACTGAAAATCTTGATGCATTGAGGACATTCGAGGATAACATAAGAGATACAGAAAGAGAAAAATAATAGCTTGAAGCATTAGTGTCTGAAAAGAATGATGAAATCACAAGGATGATTGGAATTCAACAAAATCTATCTAATCAATTGGGTTATGCACATCATGAAGCAAATCTGATAGAAAATGAGAATCAAGCATTGAAACTTGAAATATCAAGATTGACCGATGAACTTGAAACAAAGAAGAAATCCAAAGAAACACTACAGAAAAGTTATGAAGCATCAAAGATGTTGGATGAGCAACTGAATATAAAACGACCCAACAAAGTTGCAGGACTCGGTTACAAAGGAAAAGACTCTACCGAGAAAGGAATCCACATCATTGAGAGAGGAGAATCATCAAAACAAGCTGGAAACAAGAAGAACATCAAAGGAAAGAAGCCAATTTGCAACTACTATGGAAAACAAGGACATACTGCCAACATGTGCCAAATCAGAAAAGGTAAGCAACCGAATGTCACTAGGTCTATTATTGTTACAATTGCAATAAGTATGGTCACACATCTAATCAATGTAGGACAAAGTCTGTTAGCAATTATCAGAAGGCAAAATTCAAGGGGTTTTGTAAAAACTGCAATAGATATGGACACAGTACCAAGAAGTGTTGGTTTAAGCAGAAGAACTATATGTGGTCTGCACATCGAGCAAATACTAGAAGATACCGAACTTACACAAATCTTAACCGATAGTATACTGTAGTACCATGGGATTAAAATACAAGGATATGGTGTGAATGTTGTGGAAGATATGGACATATAAGTGCCAACTGCTTTATAAGGTTTGGAATGAACAACCGAAGATCATGGAGAAATCCTGGTATGGCATGTTTTCATTGTCACAAAGTTGGACACTTGGCTAGAGATTGCAGAGATCAACCCAGAGGAGATACTGAGGAAATAAAAAGAAAATTACAGATGATTTGGGAAAAAAGAAGGAAAATGTGTCAACTAATGAAGAAAGCACCTTACCTACTGAGTTAGGTGCATCTATTTCAAATTAATTGGTAAAGGTATGAAGGGACTGCATTCTCTTAAGGTTATATCTTAACAATTCCTATTTTATCATGTACTTAATTCCAAAATCTGCATAGCTAAGATGCAAAAGCAAGTTTGAAATTTCATCTAGTCTTTTGGAGTACCAGAGAAGTCGGTAAATGTAGGAAGCCTGTCTAGTCAATAAAAGCATAAAAAAAGGAAGGTAATTAGTCTAATGAAACCAAGTGCGTTTCATTTTTTCTAACCTAACTACACAGAGCTTGATAAGGTAAAATGTGTACTTAAAGCCTTTTGCACGGTCATTTTACACTTATCAAGTTTTTAGAAAGTAGAGCTAAGTGATTCAAAGGCGATCAAACTCCTCCCGAGCAAATTTCAAGGTATTTATTCATCAATCTCAATGCATTTTTCAAGCAAGTCAACCGATCATATTAGTTGAGAATACCTGCTTTATATTTACTAAGTGGAAAGTGTTTGCTGGTTAAGTTTCAAACCCTAAGCTTTTTTCGTTAGTAATTATCCAAAGTTTGAAATGGCTCCAAAGATTCAGAAACCTGTTGTTGTTGAAACCATTGAGAAGCCCTCACTGAAATATTCCTTACCTCCCAAAGTAGCATCTGAACCCAATGATAAAACAACATTTTCTCTCATTCTGGATAGGGTTCTATTGGTTGAGGATATCAAATTCTACACTAAGTATCGTGTTGAGGAACTAGGTCATATTGAGATCAAGGACATGTATGATGAATTATGCACCGATGGAAATCTGGATAGCAAATATAAGCATATCAAAGTCAAGGGATTGACCGAAGCCCTGACCTACTTGCGAGTCTTCAAACCCCAATGGGTTAAATTTGTTTTGAGTAGAGTTATGATGACTTTATGTAGTTAGAGGAGCAACCATTCAAAATCACCAAGGAAATCATCCACTTAAACACCGGATACCCTATATTCAACCATGCTCGAGCTCAGAAAATGATTTCACAGAAAGAATTGATCACTTTAACCGGAGTTGAATCTGATTGTAGAGGTCTAAAATTGAATAATGTTACAAATGCAGAGCTAAAGTTTGCAATTAGAGTCATAGGTTATTGTTTCTTTCAGTCAGCAAGGGAAAACAGTGTACCATGTGCAACTGTTGATTTAGCATACAAAATTGTGAAAAGGGGTATGAAGATTGACCTATGTGAATTGTTGTTGAAAAATATTTTTGAAAATCTCAACACCACAAGGAAGCCGAAGAAGAACAACTTGGCAAACACACTAAAGTTTGGGTCACTCTTAGTATGCATGTTTTTCTATTTTCAGAAATTCTTTCCATCAGTCGGTAATGTAGTTTGGGAGCTACACTGACCAATCACCCATCAAATAAATGACTTCATCAATCAGCTAGGTGATAACTTCAATGAGATAATGGATGATTACTTTAGCAAATTTCAGGAAAAGAAGCATAACAGGCACAAAATACCACCCCAGTTAGTGGAGAAATACAAGGATAATATATGTTTTGAAGTGGACACCGACTACTGTTATGTCAATGCAGTAGAACCAAGAACTCAATCTTTGCCGCCTATGGGTTATGAGATTGATTCTAACATTATGCAGCAATAGATAGATGCCTTTCTTACACTTCCAAGGCATGCTACCAAGATCAGGTACGGTACCTATGAAGAGGTCAAAGAAAAAGTTAAGATGAGCATTGTAGTACCTAAGACTACAAGGAAAGCAACCAAAATGATCAAAGTATTAACAGAGAAATTTGGAGAAGGTTCTTCCTCCACTCCTATCAAGAGCGATCAATTAATCACTGAGGAGGAATCTGAAGCCCAAGAAGCAGCAATTACATTGAGCACCGAGTTGCCAAAAGGCAAAATTTTGAAAAGGAAGAAACAAGATACATCACAGGTATCACCTACTCCTCCAGTGAAGCGCCCCAATACTAGATCACCTGCAGTGTCACCGAGTAAGAAGCAGAAAAATATTGCAAAGCCTAAGCTAACAAAAACTTATAAGAAGTCTACTCGGAGACTCATTTTGAATAAAGAGTCAAGTGACACTGAATCTAAAGACGTAAGTAAATTTCAAATTGTTAAGAGTACAAAGGAAAATGTACCTAGTGTTGATAATTTTTGTAGAAATTTGAAACAATATGGTGGATTTAGAGTGTTCAGATATGTACAATATGAATCCAGAACTGATGCAGAAAAGAGGCAAATTGAAGAAGCTGTAATTTGCACACTTCTTAAATTCTGATTAGTCCCATTGGAAGTAACTAATTCTCTTCCAAAAGCATTGTACTTACACATTGATAATAGGTGGAAATATGCCATGGACTCAGAAAAGCAGATGAGAGAAAGAAGTCTGGTACATCTCATTCTAGACATGTTAGTAGATGAGATAAGTGAACATCTAAAAAACTCCCAGACAAACTTCCTAGTCAAGCAAAGAGCCTTGAAACTAATGAATTGCCTTTATCTTGAAGTAGAGAAAGAGACAAAAGAAAAATGGCAAGAAATTTTTCGAATCAAGAGTGCTGATGAGCAAGGTGAAGTTGAAATAGTTGATATCACCGAGCAAGATCTTGCTGGTACTATACAACTTGATGAGGATATCATGGACATCGAGGTACAAGAACAGGAGATGATAGAAGGGAATGCCTATGCCAAACTGGTATCAAGTGAATCAGTTTTGGAATAAGTCAAGTCCTATCCTCTGGTAACTTAGCATGTTTCAACCGAGACACCTCAGGACACTGAACAAGGCAAAGAGGGTCAATAGTCTACCAAAGGAGAAGCTACTTCTTAGACCACTGAGGAATAGACTTCTTAAGCCCCAACAAGCACTAAAACTATTGCCACCGAGACCCCAAGCAAGGAATCACTGAAGGCTACATCTGAGGCTAAAGAAATTGACAAAAGTGTTGTCTCTACCGAGCAACCTACTAAGGGTGAACAAGCCTCCCAAGGCATTGTACTGGTTCAACCAATGAAAACCTCATCATCTAAAGAGAAGAAAATGAAGAAGTATAGTTTCAAGCTAGATCTATCAAAGACAATTGTGTTGCCAAATGTAGACATTTCAAAACTGAAAGGGCAAGCACTCATTGAATTTGGGGAGCTATGCAAAGCCAGATCAGAACAAGAGAGACAAATGGCTATATAGAAGAAAAACAAAGTACTTCAGAAGGTTAAAGCATTATTAACAGAAATGATACCTGAAGCTACCGTGACAAAAGATGCAGCCATCCATATTCAACTAGATGAACTCCTCACTGATATAGAAGCATTTGGAGTAGACGCATCTGAATACCTGAGCAAATTGAAGGACAAAGAGCTCACTGCCAAAATGATTGAAGAGGTACTGAAAGCCATTGCTATCGGTAAAGTTAAGCTAGCCGGACTCATTACTAAGTTGTCCCCTCAACTTAAACATATTCTTTATTTATTTCAAAAGCTCTGCACATTTTCTTTATTCATTAACGATATCAAGAATAAAACCGAAGTTATTGAAAAAGAGATCACCAATCTCTCAAATAAATTGACTACTGAGCCCAATTCTATTCAAAATTTCTATACCAAGTTACAATCTCTCATGGCTCAACAGTTGGAACTTCAGAATGAAGAGCACAAAATAAGAATGGATGTCATGACTCTTCAAACCTTATTCATTCCACACTTGTCCTTTGTCTAAGAGCAGATTAACCGAGCTACCTATTTATCCACTCAATAAGAGGGAAGCACTTTAGATGGTCAGATTTCACTGTTAGTTGATATTATAGCTCAGAATTTCCTAATGGATAGTGTCAAGAGTGCCCTTACCAATGCTCTCAGCGATGCTCAAACTAAGTACAAATCTATTTTTGATTAGTTGCCTGCACTGAATGCTAACTAGTTTTGATGTTTGTCAAAAAGGGGGAGTATAGTGTATACAAGAGGAAGTATGCCGAGCAGATCAGAGTATCCAGATGTACAAGTAATTTTGACAGGGGGAGCAGTAAACACCGAGTAGTGAATACAAAACAATAAAGCTACATGCAAAATCAGAGTTATGTACAATATATTGATAAGGGGAGTATATCTGAGTATACTATTTATTGACAAATTGTATATACTGTCACTTTAGTCAAATTTTGTAAGTATATA
Organism: Cryptomeria japonica; assembly: GCF_030272615.1. Lineage (NCBI taxonomy): Eukaryota > Viridiplantae > Streptophyta > Pinopsida > Cupressales > Cupressaceae > Cryptomeria > Cryptomeria japonica. Next base: position 48,189,540 of record NC_081408.1, on the reverse strand, counting down.
AATTTTTGAGTTATGACTTTGAAAGGAGTTTTGTCAAACATTTCAACTAATGTCAAAAGGGGAGATTGTTACTATTTACTAAGTTGTCATTAGTTTTATGTCCAAAGTCATCCTATATACTCTAGTCGGTAAGCACTAAAGCAGTCGATTATAGAGGACAGAAGTCACAGAATTTAGTATACACCGAGTTGTCTACCGAGTAACACTCTATGTCTACCGAGCAACAAAGATGGTATACCGAGTTAATATGAACCGAGTGAAACGTGTTACTAGATTCATTGAACCTGGATACATATGTGGAAACGTGTTACAAGATCGAGGAACAAGGAACCGTTATCACATAGGACATTGCACCTTAAGATTTTGTATGATTTTGTGGACATCTATCCAATGAAATAATTTGTATGGTTATTCATTCGATGAATCATATTTGTAAGATCAAAGCATGAACAGATCACCGTCATAAGAGATCTATTTATACAGCATGAAATGAGGATCAAAAAGTATGAAACAAGACATGTGTGATAGATAAGCTGAAAGGCAAAATCATGAGAAAGCACAATGTGTTGTGACTGTTACGACTGATAGAGATATTCAGAGGTCACTGAGAAAGATTTCAGAGAATAGTTAAGGAACATAGTAAACAGAAGGGTTTACCAAGTTGATTTATCAATTACCGAGGTATGCTATGAGCAAGGTAATTTCATATTGAGCACATAGAGTCTGCTATAACATTTCAGATGTAAAGTTGCAGATATTTTTTAAAGATTTTGATTGTATTATTTTGAGTTGTAAGAGAAACCTTTAATAGGGTAAAAGACTCTAACAAAGTCTATAAATTGTAAAGACTTTAACCAGGTGCAACATTTAGTATAAGTTTTGTAAAATCCTTTAGAAAGTTAGATCTAAAGATCTTGATACTCCTAACAGGGTAAGCTATCAGAAATAGCTAAACATGTACCTCTAACTGAACAACCTTTATTATTGCAGTAGTGAAGTTGTGGGTGCCATCCCCACCGTAGTTTTTCTCTCTAACAAAGAGTTTCTGCGTAACCAAAATATATGTGTTATGGAGTGAAACATGTATGAATGTTATTTATATGTTTTAGCTTTATATTATGTTTCAGCAATATTCAGTTTATGCTTAATAGTAAAGTTTCTATTGAAGAAATTTTTTGAAGTACTAATTCACCCCTCCCCTCTCAATACATTAGCTTTCCATATTGGACCTAACAGAAAATATGGACTGAGAACAAGTTAATATTGTGTCTAGGGCATTGGAGATGATACTTCAAATTTAAACTAGCAATATCGCCCCCTCAATGGTGTCACGAAATCACCCAACAATGGCGTCAAACATAAATTTAGACAAAATAGCCCCTCTACTAGGAATGGTGTCAAATACAAATGCTCACTAATCTAACAATAGAGCCCCCAAAATGATATCGCCAGCCCCCCAAATCTTTATCTTCCCAAACTAGATATATCCCTTCCATGTCCATGTAGATGGAACCAAAATAGAGATATGGGAAATTCTAGCACAACCTAGAGGAAACAAATACCACCCCATAGCCATTGCACACAAGAAACTCTCACAAATGGATAACATTTATACAACAAAAAAAGAGGCCTTAGTATTGGTGTATACAATACCAAAATTTAGACACTATTTACTCTCTACATTTACATTTTATACTCAACATGAACCATTGAATTATTGCTTAAACAAACTAGTAACACAAAGAAGAATATGCAAATGGTTTCTACTCTTTCAAGAATTCGATTTGAACCTTATGATCAAAGCAATGAAAAATAATCAAGACCCTTCTATCTCTCTAGAATCGAAACTAGAGAACTAGATGACTATGAAGATCTCACTGGCACAAATTTGTTTAGAGTAACTATGGTATCATTAGAGGATGTAGAAATTTTACTATCCATAAGAGAATTTCCACCAAGTATGTCACCATAGGACAAGCAAACACTTCTACAAAAGTCTCTAGCCTACACATTGATTGAAAGAGAGTTGCATAGAATGGGGAAAGATGATATTATCATAAGGGTATCCTATGAGCATGAAAGATAAGATATACTTAGGTAATCCAATTAAGGAATATTGGTGGTCATAATTCAAGAGAAGTTACCACAAAGAAAGTAAAATTGGCAAGACATTGGTGGCTGCAACTTATGGTACCCATGCAAGATATGGATGGAAACTAAGGGCACAAATAAAAACCCTACATACTCAAATGTAGTAGCTCTAAGATCAAAGAGAAGTAACAAAGGACCAAATCAATTAAGAGAGGTAGTGAGTTTGAAGCTTTCATAGCATCCTTTGTGATACACAAAGCATGGAACAAAAAATACAAATGAAATCCACTATACCAAAAGCCAAATGCCTTCTACCTCAAGTCCAACAAGAAAAATCCCAATGAAACAATAGCACTATTTGACTCAAAGAGATCTAAAAGAAAATTTTGTCTACAAATTAAGTCTTTTTGCATGTCTTGTGGATAAGACACAATTTTGAAAGGGGGTGATGTTGGCAAAGATATACCAAAAGACAAAATAGAGATTCTAGGTGATGTAAGATTCCCTCATAAATTGTAAGACATATTAGTTTATAAATGAAGCCATTGTAGTTCAATCAAACATATTTCTATTCATGTTCACTTGACTCAAGAGTGACTCCACTTAAATAGGATAGGAGATCTTGCCCAAGACAATAATTTTGCGTTCCTTCTTTTGAGGATGAAGGTTTGGTGCTTTATCATCAATACTTTTTACAATCCATGCTTGCATAAACCCCCATGACAAGTAGAAGATGATATTTTATAATTAGTGTGATTACAAGTCTATATAAGGGTTCACATAAGAGTCCCAACAAAATCTATTTCAAATATGCATGAATAGCACAAAAAAGACATAAACAAGTTACATCATATGAAAGAATACAAAATTGATTTTCCATCACATAAAATTGTGTGGAATTGACTTTTCTACAATTCTAAGAATGTAAAAAATAGATAATTGAAACAAAAACATAGAATTATTTCCACATGATTTACAATAGAGTAAAAAATCTTAATAAATATTCTCAAAAAATCAAATATTTTATTTATCTTATATAGACCAAAACAAGTCATGGTGCCCTCTTCACAAAACAAAACTTAGAAAACTTAAAAGCTATATGGTGACCCTCTTCCCCTTTAACAAATTTATAGTATTAGTTTATGCCATAGTTTTAAAACATAAGAATTTAATAATATTTGTGTCAAATATATTCTCTCAATGAGAAAGAGAGTGGGCAATTTTGAAATCCATGGTTGAGAAGTCATAATATACATGGAAGACCATTAATCTCATCCTTGTTGGTCATATGTTGCTTATTACTTGTTTGACTGACCAATTGTTTGCCATAACATCAACATCAATCATGTCATAAATTAGTCAATCTAAAATAGTTGAGATGTATTTCATATTGAATGGAAGAAACCCAACATGACAATCTCTGGCATATAACCGTGGATGATGCAAATATTCTCCATCATGAAATATCATGCTGTGCACTCCACACCTTTGAAAATAAGACTTCTTCTGCAAAGCATGGAATGATTGGAAATGGGACGTTGTACAACACTTCAAGTTCTCAAGAATTAAAGTGTACCTTACACAATTGGAACCTCTTGTTGAACTAGACCTTATACTTCTGCTTGTACCTTACACAATATAATTAGATCACATTAGCTTGAGGAATATTGTCAAACAGTTCACACTTGCTCTCCTTGTTATCATATTTTGCATGCATACCAGTGTGGATCCCTTTATGAGTGTTAATAATATTAATATTGTTTCTCATAATTTCTTAGAGGTAAATTAGATACAATCTAGTTATTTAGGAAATCATTTCATTTGCAATTACTATTCGGATTTGTACCTTTTCCTCCATCCCCTAGTCGACTTTATTGGCCTTGGCACATTGCTTATGACTGTCAGTTATAAATAGCTTATAATGGTGAAGTAGATGTATGACCACCAAGGGCATCCTTTTGCAACCTTTATTATAGAGTTCAATGTTTATCAGATGATACTATCTTATCTACTTTCATTTCTTTTAATACATATCGATTGATTAAAGCAATTATTTTATAAATACACATATAGAGAGTTTTAAGATCAATATTAGAAAGTGTAGTCACATAAATCTGTCCACTTAATTAAATGAATATTTACTTTTTATTTGATTATTTAACCATCAATAACGAGTTAATTAAATTAATATTTAATTGATTTATCCTCAACCTCTTCTCCTATTAATTAAATAAATTATTCAATTTATTTAAACTAATTCATTTAGCCACATTCAAAATCAATTAAATGAATAAAACATATTTATTTAATTTAACCCCCTTTTCTCTTTTAAATAAATAATTAAAACATTTTTTTAAATCCCTAAACTACCCCCCACTTGCATTCTCATACAAATGCAAGTTGCAACCACAATTGAAATAAATTAATTTTATTTTAAATAAAATCCTATTTTTCCTCACCCACCAAACCCACTTGCAATCCTAAATCCCCTTCTAGACTCATCTAACCACTTTCTAAGTTCTTCTAATCATTCCAAATTAGCCTAATCCCATCTTCTAAATATTGTCACATTCCTAAGCAACTTGAATTCACTTCTTAAAGCCTCCAAAGTCTTTGAAAAGCATTTAATGCTTTATGTATCCAACAAGTTAACCTCTAAAGTCTTCCAAACCACTAATGGCTCTTACATGACCATTTATGGCTCTTACATAACTATTTATGGTTAACTCAACTCACCCACATGTTTAGAGACTTTCCCTCTAACTCAACCCCCATTTGACTCATGGGTCTCTTCAAGCATTTATTGCTTTGACCATGGTTATCCTCACTAACTCTTGCACAAGAGTTTATCCATTAGATAAAGGCATTATTTATTGGATAATGGTTTTATTCATTCAACTCAACACTAACCTTAACTCCTAAGCTGACCTTCAAGTCATATCAAGCATTTAATGCTTCTTCCCTCTCCTCTCAAGCCATCTCATGATGACATTTGTCATCCTGGGATTGGATTGAAAACCCTCACATGGATCATAAACCCATCAATCCTGACCCTTGTTGAGATTACTCAATCTCAACCATCTATTTCTCTATTTTTCCTATAAATAGAGCTCTCATTTCTCATTTTCGAACATCTAACCATAATACAAAAATATTGTATGCATCTAAGTTATAGTGAATTTGAGAGAACATTTTAGAGTAAAATCATAATCCACATTGTCTTTTGGTTAAAATTGATAATAGCTTAATTAACTCGTGTTTTCTCATTCTTAGCTTACAGTTGCATATTTTCATAATCATCTTCAATCTTGAATCTCCATAAGACTTCCATAATAGTGCAAAGCTGAGAGCTATTCTCATGTGGAACTTGGAGAGGAGAGGAACAAGGGAGGAGCAACTATGAACATCTTGGTTAGCATTTGGAGGAGTGTAGTTTATCTCTTTCGTATTTGCACGCTTTCTATTTCATGTTTAATGTCTCTCTTTATATTCTTTCTTAGGATAGTCTTTTGTTGCTAACACTAATGTTTGAACTTGTTTCTTGTGTTTTTTGTGTTTGAATGACATTCTAATCCTTTTTGCAGTGCATCATTTGGTGAACCTGACGTCAATCGAACACACAACCTTTTGATTCATATTTTAATAACTACTAACGTTTTTTACTGTTGAAATTGACACACAGGTTGCGCTTTAGCGCTACTGAACACACTTTAGCGCCTTTGAAAGTTGGTGCTTTAGCACTATTATTTACCAGAATAGTGCTATTGTCTTCCAATTAGTGCTATTGTCTCCATTGTAGCACTATTGTTATTCAAATAGCGATATTGTACCTAGTTTTAGCACTTTTACACTCTCTGTTTGACATAATTTTATTCTTTTCAACATAGTCTTTTAGCGTCTTTGTCCATAGTATAGCATAGTTGGCTTTCTTTTAGCACTTGTGGCTGTCATATAGTGCCTTTGTGTTAAATAGCATGTCTGTTTTCACACAAAGTAGCGCTATTATAACAGAGATTTGTAAAAAAATTATTGTAACTGAAAAATCAAAAAAAATATTTAGGCTTGTGAAAGCCCACCAAAATTTCCTTTTTACTAACTGTTTGGTTTTTATGCAGGTTTTTGACTAACTCCATTGCAGGATTTGAAGAGTTATATTATGAAGTTTTAATGCTTTTTTTTTACTAACTTTGTTTTTAAAGTTGGGTTAAAAAGGATTCACTTTCTATTTTTGGTTAAAAATCAACTTCACATTTGCTTTTGGGTCATAAAAAGAATCGATTTTTTTTAGTTTGGGCTTTAAAAGGAACCTCACTTAGCAAAGTAAAAAGAACCACAAACTCAAACCCAACAAATTTGTTTTTTCTTGCAAGTTAGGAACAATTTTTATTTGGGCTTAAAACAAGACAAACAAACTTTCATTTTCTTGCACAAAAAGCTAAAATCACAATCAAATTTTTATTTTTGCAAGTTAAAAAGAACCAACAATTTGTCAAAGTTTTGTTTCCAAATCAACTTTACTTCAAGCAAACGCGCTTCATTTTGGTTGACTGGGATTTCAATTTCATAGATTACACCACATTTTGCCTTGAAAGTTAAAAAAAACACCATGTTTGTTGGAGCAACATCTCCAAATAGCTTTTAAAACACATTGCAATAAAATTAGTTAAAAAGAACAAGTGTTTTCAGTGATTGGCACACTTGTGCAAAAACGTTTGTAGAATGGTCCTACTTCTAACACACACTATCCTCTCCCTTGGCTTTCGTGGTCCTAGGTGCAAGAGAAAAGTGTTAGTAACACTCAAAATTTTATTTTTTTAAGAGAGGTCTTCCAAGAGACACATCACTCTTGGGAACGACCTCGCATGGTAAATCCTTTGAGCCGCTATAGAAATCAAGTGAGAGAAAAAGTTGTAGCCTTGGGTATAGTTGTTTTTATAGTGTAACTTATCGAAAGGACATATGAGCCCCACCACAAGTTACACGACTCTTAAGTGAGTCACTGCAAAATGAACATGTCCAAAAATATCGAATATTATTAGACACCTTTTATAGAAACCCACCCTTTCTATTGATTGAGAATATTTGTGAGAAGTTCAGTTCAAGAGCATAGATGGTTTTTCTCCCAACATACTCACCATACATATTTCCTTGAGTAGAAATAGGGCTTTTTGAAAGGCTACTTGTAGCTTGATAAAAGTGGTGAGTCCCCCATCATAGGGATCATCTATCGGTTATGCTCACACAAGAATTAGTATATCACATCCTTACCTGCTACAATGGGATTCATAAGGTATGTAGTGTTACTACTTATCAAATTGCCATTAGTTTCATATCCAAAGTCATACTCTAGTCAGTTAGTATTACCGAATCATGTAGCCGGTACACTCAGAGAAGTCGGTATGAACAGTCTAGTCGGTTACAGAAGAAAGTAGTCACAGAACACAGTATTCACCGAGCTATTTACCGAGTAAAGTTTCATGGCTACCGAGTGGTAAAGTTAACTCATCGAGTTAATATTCACCGAGTGAAACATTTTACCAAATACATTGAACCTGGACATGCACATGAAAACGTGTTACAACATCGAGGCACATCTAACCATTTTTGCATTGGGAATTAGATTGTGTATGATTACAAGGTCAAATCTAACCAATGAGATATTTTGTTTAGTTATTCATTCAAAGAAACTTTTGTAAGATCGAAGCAATGAATCAGATCACCGCTGTAAGAGATCTATTTATACAGCATGATTCTAGGGTTAGACATATGAGATGCAATAAGAGATAACAGAGTGTATGCATGAAGGAAGGCTATTACAGAGACACAGAGAGGTCATCGAGAAGGTTATCAATGAACAGTCAAAGAACAAAGTAAACAGAAGGGTTTACCAAGTTTCATTATGGGTTACCGAGGTATGCTACAAGCTAGGTAATCTTATTCAAAGCACATAGAATCTGCTTTAGCATTTCAGATGTAAAGTTGCAGATATTTGTAATGATTATATTGTAATATTTTGAAGTTGTAAGAGAAACCTTTAACAGGGTAAAAGACTCTAACCAAGTCTATAAATTGAAAATCCTTTAACCAGGTGCTACACTTATATAGTGTTGTAAAAATCCTTTAGTAAGGTAGATCTAACTGATCTTGATACTCCTAATAGGGTAAGCTATCATAAATAGCTAAATGTAGCTCTAATTGAGCATTCTTTATTATTGCAGTAGTGAAGTTGTGGGTGCCATCCCCACCACAGTTTTTCTCTCTAACCAAGAGTTTCTGTGTGACCAAAATATATGTGTTATGGAGTGAATCATGTATGATTGTTATATGTTGATTATCGTTTTATTTTATGTTACTGCACTATTTTGTTTATGCATAATAGTAAGGTTATTATCAGAGAAAAGTTTTGGAGTACTGATTCACCCCTCCCCTCTCAGTACATTAGCTTTCTATATTGGGCCTAACAATTGGTATCAGAGCTTGAATCTTGGAAAAGGGTTTAACTACCTAAAGAGAAAGATCTTAGCAATAAAAGGCTACAAACAATCTCAGAGAATTGTGCATCTTCAAGAAGAGCTAGATAATGCAAATCAAATGATTGCAGACATGCAGAGGCAAATGCAAAATTCTTTGAAAGTAAGGAGAAGATTATCTAATGACTTGCAGGATTCTCAAGAGCTAGTAGAACAAATCGAGACATCATCTGAGAACAGTATATCTAAAGAGACTGAAGAAATGATTGGAATGTTGAAAGGAAAGAAAAAAGCATTGGTTGATCAACTAAAAGCAATGAAAAGAGAACATGAACATTTTAGTACACAAATGACTGAAAATCTAGATGCATTAAGGATAGCTGAGGATAAAACAAGAGATCTACAAAGAGAGAAACAACAACTTGAAGCTCTAGTATCTGATAAGGATGATGAAATCATAAGGTTAACTGGTATTCAAAAAAATCTGACAGATCAACTAGGTTATGCTCATCATGAAGCAATTCTGAAAAATGATGAAAATCAATCATTGAAACTTGAAGTATCAAGGTTGACTGGTGAACTTGAAATAGAAAAGAAATCCAAAGAATTATTGGAGAAAAGTTATGAAGCATCAAAGATGTTGGATGAGCAACTAAATATAAGAAGACTCTACAAAGATGGAGGACTCGGTTACAAAGAAAAGACTCTACTGAGAAAGGAATTCATACTATCGAGAGAGGAGAATCATCAAAACAAGCTGGAAAAGGGAATAACATCAAAAGGAAGAAGCCTATTTGCTACTATTGTGGAAATCAAGGTTATACTGCCAACATATGCCAGATCAGAAAAGGTAAGCAACCAAATATCTCTAAGTCCAATGGATATTGTTATAATTGCAATAAATATGGTCACACACCTAATCAATGTGGGACAAAGTCTATTAACAACTATCAGAAGGCAAAATTCAAAGGGTTTTGTAAAAACTGCAATAGATATGGACATGGTACCGAGAAGTGCTGGTTTAAGCAAAAGAACTACATGAAGTATCCACACCGAGCAAACACTGGAGGTGACCGAACTCACACAAATCCTTACCGACAATATGTAGCAGTACCATGGGATTACAATACAAGGATATGGTGCAAATGTTGTGGAAGATATGGACATATAAGTGCCAACTATTTTATAAGATTTGGAATGAACAACCTGAGATCATGGAGAAATCTCAGTATGGCATGTTTTCATTGTCACAAAGCTGGACATTTAGCTGGAGATTGCAGAGATCAACTGAGAAGAGACACTGAAGAGATAAAAGAAAAATTCAAGATGATTTGGAAAAAGAAAGAAATTATGTCTGATGAAGAAAGCACCTTACCTACCGAGTTAGGTGCACCTATTTCAAATTAGTCAAGAAAAGGTACAAAGGGACTGCATTCTTTAAATGTTGAATCATAACAGTTCCTATTCTATTATGTACAAAATTCAAAATCTGCATAGTTAAGATGCAATTAGTCAGTTTGTATACTATACAGGAAACCTGTCAAGTCAGTTAATGAAGCTAAGTTGGGTACTCGGTGAAAACAAAAAATGGAGTAAACTGGTAGAAGGTGAACCGAGTGCATTTAATATCTTGACTTAACTTGCACGGAGCCTGATAAGGTATTTTTGAGTACTTAAAAGTGTTTTCACGGTCATTTTCATTCAACCAAGTTTTCGAGAAGCAAAGCAGAGTGAATCAAAGCGATCAAACTTCATTCAGAGAAAATTTAAAGGTATTTACATCAATCTATTCACACTGTTTAGCTGGTTTCCGATCTAGTGAAATTGCTATTGTCTACTGAAGTTGAAGAGTCAGTCACTTGTAAACCCTAAAGGATAACTTGTCGAATCTTACCCAAAATCTACAATGGTGCCCAAGATCCAAGACCCTGTAGTTGTCCAAAATGTGGAGAAGCCCTCACTGAAATATTCCCTAACTCCTAAAGTTGCCTCAGAATAGGATGATAAAACTGCATTTTCACTCATCCCGGATCGAGTCTTGTTGGTAGAAGATGTCAGATTCTTTACCAAATGTCGTGTTGAGGAACTCGGTCATGTAGAGATTAGTGACACATATGATGAACTGTGCATTGATGGCAAACTGGATAGCAAATTGGAGCATATCAGAATCAAGGGATTAACTGAAGCCTTAGTCTATCCTCGTGTGTTCAAACCCCAATGGGTTAAGTTTGTATTGAGCAGAGTACATGATGATTTCATGTGGCTACAAGAGCAACCGTTCAAGAGCACAAAGGAAGTCATTCACTTGATCACTGGATATCCCATCTACGATCATGCTCATGCACAGAAAATGATATCACAAACCAGAGTAGAATCTGATTACCAAGGACTAAAATTGAATAATGTCACTGATGCTGAACTAAAATTTGCAATCAGAGTTATTGGTTACTATTTCTTCCAATCTACAAGGGAAAACAGTGTAACATGTGCTGCAGTGGACTTGGCCTACAAAATAGTAAAGAAGGGAATGAAAGTAGACTTATGTGAAGTGCTACTAAAGAACTTATTTGAGAACCTAAACACAATAAGGAAGCTGAAGAAGAACAACTCGGAAAACACACTAAAGTTCGGCTCACTACTTGTATGTATGTTTTTCTATTTTGAGAAGTTCTTTCCCTCAGTCGGTAAAGTAGTATGGGAGCTACACCAACCTATCACCCATAAGATCAATGACTACATCAAGAAGTTAGGAGATAACTTTAATGATATCATGGATGATTACTTTAGAAAATTCCAAGAGAAAATGCACAACAGGTACAAGATCCCACCACAGCTTGTCGAAAAATACAAGGACAATATCTGTTTTGAAGTCAACACTGATTATTGCTATATAAATGTTGTTGAACCAAGGATTTAATCATTGCAACCAATGGGTTATGAAATTGATTATGATATCACACAACAACAAATTGATGCCTATCTATCACTGCCAAGGCATGCAACTGAACTAAGGTATGGAACCTATGAAGAGGTGAAGGAGAAAGTAAAAATGAGCATTGTAGTTCCTAAGGCTACAAGAAAAGCTACAAAGATGATAAAGGCTTTATCTAAGAAATTCAGAGAAGAATCCTCCTCTACACCTATCAAAGGCAATCTTGCCATTACCAAGGAAGAATCAGAAGCATAGGAGGCTGCAATAACATTGAGCACAGAGTTGAGAAAGGGAAAAGTTCTAAAAAGAAAGAAACAGGACATCACAAAGGCCCTACCAACTCCACCAACAAAGAGACCCAACACCACAGCATCAGCTGCATCACCGAGCAAGAAACAAAAGACTGTTGCCATTCCTAAGGTAACTAAGACTTACAAGAAATCTACTCGAAGACTCATTTTGGCAAAAGAGTCGAGTGATACAGAGTCTGATGATGCAAACAAATTCCAGGTTGTGAAAAGCAAAAAGGTAAACATTCACAATGTTGAAAACTTTTGTACCAATCTCAAAGAATACGGTGGATTTGCAGGATTCAGATATGTTAAGTATGAATCTAGGAATAATGATGAGAAACGACAGATTGAAGAAGTTGTCATATGTACACTTCTGAAGTTTCGGTTAGCACCATTAGAACTAGCAAACTCACTTCCAAGTGAACTCTACTCACATATCGACAACAAATGGAAATATGCAATGGATTCGGAGAGACAAATAAGAGAAAGAAGTCTAGTCCATCTATTTCCTGACATGTCTATAGCTGAAATCAAGGAGCATTTGTCCACATATAATTCAAAATTTCTTGTGAAACAGAGAGCCTTAAAATTAATGAATGGGCTATATATTGATATGGAAAATGAGACTAAAGCCAAGTGGCAAGAGATCTTCAAACAAAAAGATGTCGGTGAAAAATATCAAATTGAAATTTTTGATGTCATCGAGAAAGATCCAGATGTCACCAAGCAAGGTCCAGACCTGGTTGTCACTATACAAATTGATAAAGATGTAATAGATGAAGTAGCATCGGAGTAGGAAATGATTGAAGGCACCACTTATGCAAAACTTGTCTCTAGTGAATCTATCTTAGAACAAGTTCAACCTTATTCACCGGTGAAGCCACCAGTCTCAACCGAAGCTCTCAAGGACACTGAGAAAGCTATTGAAGGCAACAAATCTGAAGCTGCAGGTGACACATCCCAAGATCAAACGTATCAAGCATAGACAAGCACTGCAAATATTACAGCTGAGACCCCTAGCACCGAACCACCCAAAGACACTGCAACTGCTATAGGTACAGACCAAAGTGTTGCATCTATCGAGCAACCTACTGAGGGTCAGCAAGCCTCACAAGCACTTGTCTTAGTGCCATAGACCAAAGGAAAAGAGAAGAAGGTGAGAAAGCATGGTTTTAAATTTGACTTTTCTAAATCGATCGTGTTGCCCAATGTAGACATTTCCAAATTGAAAGGGCAAGCACTCACTGAATTCGATGAACTATGCAAAGCAAAGGCCGAACAAGAGAAGAAATTGGCCATACAGAAAAAGAACAAAGTACTTCAGAAGGTTAGGACACTACTCACAGAAATGCTACCATCAACAACAGTGGCAACCGATGCAGCCATCCATATTCAGTTGGATGAACTCCTTAATCAGATTGAAACATCTGGAGTTGATGCATCCAAGTACTTAAGCAAGCTCAAGGATAAAGAGCTTACAACAAAAATGATAGAGGAAGTACAAAAATCAATTATTGTTGGCAAGGTAAAACTTGTCAAATTCATTGCTGAGTTGTCCCCTCAACTCAAGCACATTCTTTATTTATTCCAGAAATTGTGTACATTTTCTTTATTTATTAAAGATATCAAAAATAAATCTGATGCAATTGAGAAAGAGATCACCGATCTCTCATCCAAGTTGACCACTAAGCCTAATTCAGTTTAGAATTTTTACAAAAAGCTACAATAGCTCATGGCTCAACAGTTAGAACTGAGGAATGAAGAGCATAAAATTAGGATGGATATAATGACCCTTCAAACATTATTCCTTCCTCATCTATCATCAATACAGGAGAAGCTCAACTGAACTACAAGATTAACAACTACACAAGAGGGAAGCACTCTTGATGGCTTGATATCACTCTTATCTGATATTCAAGCACAAAACTCCCTTATGGAAAGTCTCAAGGACTCACTCTCAGTCGCCCTCACTGACGCCCAGACCAAGTATAAGACTATTTTTGATCAGTTACCACCTCCAGATGGAAATTAAGTTTTTAATGTTTGTTAAAAAGGGGGAGTAATATTATGATACTACATAGAGGAAATCCTAGCAAAGGGGGAGTAATTCTACACTTGGAGAGTAGTATAGTTTTGATAACACAATTTTGAGTATTGTATACAAGGGGAGTATACCGAGCAGAATATACAGAGCATTTAGAGCACACAAGTACAAAACAAAAAAGAACATGCAAAATTCAGAGTTATGTATAGGATAATGATAAGGAGAGTATATCTACATATACTATTTTATTGACTATTGTACATATTGTCAAGTATAGTCATTTTGACAAGTATATAGTTTTTGAGTTATGACTTTGTAAGTAGTTTTTGTCAAACATCTCAACTAATGTCAAAAGGGGAGATTGTTACTACTTATCAAATTGCCATTAGTTTCATATCCAAAGTCATACTATATATTCTAGTCAGTTAGTATTACCGAATCATGTAGTCGGTACACTCAGAGAAGTCGGTATGAATAGTGTAGTCCGTTACAGAAGAAAGCAGTCACAGAACACAGTATTCACCGAGCTGTTTACCGAGTAAATTTTCATGGCTACCGAGTGGTAAAGTTAACTCACCAAGTTAATATTCACCGAGTGAAATGTTTTACCAGATACATTGAACCTGGACATGCACATGAAAACGTGTTACAACATCGAGGCACATCTAACCATTTTTGCATTGGGAATTGCACGATGAGATTGTGTATGATTACAAGGTCAAATCTAACCAATGAGATATTTTGTGTAGTTATTCATTCAAAGAATCTTTTGTAAGATCAAAGCAATGAATCAGATCACTGCTGTAAGAGATCTATTTATACATCATGATTCTAGGGTTAGACATATGAGATGCAATAAGAGATAACAGAGTGTATGCATGAAGGAAGACTGTTACAGAGACACAGAGAGGTCACCAAGAAGGTTATCAAGGAACAATTGAAGAACAGAGTAAACAGAAGGGTTTACCGAGTTTCATTATGGGTTATCGAGGTATGCTACATGCTAGGTAATCTTATTTAGAGCACATAGAATCTGCTTTAGCATTTCAGATGTAAAGTTGCAAATATTTGTAATGATTATATTGTAATATTTTGAAGTTGTAAGAGAAACCTTTAACAGGGTAAAAGACTCTAACCAAGTCTATAAATTGTAAATCCTTTAACCAGGTGCTACACTTATATAGTGTTGTAAAAATCCTTTAGTAAGGTAGATCTAACTGATCTTGATACTCCTAATAGGGTAAGCTATCAGAAATAGCTAAATGTAGCTCTAACTAAGAATTCTTTATTATTGCAGTAGTGAAGTTGTGGGTGCCATCCCCACCACAGTTTTTCTCTCTAACCAAGAGTTTCTGTGTGACCAAATTGTTATCTGTTGATTATCATTTTATTTTATGTTACTGCACTATTTTGTTTATGCATAATAGTAAGGTTATTATCAGAGAAAATTTTTGAAGTACTGATTCACCCCTCCCCTCTCAGTACATTAGCTTTCTATATTGGGCCTAACATGTAGTACCAAAGTTGAAGAAATATCAAGATGTGGGCTGAAATTATCACAACTGGCCATTTGAGATTAGCGATAAAGTGTGTTTGAAGTGTCTTTGTTTTGTGTCAGACTAGTAATAATCTGAGTTGACTTCAAGCTTTTGGAAAAACATACAAAAACATTTGAAAAGGGGTCAAAAGTTTCAAAGATTGGGTTGATTTAGACCCACACATGTTTGTGCCTTTTGAGGCAAAATTATTGTGTTTGTGTGCTTGCTCTATTTTCTTGTCAAAGAAATTCAAACCAAGTATTCATCCAACACAATTTTACATCAACCTTGACCAACAAAAACAAACATCAAACAAAGTATCAAATTATATGACCATCATTGAAATCTTGAGAAAGAGGAATCTTATCAACATATCGACTTGAAGAAAAGACCATTGAGTTCAAAGGCTTTTATCAAAAGAATGAAATTTTTCTATCTCGATAGACAATTTTTTATCTCACACAGAACTTTCCTGCGTCATATGGATCTATATCTTCAAGGCAAATCCAATGAGTTTGATAAAGAACCTTTGAAAAATAGAGCTTTTACTTAGTATAGAGCCTTGAGTTATCACAAAAACAAAGGAGGCAAAATCAACCCTGCTTTCTTTCCAAACATTTGCATTACCTATAATGTAGCTTGAGAAGAACCACCAACCCCTAAGAGAGAAGAGGAAGAAGAAGTCCCCTTTGTGACACAAAGTTTTTATTAAGGTCCATATTCTATCCACTTTCACATTCATACATCATCAAAACATTAAACTTTCAAAACACAAAAAGGTCTTGTCCTAAGTTATTTTTAGATATCGCTTAAATCAAAACAACACATCACTTTTAGAGTGTCTCTACATATAGGATCAATCATCCTAAGAGGCATTTCTAAAAATGTTAAAACTATTTTATGAGTGCATACTCTCATTGCTAGGTAGCTTGGTTTGTAACACATCTCCAACCCTGTTGTAGCTTATCACATTGAAATTGTTGAAAACACAAGAGAAATTCACAAAGAACTTTGGTAACATCCAACCTTCAATGTTAGAGATCCATATTCCAAAACACTTCACAAAACACTTATCTCTCATCAAAACATTTAATCACCAACTCATAATCACTTTCACCAACCTCAAAACTCTCAAACAAAATGGCTCGCACTTGATAAAAAACTAGACAACTGGAGATTGAAGAGGAGGAAGAAAGCCTCAATGATTTACATGAGGCCATTGGAGGAGGCACAAATGATGAATATCCTAGCACTCCAACTCCCAAAGCTATAGAAAGAGCACAACACAATCCCAGGTTCAATTGACTTTTTGATGAAAACCTTAAAAACAATGCACATGCTCATTTTCTGAGACTTTCTCAATAGGGTGCTAAACTACCCTTTGATTTTGATACCGCATAGATACGACAGACATTAGAACAACATAGCCATAATGATGGTGGAAGAGGTAGAGATACTGAGGGGGGGCGGTGAATCAGTATCTAATTGGTATATTAAATGTCTTAACTTAAAACATGTATAACATATTAGAATTGTGTACCAATAAGCAGAAAATAATGCAATAAACATAGATAGAAATAACCACATGAAAGACACACCATAACACAATATTTTAACGAGGAAACCCGGTGTGGGAAAAACCTCAATGGGATTTGTGACCCACAATATTCACTTACTGGCCAATAAGAGAATATTACTCCTACAAGAGGGGCCTGCACATGCAGGAAGGCCAAGTGCCTAGAGCTCACTGCTCAATAACAGAATGGGAAGTCTCACTGACTTACAAAATGGATTATATAAATCCAGTGTCTTGTACTGCTTCATAATAGCATCTATAATGCCAGATCCAGTACCAGTTTCTGCTCTACTTCTTATATAAACCCTTAACCTATAATTCGCACAATAGGTCTGCCTTATTTCACCTAATTACATTCTTCCATAATAATCCTCACTTTTCTTACAATGTTCTACAATGATCTCTTATATATATGAGTCATTTTGCAATGTTTCCAAGTCGGCTTATAAAGATAATAAACAAAATATATTACAACAAAAATCTTGTCGGCCTATGTGCCGGTATGCTTCCTTTCATTGTCGATGCCAGTGGTCTGAGTGTCGGTGTAGAGTTTGATCTTGCTAGTGTTGGTAGAATGTCTTGCTGGTGTCATAGGATTGTAAGGTTGCCATCAATGACAAAACCTTCAATCACCTACAATGTCTCATTGGAGTGTGCATATGCCAACACCCTCTACCTCTGCCTCCTACAGAAATAGATGTGTTGAGACAACAAGTCAAGAATCTCGCTCAATAACTCAATAGTGGTGTGAAGACTACTCGGTTTTCACTTAATGATATTTGTCCCTATCCATTTGATAGGAACCTACATATGCTACCTTTTCCGCAAGGGTTTGAAACACCTAAGTTCAAGAAATATAGGGGCAAAGGAGACCCTAGAGATCATGTCTAAAAATTTCTCTCAACTTGCCTAGAAGTGGCTTATGAAGACACCTATCTAATGCACCTCTTTCCTCAGAGTTTGGGGCGAACAACCACACAATGGTTTTCCTGCTTACCAGGCGGCATTAGAACATTCGAGGAACTAGTCCAAAATTTCATCGTACATTATTCACATAACATAGAATGAGATGTTACCATGGAAAATCTATGCAACACCAAACAAAAACTAGGGGAGTTGTTTTCAGCTTTCCTACAACGGTGGAGGCAACTGTCTAGTAGACATTATCTTCATTTGCCTGAACAAGAACTAGTGGAAATATTCATTTCCAACTTAAACGATGAGATGGAATTCCATTTATACATGAAGGGAACAAAGTCCTTTGAAGAAATGATCACCTAGAGATTAAAATGTGAAAGGCCCCTCATCAAAAAGGGAATCATTAAAATCTATAATGAACATAAAGATGGCTCTTGTCCACATTTTAATAGTGATAAACCCAATTTCTAGAACAAGAATAAGAACATTGTCAATGATGGGGTAGTAAATGGAAGAACAGTAAAGACTGCACAACCTGTGATCAAATTCGTGGGGCAAAATCCCCCTCCTAGAAAAAACCCACCACTCATCCATAAAATCAAGGTTGCAATCCGCTACAAGAAGAACCAAGACAATGATGACAGAACTATAAACCAAAACGTACATACACACACTTAGGGGAACCCATCGAAACAATATTGTGTCAAATGGTCTCTTCAAATCTTTAGACCTTACCTAAGACAACTAACTATGAACCTCAGGTCAAACCTCCATGGTGGAGAGATAATGAACACTGTGAATTCCACCAAGGGAAAGGGCATAAAATGAGTAACTGCCATCGACTAAAAGATCTTGTTCAAGATCTTATTGACAGAGGAGAAATTGAAATCGAAGGACACAACCCTAAAACATCAAATGACGATCATCTAATATTCAAGAATCCACTTCAATCACATGATCAAGGGGGTCCTTCCACCTTAGGGCGAAACACAAATACTACGACCAATTATACACAAGCTGCCTATAATTATACTATGAATCACCTCTATGACGTTGATGAACAAATTGCAACCCTCACCATCAAAGATCCAAATACTACATGCAATGATATTACACGTCATAGAAAAATTAACATTTGAGTAGCACCACAAGGAATGACACCCTTGCCCAAACAATGCAACCTTGTGGAACAATTTGATAAAATGCCCGCACTCATATCCATATTAGAACTTTTGCGCTTATCTCCTTCACACAAAACAATCTTGGATCAAGCTCTCCAAGAAGCGTCAATCCCCACCAACCATAACACAGATCAATTTCGAGCCATGGTTGGCAGTCTCAGGCCATCACCATGCCTTACTTTTTCTCAAAGTGATAACGCTTCATTCCAACAACCACATAACGCATCCCTTCACATTGAAGGATTTATAAACCAACATAGAATCAAGTGAGTCTTGATTTAAAATGGAGCTGGCCTAAATATATGCACCTTGCAGCTGGTCACAACAATGGGATATGCAGTAGAATCAATGCATCCCAACAAAAAGATAACCATTATGGCCTATGATGATGCAGAGCGTTCTTCCAAGGAGTTGTCGTATTACTTATCAGGGTGGGCCCAGTGGTGAAGTAGATCATATGTCAAGTTTTGTACCTTCCTCTACCATATAATCTCTTGTTACGAAGACCTTGGATACACACCATGCAAGCCATTCCATCCACCTATCATCAGTGTATCAAGTTTCCCCATAATGGTGTAGAAATATTTGTATATTGTAACAATATTAACCATCAACCAGAGATTACAGTTCCTAAAAACAAAGAATCTATCCCATCCATATCATATGTTAGTCCAGCCTCTCTTTCCAACTCAATCGCCCCTATACCAAAGCAAGAGAAGTTGAAAATAAAAATGGAAAAGGAAGGTCCTGAGGAATATAATCTAAGCCAACTCTTTTATGTTGGGAAATTACCCACTTCCCCTAGAACTTATGGCAAGCCTAAAAAGTTGCTTCAACCACCACTGACCAAGCCAACATGCACTTTGGCACAGTTTTTCCCTGGTAAAAGTAAGGAAGAGGAAACCAGACATGAGGACCTAGCAGAATGGATCTACAAAGACCCTATGAAAGACATCCCATAGACTAAGCTTATCACTGATAAATATGGCAAAGGCCTTACTATCATGCAGAGAATGAGCTATGATGGCCTAGTGCTTTGGGCCCTTGCAAAAAAGGATGACATGAACCCTTACAACCTGAGTTAAAACCCAAAGATAAAACTGGATTAGGTTTTCAGAAGGACTCTCTTCCTAAGCTTAGATTCAAAGGAAAACCCAACACACCTAGATATCAGCCAATTATTCCAAGAAGGTCATCATTGATTATATCTACCGCACTAACAAAACTCATTATCAAATCTGCAGCATCAATCACACTAGCAGTACCAACAACACCAACAACATTGTCGATTACACCAGCAACATCCATCACCCCAGTAGTACCAACAACACCAACCGCATTACCAATCCTATCAATAGAACCAATACGACCAGTAGTATAACCCACAACATCTATAGAACCGCCAATTCCATCAGTAACACCAGTCATACTTACAGCACCATCAATCCCACTTATCAAAGTGCACAAACCTATGACCAATACACTCTTCAATACCAAGGACATCCCAACATGGTACAGTAATCAAATGTTAGAGAGTGATTCAGAGACCGACTCACATGAGTGGGAATTTGATTCAGTGAATCTAAATACTTTAGATGAAGAAGACACATCACCTTCCCCACCTCTTAAAGATATCCCAGTTTATGGAGAGGCTTGGATTAAAACCTTTTGGGTTCAAGATCAAGAAGCACCTTCCATAGGTCCTACATCAAATCCAACACCAAAATCTAACAAGGAGAGTACCATTGACGAACTTCACTTATTTGTATTAACCCTCACTGATACCTCCTTTGAACTCAAATTAATTAATGAGGTCATGCCCATCATCCAACCCAAACTCATAGACTGGAATCAACCAAATCCTCCATGTCTTGATCACTTCCAAAATGATGAAGCACTCATCGACTTTTTAGAAATATGGGATCCCATACCAAGTGAGGATCATAAAGCTATATTTTCCATCGAACTTAATATCATAGCATACTTCGGGACAGATGCCAAACCTTTCAACTGCAAAAACATCACAATAAAACATGGATCTTCTAGTGAAAACCACACTGTGGCACTCTTTGATCCCCAACAAAGTAAAAAGAAAGAGCATATCCCACGGTGAAAACCTCTTTGAGGTGCCTACGGATGAAAGTTTTGACATCCTCCTCTCTAGTACATTTGGCATCTCTACTAACTCTAGAGGAACAACCAAAGTTTGTGTATTTATTTCAGAAGTTGCAAATCAATTTTGCATGGTTTTATATAGACATGCTTGGCTTAGATCCTGATTTAGTCATGCATCACCTAACCATGGCAGAAGGAGATAAACCTGTAAAACAAAAACTCAGAAAGATGCACCCATAGATTGTGGTGCTCGTCAAGGTAGAACTCAAGAAGATCTTAGATCTTGGTTTCATCCAACCAATTGATGATGTAGATTGGATCTCCAACATTGTACTTGTTGGCAAACCTAATGGGGGCATCCATATCTGCACCAACTTCAGAGATTTGAACAAGGTATGCCCTAAAGATGACTTCCCCTTACCAAATATTGACATGATCATCGATCTTACAACAGGTCATGCAATGCTTTCTCTTATGGATGGATTTTTAGGGTACAACTAGATCAAGATTGCTCCAGAGGATCAACATAAAACTGCTTTCACATGCCCATGGGGAACATACTGTCGGAATGTGATGCTATTTGGTATGAAAAATGCACAAGAAACCTATCAAAGAGAAATGACAACCATCATTCATGACCTAATGCACACTATAATAGAATATTATGTCGATGATTTACTAGATAAATCATTAACAAGAGAAGGTCATCTGGAAATACTAGGTCAAATCTTTGACAGATTAGAGAAATATCATGTACGACTTAATCCAAAGAAATGTGTCTTTGGAGTGACCTATGGGAAGCTCATAGGATACATTATCTCAAGAAAGGGTATTGAAGTAGATCCAGTGAAGGTCAAAGCAATCATGGACATTCCACCTCCCAAGAACATTGGTTAATTAAGGACACTACAGGGGCGGCTACAATACATCCAAAAATTCATTGCACAATTAGCTGATAAGTGTCATCCCTTCACGCATTTGTTACACAAGAATATCCGCTTTCAATGGGATACAAAGTTCTAGCAAGCATTCCAAATGCTTAAAGATTAACTAATGAATACACCCTTGTTGATCTGACCAGATCCAAGTAGACCTCTATTGCTATATATTCCAGCTACAAATACGACATTAGGAGTACTCCTGGCACAACACAATGCAGAAGGGAAAGAATGTGTTTTATACTATATATCTCACACATTGAGAGGCTATAAACTCAATTACACACCTATTGAGTGAGCTTGCCTAACAGTTATCTTGGCAGCTACCAAACTGAGGCACTACATGTTCACACACAAGGTACAACTCATTGCTAAAATCAATCCACTCAAGTACCTACTCAGCAAGGCAACATTGACAGACTGCTTGGCCAAATGGGATATGATCCTGAGTGAATTTGACATTGAGTACATGGACCGCAAGGCTATCAAGGGGAAAGTTATCATAGATCAGTTGGCCAATGCACCCCTCACAAGTGACCATCCTCTTGTCTCCCATTTTCCAGATGAAGAGATCTTCATGATCACAACAATAGAACTGTGGAAGCTATATTTTGATGGTTCATATACTAGACATGGCTCGGGGGAAGGTACTATTTTCATCACACCTCAAGGTCACAACATCCTGAAGTCATACAAACTCACTTTTCCATGCACCAATAATATAGCAGAATATAAGGCCTTGATCATAGGACTCAGATTGGCTATACAATGGCATCTCAAAGAGCTAAAGGTATATGGAGATTCTCAAATAGTCATCCGACAAGTTAGCGATGAGTACCAAACTAAGGATGATAATCTCATGCCATATAAAAGGATGTTGGATAGTTACAAAGAATCACTTACAACTATCACCTTTGAGAAAGTACCTAGAGATTAGAATCGAGTTGCTGACACAATGGCTACAATTTCATCTCTCCTAGATCTTCTACAAAATTCAACACACTGTGAGTTCTTGGTAGAACATCTTTGGATCCCCAAGTATGATATGTTGGCATTTTTGTTTATTTATGTTGTGATTGTCATTGATGGACACACACTTGTATTGAGATCCCCTTTATATGTATGAGCTTGTGCTCAATCGGTATTTGTTCCAATTGGTATGTTGTATTCTAGTCTTTAGACTAGTGGTGATTTTGCAGAATGTTATCCTGGTCTGAAGCGGCATGTCGACCCCAAGCGGTTTGTAGATCCCAAGTGGTACGAGGGAGCAAAGTGGCACAACACATTCTTACCAGTCTTCATTTTTGTCAAACCAGCAACTGGTATTCTGTATGAACCGGTAATACTCTGTGATGAGTTACCAATCGGCATTTTGTGATGAGTTACCAATCCACCAATTGTTTGATGGTGCCAACACATTGACGGTGCTTTTTGTGTCATGTTACTGAGTATGTCTAGATTCATTGAACCTAGGAAATTGTAATGTAATCCTATTGGACCAACATGAAATCAGATTCCTTTAAAAGGACATCATGTCTAGGGTTTTAAGTTGTTGCTGAAAGGTTTAATGACATGCTAGGGTTTAAGGTGGTTGTTGAGTTGTTGTAAGAACGATCTTATCTCAAAAGATCAAGTTGTAACTGAGAGAGAGAGAAGACTGAAGTAATGCTAGAATGCATTAGTTGTGAGTAATACTGGATCTGATCAAGCAGTTTGTGCTATTAGATATATCAAACACTTGTTGATTACTCACATCTTTGACAACTCTGTAGCCCTTAACCGGGTAGGCCTCAAAGCCTTTGTAAAATCCTCTAACAAGGTGGTTCACACCTGTGAATCTAAAATCCTCTAACAAGGTAGTCTTTAATCGGACTTATCTCCTAACAGAGATTGAGATTCCTAACAAGATCTGTTCTGGTGAAGAACATTGTAAGACCTTAACCGGTCTGACCTTAATCGGTCTGGTTTCTATTCTGCAGATAGTGACTTGTGAGTTCCATCTCACCGTGGTTTTTCCCAGTTGGGTTTCCACATCAAATATCTTGTGTTATGGTTGTATTTCTTTTGTGGGTGAATGCATTATTCACATTTTGGTTTGCATGTGTGGTAACCAATATGACTGTTAGACTGCTTTACCGGTTTATCTTTAGACTGTGTAAGTGTTTTAGTGCATTGATTTTTGGCATACTAATTCACCCCCCCCTCTTAGTATTCATCGATTGGTATCAGAGCCTACCTTTCTATAAGTTTAACCACTTGGAAGGAGATATGGGGGAATACACCATGAGGTAACTTACTCAATGGCTCACTAAGTCTGAGCAAGCCTATGATGATCTTATGGTCAAATACAAGGCATCTCAAGCAAAAAGGAGAGAACATGCAGAAAAGATGATGGAGCTATCTGAAAGTAGTTCTAAAGATGAAGCTAATATGGAAGCCATGATAGCTAAAGTAAACAAGTTGAATGAATCAAACTCCAACCTAAGAAAGGAGTTGGAAGGACTGACTATTCAGTTTAGTCAAGAGCTTGAGAACCGGAGAAAAGCTAAAGATTGGATAAAGGATAGAGATCATGAGATCTCCAAGTTGAAACAAGAGATTAGTGCACTGACTGCTCGCCTTCATGAGAGAAGAATGGAAAAGGAAGACATGCTAGGAGAACTGAACTTAGCCATCTTGGAAAATGCAAGTCTAATGGAGACAAACACAGCTATTTCCAAAGAACTCTCTGAGTCAAAGGAAATACTTGCTAAGTTTGGCAAAAGTACTATCAAGCTAGAGAAAAAGCTTGAGTCATCTAGACCGGCAAAGAATACCAATGGTCTTGGTTTCTCTGGACATGAGGAAGGAGAATCCTCAAGAAAAAATGTTGAAGCATCAATGAAGCAATTGACACCCAAAGGAAAAGCTAAGCAAAAATTCAAACTTGTTTGCTTTAACTATCTTAAATAAGGACACACTGCCAATGTATGTAGGAGCAAAGCCTACAATAATTTTCCATATTTTATCAACAATGTACCTAGATCCAATAAGTTCAATGGTCATTTTTATGCATGCAACAAGTTTGGGCATAGAGCATTTCAATGCAAGTCTATGATGGATAACACTAGAAGATATCCTCTAAGGACCCAAGGAACTGGTCCTGAACCTTTTGTGAACCGGAACCACAACCGGTTTAATGTCTTCAATCATCAGTTGAGAAGAAATGCCCATCAAGCGGCAACCAGATGGAGAGAAAATTGTATGATCTGTCATGGTCATGGTCACACTGCTGCAACATGCAGAAGGAAGAATGGAAACATGTACAATGGACCTTGGAGAGCACCTAGACTTGTTTGCTATCACTGCAACAAACCGGGTCACATTGCAAGATTCTATAGAAGCAGAAAAAGTATATCTAATGATATATCGGTCACTTAGGAAGGAGAAATCGATGTTGAAACAGTTCAAACGGACATGAAACCAACAATGTCGGAAGAGGAACTAGTTTCTACACCTAGTGTGGAAATATTGGAATCGGCAAACTAAGCCTCAAAGGCTTAGGGGGAGAAAACGGTGAAATTCTTTTGAACCCCTGGTTTACACTGGTAAAAAACCTTAACTGGTATGCGATACCTGTCACTTGGCAAAAGACCAGAAATGGTAAAAAGGCAAATTAGGGTTTACACCCTAATAAGGGAGCATTAATGACGGTAGGTGAGAGACATGTATAAATGCATTTTTCAAATCATTTCTCACTATCTATTTTCGAGCAAAGAAAGTTTTCAAGTGCAGAGTGAAGAAAAGGCGATTTGAGCTAAGATTTCAAGAAATTGATAAACCTTGAAAGAGATTCAAATCTAGTTTGCAAGCAGTAGTGGAGAACACAAAGTGGTGATTTGGCAACCGATGGAGAGTGGAGTGAAGCAGAATCAGGAAGCCCTAAATCCACATTTGAAAAGGTATTTTTCGTGTTCTTGAAATACTCTACAATGGCTTCCACATCTCATACCAGTTCAAGTACATCCATAGAGTCAGAAAGTTTTATTCAGAGGAAGTCCAAATATAATGCTTTATCACAAGTTTCGGCTGGAGTCATAGTTGAAGAGGGAATTTCTGATTTTATAGATTACAAAATAGAAGACCTAGGGTCTTTAGCTATTCACACTCAGTTAGGTCTATTTTGTGGCAAGGACAAAAAGATCAAACTGAAGTTCAGTATCTTAGAGAAGAAGAAATTCCATAATGCAGTATATTTTCTAGAAGATTTCACGGAGGATCACATCAAAATTATTTTGAGTAGAGTCCACGGTGACAAGATGTACCTAGAGAGGACACATGATATTATGCCTCAGGCAATTCATCCAGTCACCGGTTTTTGTAACACAGGGGAAGTGCCAACCCTGATAAAGGTGAGCAAAACCAAAATAGCCAAGCTCACTGGTTCAACCAGTGATTCATGGGGTATGACAGTTAATCCTATCAAGGATGATCTGGTGAAATACCCCTGCATGGTGATAGGCTATAGAATGTTTTCAGCTAGCAGGATTAATTATGTATCGGTTGCAGGGGTAAATGCCGCTTACCGGATGATAAAAGAGGATGCATCTTTTGACTTATGCACCAGTATGCAAAGGCAACTCCTGTTGAATATAAAGGCAATCAAATAGGACAATGCACTAAGATTTAAGTTTGGACAACTACTGGTAGGGTTGTTCTTCTATTTCCAAGGCTACTTTCCTAGAGTAGGAGATGTCCAGTGGTCTCCTAACCAACCGGTAACTAAACAGATAAAGGAAAGCGTTCAAGCCATTAGAACTGGCTACCCTGAAGTACTGAAAAAATATTTTGATGAGTTCAGAAGAAAGATGACTCAGAGGGTAAGAATCTCAGGTGACATAGTGGAGAAATTCGAAGATGACATCTGTTTCACCATTTAGGTGGACAAATGTTTAATGGAGGCTATTGAGCCTAGAATGGAGGAAGTAGAGCCAATGGGCTATGAAGTTGTGTATGACATGCTAGAAGGGTATGCCTCAACCCTTATTTCCTCGCCTCTTGATCCAAAGGCTAAGAGGACCGGAACCTACTTGGAGAGGATTGCATCGGCTGAAGAACCATTAGTCAAGAAAGGAAAAGAACTGGTAGCAAAGAAAGCCAAGGCAGTGCCTGCAACATCGACACTAACTACCACTACGACTCCAAGAGTGACCAAGTGGTCACCGGTAAAGAAGAAATCGGAGGTAACACCGGCAAAAGTATTCAAAAGAAAGAGGAAGACTAAGACAAATGAATCGGACTCCAAAGAAATTGAGTCTGATGAAAAGCCAAAGAAGGCCTAATAGACAAAGAAGATGAAGAAGAATGAATCAACAGCATCCGCACTGGTAAATATTGACATCTCCTCGTACAAAACTTTGACACATTTTCAAAGGATAGTTAAGAATATTAGGAGAAAATTACTTCATGATTTAGTAGATTACTATGATGATTTCAGTGATGAGGAGAAGGAGGAAATACTACAGGAAATCATTGTTTATTTGTGCAAGAATGACCAGTCGCCATCAGAGATTAAATCTCAGACACCGACTTCTTTATTTAAAGAATTAGATAATAAATGGCACATTTCCATTGAAAAGGAATAGGAGATTAGGGAGAAAGTTTTTTCACAATACTTTCCCGAACTCTCAAATTCAGAATTGTTTGATGTATTGGATCAAAATAAAGGTCTCTTCTTCACAAGGAGAAGAAGACACTGGCTGTTGGAGGGGAGAATTGATGGTGTGGAAAAAGACACTCATCAACACATGAATCATGTCACTCTAGCTCACAAAGCATGAATGGCCAACCTCGAAGTGGAAAAAGAACCGGTTATTTTCAAACCGGATGAGGTTTTTGATGAGGAAGGAAACCTGGTGGAAGAACCAATCGACACCATCAATGTCGATGCCCTAGATGTAGAAGATTTCACTTAGGACATACCTTCTGAGGGAACTGAATAGGGGCAACAAGCAAAACAGGGCAGTGAACAGGCTAAGGACACATAGGAAGCAGCAAAGGAATAGGAAGAGAAGAAGAAGAGGGATGAAGATGAGAAAAAGAAGAAAGAGGAAGAGAAGAGAAAAGAGGAAGAGGAGAAATGAAAAGATGAAGAAAAGAAGAAGCAAGAAGATGATAGGAAGAAGAAAGAAGAAGAGGATAAGGAAGAAAAGAGAAAGAAGGAAGAAGAAGAAGAGAAGAAGAAGAAGGAAGAAGAAGAGAAGAAGAAGAAGGAAGAGGAAGAGAAGAAGAAGATGGAAGAGGAAGAGAAGAAGAAGAAGGAAGAGGAAGAACAAAAGAAGAAGGAAGAGGAAGCACAGAAGAAGAAGGAAGAGGAAGCAAAGAAGAAGGAAGAAGCAGAGAAGAAGAAGAAAGAAGAGGAAGACAAGAAGAAGATGGAAGAGTAAGAGAAGAAAAAGAGAGAAGAGAAAGAGAAAGAAGAGAAGGAGAGGAAAAAGAAGGAAGAAGCAGACAAGATAGCTGAAGCAATGAAGAGCACATAGATGGAGACTTCTAAGGCAATCGGGAGCCAAGGCAAACCGGCTACTATCTCAAGTCCTATTGATCTCCAATCTAAAAGTGAGTCTAAGCTTATGCAGAGCATCAAGGTTACCCAAGAGAACCTTGAAGTCATTCACAGGAAAAAGGAACAGGACATAATTCAGGCGGCTATAGACACCCTTACTGGTTTAATCCCCGGTACTAATCTTCTTGACACTGAATCATCACTAGCGCAGCTCAAACTTCTATGTACTGTAGTGGATGATTAGGTGCAGAGTCTGGAAGAAGCAGCAAAGGCCAATGTCAAGAAAGAGCACCAAAAGGCTCTTAATGTTGCTCTAGTGAAAAAGATGAATGAGCTTAGGACTGAATTGCTGAAAGATCAAAAGGACATAAGGAATGCCTTGGATGAGGGAAACTTGCTACTCAGCAAAATTTGTCAACCTCATCTGTTCCGTGATGATGTGCTAGCCAAGAAGAAAAAGCTTCAAACGGACTTATAGTCCTACTTGGGCACATTTAAGATGCCTTATGATTCCTTTACAGCATATGGGCAAACCGTTCATCGGTTCCAGATCCAGTTAGCCAAGATGGAGCAAGAGATCAGTACATGGTCTAGGGATTTGCAGGAGCTTCAACTAGTTTTACTTCCACGACTGCAAATTCTTCAGAAGTGTTATCTGAACCTAGATGCCCTGACAGTCACACAAGAACTTAGCACAGTAGATGCCATGGAGGAACAGGTATCCCAGATGCAAACAGAGAAGGAAGTGGCAACCTCCCTACTTGAGTCCTGGTCTCTATCCATGAAACAATTTTTGCAAGACTATAAATCAGTTTTTGACAACTATTATTCATTATTGTCATAAAATTTTATATATATATATGGAAACAGGGTTATTCAGTGATACTTTGTCATTGTTGGCAAAGGGGGAGAAGTATCTGGTTTTTGGTTTTAAAAATTTGATCTTCTGACATAGGGGCAGAAGTATCTAGTTTTGACATTTTGATATATGCTTTGATATATGCTATATGCTTTGATGTCTCAATGATTATGTTTTGTATGCAAAATTGCTATACACTGTGTTGATTAAGGGATAGTGTATATGCTTCAGGGGAGTAATTTTGTTAATGGCAAGTTTTTGTTGTAAAACACTTAGATGTCAAAATTTTATTTTCCTAAGTGTTGCCATCAATGCCAAAGGGGAAGATTGTTGGCATTTTTGTTTATTTATGTTGTGATTGTCATTTATGGACACACACTTGTATTGAGATCCCCTTTATTTGTATGAGCTTGTGCTCAACCAGTATTTGTTCCAACTGGTATGTTGTATTCTAGTCTTTAGACTAGTGGTGATTTTGCAGAATGTGTTTCCCGGTCTAAAGCGGCATGTCGACCCCAAGTGGTTCATAGATCCCAAGCGGTATGAGGGAGCAAAGAGACACAACACATTCTTACCAGTCTTCATTTTTGTCAAACCGACAACCGGTATTCTGTATGAACCGGTAATACTTTGTGATGAGTTACCAATCCACCGATTGTTTGACAGTGCCAACACATTGACGGTGCTTTTTGTGTTGTGTTACTGAGTATGTCTAGATTCATTGAACCTAGGAAATTGTAATGTAATCCTATTGGACCGACATGAAATCAGATTCCTTTAAAAGGACATCATGTCTAGGGTTTTAAGTTGTTGCTGAAAGGGTTAATGTCGTGCTAGGGTTTAAGGTGGTTGTTGAGTTGTTGTAAGAATGATATTATCTGAGAAGATCAAGTTGTAACTGAGAGAGAGAGAGAAGACTGAAGTAATGCTAGAATGCATTAGCTGTGAGAAATACTAGATCTAATCAAGCAGTTTGTGCTATTAGATAGTGTACGTTAGGAAATAGGAAATCATCACATGCAATAGAAACATATTCATCAATCATTGTCTAATCACAAAAGGCTAGAATGCAATGAATCTATCCTAAACAACATTCAATAGAGACATGAAATCAAAAGCATACAAAACTAAATACTATGCAAACCAGATGACGATTTGAATGCTTCTTCCATGCGGCTCCATTGTTCTTCTTTCCTCTTCAAATAGTTTTTATTGTGGATCTCACCTACTAGTGCATGATCATGATTGAAAGCAAGTAGACAAGATTATTGATCAAGAGTACTAGAAATGTGATTGTTTTGACAAAGCGATTATTTCGAAAAAGTAATTACCAATTAGCCTTGATTGACGAAGATCATCCAATTTATAGATAAATTGGAGATAGGACAAATTAGCATGAAATTGATATTTTGGCAATTTAGTTCAAAAATGGCACAATTGAGTGGAAAAGGAAGGTTATGACACCTTCTATGTCATGAATTATGACATATTTCCAATGCAATGGTTAGAGAACTAGGACCTTATGACATCTTGCTATGTCAAGAGTATGACACATGAAGCACAAAAATAGGGAGAACTAGAGACAAGTTAATTAGGTGGAATTGCAATTAGGAAATTAGAAAAAAAGGTGGAAATTAGGAATTAGGAAATAATGAAATTAGAAATTAGGAAATTGATGGAAATTAGAAATTTAGAGAATTAGAAATAATGGAAATTAGAAAATTAGGTAAATTAATTAATAATTTGTCATTTATTAATTAATTCACAAAAAGGGAAAATTGATGAAAGATTAGGAAATTAGGTGAATCAATTAATAATTTTTCATTTATTAATTCATTCACAAAAAGAGGAATAATTAGTTAGCCAATCAAATGAATATTTAATTGTAATGAGAAGACTTAGGATAAATAAATTAATTATTTAATCCCAGAGGAAGAAATGACACACAAGGTTAAATGATTAAATCACAAAAACCCTAGAAGATAAATTAGCAATGCGAAAATGACAATTAGATCTTGATTGAAGATAATTGATATTGATCATGATTCTGATTAAATGATTAGATTGATAAAAACACCAATTGACGAGGAACAATGACTAATTGATCGAAATTGACATGATTGACAAGGACAAGGATCAATGACGAATCGATCGCAAAATGATGAGATCGACAAGAGGACAAGAATCAATGACAAAATGGATTGCAAGACGACAAGATTGATAAGAGGAGAAAACCCTAATTAGGATTGACGATGTCCAAAATGATAACAAATTAGCACGCACCTTGATGCAACAAAATAAGATTGATCAAAATCATGACTGGATAATGTTGTCGACAAGACCAAATTTGAGGACGAGATGATTGAAGAATGTAGAAGAATGACTCGATGCTCACAAATGATAAAAATCAAGCGCGTGACATAGGAGAAATGTTAATATGAAGCAAAAACCTAAAATGAGGCAATGTGCAATTGTTAAAGTATGACTTCGCAAGCGTTTGACCATTTTTAGGTGCCTACAGATAGATCAAACACTTGTTGATTATTCACATCTTTGACAAGTCTGTAGCCCTTAACTGGGTACGCCTCAAAGCCTTTGTAAAATCCTCTAAAAAGGTGGTTCACACCTGTGAATCTAAAATCCTCTAAGGTATTCTTTAATCAGACTTATCTCCTAATAGAGATTGAGATTCCTAACAGGATCTGTTCTGGTGAAGAACCTGGTCTGGTTTCTATTCTGCAGATAGTGACTTGTGAGTTCCATCTCACCATGGTTTTTCCCAGTTGGTTTTCCACATCAAATATCTTGTGTTATGGTTGTATTTATTTTGTGGGTGAATGCATTATTCGCATTTTGGTTTGCATGTGTGGTAACTGGTCTGACTGTTAGAATGCTTTACTAGTTTATCTTTAGACTGTGTAAGTGTTTTAGTGCATTGATTTTTGGCATACTAATTCACCCCCCCCTCTTAGTATTCATCATGATATCCCTGAAACTGAAATGATAGGTCTCCTTGTCGATTTTGAATCGCCAAGGTATGGTGAGTTATTCACTTACCTCCATGATCACACACTCCCTCCTAACCAATCCAATAACCAATGCAAAACCTTCATTCGCCAAACCGCTCAATACACCACCATTGTCAAAAACCTATACCAACGAAGTCTTGATGGTACTCACCTTTCATGTCTAGAACAAGACAAGATAACAAAGGCCTTGGAAGAGGTACATTAAGGCAGTTGTGGGGCTCACTCAAGCAGTCCTTCCTTAGCAAAGAAAATCATGCACGTTGGATACTATTTTGTAAGAAAATGCAAGAAGTGCCAAGTCCACAAAGACTTGATACATGCACCAGCATAGGAACTGCAACCAATCACAACACTATGCCCCTTTTGTCAATGGAGACTCGACCTTGTGGGTAAAATTAATCCATCTTCATCCAACAACCACAAATTTATCATTACCGCCACCGAATACTTCACAAAGTGGATCGAAGCCGTTCCACTTACCCAAGTCACCGACAAGAAGACTGCCTCATTCATCCTTAATTACATCATCTACTTGTATTATGTACCCATGTCCATCATCATAGATAACAAACTCCCTTTCAAAAATTAGGATGTCGATGAGCTTTGTGAGAAGTTTCACATTCAACACCGCTTTTCCACTCCCTATTACCCACAAGGTAATGGTCAGGCCAAAGCATCAAATAAAAACATATTGAGAATACTCAAGAAGATGGTCAATGATGTTGGTCATGATTGGCACATTCAATTAAATCCAACACTATGGGCGTATCAAACTAGTATTCAAACTCCTACAGGCACAACTCCATACTTGTTGGTTTATGGAGCAGAATCTATCCTTCCTATTGAGGTTGAGATACCATCTTTGCGGGTTTCCTTGCATAATTTGATAGATGATGAAGCATACCGAGTCTCACGTCTACAAGACTTGGAACTACTGGATGAATGACGACAAGCTACATACAACCACCTCAAGGCCTGTCAACAGTGAATGAGCATAAGCTATAATCATCGGGTCAAATGTCATGCAATTGAGGTAGGTGATCTTTTTCTTAGAGAAAATCCTCTTAACCAACCAAATAGAGAACATTAGGGAAAGTTTGAATCAAACTGGTTGGGCTCATATGTTATCACTACGGTATTTGGGTCTAGGGCATATCAGTTGGGAACTTCAGAAGGAGAACTGCTCATAGATCGGATCAACAATATGCACCTCAAATGATTTCATACATAAGTTGTATAGAGCATCAGGCTCCATCCCATACCAAAATAAACACCAAAAACATTCAGAAAAATATCCTGAAGAAAATACAAAAAAAAAAAAGAAGTAAAGAGAAAAATCATGCATCCAAATGGTGAACAACCACTCTGGTGGCACTTTGGGTAAGCACAATGGTGAAAACCTAGAAAACAGGTGCCACTCGTAAAGGCTATGGCTCCATTATCTTTTAGACTTGTTGTGATTAAATTCATTGCATCCATTCATCCATCATTCAAACCATGACTTGTTATTGATCTACAATCAGGGTTAGTATTTCATGCGTCCTGCATCCTGCTTTTCATAAGTGATGTGTAAACTGGGGGCAATACTCTTAACCTATTAATGGAAGTGAATTCTACATTACTGGTGATTCATTAAGTTATTCATTCAACATTGGCTGGAAATAATACCAAAAAAAATCATAAAAACTTAGAAAATATAAAAACATTCAAAACACTCACAAAATCAAAAAATATGATAAAACATAAAAAATCAATCAAAAACTTAGATAGCTCTTTCTGCTAAAATCCCTAGAGACAACAAAGATGACATTCTAATATGGGGGAAAACTCTAGATGGGAAATACTTTGTTTCCTCTGCTGTAGCTATTCATAATGTCCTGGAGGAAGTCACTCCCATCTGGGCTAAAGTTTGGAATAAGAATTTAGTTCCCAAAATCAACATCTTCTTTTGGATTTTCATCCAAAATAAGATATTAACCCTGGATAATCTTCATAAAAGAGGCATCATTTTTCCTAACATGTGTTCTCTCTGTTGTAGGGAAGAAGAGATAGCTTTCCATATTCTCAATCAATGCTCTTTTAGCCATGACATCTGGAAAATCATATTGACCAGGTGGAACCTAAGCTGGGTCTTCCTGAATTCTCTTGGTGACACTTGGCTTCAATGGCATTGTCCTAACTCTAATCCTAAAATTGTGGAGATCTGGAGACTTACTCTACCAATTGTTATCTGGAATATTTGGAAAGAGCGAAACAACAGGATTTTCAGAGATAAAAGGGATATTCCCAAAGTGGTTGCAGACAAAATCTATAGGAGTATTTTTGAATGCCTCTATGGCACTGATAAGGGAAATGCTGCTAAAGAAGATTTCAAAGATAGATGGAACCTTTCCACCACCACTACTAGTAAGGAGAAAGGAAGAGAAGGTCTTGTCTGGTGTTTCCCCCCACAGGGATGGATTAAAGCCAACTTTGATGGGGCTTCTAAAGGAAATCCGGGTAAAGTTGGATATGGGGGCATAATCAAGAATTTTGCTGGAAGTTGCCTTAAGGCGGTGGTTGGTCCTCTGGGGAATCAAACTAGCCATTTTGTTGAAGCCTCTGCTACCTTGCATACTTTAATTATAGCCAAAAATCTCAATTACGATAAAATATGGCTTGAGGGAGATTCACTTAATATTATTAAGTGCTTAAAGGGGGAATCAAAGCCTTCTTGGTCCATTGAGAATATCATCATGAAAGCTAGAGAGATTATTACTAGTTTCAAAGAAATTATTATACGACATGCCTACAGAGAGAAAAACACTGTTGCTGACTATTTAGCGAATGTTGGAGTTAATTCTGACATTCAAATGATATGGCACGAGGATGATCTCAATTTAAACATTAAAGAGATTCTCAGAAAGGACCGTTATACGGGGAAAGAAGGACAATTAAATTATGACAAGTAATAAGAACCACTCGCACCTCGTTGGAAAGGCCATCATTACCTGGCACTATGGCAGATCTCCTACTATTTCCAAAAAATTGCAGCACGCTTTGTGGGTTACTCAGGGCGATATTCTAAGTTGCAAAGGGAAAGATGTTCTTAATTTGTAGAGAAACAAAGTTGACATCCTGCATCCAAAAATGGGAGGAGATCTTAGACGTGAAGAACCTGACAACACGTCGACCTGGAAAGCAATGCCCAAAGTCTGGGCAAAGCTGGAGAAGGGCCATCTCACCAGCTTCATGGAAAAGCTTGAGGACTATGACAAAGGTAGGGTCAACCTAGTTGTTTCCAAGATTTCTGAAAACTGGTCTAATGGCTCTTTTAAACTTTATAGAGTTAAATTTAAGTTGGATGCTGGGCTTATTTCTACTGTAACTGGTATGCCCCACTCTAGGCTCAACTTCTTTCGAGACCTCAAGGTCTCCACCAATGCAGTTACCCTGTTCCCGCAAAAAGAGAAAGAGGGGGCCAAAATCGGCAAGGCTACCGGGGGCTACTACGATGCTGCAAACATCAAGAAGTTGTGGGGCTGGGTCCTGAATTCAATCATGGAGTATATTATGTTTGAAGGTCATTTCTCTAGGGCCCATGCTTACCACTTCATGCTCTTGAACCATTTCAGACATGACAAAAAAGTGTCTTTGCCCTACTACCTTTTTTGATCCCTCTGCAGGTCCTTGAACAAGCACATGATGAACCCTTCTAGCTCGATTCTCCACTGTAGGCTCTTGCTGCTCATCTATGAGCATTGCAAAACCCTCACTCTGTAGGAAAATAAGTGGATTTCTGCCTCCCCTAGTAAAAGGAGGATGGAAGAGGGAGATACTAGCAAGGAGAAGGTGTCATCCAACAAGAAAAGGAAAAGCTCCCCCGCGTTGGAAACTGAGGACATCATCAAGGAAAGAAATGGTATGGAGACAAATGACTCTAACAGAGAAGACAGCTGGAAGGAAGAGGAATTGGGCAACGAGGAAGAAAGTGGAGATTTCGAGCTTGGTCAAGATAGCCCTATTCCAAGTGATCACCCTGGTAAGGACAATAGCCATCTAATGGAGAAGACGGCTCCCAAGGATGATGAGGAAACTAAAGTTAACTTTGAGAAGGAAACAAACAAATGCTCCAAGAAGAACCTAGCTAAGGAAGGGGATAGCAAGGCTAAGGATAGTGCTGGCGAGGGGCTTATCCTGGATAATCTCAAGAAGCTCTCAGAGGCCAGAATGAATTTCGATAGATGAACTTACAAAACCCTAAAAAACCTAGAGAAGCAAGGGATAAAATTGGATAAAAAGAGGGAGGATGATAATAGAGAGCATACTAACTGGAAGCAGGAAATGGAGAATAAGGTAAAATCACTGGAAGAGGGAAAAGAAGCGATAAAAAATCTGCTGGGAATTATCCCAAGTATCGTCTCTGTTGTCACCAAAAACCTGGAATACATTTCCAAGGTCTTTGACTATTCTCCTAGACCGGTTGTGGACCTTGACCTGGAGGAGGAGACCATCTAGACTGGAAGTGGTGGTGATGCTACCTCGGTGGGCGGAACTGCTAAGAGAACCAGGGCCAGTATCAAGAAAGTTGTGGCTGTTGCGGCCAAGGACCCTCCCAACCTCAAAGACAACATCAAAGAGTTGTAAGAAATTAGCAGCACCCTAGTTAAAGCCCTGGATAAAATTTGATTCCTGGATGGCCTGCTGGCTTTTAGGGGCTTTTGTGGGTTTTTCTCGGTTTTCCGCTAGTTTTTTCCTTTTGTTCTGTTTCTCTCTGTTTCTCGTGGCTTTTCTATTTTAATCTTTCTTGTATAGGGTTTTTGGACCCCTTCAAAACCTACTTTTTCATTAATCAAAAACATCCTTTGTACATATACATCACCATAGGCACCAAACAAAAATTTTGAGCTACTCAAACGATGATCACTTATGAAATCAACCAAACAATCAACACAAGTACACACAACTGTCTTAACAAGGATGCATCCTTCCTTCCAAAACAAAGACATGATAGCATTTTCTTTGACAATAAAATTATGTTTAAGCTATCAAGTACTTGGTTGGTTTGTTAGTTATTTATTTATTCATATCAGGTTCCTACGCTACTCTGGGATATCCACAAGTGATTAGAGTAGCCAGGATGGTTCCTAAATATCATTTTGTTTTCTATTTATGGATTGTTCCAATAAAGTTCTAGGGCATGTAGTAATGGTGTCTATGTGGGAAGTTCACTAAGCTATGTGATCATATGCAAAAACTAGTCATGGATCACTATGGCTTATTGACTACAACATTACCTCGACCATCTGCACATGAACCATAATGGAGGGTCCCTTTCTTTTATTTGTCTTCAAATGCTTGATTGCAGGTGAAATGCTCCAAACTTGGTTCCTACTACCTCGGCCAAGAATGATACTACCATGCTCAATGAGGAAAATAATGCACTAGGAATACTCTATGGAACATCATTTCATCTCATCTATTTATATTGAATTTCATTGCATATCACCCATCCATTTGCTCATTCATTATTCATATCAATTGTTGCATGCAAATAAATTTAGGCTTATATGAGAAAACACCTAATAAGTTTGTCTTGGGTACAAAAATCATGACGGAATTCTCTAATACATCATCTCACATCTGCATTCCACATCTGCAAATTCTCACCAACTTGCATTCATAAATAATGTAGGCCTGACATTATCATATTAGTGACATCAATTGCATTTAGGTCATTATCATTTAGTTGCAATCGATTCATTCCGATAATCATTTAAGTAGATTAATTTTTTCATACCATTCATGTGCATTTATATATTATCATTTACTTGCACTTTATTTAAGTGTATTTTGTTATGAAGAACATTCATTCATCGATATAGTGCATTCATTTTAACAACATTCATTATGCATTCCTTTTATTATCCCTTAATTGCATTAAGGTGCAATTATTCATTCTCCTTTAAATTGCATTAAGGTGCAGTTAATCATTATCCCTTAAATACATTTGTTTACATTATCGTTTCATCTCATTTATCACTTAGTCACATTTTATTTTGAGTCTTTTAGAATCATACATAAACATTTGTTTATCCATTTTAAGTGCATTCATTTAGAATCATACATAAACATTTGTCTCAACATTTATTTATACATTTAAAAAAGCATTCATTTAGGACCATAAACATTTGATTCATTTTAGATTCATCTTACAAAAAAAAAATATCATATCATCATATCATCAAAATAAACAAGTATTATCTATCTCATAATCATCATGATTCACTCATCATTACACATACATAGGTCATCATTGCATCACATTCATTAGCATCACAAAAAAGCATCATACATCTCCTAACTTGCATCCACATGTTAGCACCACATCCATAACATGCATATAGATGTCATATCATCATCCATGTACATATCGAAAGAAAATCATCTATACCATGAATCTAAGAATAAATCATAATACTTATCCCACATAAAACCATACATGTCATCCTATATATGCATATCATCACAAAAATATGGGATCTCTTCATATATCACATCATATATTGCATCAAAAAAGCATACATGTATCAGAGTACAATGATGTCAAAATATACTGGCTACC
This sequence comes from Cryptomeria japonica, assembly GCF_030272615.1. NCBI lineage: Eukaryota > Viridiplantae > Streptophyta > Pinopsida > Cupressales > Cupressaceae > Cryptomeria > Cryptomeria japonica. Next base: position 48,150,408 of record NC_081408.1, on the reverse strand, counting down.
AAGAGCCATCCAAGTCACAGTCCAAAATAACAAATGTAACAAGTACATAAAATCTCTCTCAAATGGCACTCTGGCTAGATATTGCACCACCATCACCCTCTGCTCCACCTGCACCATCTCATCGTGGAGGACCCATAACACCCCCACTACTATGTACCCTCTGTGACCGCTCTGACCTTGCCCTCCACATTTTATTGTATCTCATAGCTCATTGGCTAACAGGCACAACCTGTTCATATAAACCTCACTAGTATTCAATATCTCCCCCTACCCATTGGAGTGCACTCAATACCGTCTCCAATGGACCCTATGCCTATGCTCCCTCCAAAACCAAAACTCTCTATTGTAGCTAGATCACCCTATTAACCGCATCATCCCACTCTCACCTCACCACTATCAACTCTGACTCCCATGCAAATGGCTGAACATCCCTCGCTGCAATCTCTACCTCCCTATCCTCTAATTGAGCCTCGGTTGTTGTAAGTTGAGTCTACAAGTGTAATATCATATACTCTCGTAAATCCCCAACTCTTCCACCTCTCGCTCCCCTCCCATCTCCATAGGATCCTCTACTCCACCTTTAACTCCCTCTCCCATCTCCATAGGCACTACACCCTCCCCAATAACCCTACCAAAGGACCCTATAATAGTCACAATGGCTACCCGCCTCTCCCTCTCCTCTGTAATCAACCCCCTCCACCACCTCCACCTCCAAATCCACCTCCACCCCTAAAACCCCAACCCCCACCACCTCCCTCTCCCCCATCTCCTCCTCCACCAGCACCACCTCCTCCTCCACCACCCCTACCTCCTCTCCTCCCCCGTCGTCGCCTCCTCTCATCCTCAAAATCTAGTATCAACTCAGCTGGATCTAAAATCCATGCAATCGAATGTGCGGTATGATACTATGTGTACTCATCCATCACCCCTGCATCCAAAATCTTAGGCCTCATATTCCATGGCCTAGCCTGTAAGGTCTAAAAATATGCCCAAGCCTGATCATATGGTAACATTTCTCCCCATTGAAATCTCTCTCGTACATCCTATGCATACTTACCTGACCCCCTCACCAATCCCTGCCTCCGTCCAAACTATCTTGTCACCCTCCCTGACACTTGTCTCTCTACAAGGTAGGTTGTGCGCCCAATCAAAAATTGTGTCATAAATACATAGGGAAGGGCCTCTACATCATCATTTGAGGGATCACACTCGATATATGGCCTTCATATCACTATGTCTAAATCATCTAAAGTCAATCGCCAAAACTCTAACTTTCCCAGTTGGGCCTGGCTCATCATCCCTCCATACATGTATACATAGGGCTGATCTATCACCCTGAATCTTAAATAGATGGGTCACGTGATTGGCAAGTGCTCCCATGCCCATACATGTAGCAATGTGATCCCTACTCCTAGTGATCTCACCTCCCAGTACGCCACCTCATCTAGCTCCTTGTATAGATGTGCTAACACACATGGTCCCCAGGCATAGCGAGTCCCCTCCATCATCATCTGCTCGATCACCTAGCCCCAACCAATGACCTATCCATGTGACCACTGATCCAGGCATAGTAAACCTCGAGAGATCCCGGATAACACTGATGGTAATGGCTCATACAGTGTAGCTATGTCCTCCTAGGCTATCGACCCATCTTCAATATAAACATCCTCCTCAAAAATCCTTTGTACTACTGATGTCCCTAACCCTCGATCATAGCTCACCAGCTCTCCTCGGATCAGAATATGAAGTATTCGCCACACATCCTCCAGAGTCATCATCATCTCTCTCGTCATAGGGTGAAAGGTACAGGTCTCGTTGTGCCACCTCTCGGCTAGCGCTGTCAGCAGCCCGTGATTCATTCTAATCACGGGCATATACATCATATCAAACAATCTAGTCACTGCAACATAATCTCTCTCTTCCTTGGTCAACTACTCCTACAATTGTTGTGTGGTAGGGTGCCGCTCTCACATCTGTAAGTAGGGAAGGTCCTCCTACACACATCAAACATCATCATCAATTGTTTTGTTTCAAATTTTCTTAAGTTTAAACCTAATCCATCAACAAATACTTTGATCAAGTATCTTCAGGTCTCAACAGGTAAGCGATCATGGCAAACCTAGACTACAACAAGCATTTATCATAATGACATAGTCTCAACGAGGCTGCTATGATTCAAAACAACTCACTCATCCATCCCGCCAACACAGGCATTAGGAGATATTTTTCCAAACATTGGGCATCTTTTTCTGACAATCGTGCTATTTTGCTAACAATAGCATTGAAACCATTACACAACAACGCTAAAACCAAATGCACTAAAACCACTACCCAATAGCGCTATTCCAAGACAATAGTGTTGAAACAACTACACCATATAACTAAAAAAAAATAATGCTATTACTAATAAGCAAACATGCTAAACCTATCAGTAGCGTTAAAACTACTACCCACTAGCGCCATTGCGGCACAAAAGCACTATTTGAGCTGACAAAAATGCTAAAACATAGTTTTAGTGCTATTGTCTTAATTGGACTTGGATGCTTGCAAAAACATATCAAAAAAGAATAAAAAATAAAAATTCAAATTTGCGTACCTCTGGTCCGTACTCATCTGGCCGTTGGAATCGACGGATCCGCTCTAGTCGATGATCTGCTATAGGTACCAACATGATGATCGATGCTCACTCCTTCACCAAAAGTCACTATTAGAGCTCTAAATTGCTAAGGAGATAGGTGCAAATGAGTCTGTTTTTACCCCGTCGCCCCCATATATACCCTCCATCCCTAACCCTAATTCACCCCGCTCACCATCGTGGTCCCTGTGAACTTTCAACACCTCTCATTTCTCTATTTTAACTCTGATTTCTTCCATTCTTTCACCGTTATTGCTAATTTCTTCCATTCTACCTCCCCTCCACTTCTCGTTCTTTTTCAAGAGATCACCCGATTTTTTCAAAAAAATTCGACCCATCTCTCCAGGGGGCATACCACCCATTAAATTAACATTTATGGGGCATATTTCTTCACACCTATTTTTCTTTCTTTGAAACGACACGATAAACCGCATCGTCTCAAAGAGGGGCAAATGTAGTCACATAAATTTGTCCACTTAATTAAATGAATATTTACTATTTATTTGATTATTTAACCATCAATAATCAGTTAATTAAATTAATATTTAATTAATTTATCCTCAACCTCTTCTCCTATTAATTAAATAAATTATTCAATTTATTTAAATTAATTCATTTAGCCACATTCAAATTCAATTAAATGAATAAAACATATTTATTTAATTTAACCCCCTTTTCTCTTTTAAATAAATAATTAAAACATTTATTTAAATCCCTAAACTACCCCCCACTTGCATTCTCCTACAAATGCAAGTTGCAACCACAATTGAAATAAATTAATTTTATTTTAAATAAAATCCTATTTTTCCTCACCCACCAAACCCACTTGCAATCCTAAATCCCCTTCTAGACTCTTCTAACCACTTTCTAAGTTCTTCTAATCATTCCAAATTAGCCTAATCCCATCTTCTAAATATTGTCACATTCCTAAGCAACTTGAATTCACTTCTTAAAGCCTCCAAAGTCTTTGAAAAGCATTTAATGCTTTATGTATCCAACAAGTTAACCTCTAAAGTCTTCCAAACCACTAATGGCTCTTACATGACCATTTATGGCTCTTACATAACTATTTATGGTTAACTCAACTCACCCACATGTTTAGAGACTTTCCCTCTAACTCAACCCCCATTTGACTCATGGGTCTCTTCAAGCATTTATTGCTTTGACCATGGTTATCCTCACTAACTCTTGCACAAGAGTTTATCCATTAGATAAAGGCATTATTTATTGGATAATGGTTTGATTCATTCAACTCAACACTAACCTTAACTCCTAAGCTCACCTTCAAGTCATAGTATTGAGGCGATTCAAACTATATTATATAATTGTTGTTTTTATATATGAAATTATAGTCATAAAGAAAAACTATAGATACATATAGTATGTTGCATACAATAGTATAATTTATGTATAGACAAATTAATGTAATCTTGGGTGCATAGTGTCGATAATGCTTATATTATCCAAATCTCCATAAATTATACTTATTTTAATGTTTCATGATAACCCTTGGTGCAAATCACATGCAATTATGATCATTAGATTTAACAAAAATTAAGTAAATTTGTGCATTTCATAACTAAAGACTCAAAGATTTGAATATTGATTGACTCATATTAGTGTTGGTATTTTTGATGGTTATGTTGTGATTGTCATTGATGGACACACACTTGTTATGAGAACACTTTGTGAATGTAAGTATTATGCTCAACCGGTAATTGTTCCTAACCGGTATCATGTGTTAGTCCTTAGACTATCGGTGTTTTGCAGAAAGTGTTTATCGATCTGAAACGGTATGAAGACCCCAAGCAGTTCGAGGATCTCAAGTGGTATGAAGGAATGAAGAAACACAACTCATATTTCCCAGTCTTCATTTTTTCAAACCAGCAACTAGTATTTTGCTTAAACCGGTATTCTATATGAACCGGTAATACTCTGTGATGAGTTACCAACCAACATTTTGTGATGAGTAACCATCCACCGATTGTTTGGCGGTGCTGACACTCTGGTGATGCTTTTTGTGTCATGCTACCAAATATGTCTAGATGCATTGAACCTAGGAAATTGTATTGTAATCCTATTGGACCGACATGAAATCAAAGTCCTTTATAAGGACATCATGTCTAGGGTTTAAGGTGGTTGATGAGTTTTTGTAAGTGCGATCTTAATTGAGAAGATCAAGTCTTTGAGCTATAACAGAGTGAGGGTTATTGAAGACTAAAGTAATGCTGAAATGCATTAGGAACGAGCTATCAAGGATCTAACCAAGCAATCTGTGCTATTTGCTAGATCACTCACTTGTTGATTACTCACATCTTCGACAAGTCTGAAGCCCTTAACCGAGTAGGCCCAAAATTCTTTTGTAAATCCTCTAACAAGGTGGTTCACATCTGTGGATCTAAAATCCTCTAGCAAGGTAGTCTTTAACCGGACTTTTCTCCTAACAAAGATTGAGATTGCTAACAGGATCTGTTCTGGTAAAGAACATTGTATGACCTTAAGCAGTCTAGTTCCTATTCTGTAGATAGTTACTTGTGAGTTTCATCTCACCATGGTTTTTCCCATTTTGGTTTGCACATCAAAATCTCATGTTATGGTGTTTGTGCTTCTGTGGGTGAATGCATTATTTTCTATTTAGTTTGCATGTGTGCTAACTGGTTTGTTTGCCAAACTGTTTTACCGGTTTACTACTAGATTGTTTAAGTGTTCAAGTACAATGTTTTTCTATATACTAATTCACCCCCCTCTTAGTATTCATCAATTAGATATGAGATATTTAAAGGATTGATAACTGTTATGAATATGAAAAGTCTTGAGTAGGTCAGCAAGATTGAAATGTCCAAGCTCACCGGTTCAGTGAGTGACTCACGTGGTATGACCGTCAAATCAATCAAGGACGATCTGGTCAAGTATGTCTGCATGGTGATAGGTTACAGGACATTCTTTGCTAACAGAATTAATTTTGTCTCTGCTGCAGTAGTAAATGCCACTTACAGGATGATCAAGGAAGATGCATCATTTGATCTGTGCACTTGTATGCAAAGACAATCTATGTCGAATCTTAAGTCGATCAAATAGGACAATGCACTGAGATTCAAGTTCGGACAACTACTGATTGGTTTGTTCTTTTACTTCCAAGGCTACTTTCTAGGAGTAGGAGACATTCAGTGGTCTGTCAATCAACCGGTGACAAAACAAATCAAGGAAAGTCTACAAACGGTTGGAACTAGCTATCTGGAAGCACTGAACAAATACTTTGATGAGTTTAGGCCCAAGATGAGCCAAAGGATAAGGATATCCAGTGATATAGTCAAGAAGTATGAGGAGGACATATGCTTCACCATCAAAATTGATGTGTGCATAATGGAGGCGGTTGAGCCTAGACAAGAAGAAGTGGACCCTATGGGCTATGAGGTAATGTATTATATGTTGGATGGGTATGCTTCTACCCTACTTGCCTCACCCCTTGATCCTAGAGCAAAGAGAACTGACACTTATTTAGAAAGGGTTACACCTGTTGAAGAACCCTCAACAAAGAAAGGAAAGGCAGTGCCTTTAGTATCGGCATCGGTTACTGCAGCCAATCTTAAAGTGACCAAGCGGTCACCAGCTAAGGAAAAACTGGAAGCGACACCTACCAAAGTCTTCAAAAGGAAGAGGAAGACAAAAAGCAATACACCAAACTCAGAGGACACTGTCTTTGAAGAAAAGCCTAAAAAGACTAGGCAAGAAAAGAAAAAGACAAAGAATGAACCGACATCATCGGCACCGGTAAATATTGACATCTCCTCCTACAAACCTTTGACACATTGTCAAAGAACTATTAAAAATATTAGGAGAAACTCATTGAATGATTTAGTAGATCATTTTGATGATTTCAATGATGAAGAAAAGGAAGAAGTTGAACAGGAAATCATTAAGTATTTGTGTGCTAATGACCGGTCGCCTTCAGAAATTAGATCTGAGACACCAGATTCTTTGTATAAGTCTTTAGACAATAAATGACGCATTTCCATAGAGAAGGAACAGGAAATAATAGAGAAAGTATTTTCCCAACACTTTCCTGATTTGTCCAATTCTGAGCTATTTGAAGTCATTAACCAAAATAAAGGACTCTTCTTCACTAGAAGGAGAAGACTCTGGTTATTAGAAAGGAGAATTGATGGTGTTGAAAAGGATACTCATCTTCATATGAAAACTGTTGTACATACTCATAAAGTGCTTCAAGACATGAAGAAGGCTGAGCAAGAACCGACAATAACAAAACCAGATGAAGTATATGATAATGAAGGAAACTCGGTTACCGAACCAGTAGACACTATTGATGTCGACGCTCTGGATGTAGAGGATGTTACTCAAGGTACACCATCAAAAGGAACATGATAGGAGAAGCAGGTAGAACAGGAAGAGAAGAAAAAGGAAGTAGAGGTCAGAAAAGAGGAAGCAAAGAAGCAAGCAGAGGAGCAGAAAAAGGAAGAGGAAGAGGATGAGGAGAAAAGGAAAGAGGAGGAAAAGAGAAAAGAGGATGAGAAGAAAAAGAAAAAGGAGGAAAAGAGAAAAGAGGAAGAACAGAAAAAGAAACAACAAGATGAGAAGAAGAAGAAAGAAGAAGAGGATAAGGAAGAGGAGAAGAGAAAGGAAGTAGAGAAGAAGAAAGAAGAAGAGGGTAAGGAAGAGGAGAAGAGAAAGGAAGTGGAGAAGAAGAAGGAAGAGGAATAAAAGGAAGAGGAGAAGAGAAAGGAAGTGGAGAAGAAGAAAGCAGAGGAGGAAAAGGAAGAGGAGAAGCAAAAGGAAGCAGAGAAGAAAAAGAAGGAAGAAGAGAAAGAAGAAGCGGCAAAAAGCACTCAGACAAAGACACCAAAGGCAACCTGTAGTCAAGAAAAACCGACTGACCTCACCAATCCTATTGACTTCCAGTTTGCAAATGAAATGGAGCTGCTATAGAGCATTAAGGTTGCTCAAGAATGCCTTGAAGTGATAAGGATGAAGAATGAGCAAGATGTGATCCAAGATGTGGTGGACACTCTTAGCGGTTTGATACCTGGCTCAAACCTTCCCAGTACTAATTCCTCATTGGCACAATTGAAGCTCCTATGCACAGTAGTAGATGATCAGGTGCAGAGCCTAGAAGAGGTTGCAGAAGCAAATGCCAAGAAAGAGCATCAAAAGGCTCTGAACATTGCCCTGGTGAAGAAGTTAAATGAGCTCTAGTCCGATCTGCAAAAATCTCAAAAAGATATAAGGGATGCTCTGGATGAGGGGAATCTACTACTTAGTAAGATTTGCCAACCCCATCTCTTCTATGATGATGTGCTTGTACAGAAGGAAAAGCTACAATCTGACTTGCAGTTATACATAAGTACCTTCATGCTGCCATATGATTCCTTCTCCACATATGGATAAACCATTCACAAGCTTCAACTCTAGTCTACATGAATTGAGGCAGAAATAAGCAACCAAACAAGGAACTTCAACTGGTCCTTCTGCCAAGATTGCGAATTCTCCAGAAATGCTATCTAAATCTTGATGCCCTAACGGTCACTCAAGAAATGAGCATGGTAGATGCCATGGAAGAACAGGTCTCCCAGATGTAGACAGAGAAAGAGGTGGCTACCTCCCTACTTGAGTCATGGTCCTTATCCCTGAAGCAATTTTAGCAGGACTTTAAATCATTTTTTGACAAGTTTTACTCTGTATTGTGATAAACTCTTATTATTTTAATACCAAATGAAAACAAGGGTTGTTCAGCTATACTTTGTGATTGTTGGCAAAGGGGGAGAAGTATTCTGGTATTTAAAATTTTGATGTTTTGATACATACTTTCATGTCTATCTCTAATAAAGAATAGTATACATTGTATTTTCTGCAAAAGGGATAGTGTATATGCTTAGGGGGAGTAATTTTGCTTATGGCATATTGTTTGTTGTAAAACACTTAGATATCAAAATTTTCCTAAGTGTTACCATCAATGCCAAAGGGGGAGATTGTTGGTATTTTTTACGATTATGTTGTGATTGTCATTGATGGACACACACTTGTTATGAGATCACTTTGTGAATGTAAGCATTATGCTCAACCGGTAATTGTTCCTAACTAGTATCATGTGTTAGTCCTTAGACTATCGGTGTTTTGCAGAAAGTGTTTACTGATCTGAAGTGGTATGAAGACCCCAAGCGGTTTGAGGATCTCAAGTGGTACAAAGGAATGAAGCAATACAACTCATATTTCCCAGTCTTCATTTTGTCAAACAGGCAACTGGTGTTTTTCTTAAACCAGTATTCTGTATGAACCGGTAATACTTTGTGATGAGTTACCAACTGACATTTTGTGATGAGTAACCATCCACTGATTGTTTGGCAGTGCCGACACTCTGGCGATGCTTTTTGTGTCATGTTACCAAATATATCTAGATGCATTGAACCTAGAAAATTGTATTGTAATCCTATTGGACCGACATGAAATCAAAGTCCTTTATAAGGACGTCATGTCTAGGGTTTAAGGTGGTTGATGAGTTTTTGTAAGTGAGATCTTAATTGAGAAGATCAAGTCTCTGAGCTATAACAGAGTGAGGGTTATTGAAGACTGAAGTAATGCTGAAATGCATTAGGAACGAGCTATCAAGGATCTAACCAAGCAATCTGTGCTATTTGCTAGATCACTCACTTGTTGATTACTCACATCTTTGACAAGTCTGAAGCCCTTAACCAGGTAGGCCCAAAATTATTTTGTAAATCCTCTAACAAGGTGGTTCACATCTGTGGATCTAAAATCCTCTAGCAAGGTAGTCTTTAACCAGACTTTTCTCCTAACAGAGATTGAGATTGCTAACAGGATCTGTTCTGGCAAAGAACATTGTATGACCTTAAGCGGTCTAGTTCCTATTCTACAAATAGTTACTTGTGAGTTTCATCTCACCATGGGTTTTCCCATTTGGGTTTCCACATCAAAATCTCATATTATGGTGTTTGTGCTTCTATGGGTGAATGCATTATTTTCTATTTAGTTTGCATGTGTGCTAACTGGTTTGTTTGCCAAACTGTTTTACCGGTTTACTACTAGATTGTTTAAGTGTTCAAGTACAATGTTTTTCTATATACTAATTCACCCCCCTCTTAGTATTCATCAATTAGATATGAGATATTTAAAGGATTGATAACTGTTATGAATATGAAAAGTCTTGAGTAGGTAATTATTCTTGTGGTTAATTATAAATTGAATAAACATTAGGTTAGATACCATATGGTATGTTAGCCATCAAAAGGGGGGTTAAATAATTGTTACTATGTGGTTTGTTAATATGATGTTATTATAAAATCCTCTTGCATTGTTGTTAGATTGTGTTGCCTACGAGATTGTTAGATTGACAAAATTATTGAAAAAAAATGAATTCAAATTAAAGAAGTGAAGAATTATAAGCCTGATTTACATGGTTGTTATTTAAATAGCTACTATTTTTGTCTCTCTTAGCCTAGTTGGAATAATTTGCACTGGTAAAATCTAAGTTTGCATAATAAAAACTACATATGAGAAGACATCATGTAAAAACATTGATTTTCATTCTATTCATAAGTTATATTCTACTAGAATACAAGATATAGAACTACTCATCGATTACTCTTATCAATTATACTCATCAATTATATCACTTCCATAAGTTACACTAATCTGAGACTCATTAAATTTCTTCCCTCCTACTCCTCTACTGAAGACAATATTGTTCTTCTATTGACATCAGTTTCCAGTTTTGTGGAACACTTGATCCAGATATGGAAGAGAACTCCTCTGGCTCGAACTAGGGTTTGTACGATCTAATGTGTCTGGAAGTGGTGTGATCCGGAGTAAGATAAAAAGTAATCTCAGTTCAAATGATGATGTTATAACTGCTCCATGAATTTAGTTCATTTCCATGTCTTTGATACTGGTCATTACCCATCATAAACTATAATTCTTAGAACTAAGAAGAGTCTATAACTTAGATCTATGCCTTTTCTGTGAATTGGAATATCTATTTTCTTGAAACTTCTAAAGCCTTTTCAACAAATTCATTTTATGCATGATCGACGATCACATTAGCTTGAGGAATATTGTCAAACAATTCACACTTGCTCTCCTTGTTATCATATTTTGCATGCTACCAGTGTGTGGGTCCCTTTATGAGTGTTAATGATATTCAAATTGTTTCTCATAATTTATTAGAGGGAAATTAGATGCAATTTAGTTATTTAGGAAACCATTTCATTTGCAATTACTGTTTGGATTTGTACGTTTTCCTACATCCCCTAGTTGACTTTATTGGCCTTGGCACATTGTTTATGACTATCAGTTATAAATAGCTTATAATGGTGAAGTACATGTATGACAACCAAGGGCATCCTTTTGTAACCTTTATTATACAGTTAATTGTTGGCTAGGCACAAGGAAGGGCTTGATTTTCATCATGAGTAGATGGGTAGAGGACAAGACACAAAGAATACGGCTCAATGGAGAGCAAGGGCAAAGAGAAATCGTGAGACACAATCGATGGCCAAGAACAGAAAGATGATGGCTAGGTTGGATGTGCTAATGGAAGAGGCCAACATAAAAAGATAGGATTAGTACAACAAGAGGAGAGAAGGATGGTGTGAAGGCACCAACATTCTTAGGGGGGGGACTTGAGGAGTTGATGAAGTTGGTATTGGTAATGGAGCATATCTTTGTTCAAGAAGGGGTCACAGTCACAAAGAAGGTAAAATTTCATAAAGAGGATGTTGTGTAGTGGTGTATCAAAAGGATAGAGAGATCTCTAGGAGGGGAGATCGTGTAGAGGTAAGGAATGAGTGCTAAAGTGGGAGTAGGAGGTCACAAAACTATTGGAGGAGGTGTCGCACTGACTTACAAAAATTGATTATAATAATCCAGTGTCTTGTATTGCTTCAAATTAGCATATGATATGCCAGATCCATTATCGGTTTTAGCTCTGCTTCATACATAAACCCTTATCCTATAATTCACATATTAGGTCTACATTATTACGCTTATCCTTCATTACCAAATATTCTATAATGATCTCATACATATATTAGTCATCTTACAACTTGCCATGTCGGCTTACAATGATTTTACAATTAATTACAAAATATATTACAAATAAAATTCCTATCGGCCTGGGTGTCGGTATCCTTTCTTTCACTGTCGGTGTCCTGTGCACCGATGTAGAGTTTGTCATTACCAGTGTCGGTATAATTGTCTTTTCGGTATCATATGATTGCAAGGTTTCCATCAATGACAAAACCTTCAATCACCTACAATTTCTCATTGGAGTGTGCATTTGCCAACAATCTCCCCCTTTGGCATTGATGACAACACTCATGAGAAAAATCCAAAAAGTGTCATCCAAAAAGAATCTGCCAAAATTATCTTACCAAAAACTGTCTTACCAAAAACTGTGTGCCAAACCATATGTGCTCCCCCTGAGCTGATGGTGTCTTCTGCTAATCATTTTTCTCATTACCACTACTCCCCCTTTGGCATCAATGACAAAGGTTGTCAAAGTGTCCACTGAGTGTGGTTTCTAGCTTCATCCCTATAACTAGTTGGTTACAATCCGAAAAAGGTCTGCCAATACCAGATTTGGGCTCTTAGTGAACCGTTCACTGTCCTTTAATGCGGCCTTTGTCCTCTGAATTGTATCGGTAAGGTGTTGCATTTGTTGTTTCATTGTCTTATGTCCTTGAAACAATGCCTCAGATATCTCTTTTCTCAAGGAGTCGAGGTAGTCCAATTTTGGACTAAGTCTCCATTTCAGATCTTTTGCCTTTCCTTTTATTCTTTCCTTCTCTCTTTCAAATTTCTGAAGTTCCTCCTCAAAACGTGTCATTTTCTGCTCAAAAACTGATAATGGTTTAGATGAGTTAATGAAAATGTCAGCTAATTTATTTATTTCTTCTTGTACCATACTGATCTTCTTGTCTATATCTAATGTCAAAAAGTTTGTTTTACATGTATCTCTGTACAACTTTTTAAATTCTTTTAGTTTTACATAGTGCCAGTAAAAGAGTGTCAAATTGTCTCATGCACTTCTTTATTTTCTCTTCAAAGAATTTATGTTTTTCTTTCTCAATTTTCTCTTTGAATGCTTCCTCATTTATTTGTTCAACTATCACAATGTTGTCAGTAATATACTTAGATAATGTGTCAAGTTGATTTAAAGAATCTTCATTATCCACATTACACTTGGGTGCTATCATTTTCAAAATTGGGATTGTATCATCAATAGCTTTGTATGCTTGTGCACTGCACTCTGTTATTTTCTTGATTGAATCCAATAGAACTTTTGTCACATTTGTTGGTCTAAATTCTACCATGGAAGAACAAACAATCTATATTCCATTGGTGTGAGTAACTTCTTTTCTTGTAGTGACCTCCAGTAGGTCAGTTTGTGTTTGCATTTCTCTAAGCAAAGGTTTGGGTTTCTCAGCTGTTGTCGGTGGCACTGTCTCTGCATGAACCTGTTCTTGTGAGGGAGCCTGTTGCTCTACCCATTTGTTAGCATTGTCTACTGCTATTTTTTCTTCTATGTTGCCTATTGCTAGTGGCTCAGTAGATGAATCATTATATACATCTGTGGTCTTTGCCTTTCTAGTGTCCGGGGTCACTGTAATGTTTTCTATCGATGGCTCTGTTGCCACATCTGATTTCCCAGTTGATTCTTTATCCACCATAATATTGACTTTCTGAGTGTCAATGTTCATTGTATATAACACCTTAGAATCAGGATTTGTATCCTCATGTGGTGTGTCCATACTATCAATAGCCGATTGATTGTCAGTAGTAACTACTGGTGGAGTATCCAGAGGCGATGGGGATAAGTTGTCTGTTATTTTTATACTAGATGGTCCACCAACCTTACCTTTTCCCTTATCCTTTTGATATACCTTGATGGGTTTAGGGCTTCGATACTCTTCTTGTTTCTCCTTCTCTACAAAGAATATATCCCATGCATCAGTTGTTTCTTTTGTTACCTCATTCACTCTACCTACCATCAGTACTACATGTTGGTGAGCAGTTGAAAATACTGACCGGTTAGCCTCATAGATTAATTGGTCTATCTCATCAGGTGATTTGACGGGATGTACAACAAGTATTTTTTCAATCTTTATTTTCTTATCAAGCTCAACAATAGCTAGCCTTCTAGCTTCTAGTCTATTATATAGATCTGTAGGTATTTCATCAGCAACTTGCATCAAAAATTTCTTGTAAATATCTAAGTGTAAGATTACACTGTTCTCTACTTTCTCCTTGTCATCAGCCGATAGTGTGTCATATAATTTGTTAATGTTTTTCAGCTTTCCATACTCTGTTATTTGATTGAGAAGTTTATCAATGGGAGCAATAGTTTGTTGAGTCTTCTTCTTAAGGGTCATCTTCTTTTTCTTTGGAGTTAGTTTCTTTGTTGCTTCTGTCTTGTTTTTCTAGGAGAAGGTGAGGGTACCGGTGAAGTTTTTCTCTTTCTTTCAAATCTTTTGAATTTAGCCGGTATGTCACTCTTAGAGGAAGTTGCAACCGGTGACAGATGAACTTCGGGTTGAATTTCTTCCAGTTCACTCTCCTTAATACCGGTTTGTCTTAATGCATCTTTCTTGATAGCTTTTACCTGCCAAGTTCCTTTTCTAACAGTTGCCTCAACCTTCTTAGCCCTTTTTCTTGATTGAATTTGGCTTTCTATTGTTTCAGCACTGCCAAAAAAAATTTCTTCAGGTTCCTTTGGAGCTTCTAGGAGGGCTTTTGCATAAGTTTCTATTATGTTGTCATCAGTTTCATACCCCATTTCAGTTACCCAGATGGTTCTAGGAATAACTGCTTCCCTTTTTGTCTTTCTTTATCTTTCCCAAATTATCAATCAGTTCATCTTTAAGCCATTCGCACACATATATTCTTGCATTATCTTTTACCATATCATAGGCACTTTTAATGCATAGGCTAGAGATTGAGTTTAACCTATTTGCATGTGTATTTTTGTAGCCTAAGATCACACTAATAAATTTGACATTGATAACCGTTACATCATTTACCCTTAGTGATCTCTTGTCAAATGTTGCACAAGTTAGGTATATCACTGTGTCATTTGAGACTCTCTTGGTTTTGTCAGGTCTATTACCAGTGGAAGGAAACCCTGTTACAACTTTGACAGCTTCCTTAGTAACCTTGTGAATAGAGTCCAACTAAAAGAATTCACCATGAACCTTGCTTAGCACAATTCTTATAATATCCTTGGGAAAATTTGGGATACTAAGAATTTATGTAAAACCTAGGGTTTCTATTATCTTGTGTTCAGTTTTGATATTTCTGGATTCATCACAAATTACAGATTTATACATGTTTTTGATTTCACCATCACGCAATTCTTCTCTATGACAATTTATATACATTTTAGGGTCTTCAACATAAACTACTCCCTTAGGGATTTTAGAGAATGCACCAATGTTATCATCTTTCTTAGCAATTTTGGGAACCAGTTTGAAGATGGGTCTAGGGCACTTAACTACCTCAACAACATTAGGATTTACAATGAATTCAGGAGTAGATGAAGAAGCCATGGTTATAAATACCTTTATTTTCCTTAAGGAATGATTGCTTGATGAATTGCTTCGCTAAGGGTGCCTTCGCTGGGAAATTTTTGCACTCTCGAAAGTTTGAATGCTTGGTGAATGAAAATGGAGCCAAAACACTTGCTTTATAATGTCATTATTTCCAACTACCACATTTAATGCTTGTCAATTAAGTAATGACTTAACTTATCTGTCGATATAGAAGTAATTTCAACTTCTTACCATCAACCAAGGGAATAATAGCATGTTTCTCATTTAGTTGCTAAACCCTCAAAGGATTTTCCTTCAGTTAGATGAAGAGTCTCTTGCCAGTGGAGTGTTACTCTGTTCTACCAGTGGAGGAGTATTCACATCAACATTCTTATCTGACTTTATAATCCATTGTTTTCAAAATTCTTGCTTTACCTCTTCAACCTTTTCTTTACCTTTCAAAATAGGACCTTTGTTATTTGTCGGTGAGGTCTTGCTTCTACAAAATTTAGCAATGTGTCCAATCTTGTTACAGGCATAACAAGTCACATTGTTTTTCTGAATAGCTTTCCCATATCTTATGCCGGTATGTGTTCTGCATTGATTAGATAAATGTCCAAATCTTCCACAAACATAACATCTTACATTCATTTTGCAATTTTCCAAATTATGACCAACTTTGCTGCATTTAGAACATTGATCGGTGGGTGTATTGGTGTTTAGATGATTTCTAGATCTACATTGATTTTCTCTATGACCATACTTGTTACAATTAAATCATTTGCCATTAAATCTAAAAGTAGTAGGTTGTCTTACCGGTTTGCTATGATCATGATTGTTTGTAGTACCGGAGCTTTCACCTGTTTCAAAGCCAAGCCCATTTGTATCACCATTAGGTTTCTGATTCTTCAACATGTCACCAAGTTCTTCTGAACTTTTCTTGAATTTTTCTTTGTGATGATTTGTAGTAGTTAGTTCACTTTCCAAGATTCCTTTCTGTCTTATGAGTTCAATTCTGTCATTTTGTGTGTGCATTTAATCTATCTTCAACATATCATTTTCATGACTAAGTCTTGTGTTCTCATTTCCAGCATCATTTAGTTTTCTGGCCAAGTCTTCTTCATTCTTCTTCCTATCTTCAATTTCTTTACAAAATTTCATAGTCATATCCTGCATCTCATTCTCTATTGTACTGATCTCTTGTCTTGGCTTGTTTACCAGATCATTAAGAGTTTCCTTTTCATCATTCTCATTCTGCATCTTTTCACAATGTTCTCTTCTCTTATTTCTTGCAATGGTAAGATTTTCTTGAAGTCCTTGAATAATTTCCTGAGCAACCTTCAGATCATCTTCAAGTTTGATATTCTTCAACTTTTCTGCATCATAGTCTGAAAGAGTTGTTTCCAATTGTTTCTTCAAGTTTTCCATCTCTACCAGAGTCAAGATCTTCCTCAAGATATTAGACTTCTGAAAATAGAGGACCAAGCTCTGATACCAATTGTTAGGATTCCCAAAGATACTGAGAGGGGGGGGGGTGAATCAATATCTAATCGGTTTCCTAATTTACTTGAATTAAAACATGTAAAGCATATCAATACTGTGTACTGGTAAACCAAAAATAATGCAGCAAACAAGAATAACAACAACCACATGAAAAGCACACCATAACATAGTAGTTTAACAAGGAAACCCGGTGTGGGAAAAACCTCGGTGGGATTTGTGACCTATAATATTCACTTACTGGCCAATAAGGGAATATTACTGCTACAATAGGGGCCTGTACATGCAGGAAGACCAAGTGCCTAGAGCTCACTGCTCAATTACAAAAGGAAGTCACACTAACTTACAAAAATAGATTATAATAATCCAGTGTCTTGTACTGCTTCAAATTAGCATCTGCTATGCCAGATCCAGTACCGGTTTTAGCTTTGCTTCATACATAAACCCTTATCCTATAATTCACATATTAGGTCTGCATTATTATGCCTATCCTTCATTACCAAATATTCTATAATGATCTCATACATATATGAGTCATCTTACAACTCACCATGTAGGCTTACAATGATTTTACAATTAATTACAAAATATATTACAAATAAAATTCTTGTCGGCCTGGGTGTCGGTATCCTTTCTTTCACTATTGGTGTTCTGTGTGCTGGTGTAGAGTATGTCGTTGCCGATGTTGATATAATTGTCTTGTCGGTATCATATGATTGCAAGGTTTCCATGAATGACAAAACTTTCAATCACCTATAATTTCTCATTGGAGTGTGCATTTGCCAACAATATTCACGACGATATTGGCTCGTTGGATGGGTGGCAGAGAGACCACCAAAATTTAGACGGTAAGGATCCTCGCATATGACAGACATGCTATATGCACAATGACATTGGCTCATTGGATGGGTGGTAGAGAGACCGTCAAAATTCCGATGGGAAAGACTCACACGTTCGACGAGCATTCTATATGCCCGAGGATATTGGGCTCGTTCGAATGGCAGTCAAGTTCACCGTTGGAATTTCGACGGCCTCAACTAATGTCGGAACATCCGACGACAAGTTTTTGACGACATTTTTTGTCCATAGTCCAATGAAATGCAATCAAAAATCCGATGAATTACCATTGAAATTCAACTCCAAATGTACTAGTGTAGTAGCACTGGCTCCCCTCCACAACACTCACTTCTCGAGCATACCAGATTATCTTACCCCAAAGAATTGAAGATCTTTTAATTGAGGGATTCCTATCTCATCTTGAGTGGGTACTGTAATACCCTAAAAATGGTCATCTAAACCATGGGCCCCTAATCTCGACAATGTCACCAAGGTCCTAACCAAAGGCAATTAAATCAATCTTGAGCACATAATTAATTCTTTAATCATCAATGTCACATGGCAAAATTAATCACTCAATATTAATTAAATATTTATTTAATTAAAGTAAATCATTCCAAGTAAATCATTTTAAACAATTATCTTGTTTATTTTATTAAATATCCTAGCATATTTAATTAAATAAATCAATTTGCCATTAAATCATCAAAAAGAGGAATTAATTTGAAAAATAAAAATAAAATTGTCACAAATATTCAAAAAGGAAACAAATCAAGAAAGAGGAATTGGAAATTATGAGCACAAATCTTCAAAAAAGGAAACAAATAAAAAAAGAAATTGATTGGGAAAAAGGAATTAAAATTTGAGAAAAGAAATCAAATGGAGATAATCTTAAAAACAAATTAAAAATTGATTAAAAAACTCCAAGAAAGCAATTAAAACAATTAAATCTCAAAATTGAATGAAATAGAGAACAAATCATTTTTTTCCTGATTTTATCTTAATTTTAGTTCAATTTCCTTTAAAACTGAGAAAAGCATCCAATCACATCAATTCACCTAGATTGTGCTTCCTCTTGGAAAATCTTGACCGCTCAGCATCATTTGATCTCAGCCGTTGGTTTCTTTCTGAATTTTCTATAAATTCAGGATCTCATCTCCTAATCAAGAATCCTGGAGAATATATTGTTATTATGTTGTTTTTTCTCTAGGTTCATTGAGAATTTGCATAGAGATATTGCATATTAGTTATTTCATATTTCTTAAATCATTTAGCTTAATATTCATATATTGCTTAAATCATGTTAGATTAATCTTAAATAACTAGCTTAAATCTTTCATCCATTTAGCTCATATTCATGCTCATATAGATTTAAAAATCCTTCATTTAGGTGTTGTCTAGTCACTAGATAGCTTAGCAATCTAAGAGCAATCTAAACTCACATCTACTAGAAGGAAATGGGTCGCTTTGTAATGGTTTATTGTTCATTATTGATTATTGATTATTGATTTACTAACCATGCATCTAATGACTTAATTGAAGTGTTGTGCATTTTAGATACAGATACAGTTCCACTTTTCACACACACAAGTACATGAGAGGTTACTTCAGGGTACGATCCGCACTTGCAATGCCATGAATGTGGGATTTTGGCTACTACAACAAGGTTTTTGGTTATTTTTTGATGGGTCTAGTCCAATAATGAATTCATGAAGAAAGCCACTTAAGGCTCTAATTGAGCTTATCAGTGCAGAGGAAGCCTCCACATACATCGAATTCACTCAACACTTTGGTCATTTGACTAGATTTTTTGTATAGAAGCTCGAAGGACACCACTCAAGGTTGCATTGGGAGAGTCGATATCCCCAGCATGTCCTAATTCGAGATAACATTGTGAGGTGATGTAATCCCCAATCAAAGATAACCCTCAACTACTAAAATAAAAGACAAGTGTTGTTAATCACCTTTCTCTTCACCCAAGGTCGCTAAAGGCGAGGGGAGAGGATACTTGGTGTAACGGTTGGTCCACCCTACAGATGTACAAGCACACCAAAGATGAAAAACACTTGTTTGTTTTAATCCTTCATCGCAAAATTTGAGTTTGTAGTTGTCAATCATGCATGAATATTCTTTTTATGTCAATATTTCAAAATGAGTTGTTCTTTTTACCGTTTGTATGAGAGCATAAAATTGATAACATTGTTTTCTTGAAATGAAGAACAAAAAATGTCATGTTCTTTTTACCGCTTGCAAGATAAAAGTGTGAGTGCTCAATCCCAAAATGACAAATTGATTGTTCTTTTTAAACCTTGAAAATGAAAAGTTGATTGTTCTTTTTAGACCCTGAAAATGACAAATTGATTGTTCGTGTTAAATCCTAAAAATGACAAATTGAGTGTTCTTTTTCAACCCTGGAAAATGACAAATTGAGTCTTCTTTTTAAACCAAGATAGAAAAATATGAATTTTAATATTTTTTTTTCAATAAAAGTGGACAACCACTAATTTTATTAATTATAATTTTTTACAAACCTGGTTCAAAGAGCATGAATAGGGAAGAACCAGGCAAAGAAAACCTTTGGTCTTGCTCATAAAAAAACCCCATTGGGAAGATAGCATGTATTATTACATCAAAAAGGAGATATGAGACCTCCAAACCAGTCCAACCCATCCCAAAAAATATTATAAGACATCACCAATAACAAAATGATAACCCAACCCATCCAAAACATGTGTGCCAATTATAAAATCGCTCGTCGAAGAGGTCAAGATAAGGAAAGGCAAGCAAGCATCAAGAATGAATAAACCAATTGCTTGGACCCTCATATGAAGCAAGGGAAATGACCTCAAGTTGAGAATCAATCAAAACCTGATCATCCAGAGAAACCACTTGCAGAGGTTCCACCATGCTTGGGAGAGACATAACTGCATTCGTAGAGTCAAGAAGTAAGTGTAAACCTAAAAAAACATTTACAGCAGTAGCATGTTGGCATTTTGATGATGTTGTGATTGTCATTGATGGACACACACTTGCTTTGTGAACACTTTCTTTATGTATGAGTTATTCTCAACCGGTAATTATTCCAACCGGTATTATGTATTATAGTCTTTAGACTATCAGTGTTTTGCAGAAGATGTTATCGATCACAAATTGACTGAAGACCCAAAGCAGTATGAAGACCTCAAGCGGTTCAAGGATCTCAAGTGGTACAAAGGAACAAAGCAGTAGTTAACATTTTTCCAGTCTTCATTTTGACAACCGGTAATTGGTAAATTATATGAATTGATATTACTCTATTACTCTATGATGAGTTACCAACCGGTATTTCTGTGATGAGTTATCTTCCACCGACACTTTGGCGGTGATTTTGTGTCATGTTACCAAATGTGTCTAGATGCACTGAACCTAAGAACTTTTAATATAATCCTATTGGACCGACATGAAATCAGATTCCTTTATAAGGATATCATGTCTAGGGTTTGTATGTATGAGAGATATATGTGTATGTGAGATAGACAAGGTTATGTGTGATCTTTATAGAGAAGATTAGGTCTGTGTAGAGTCTTGAGATACTGAAGATTGAAGTAATGCTAAAGTGCATTAACAATGAGCTATCAAGGATCTAACCAATCATACTATGCACGTATCTAGATCACCCACTTGTTGATTACTCATATCTTCGACAAGTGTGAAACCCTTAACCGGGTAGGCCTAGCAAAGCCTTTGTAAATCCTCTAACAAGGTGGTTCACAACTGTGGATCTGAAATCCTCTCACAAGGTAGTCTTTAACATGACTTATCTCCTAATAGAGATCTAGATTCCTAACAGGATCTTTTCTTGTAAAGAACATTGTATGACCTTAACCAGTCTGGTTTCTATTCTGCAGATAGTTACTTGTGAGTTTCTGCTCACTGTGGTTTTTCCCATTTGGGTTTCCACGTCAAATATATTGTGTTATGGTGATTGTGGTTTTGTGGGTGAATGCTTTATTTTCTATTTGGTTTGCATTTATCTTAACCTGTTTATTAGTGAATCTGTTATACCAGTTATCCGCTAAAGTGTTTAGAAGTTTGAGTTCATTGATTTTTGGTATACTAATTCACCCCCCCCTCTTAGTATTCATCAATTGGTATCAGAGCCAACCTTTCTATAAGTCTAACCACTTGGAAGGAGATATGGGGGAATACACTATGAGGGAACTTACTCATCATCTCACTCAGACTAAGAGAGTCTATGATGAACTCAAAGTCAAGTATAAAGCCTTTCTAGCCAAAAGAAGAGAGCATACTGAGAAACTAATGGAGCTTACTAAAAATAGTTCTTCTAATGAAACAAACATGGATGCTCTAGTTGAAGAAGCTGAAAAATGGAATGAATCTAATGCCAACCTGAGAAGGGAACTGGAAGGACTGACTATCAGAATGTGTCAAGAGCTTGAGAACTGAAGGAAAGCTGAAGATTTGGTAAAAGAAAAAGATACTGAGATCTCCAAGATGAAGCAATAAACTAGTATCCTTACAGCTCATCTCCAAGAGAGTAAAGTGGAAAAAGAAGAAATGCAAGGTGAACTAAACATGGCTATTTCTAAGAATGCAACCTTGAAGGAATCCAATGCTTCTATTTTCAAATAACTTATTGAGACAAAGGAGATACTTGCCAAATTCAATCAGAGTACTACTAAGCTAGAGCAAAAGCTCGAATCAACAAAACCGGTAAAGAATACCACTAGACTTGGTTTCTCTAGCTATGAGGAAGGTGAGACCTCTGGAACAAAAGATGTAGCATCAAAGAAGCAACCAACATCAAAGGATAAAGGTAAGTAAAAGTTTAAACCTATTTGCTTTAATTGCCTCAAAGAAGGACATGCTGCTAATGTGTGTAGAAGAAAGGCCTACAATAATTTTCCTTATTTTCTAAACAATAAGCCTAGATCCAATAGATTCAATGGAAACTGCTATGCATGCAACAAGTTTGGGCATAGAGCATTTGAATGCAGGTCTGTTTTGCACAACACTGGGAGATACCCTCCAAGGACTCAAGGAGTTGTTCTGAAACCCTCTATGAACCAGAATCCCAACCAGTATAATACCTATGACCATCGGTCAGGTGGCTATCAAGCAGAAACTAGTTGGAGAGTAACCTATTTAGTCTATCATAGTAGCAGTCACACCGCTGCAACATACAGAAGGAAGAATGATAGTATGAATAGTGGACCGTGGAGAACACCTGGAATGATATGCTATCATTGCAACAAACTAGGACACACTGCAAGAGCCTGCAAAATGAGAAAGAACCTATCGGATGATATATCGGTCACTCCAGAAGGGAAGATTGATGTCAAAACCGTTCAAGCGGGAATGAACAAAACTTGGAAAAATAAATTTGAAGAAGTGTCTCAGGATGAACTGGTTTCTGCACCTAGTGTGGAAGTCTCTTAACCGGCAAACTGAGCCTTTGAAAAGCTTAGGGGGAGCATATCCATGAAATATTTGAACCCTCAGTTTATATCGGTAAAGACCTTAACCGTTATACATTACCCATCAATCGGCAGAAGATTTTGAAGTGGTAAAAAGCAAAAATTAGGGTTTGTACCCTAGTGGTGGAACATTTATTATGGTAGGTGAAAGATTGTTTAAAGGGGATTTTTGATGCCATTTTCACTTATCTATTTTCGAGTGAAGAATTTTCAAGTGCAGAGCGATAAGAGTGATTCCTCTAGCAATTCAAAGTGAATTCAAAATCTTGCAAAATAATCCAAAGATTATTTTTCAATCAATCAAGTGAAGAACACCAAGCGGTAATCCAGCAACCCAAGTGGTGTGTCATGAGCGACATTGCAAAACCCTAAATTTTGAAGTGTGAAGGTATTTTCTCAAAAAATTTGTCTATCATTTAATCATGGCTTCTGCATCGCACTCTAGTTATAGTGCACCTGTAGACTCAACGAATATTATTCAAAAGAAGATGAAATACAATGCCCTATCCCAGATAGCCGCTAGAGTCATATTTGAGGAAGATATTTTAGGTTATATTGATTGTAAATTGGAAGACCTAGGATCCCTAGTGATCCATTCCTAGCTAGGTCTATCCTATGGAGATGACAAGAAAATCAAACTGGAATATAGCATCCTTGAGAGGAAGAAACTGCACAATGTTGTCTATTTTTTGGAAGAGTTCACTGAAGATCACATCCGCATCACCTTGAGCAGAGTGCACAGTGACAAAATGTATCTGAGAGGTCGCATGATATTACACCAAAAGCAATTCATGTCGTCATTAGTTTCTGTAATAGTGGAGAGGTGCCAACTTTAAGAAAGGTCATTGAAATTGAAATGACAAAACTCCCTGGTTCTCTGAGCGACCAATGGAGAATGACTGTCAACTCCATCAAAGATGATCTGGTTAAGTATGCTTGCATGGTGATTGGCTACCGGGTGTTTTATGCCAATAGAATAAAGTCTGTCCCCGCTGCTGCAGCCAATGCCACCTACATAATTATTAAGGAAGACACCTCTTTTAATTTGTGTACCTGTTTGTAGAAGCAACTACTATTGAACCTGAAGTCCATCAAACATGACAGTGCTCTAAGGTTCAAATTTGGAGAACTTTTGGTCAACCTGTTTTTCTACTTTCAAGGCTATTTCCTGAGAGTAGGTGATATTCAATAGTCTGCTGACCAACCAGTAACTAAGAAAATTAGGGAAAGTCTTCAAGTGGTGGGAACCAGATATCCTGAGGTTCTGAATAAATATTTTGATGAATTCAAGCGGAAAATGAGCCAGAGGATGAGGATTTATGGAGATATTGTAAAGAAATATGAAGATGACATCTACTTTATCATAAAGGTAGATGAATATATAATGGAAGCAGTAGAGCTAAGAAAGGAAGCAGTAGAATCTATGGGGTATGAAGTGATGTATGACATGTTGGATGGGTATACCTCTACCCTACTTGCCTCACCTTTAGATGCAAAGAAAAAGTGAACCGACACCTACTTAGAGAGGGTAACACCAGTTGAAGATCCTATAATGAAAAAGGGCAAGGCAGTGCCATCGGTATCGGCACCTGTTACCTCATTAAGTCCAAAAGTGACCAAGCGGTCACCTGCCAAGAAGAAACCAGAAGTTGCACCCGCTAAAGTATTTGAGAGGAAGCAGAAGACCAAAAACAATTCACTGGAGTCAGAGGATACTGAACTAGAAGTATAGCCTAAGAAAACTAGGCAATCAAGCAAGAAGGCAAAATCTATCGGTAATGCACCTGCATCGTTAGCACCGGTAAATATAGACATCTCTTCTTATAAGCCTATGACAAATTGTCAAAGGACTTTAAAGAATATTAAGAGAAAGGTGCTTGATGACTTAAAAGAATATTTTGATGATTTTTCTGATAGTGAGAAAGAAGAAGTAGAGCAGGAAATTATTAAATATTTGTGTGTCAATGACTGGTCGCGATCTGAAATCAGATCGATCACACTAGATTATTTATACATTTCTTTGGACAATAAATGGCACATTGCCATTGAGAAAGAACAAGAGATAAGGGAAAAAGTCTTTGCTCAATACTTTCTCGAAGCCTCTAATTCTGAATTGTTCGAGATAATGGACAAGAATAAAGGTCTCTTCTTCATGAGAAGAAGAAGACTCAGGCTGATAGAAGGCAGAACTTTGGAAGTAGAGAAGGACACTCATCTACATGAAAAAATTGTTGTCTGGTTACATCAAGTGTCTAAGGCTAATGAGAAGGCCGAAAAAGAACCTAACCTATCCTTTGCCAAACTGGATGAGGTATTTGATGGTGAAGGAGAAAGAGTTATAGATTAGGTTGACACTATTGATGTGGATGCATTGGATGTTGAAGATGTCACTTGAGACATAGGAAAGGAGAAACAAGACAAGGAAAAAGTAGAGAAGGAGAAATAGGACAAGGAAAAAGCAAAGAAGGAGAAACAGGACAAGGAAAAGGTTGATAAAGAGAAAGCAGAGAAAGAGGGAGAGAAAAAGAAAGAGGAAGACATGAGGAAACAAGAAGAAGAGGAGAAGAGGAAAGAAGAGGAGAAGAGAAAAGAAGAAGAGAAGAGGAAAGAAGAGGAGAAGAGAAAAGAAGAGGAAAAGAGAAAAGAAGAGGAGAAAAAGAAAGAAGAGGAGAAAAGGGAGGAAGAAAAGAAGAATCAGGAAGAAGATAAGAAGAAGGAAGAACTGAAGAAGAAACAAGAAGAGGACCAAAAGAAGAAAGAAGAAGAAAAGAAAAGAGTAGCAGAGGAGAACAAAACAGAGAAATCCAAACAAGCGAAGACTCCCAAGGCAACCGGTGGTCAAGCCAAACCGGTTGACATCGCCAATCCTATTGAACTCCAATCTACAGATGAATTGGAGCTTCTTCAAAGCATAAAGCTTGCTCGGGAAAGATTGGAAACACTGAGGAGGAAGAAGGAACAGGATGTCATTCAAACTGTGGTTGACACACTTAACAGTTTGATTCTCAGTACTAACCTCCCCAATACCGATTCCTCTTTGTCTAAACTTAAACTTTTGTGTACCATTGTAGAGGACCAGGTACAATGCCTGGAAGAATTTTATGAAGCAAATGCAAAGAAGAAGCATGAAAAGGCACTCAACACTGTCTTAGTCAAGAAATTGAATGAGCTCAGATCTCAACTTCTGAAACAACCAAAGGATATAAGTGTTGCTATGGATGAGGGTAAACTACTGTTGAGCAAAATCAACCGACCCCATCTATTTTGCGATGATATGCTCACACAAAAAGATAAACTCCAATAAAATTTGTAGGAATACATAAGCAACTTCAAGATGCCATATGATTCCTTCACTACATATGGGCAAACAGTTCATTGTTATTAGCTTCAGTCTGCTAGGATAGAATTGGAGATCAGCAACCGGTCAAGAGATTTGCAAGAGATTCAACTGGTCTTATTACCCAAACTACAAATTCTTCAGAAGTGCTTTCTCAATCTGGAAGCCTTAACAGTAACTCAAGAGATGAGTACCATTGATGCCATGGAAGAACAAGTATCTCAGATGCAGACTGAAAGTGAGGTTGCTACCTCATTACTTGAGTCATGGTCATTAGCCATGAAAACTTTTATGCAGGATTTTAAATATGTTTTTGACAAGTTTCACTCCTTATTGTCATAAACATTTACTCAATTTTAATGATAATAAGAAACATGAGTTATTCTGCAGTATTTTGTCATTGTTGGCAAAGGGGGAGTAGTATTTAAAATTTTGGTGAATGTTATGTATACTTTCATGTTACCACTTTAAGGGAGTAGTATACATTGTAATTTCTGCAAAAAGGGATAGTATATATACTTAGGGGAAGTAATTTTATTTATGGCATATTTTTGTTGTAAAAACACTTAGATGACAAAATTTTCCTAAGTGTTGCCATCAATGCCAAAGGGGGAGATTGTTGGTATTTTGATGATGTTGTGATTGTCATTGATGGACACACACTTTCTTTATGTATGAGTTATTCTCAACCGGTAATTATTCCAACCGGTATTATGTATTATAGTCTTTAGACTATCAGTGTTTTGCAGAAGATGTTATCGATCACAAATTGACTGAAGACCCAAAGCGGTATGAAGACCTCAAGTGGTTCAAGGATCTCAAACAATACGAAGGAACAAAGCGGTAGTTAATATTTTTCTAGTCTTCATTTTGACAACCGGTAATCAGTAAATTGTATGAACCGGTATTACTCTATTACTCTATGATGAGCTACCAACTGGTATTTTTGTGATGAGTTATCTTCCACCAATACTTTGGCGGTGATTTTGTGTCGTGTCGCCAAATGTGTCTAGATGCACTAAACCTAGGAACTTGTAATCTAATCCTATTGGACCGACATGAAATCAAACTCCTTTATAAGAATATCATGTCTAGGGTTTGTATGTATGAGAGATATATGTGTATGTGAGATAGACAAGGTTATGTGCGATCTTTACAAAGAAGATTAGGTCTGTGTAGAGTGTTGAGATACTAAAGACTAAAGTAATGCTAAAGTGCACTAACAATGAGCTATCAAGGATTTAACCAAGCATATTGTGCAAGTATCTAGATCACCCACTTGTTGATTACTCATATCTTTGACAAGTCTGAAACCCTTAACCCGGTAGGCCTAGCAAAGCCTTTGTAAATCCTCTAACAAGGTGGTTCACAACTATGGATCTGAAATCCTCTCACAAGGTAGTCTTTAACAGGAATTATCTCCTAACAAAGATCTAGATTCCTATCAGGATCTATTCTTGTAAAGAACATTGTATTACCTTAACCGGTTTGACTTTAACTGGTCTGGTTTCTATTCTGTAGATAGTTACTTGTGAGTTTGTACTCACCGTGGTTTTTCCCATTTGGGTTTCCATGTCATATATATTGTGTTATGGTGATTATGGTTTTGTGGGTGAATTCTTTATTTTCTATTTGGTTTGCATTTATCTTAACAGGTTTATTAGTGAATCTATTATACCGGTTATCTGCTAAACTATTTAGAAGTTTGAGTTCACTGATTTTTGGTATACTAATTCACCCCCCCTCTTAGTATTCGTCATAGCCAAGGTAACCGGTGAAACATGATCCAAGAAGGCTACAAGAGAAAACATCGTATCATCATAGATATCAAAAAACAAACCATCTCTCAATACTGAAATTAATTCATAATGCCAACCATTAGATAATAGTTGATGCTAAGGTAAAAAGCCACCATAAGGAAAATGACCAAATTCAAAATGATGAGAAGACAAAGCACTATCCAAATCAAAAGCCGAACAAAAAGAGGGATGTAAGTATGCATCCAATAATGCTCGAACCAAAGAAGCATCCATGAGCATATCCATATAAACAGTAACAAAATGATAAGCCACTTCAACAAGGAAAACATTATCATTTTCCACCAACCACCTCCTGCCCACCACCTTACGAATAGCAAAAGAAAACTCCAAAGAATGTAATTTAAACAACCTGTCAAGCTTCTCATCATCGAAGGCATGAGTATCCTAAAGTCACACTTCTTAATAGGCAACAAAATTATGTAACAAGCCGAATAAACATCCATCAAGAAAACCCCAAAAGACCATAAGAGACAAAACAATACAAAATACATAGAGCCGATGAGCATATATAAAGAAAAAAGAACCATCATTAATCGATAACCTCATAGCACAAGCAACCATAAAATCAAACAAGCCTGACAGATAGTGGTGCGAAACCATAAAGCCACATGAGTCGTAATACATTCCTCATACCAACAAATGCACACAAACTGCCACACCTCAAAGAAGAAATCATTAACAGTGCCTTAAAACAGAAAACTTATGCGAAGCAATGCACTATGAGGGAGATATCATAAAATAGCGAGAGAATATCACCTCACCCAAGACATCACCAATCAACACATCAACTTAGAAGCTAAGAACTGGCTAGCACATTCCTTGCAATTATGAACACAGATGCAATCTAATGCCATCAAGTAGAGAGAAATAAAATAAGCCCCGTACTCCATCCCACCAAAGATGCATACATATTAATAATTCCAAGTAAAGTGCAAGGTCAAGGTAGAGCTAAAGAGGATGACCCAAAAATATTTAAATAAAAACTCCAGCAAAATGTTAAGATCTCATAGGCAAAGGAGGCAGGCAACACACATCTATATCCTCCAACATTTGAATATTCTCATCTAATGCCTTATTAGCCAAAAAATCTGGAATGAAATTTGTTTCCCTATAACAATGAGAAATAGAATATGAATTAATAAATTTAAGTTGTAACAAAATTTTATCCAACCAATACTGTAAATGTTGGGGACTACAAACTCAATTAGATACAACATAAAAGACCACCATAGAATCTCCTTTAATCACAACATCTTTAAAATTCAATGAAATTAACACATCTAGACCAACAGAGAGTGCTTGAAATTTTTCAACATTATTAGTCCCATCCAGGATACACTGACACCTTGCTCTAATAATTTTGGAACCATCATCAATAATCACCAACCCAATGGTAGACTTACTCGAGTTGCCAAGTGAGGCACCCTAAAAAATTAGCTTATACTTGGACCTAGGAGGTGGCAACCAATTCACCTCCTTTATGTTGATTTTACAAGCTATATTCCTAGAAATAGCACCCTCAAAAGGGATTAAATGCAAGGCCGACCAATGCCTCATAATCCAACTATCCCAAGAAGAAAAAGAACATCGAGAACCCAAACCCTTATAAATAAAAGCTAAAGAAAATTCTAAAATGGATTTCTCAACACAGAAAAGCACATCCGTCAGGGAGGAAACCTTCTTCCTAAAAATTCTATTGTTCCTCTCCAGCCAATTATTCCAGATCAAAATAGAATAGGAAATGTTCCACAGACAAGCATAAAAAGAGGATGAGCATAAAGAAGGCCAACTCTTAAACTGAGATTGTAAATCCCCACATAATGTTGCAGACCAATTTAATTTACCAAAAAACCAGTACCAACACTCTGAAGCAAAAGGACAATGTATAAAAAGGTGATCAACTGATTCAAAAGAACAGCCACATAATACACAAGGAAATGCAATAGTGATCCCAAGTCTATCTAATCTCATACCAATGAGGACTCTATCCTGAAAAGCCAGCCAAGAAAAAGCACCTGCCTTTGGAAGATAGGGAATATGCCAAAAAAGTCTAGAGGGCCACAATTCCCCCCTACAGTTAGCAGGTAAAAACTTATACCCATATTTAACCGAATACCCCCAGACTTAGAATGGATCCAAATTAACTCATCATCACATTCTGAAAAAACAATTTGGCACTTATTTAACTCCTCAACATAAGCAAACTTAATCTCTTGCCCAATAGGGAATAAATCTATGGATTTCCATCTAGCAACCAGAACAAGACTAGACAAATCCAAATAAAAGTAATCTACCACAAAAATTCCCCAAGAAGACTTTAACTGAGACATGAGGGTTGGCCAATCTCTAATACTAGTCAGAGCGGAAAAACCATTCCATATTTTCTTCCAAAATTTAGCTTTCCTTCCATTATGCACAAGCCAAGATAAATCAGGGAGGATAACACACATACATTCATTCATAAAATTCCAAATTGCAAATCCTTTGGAGAGTGAGGAAGTTGTGAAAATAGTCTCCCTAGAGCTATTCCCTAAATATTTTTCAAACGAAATTGAAGCCCACTTGGAATAAGGTTCATTATATAACGTCCACACTAACTTAGCCCCTAAAGAAAAATTTTGCCTACCTAAATCTCTAATACCACCTCCTCCTTGGTCCTTCAGAGAACAAACCTTATCCCAAGCTAGCAATGGTATTCTAGCCCTACCACTCATATTATCATTCCACAAGAATGACCTCAAAACTGATTGCAAATGAAAAACTACTTTTTAAGGAGCCTTTTAAGACCAACATCAGATAAATAGGAACCGCATCCAAAATAGCCTTGATAAGCATTATCTTACCAAGGAAAGTAAGCCACTTATGGCTCCAAGAAAGAATTCTTGTTGATATGCAAGAGGAAATTCTCTCCCAAAAGTTATGCTTCTCAGAACCAGTATAAAAAGGAATCCCTAAGTACTTGCAAGAGAAGTGACCAACATTAAACCCCCAAAACTTAACCAACCTTGATTGTACCAAGGGAGAAACATTAAGAAAAAAGATTTTAGATTTAGCACTATTCACCTTTTGGCCAGAAAAAGTTGAATATCTATGATAATCTTACTAATAACTTTTGCCTCAGCCATAGTAGCATGTCCAAACAATAAAGTATCTTCAGCAAAAAGACAATGTGAGTACTTATCACCCATATTTGCAATACTAATACCTTTCCAATGACCAATCTCTCTAGCAGCCAAGATAGATTTACTTAAGGCTTAAACTAAAATGATAAACAAGAAAGGAGACAAAGGATCTCCTTGCCTAAGCCCTCTTGATGAGGCAAAAAAACCACAAGGGGAACCATTAAAAATCATAGAAAATCTAGCAGTAGAAATACATTCATTAAGAATAGAAGATAAAGCTTGCCACTAACCCTATCATAAACTTTCATCATATCTAATTTAAGAATCACTGCAGGAATAGATAGGTTGGAGATAGATTGCGGAACCTCATGTGCCACAATGGCTCCTTCTGCAGTTTCCCTACCATGAACAAATCAACCTTTCTCA
Organism: Cryptomeria japonica; assembly: GCF_030272615.1. Taxonomy (NCBI): domain Eukaryota; kingdom Viridiplantae; phylum Streptophyta; class Pinopsida; order Cupressales; family Cupressaceae; genus Cryptomeria; species Cryptomeria japonica. Next base: position 48,118,697 of record NC_081408.1, on the reverse strand, counting down.
CCCAAAATAATCTTAGGGATGAGCCTAGCAAGCCTCATAGAGATTACCTTAGTAATTGTGTGAGCTTGAATTTCATCCTTAGAATGTTACCTGTAACAAGTTAGTTTCACAAAATACAATGGAAATGCATACAGGAAATCCAAAATCCACCAATGAAACTACATGAAATACATATTAAAATAAAACATTATTTTACCTTAATGATTTATGTCTCATTGTGTCCTAACTCCACTGTTCCTGGTTGCAGATGGTGTGCTCTATTCGCTTCCAAGATGGCATATGAAGAATGGGCTGATAACTTGTAGTTAACTGATACTATGATATGCAAATGCTACATGATTATGCTAAAATGATTATGCTAAATGCTATATGATATTTGCTATTTGCTTCAAAAAAACTCACGGATGCATATGATTGATTGAAGACTAATTTTTAAGACTAACTCTCTCAACTAAAGCTCTTGATTTTATAGACTTTGAGAGGATTAGATGATGTGGCTTAGATCAATGGTCATGATCATATCTACAAATTTGGATGGCTATGAGCAAAGGTGAAGGTTGAGAGAAAGGGAGAAGGAGAAGACAAGTGTCACTCATCTCACCTTGACTGGGTTGTTGACTGAGAGAATCTAGAGATGGTTGGAGGAAATTTAGGCATGGTAGGACAAGTGGACTCAAGTCCTTCCTAAGATGTAGGGGGTGTTGGAGAGAATATAGAAAATGGTTATGAAATATGTGTACGTACACAATTTTCATTAAGTTTGGTAGTTGGAGATAAATGATGAATTAATATTTAAGAAATATTAATTTCCTTAGGCACATGTTTGATGAGTCGGCAAAGGGAAGATGAAGTGGAGATGGAGGGTGAGTTGGAAAGGGGATTAAATAATTTTGAGAATTATTTAATATTTGAGACTATAGGATAGGAGAATAACCATTAAATATTAGATATTTAGTTGATTGAAGAAGATAATTAAACATTAGATATTTAATTAACTTGGTTAGAGGAATAATTAAATATTAGATATTTAATTAATTAGAGGAATAGGATAAATGAAATAATTAATAAAATATTAATTAATAGAAAGACACTAAATGAATTAAATAAATTAATCTTTTCAAATTAACTATTTAATAGATGAATAATTATTAAATAAATATAAAATATTTATTTAATTGCTCATAGCCAATTTTTAGGTGTATACATTTTGCCCCTCTTTGAAATGATGTCGAGACAACAATGTTTCAAAGATTAAATCAAGTCTCAATAATGCACCTAATGGAGATTGAAAATCCTAATTGTGTGCCCTAGATACTGATTTTTGGATATTGATTTGATGATGATGCCCCCTCGAGAGATCGTTTGTGCATTAAAGGCATGGATGATCTCTCGATAGAAGAAGAATGTTATATGAAAGATAGATGAGTGAATATATTGCAGATTCATAAGATTGATTGATTTGATTGAGATGAAGTCTGGTTTCAGGAAGGACACATCCCGTATAAGACAAAAGATGATCAAAATGTCTAGTTTCAGGAAAGATACATCCTGTGTAAGACATGATACATGATCAAAACGTCTGGTTTCAGGAAAGATACATCTTGTATAAGACTTGATAGATGATAGTTGAATGAATGATGAAGATATTAAATTGAAGAATGATTCCATTGGATGTTGATATTGATGCAAGTGATCTAGGTTTTAGACCCACTGGCTCAAAAGGCAGTCATGATTCTTGACTTGATTTGTATTGATGAGGCACTTGTATTTTTTATCTGATATCATTGTATACTTGGACTTTTATTGCAGACATGGATTCTATATGATGATGATCTTCTTTTTTTTTATGCTTTGATTATATGGATGATGCTTCTTTATGCATGTTATTCTATTTGATGATGATATGGATGCAATTTATATGTTTTTGTATATATTTATTATTTTGGATGCAAATTAAAATGATGTCTATCTTTAAATGCAATGATATATATGGGATGCAAAAGATTGATTGTTTTAATGCTTATGATGATGATAATGTATCTATATATGAAATGTTTTTATTTTTTGATATGCAATGTTTATAATGATTTATGAATCTAAGTGCAAAGATGCAACTAAATGATCGTTAATGGAATGATAATGCAAATAATAATGATTTTATACTACATGACAAATGAAATGTACTTATTTAAATGCAAATTAATGCAAATGATTTAAATGCAACTAATTGAAATGGATAATGATTAAAAATGAATGCACCTACAATGATTAAATGCAAATTGTTTTTGCTTGTCCAAGTATACTCAATCTTTACTTGACTGTTGATCTATTGATGAAATGAAATGTTTATAATGCAACTGATCATGAATGCTTATAATGCAAATGAATAATGAGCTAATGAAATGATCTAACTAAAAATTGTACTGCCATTCTTCATATGCTATCTTGTAACAGTGTTTGATTTCATCATTGAGCTTTAAAATGTTGTAAGAAAATACAAGCAACTTGACATAATGATTCAAGATGAACTGAGTATTCCTTACATGGATTTTGATATAGCGAGTTAGTACAAGCAACTTGATATAATGGATCAAGTTGACCTGAGTATTGCTTGTAGAACAGACAAGGATTATCTCCTTTCATGCATGACTTGGAACGTCCTCCTTGATATTTTTCCGATCATATCCTGAGATAAGTTCATATCGTAGTAAGAGATAAACCACAGACAACAATCAAAGAAAATAATCATGCCTCGTCATAGCTTCTCTAGTCATGGACATCCTTGAGTTGCATAGAGTAGATGATTAACAATAAAATCAAGATATAAACATTGAATCTTTTATGTCATTCACATGTTCTAATGATCATTAGCTGATATAATCATCTTAATGAATGATCTTTGATAATCCTATATAGCTTGTTGATTGATTCTTCAGTTTCTAAGTTTCACGATTCAGTTGTTGATGAAATGCCTTGATCTTCGTTGTTTTGTTTCTCATTATTTGTTTCAAAACCCTAGGTGTTTTTGGTTTTTCTAAGTTTTCAAATGTTTTTGGATTTTCAAATATTCAAAAGATCACCATAGCAAAAGGAATTAGGATTTTGCCCCCAATGGAAACAAAAATTTATTATGGATGTATGAATTGATCAAGATCCAAACCATGGCGAGATACAAATGCAGATTGGTTGATTCTGATAAAATCTAAGGCAATGACTACGACAAGTATGTCAAAGATTGATAACTGTTGGTGAGCTGCATATTTCTTGCTAATGGTTCAAAGCAATGGATGTGAAAGATGGAATGGATAAGTTATGATAGATGGAAGCGATAGATGTGATAGGATGGAGTGGATAGGTGTGCAAAGCAATCTCATAGATGGAGGAACTTACTTCTTAGATAGGGCCTGTTTACCAGGTTTTCACCATCTAAATTTATTGCATTTTGTGGATTTTATATACTTTTTTATTGATTTTTTTCAGGACTTTATATCTCAAGCATATAATTTCTTGAGATGGATAGAATTGATAAGTTCATCAAACCAATCACCCTCAGGGGTGGATAACTTGTATGCTCCTGATCCATATGCTGCTACTATGACAAAAGGTCCTAGCCAATTTGGTTCAAATTTTCCCTTCTTTTCTTGATCTTGCTGATTTCTTGGATTCTCCCTTAGAACTATATCTCCAATCTGGAAAATACGTGGCTTGACTATGTGGTTATAACTTCTTTCCATTCTTTGTTGGTATACCTTCAAATTTTCTGTTGCATTTTGGCGACGTTCTTGGATCAACTCTAGTTCTTGGAGTCAAGAAACTCATTGTTCTTCTTCTGGTATAAGACCGTGCAAGGATACTCGTAGAGAAGGTATCTCTACTTCTATAGGTAATATAGCTTTGGATCCATAGACCAAACAATATGGAGTTTCCCCTGGTGGAGTGCGGATGCTAGTTTGGTATGCCCAAATAGCAGGATTTAGCTGAATGTGCCAGTCTTTTCAGCTTCATTTACTATTTTCTTCAAGATTTTCAAGATAGTTTTGTTTGATGCCTCAACTTGACCATTACCTTGTGGATAATATGGAGTAGAGAATCTATGTTGGATATGGAACTTTTCACATAGCTCTTTCACATCTTGATTTTTGAATGGTCTTCCATTATCAGTGATAATGGTCATAGGAACGCCATAGCGACAGATTATATAATTTAAGATGAATGATGATATTTGTTTTCCTCTCACTATTGTTAAAGGCACTACTTCAATCCACTTAGTAAAATATTCAGTAACTATCAGAATGAACTTATGTCCATTAGAAGATGAGGGATTGATCTTTCCTACCAAATCAAGGCCCCACTGTGAAAATGGCCATGATCTCATCATAGGATATATCTCTTGTGTTGGTGCATGAATTAGATTTCCATGGATCTGACATTGTTTACATTTTTTAGCATAGGTGAATGAATCTCTTTCCATAGTAGGCCATAAATAACCCATACGAATAAGTTTCTTAGCCAATGTTAAACCACTTGAGTGTGTACCGCAAATACACGCATGAATGTCATTAAGAACTCTCTCAGATTCATTTTTTTCAAGATATATCAACAATGTACCATCTAGACCACGCCTATATAGGATATCAGCAATAATGGTATAGTGAGAGGATTGACGGATAAAGTTTCTTCATTGACTACAAGATAATTCCAGAGGAAGGCTATGATCTTTCAAATATTGGTAGGTTTGACCGTATAAGGATTCACTAGTTTTTAATATATGGCAAATTCAATAGGTATGTTGGGATTGGATGGTTGGGGTTAAGATATATTCCACGAGAAATTCATAATGTTGTTGATTCTCTTTATTTTGCAAGAGAGATGCTATTGTAGCCATCATATCTGCTACTTTATTCTCATTTTTGGGAATCTGAGTGAATGTGATTTCTTTAAAGTGTCCTTTAAATTCCTCCACTAGATGTTTGTATGGCATAAGCTTATCATCCTTTGTTTGATAGTCATCATTTATTTGATTTATGACAAGTTGTGAATCACCATAGACATGTAGTTCTTTAATATTTCATTCAATGGCTATTTTAAGCCCTATAGCCAATGCTTCATGTTAGGTCCCAGAGGCAACTGAGAGGGGGGGGGTGAATCGGTTGTCTAATATAAATTTAAACAAAAAAACTTAACCAAGTTATTACTTAATACCTGTGAACCAGTCTGTTATACTAGTGGACAGATTTAACAGATAAATACAATACCGATAAAGATTAATGCATGAAACAAAAAGGACAAAGTCATCCACAACACATAACACCAATATTTGTACATGGAAACCCTATAAGGGGAAAAACCACGGTGAGAAACCTTACCCACAATCAGATGATACTGCTGCAGATAGTAAGTGTACATAAATGGGGTCTGCACATGCAGAAAGGCAAAGCACCTAGAGCTCACTGCTCAATCACAAATGGGAGTCACATTGACTACAATTGGATGGTTAAATCCAATAAGAATGTACTGCTCAAAATAGCATCTTCATATGCTAGATTCAGTACTGGTGTAGTTTTGATATGCTTTTACAAAAACCTAGCTTCACCTTCAAATGATGTTTACATGTATAGCATTGCTTAATCTCGCATATACCTTCACACAAATCTTTTTCGCATTCCACACATGATCTTACAATTAAGATGTTAAATTTATACCATAACCTAAGACCAATTTTAGTAGGTCAGCTCTACAAGATATTACAATAAAATCATTTTACAAATAATACAATATCTGATGCAATAACTGATTCAACATGTTGGCTTAATGCATTTACAACAATAATTAATCATCTCCATAGCGTATCATGCTGATCTGGAAAAGATAAACCTGATGGTGTATAACCTGGACCTATTTGCCGGTAACAACAAATATGCAAATATGAATATGCCAATAAACAATTCTCCAAGATAATATGTCCAAACAATGTCTTCAACATTACCAAGTGTTTTCCATACTATTCCAAGTGTCGGTGATCATTATATCCTGCCAGTGTACCATATACCGGTGACTATGCAAAATTCACTTGATTGCCGATGAATGTTGTTGGATCTCCAAAGGTGCTAGAGTTTTAATATGGTGTTGACATCAATGACAAAACCCTACCAAAATACCAACAATCTCCCCCTTTGGCATTGACAGAAACACAAGATGGAAAAACCATTAAAGTGCCAAAACAAAAAATGCCAAACACCAAAGTACCAATAAAAGTCAACAATCTCCTTAAAGTAACAATCTCTCCCCCTGAGAGTAACATGTGTTTCTCTATTATTCCATACCTGATTTTCCATACCAATCTCTCCCTAAAGGATAATGTGTTTTTCGATAGATATCACTCCCCCTTTGACATCAAATGCCAAAGTTACAAAAAAACCAAGTTCATATACAAAATACTAATCAATACCAATATACCAACTACTCCCCCTGTGAAGTAGCTTCCTCATCAAAGCCGGAGTAAAAAAATTTCTTTGTGAATTCTGTCGGTTGATGACAGACATCAACTCTCTAAGTATCTACTGGTGGGGGTATGACCCCTAGCTATTCTCCAAGATATTCAAAAGTCTCCTTAGGCAGAGGTTTAGTGAAAATATTTGCAAGTTGTTCTTTAGTATTCACATAAACCAGTTTTATTTCATTTGCTTCAACATTCTCGCTTAGAAAATTTAGTTTGATTGAAACATGTTTTGTTTTAGAATGTAATACCGGATTCTCAGATATATCAATTGTTGTTGTGTTATAGCCATAGTACCTTTGTATAGTTAGTTGCTGCTGCAACATATTCTGATTCTACTATTGATAAAGATTTACAACTTTGTTTCTTACTCAACCAAGAAACTAATCTACTTCCAAGAAAAAATGCTCCACCGGTGGTTCTTTTTCTATCATCAATATCTCCTTCCCAATTTGCATCTGTGTATGCACATAGGTCAAAGTTTTCATCTCTAGGATACCATAATCCAAGATTTGCAGTGCCTTGTAAGTACTGAAAAATCCTTTTTACTGTTGATTCATGATTTTCTCTAAGATACCTTTAAAATCTTGAAATAATACATACTACATTCATAATTTCTTAAAGATAGTTTGTGTTAAATACAGTAGACCTCCTATCATAGATTTGTACCTTGTTGGATTAACAAGTGTAGATTCATCCCTTAAAGATAGTTTGTCATTTGTAGTCATAGGTGTGCTTACCCGTTTAGAGTTTTCCATCCCAAATTTCTTAAGTAACTCTTTTAAGTATTTTGATTGACTTGAGAATATACCTTTATCAGTCTCTGATATCTACAATCCTAAAAAAGAATCTTATTTCACCAATCATAGACATTTCAAATTCTTGCTGCATTTTAATAGAAAAGTCTTTACACAATCCATCTTCTCCTCCAAAGACTATATCATCAACAAAAACTTCTATAGCCAAGATGTCATAATTAGTCACTTTATAGTATAAGTTACTGTTAGCATTTCCTTTAGAAAAACCAATTTTCAAAAGATACTTATCTAATCTTGCATACCAAGTTCTTGGAGCTTGCTTCAATCCATACAAAGCTTTCCTTAACCTGCAAACCATATCTTTGTTATCTGTCAAAGAAAATCCATCAAGTTGTTCAATGTAAACTTTCTCTTCAAGATCTCCATTCAGAAATGCACATTTAATATCCACCTGATATACTTTGTAGTTCTTATGTGCTACAAAAGCCAAAAATAATCTAACTGCCTCAATTCTAGCTATCGGTGCAAAGGTTTCATTATAGTCAACTCCTTCTTTCTAAGAATATCCCATACACATTAATCTAGCTTTATTTCTAATAACCTTACCATCTTCATTAAATTTGTTTCTAAATACCCATTTGGTTCCAATTACATTTTTATCTTTAGGCTGGGGAACTAATATCCAAGTGTTATTTCTCTCAATTTGTTCTAATTCTTCTTCCATAGCTTTAGTCCAATATTTATCTTCACATGCCTCATTAACTGATGATGGTTCAATTTCAGAAATAAGACATACCTCTTCATTTTCCAATCTTTCTCTTGTCATAACTCCTTTATGCTTGTTTCCAATTATCTAATCTTTAGAATGATTCAATCTTACATATCGGGGTGTCTTTGTTTGTTGTTGTTCCTCAGTCACAGTGGAATTTTCAGATGATACCGGTGTAACTGGATCTTCACTCTGTACTGGTGGATTTAGTGTAGGTTCATTTGTTATAATTTATGTTGCCGGTTCAGAATCTATATACCTTGAAGTTCCTTTGAATTGTTCATCAATATTTACATTTGTACTCTCAACAATTTTCTGCAATCTCTTGTTAAAACTTCTATATGTTTTACTCTTAGATGAATAACCAAGAAATATTCCTTCATCACTTCTAGGATCAAATTTCCCAATATACTCATCGCTTCTAATGTAACATTTACTTCCAAATATTCTGAAATATTTAAGAGTAGGAGTGATACCAAACCATAGTTCATGAGGGATCTTACCCGTTTCACCTTTGATGTGAACTTTGTTGAATGTATAGACTGTTGTACTTACTGCCTCTCTCCAATATATATGTGGTAAGTTTTCTTCTAATAACATACTTTTGGCTGCATCCAAGATGGTTCTTTTTTTCCTTTCAACAACTCCATTTTGCTATGGTGTCTGAGGTGCTGATAGTTGCCTCCTGATTCCATTCACTTCACATAAGAAATTAAATTCCTTAGATGTAAATTCACCTCCTTGATCTGATCTTAGACATTTGATTTTCTTACCGGTTTCACTTTCAACCATTGCTTTGAACAGTTTAAACTTTCCAAGTTCTTCTGATTTCTCTATGAGAAAAGTAACCCAACACATTCTAGAATAGTCATAAATGATTAGCATGAAATAACTATCACCTTGTAAGCTTGTAGTTCTAGCTGGACCACATTAATTAGTGTGAATTAAATCAAGAGCATTATTAGATTTTTCTGGAATACTTTTGAAACTAGCTCTAACTTGTTTTCCAAATTGGCATTCCTTACATACTGTATTGTGAGGTTTGACAATTTTAGGTAAGTCTCTAACTACCTTAGTAGTACTGATTTTTACCATGCAATCAAAGTTTACATGACAGAGTCTCTTATGCCATAGCCAACTTTCATCAATGTGTGCAATCAAGCATGTCTTTTTACTATTATTCAAATGAAAGATATTACCTCTAGTCTGATTACCGGTTGCAATTTCTAATCAGCTCTATTCATGATTTTGCATTTTCCATTTTTGAATTGTAACTGAAATCCTTTCTCAACTAATTGACCAACACTCAAAAGATTATGCTTTAAACCTTCAACATAGTAGACATTGTCAGTGTTATGCTTACCATCAAGAGATATTGAACCCTTCCCTTTGATTTGACAAGCTTAGTCATCTCCAAATCTCACTAAGCCTCCATTATATTCTTGAAAGTTCAAGAATTTACCATTGTCTTCTGTCATATGATGTGAGAATCCAAAATCAATGATCCATTCATCCTTTACTTCAATTTTAGCTGCCAAGGCCTGCTCTACCAGTTGGACTGCAGGTGTCAGTTGATCTTTTGTTACAGCAACAAAACCCCATCCATTGTCTGTCGGATCCTCATCATAATCATCAGTCACTCCTTCATCAGCTACATAACAAGATTTGTCCTTATTCTTCTTAAATTTGTATCTCTGATATTCAGGATTAGGCTTGTATGTCCTTCTAGCTTCTTCTCTTAGTCTAGCATGTCTATCAGGGCATCTTGAAGCCATATGACCAATCTTATTGCAGTTAAAACATTTAAAGGGTTCTTTACCTTCATACTTACTTCCAACTGGACCTTTAGGCATTTTTCTTGCAAATAGTGCTTCAAGCTCTTCAAGTTATTCATTTTCTTTCCTGCTTTCCTCAAGTTCTCTTGCATAAAAGGCTTTCCAATCAGATTTGTCAAATGATGATGCAGATGATGTTGATGCTTTAAAGGATAAATTTGTCTTTATAGTAGCAATAGGACCGAATTCCTCAATTTCAAAGGCTGAAAGTTTTCCAATTAATGTATCCCCAGTTACTGATGTATTAGGCATTGTTTGTAACTCATTTATAGCAGTAACCTTCATTTTATATGCCAGTGGCAATCCTCTTAAAATTTTTGAAACAATTTCATCTTCACTTAAGGTTCCTCCACAACATTTAATACCCAAAACAATTTCATTAACTCTTTCCATAAAAGCAGGAATCCTTTCATCTTCTTCCATTTTCAGATTTTCATACCTGACCCAGAAGCTTTCAAGTTTTGCAATTTTGACTATGGAAGCTCCTTCATTCAGTGTTTCCAAATGATCCCAAATAGCTTTAGCAGTTGATCTGTTTGATAATCCCATGATTTGTTGATCTATTAATGCGCTCAAAAGTGCTTCTCTTGCTTTGCAATCATTTTCCTCATCTTTAGTCAAGTTAGGTGGATTAGGCTGACTAGAAGTAGTTGCAGTATAACTATTCTTCATAACATCCCAGATGTCCTTTCCAATGCAATTCAGCTGTGTCTCCATTCTGATCTTCCATATGCCATAGTTGGTTCCATCAAGTTTAGGACTGTCCTTCCTGAAATAGTTAGTAGACATTGGATCTCCTTAAGCTGTTAAAATTTTGCAAAAAGAGGACTAGGCTTTGATACCAATTGTAAGGTCCCAGAGGCAACTGAGAGGGGGGCGGGGGTGAATCAGTTGTCTAATATAAATTTAAACAAAACAACTTAACCAAATTAATACTTAATACCGGTGAACTAGTCTGTTATACCGGTGGACTGATTTAACAGATAAATGCAATACCGGTAAAGATTAATGCATGAAACAAAAAGGACAAAGTCATCCACAACACATAACACCAATATTTGTACATGGAAACCCTGTAAGGGGAAAAATCATGGTGGGAAACCTTACCCAAAATTAGATAATACTACTGCAGATAGTAAGTGTACATAAATGGGGTCTGCACATGCAGAAAGGCCAAGCACCTAGAGCTCATTGCTCAATCACAAATGGGAGTCATACTGACTACAATTGGATGGTTAAATCCAATAAGAATGTACTGCTCAAAATAGATCTTACATTTATACCATAACGTAAGACCAATTTTAGTAGGTCGGCTCTACAAGATATTACAATAAAATCATTTTACAAATAATACAATATCTGATGCAATAACCAATTCAACATGTCGGCTTAATGCATTTACAACAATAATTAATCATCTCCATAGTGTGTCATGCTGATCTGGCAAAGATAAACTTGTTGGTGCATAACCTGGACCTATTTGTCGGTAACAATAAATATGCAAATACGAATATGCCAATAAACAATTCTCCAAGATAAGATGTCCAAACAATTTCTTCAACATTACCAAGTGTTTTCCATGCTATTCCAACTGTCAGTGATCATTATATCCTGTCGGTGTAGCATATACCAGTGACTGTGCAAAAGTCACTTGCTTGCTGGTGAATGTTGTTGGATCTCCAAAGGTGCTAGATTTTTAGTAGGTGTTGACATCAATGACAAAACCATACCAAAATACCAACACTTCATACTCTGTAGTATTATTGGTGCATGGAAATCGTAGTCTATAGGATTTCAGAATTGTGTGTCCTTGAGGTGTGATGAAAAAGATTCATGCACCTGAACCATATTGGGTATAAGAACCATTAAAGTACAATTCCCAAAAGTTTGTACTTACTGTCAAGATATCTGCATCAGAAAATTCGATGTGCAAAGGCATGTTATTGTGTAGAGGTGCATCAACTAATTGATCTGCGATGACTTGTCCCTTGATAGCCTTCTGGTTAACATATTCTATGGCAAATTCACTTAGTATCATAACCCAGTTGGCTAGTCTCCCTATCAATGTTGACCTGCTCGATATATTTGAGAGGATCTATCTTAGCTATTAGTTTTATAGAATGAATCAACATATAATGTCGTAGCTTCTGGGTTGCAAATACAACTGCTAGACATATCTTTTCAATTGAGGAATAATTTAATTCATAACCAACAAGTGTTCTGCTGATATAATAAACTTCTCTTTCTTTTCCTTCATCATCATGTTGAGCTAGAAGAGTGCCTAATGATACACTTGTTGCTAAGATATAGAGTAACAATGCTTTCCCTTTGGTTGGTGATATCAGTACTGGAGGACTCATAAGATATTCTTTTATTTGCAAGAAAGCATCTTCACATTTTGTATCCCATTTGAATGGAACATGTTTATGTAGAATATGGGTAAATGGAAGACATCTATCAACCAATTGAGAAAAAAATCTCCTGATTGATTGTAACCTTCCTTGTAAAGATCGCAATTGACTTATGTTCTTGGGTGACTCCATCTCCATGATAGCTTTAACTTTTCCAGGATCTACTTCAATGCCACGAGCTGATATAATGTATCCAAGGAGTTTTCCAGAGGTTACTCCAAATGCACATTTCTTTGGATTTAATCTCAATTGATATCTTTCCAGCCTGTCAAAAATTTTGCTTAAAATGTTCAAATGTTCTTTTCTTGTGTGAGATTTTGCAAGTATGTCATCGACATAACATTCCATGAATGTATGCATCATGTCATGAAAAATTGTCATCATAGCCCTTTGATAAGTCGCTCCTGTATTCTTAAGCCCAAATGGCATAACATTCCAGCATTATGTTCCCCATGCACAGGTGAAATTTGTCTTCTCTTGATCTTCAGGTGCGATTCTTATTTGATTATATCCTGAGAAGCCATCCATTAATGAAAACATCTCATGGCCTACTGATAATTCCACTATGATATCAATGTTTGGTAACGGGAAATCATCTTTTGGACATGCTTTATTTAGATCTCTGAAATCTGTGCAGACTCTTATGCTCTTATCTAGTTTTGATACTGGTACGATACTTGAGACCCATTCTGGATAAGCAAATGATCTTATGAAACCCACTTCTAATAGTTTCTTGAGCTCAGTTTTGACAAGGAGAGCAATATGTGGATGCATCTTTCTTAGCTTTTGCTTAAATGGTTTTGCTTTTAAATCCACATTAAGATGATGCATGATAAGATCTGGGTTAAGTCTTGGCATATCTGCATAAGACCAAGCAAAATTTATTTGTCTTTGCTGAAAGAATTACATGTACTCTTTCCTCCCTCTTTTTGATAATGAGGCAGCAAAATGAAGTATTTTAGGATCTTTTGATGTATAAATGTTTATTGCTTCTGTTGGTTCTATCAGGATAGCAGATCTCTCTTGAAAATATCTTGGAAAAATTTCAAACTTTCCATCTTCTGGTGCCTCTAGGAGGTTTTCACCATCAAATACGCCCTTTGTTTTCTCTTTTGATTGATCTAATGTTGCCATGAAATGGTTTTCAACAATAGGTCTCTTTCCTTGTTTTATTTCACTTTTGTGACTGGAAAGTTTGGCATTCTCCTGGCTATGAGAAACATCACTTGATTTTGCAATGGAAGATATCTTAGGGTGGATAGGTTCAATAATGTTAAGGTACACATCTAAGTCATGATCATTGGAAAAGACATTTAGTTTGGGGTTGTCTAAATTATCCCAATCAATTAGTTGAAGATACAGAAGGGGTAAATCATAATCACTGTCATCATTGGTTGTTTCAATGTTCATGACATAATGATCATAACTTGGCCTAGAAAAGGTATTGTCATAGATTAAATGTTTTTGAGAATTGTCTTTCTCAAGCATTTCCAAATTAGTCATAACAAGATTAATATTAGCATTTTGTAGTTCACACTCAAGTGGTTCTTCAACTAACATGTGTCCCTTAAATGAATGGATTATATCCACACACACATCTTTGATACTACAAATTCCTTCTTGATTGACCTCATTCGCATTTAGAAGTTGACATATTTATGCACATGATGAAGTAGATTCTTGTAATAGATTTTGTCTCCTTTCAAACTTAACTTCTTCTGGACTAATAGTCAATCCAACTTGACTATCCCTTAGTTCTTCTATGGTTCTTGCATATCTGATCTTTTTTTGCGCTTCTTGTGGAATTTCTTCTCTGTCTTTGTCATCCCCTTTTCTTTTTGCATACGCCTCTTTTCTCTGAATTCTGAGTTCCTCTTGTCTTCTTTCTAACTTCATCTTTTGTTCTGCAATAGACAAGTCTTCTTTTGTGATAGTTGCTTGATCTTCATTATATTTTTTACTTGATGTAGTGGATAAGGTATCTAGACTCCATTCATATTCATTGGAATCTGTCTCTGAATCTTGATCTAAGACTACTCCACTATACCATATTGGGATGTCATGTGGTGCAAAAAGTTCCTTGATTTCTGCCATTTCTATTTTTACTACTTCTGGAATATCTTGTTCGGATTTTGCCTTTGTTTGTATTTTCAAAACTTGTTGACAAGATTTGTCTTCACCTTTTATAGTAGTCTCTTCTTCTTTCTTTTCATGTTCTTCTTGCTTCTTTTTCTTATTGGCTATTGTTTCGGCTGCTTGACGCAGCTTTTCTTGCCAATTTTCTTCTTTAGAAACTGATTTCTTTCTCCATTTTTGCTGTTAATGATTATGTTGCTTTTGATTAAACTCTACATATCCTAGCCCAGATTTATCTTCTGTGGATTGTGAGTATGGACAAATAGGTTCTGAAATACCTTGATGTTGCTTACCAATTGTTCTTTTTCCTTCATATCCCATCTTTTGCATGATTTTGTATCCTTTTCCATATTGTTTTATGGGAATATTAACTTCTGTTGTTGTTGCTATAGTTTTATCTTCATCTTTGTATAACCAACCAAGAATGTTTTTGTCTTCATTTTCTTCTTCAAGGGTTCCAGCACTAACAAAGGTTCCTCTAAACATATGTTTTGATTTTCTTGATGTCTTTGATTAAATATCTGTAGGCTTTCCATATGACTTGGGGGAAAGTGGAAAATTTTGCAAAGAATATTTTCCCATTCCTTCATCATTTAACTTGAGCTTTTCTTCAAAAGTTTCTCATAGCTTTTCTTGAATTTCTTTGGTAGGATATACTGATTCTCTATTATGTGGAATTTTTGTATCTTGTGTTGGCTTCAAATTATTGCAATATTGACTTGAATCTGCAATTATAGTGATTTATTCTCCTTCATGAGGAAATTTTACACATTGATGGTATGTAGAAGGAATTGCTTGTTGTTGGCAATATTGCATTATAACAGACAATGAAAGATTGTTGGCATTTTATAAGGATATTGAGAAGGTTGTTGATGATTATGGATATAACTGATTAAAGATGTTTACTATCTTGATATTATTATTTTTTCATTGATGTGAAGAAATTGATTTTCTAATTCAGTATGATGTTGCCATATCTTGAGAAGTATGATTTGAAGAGTATAAAGATGTCGGTAAAAGACACAGGAAAGAATATGATGAATAAGGGGATGAATAAGGTATTCAATGGGAAACTATTACCGAGTCAGACAATGATGAGATCATGATGTTTAGATTGTTTTAACATCATACATATGTTGTAAATTGTAAAGGTTGATACTATACTATGTTATCAAGTAAGGAACCTAGTCGGTAAACCCTAACGTTATCACCATCGGTTAATGAAGGCGGAATGTCTACCGAGTGAAGTTTAGTATTTACTGAGTTGTTACCAAGTTGTAACCGAGCTATAATAGAATGCATTAAATGGTTACATGCGTTATTTAATGAAGGAAGCTGATGACCTGGAACTGATTAAATGATTGGTATGTCGTGCATGAAGTTTGTTAATGAATCTAAGGCAATGGAAAGTCAGCATGAAGATCTATAGTTCAGATTGAACTGCAATACCCTGGCACAAGTTCCAAGAAATATATGCAAGTTCCTAGGTGGGGTAAAACGTTTTTAGATCGAAAGATGCATTGAACCTGGACAAGATTGAAGATTTGATTGCTATGATTGATCATGGGAAATGTGATCAAGGAGATTAAGCGGTTAGCTAATTGTTTATAAATAGGGAACTATTGATAAACAATTTATGCGGGCAAGTGTATGCATAGGGATGCTACATAGTGATTACCAAGCATAGAAGCTTGAAGACTTGTTTGAATAATAGAGTATAGAAGCCCAGCAGATGGATAAGATTAGTTCTATGTCTAGATTGTATTGAACAAATAAGAATCTACTTTAGCATTTTAGATGTGAAGTTGTAGATAGATTTTTATTACTGTTATTTTGTGAAAGTGACAGAAAATCTCTTAACCGAGTGGACTTAACAGTCTTATTTGTAAAACCTTCTAGCAAGGTGACATTCTAATTGAGTGTTTGAAATCCTTTAATAAGGTCACTTCTAACAAGGTGAAGATCCTAACAGATCTGAGGGAAATCCCTTAACCAAGTCACATCTAGCAATGTGTTTGTAATCTTTAACAGGATTTGCTTTTAACCGAGCATACTCTAGAAGAGTATATTTCTTATTGGGTCAGAAATCCCACAGTGGTTTTTCCCTATTTGCGTTTCCACGTTAAATCTGGTGTTATGAGGTTTATGATGTTTATATGCTTTTGAGTTTGCATGTTTAATAGTTTTGGTTATATTACTAAAGTATGTGTTACCGAGGTTGAATCTGATGTTTTTATGGAAGATTAAGGTTGTATGATTCACCCCCCCCCCTCTCATCTTGTTGGCTATTGGATCTATACTTATATTAAGTATCAGAACTATCAATTGGTATCAGAGCTTTGGTCTCTAGAAGAAAAGTTTAAAGGCACTTGAGTTAAAGATCCAAAGATGTATAAGAGGGATGCACTGAAGCTAAACAAGTCAAGTTTCTCTACATGGCAGAAAAGGATGAAGCTGCATCTATCAGGAGTTGGAGAATATGTTGTATACTATCTAGAGAATTATTTTGTTACACCGAGAACCTATCCATTGACTATGGAAGAGATAAAGGCAAAGCAAGAACATATTCAAGCAATGATTGAAATAACATCTGCATTGATCGATTCAGAGTTTAATGATCTAGAAGGCTGCAATGATGCAAAGGCAATGTGGGATAAGCTTATATCAGTGTATGAGGGAGATGAACATGTTCAAAGAGAAAAAGTAGATAGTCTAAAAGGACAACTTGAATCTATGAGGATGAATGAAGGTGAGAACATAACTCAGTACAATACAAGACTAAAGGAGATTGTCAATCAAATCAAAGGGGCAGGTGGAACTATTGAAGAAAAGGATATAACAAGTAAGTTGTTAAGAACCCTTCTACCAGCTTATGCAATCCGAGTCTCTGCAATCAATGAATTAAGGTTTGTACCTAATATGCCGGTTTCTTTAGATGCTACTATTGGTAAGCTACATGCATTTGAGTTAAGTAACTTTGATAACAGTGGATCTTCGGTAAATAAAGTTGAATCTGCATTTAGTTCTTTTCATCTTGATGAATCTAATGATTTTAATGAAAGAAAGTATAAGTACTCTGAAGGAGATCACAGTAGAGCAAGTGAAAGATTTCATAAGAACATGGAAGAAGTACACAAACTGTATGAGGAAATCAAAAAGCAAGAAGAGTTTGAAGCACTATTAGCCAGAAGGTTACCGAGAGGCAAAGGTAAGTATAAAGGAAAGCTACCTTTGAAATGTTTCAATTGTGATAAGATAGGACATATAGCTTCTAACTATCCTGACAAAGATTATACTGAAAAGAGAGATTATTGAGATGACAGACAAAAAGATAATCATTATAGAGGACACTGAGACTTCAGAAGAAGAGATAGAAAGACATGCTTAATAGCTGATGAGGAATCTAACGATGATAAATCAGATGGAACTGATACAGAGGAAGTAGTTTATGTGGCTATCAAAGATGGATCAGATGAAGAAAGGCATGAAGAAAAATCCCTATTCACACTTAAACACTAATGATTCTTGGATCATAGATAGTGGATGCTCACATCATATGACAGAAGATAAACATAAGTTTGTTATATTAGAAGATTATGATGGAGGCTATGTCAGATTTGGTAATGATGCACCATGTCCAGTGAAAGGTAAAGGATCTATAACACTTCTTGACAATGCAAGATGCAATGATGTTTATTGGGTTGAAGGTTTGAAATATAATTTGTTGAGTGTAGCACAGCTAAACAACATAGCTTACCGAATACAATTTCAGAAAGGAATTGTCAAAGTTCATGACAAGAATGGAAAGTTAGCTACTACCGAGACACAAACAAAAGGTAACACATTTCACCTTGACTCAACTCATAATAAGTGTTTGTATGCAAAGATAGATGATACCTGGTTATGGCATAAAAGGTTTTGTCATGTAAATTTTGATAATCTGATCAAAATAAGAAAGAAGCACCGAGTAAGAAGTCTACCGAGTCTTGAAAAACCTGAGAATGCTATGTGTCGAGGATACCAGATGGGTAAGATGACAAGATCATGCTTTACAAGTAAGTCTTGCACTTCTAAGGGAATTTTAGATCTAGTGCATACTGATCTTTGTGGTCCTATGAAAGTTCAAAGTCATTATGGTGATAAATATTTCATATTATTTGTGGATGACTATTCAAGGATGATGTCAGTAATGTTTTTAAAAGAAAAATCAGAAGCTTTTCAAATGTTTAAATGGTACAAGGCAAGAGTTGAAAATGAAACAGGAAGACAACTGAAATGTCTTAGATCAGATAGAGGAGGAGAGTTCACATCTGATGAATTCAACTTGTTTTGCAATGATCATGGTATTAAAAGACAAGTCTCTGCACCGAGAACTCCACAACAAAATGGAATAGCTAAGAGAAGAAATAGATCTATTGCGGATTGTGCTAGAACATTGATGATTGAAAATAAGGTGCCACAAACATTTTGGAGAGAAGCTATAAGCACAACAGTTTACACCTTGAATTGAGTACAATTGAAGAAAGGTACTTTGAAGACACCATATGAAATCTGGTATGATAAGAAACCTAATGTTAGTTATTTTAAAATCTTTGGAAGTAGATGCTATGTTCACAAAGATGATAGAAATGGAAAGTTTGATCAGAAAAGTGAAGAAGGAACATTTCTAGGATATTCTTCTATAAGCAAAGCATTTAAATGTCTAATCAAATCATCTAACAAAATAGTAGAAAGTGCAAATGCGAAAATTGATAAATTTGTAGAAAGAAATGATGAAGGAAATTCCAAGGAACTAGTAGACTATGATGAATTTGTCTATGTTCAACTGAGAAGTCTTATCGAGAAGACTGTTGAAGAAAATGAAGAAAATATCCAGTTACTAAGTGATGAAGAAGATCATACAGAGCCTACCGAGCCTGTATTAGCCAAGTATGTTAGAAGACATCATGCACCAAGTCAGATTATAGGAGATAAGGATGATCTAGTGATGACAAAGAACAAACTGAGACAGAACACGTGTTTGATATCTGAATTTGAACCGAGAATAGTGAAAGAGGCATTTAATAGTAAAGATTGGATAAATGTTATGACAGAAGAGATTGATCAAATCAAGAAGAATGACACATGGACACTAATCCCAAGACCAAAGGACAAAAATGTAATCAGTACAAAGTGGATTTTCAGAAACAAGCTAAATGAAAAAGGAGAGGTCATTCAAAACAAAGCAAGACTAGTTTGCAAAGGTTATACTCAAGAAGAAGGAATTGATTATGGTGAAACTTTTGCACCTGTTGCTAGACTTGAAGGAGTGAGAACATTGTTGGCATATGCTGCTTTCAAAAACATCAAGGTATATCAAATGGACGTCAAATCTGAATTTTTGAATGGAATATTAGAAGAAGAAGTTTTTATTGAACAACCTGAAGGATTTGTTGAAGACAATAATAAAGATCAGGTATGTAAATTAAACAAAGCTTTATATGGTTTGAAACAAGCACCTAGAGCATGGTATGAAAGATTGCACTCTTATTTGATTAAGATTGGTTTTATAAGGACAAGTGAGAATAGCAATATGTACATGAAGAATGATGAAAATGGAATATTGATCTTAGCCATATTTGTTGATGATATTATATTTTGTGGAAATGACTCTTTATGCAAGAACTTTGGAAATGAAATGAGCAAATAATTTGAGATGTCACTAATCGATGAAATAAATTATTTTATAGGTTTACAGATACTGCAAATGAAAAATGAGATTTTCATTACTCAATCCAAGTACATAAAGGAAATCTTGAAGAAATTTGGAATGGAGGATTCAAAACCAGTAAGTACTCCTATGACTACCAATAGTAAACTATCAAAAAATGATGAATCTACATATGTTGATGAGACACTTTACCGATCCATGATTGGAAAGCTACAATATGTTGTTCACAGCAGACCAGACATAGCACATGAAGTAGGTATAGTTGCAAGATTCTCTGCAGATCCTAAGGAAACACACATGACAACAATCAAAAGAATTTTTAGATACTTGAAAGGCACTGAGGATTATGGCTTAGTCTATCAGAAAGGAAATGATTTTGATTTAAAAGTTTATACTGATGTTGATTGGGTAGGCAACATTGATGATAGAAAAGAACAAGTGGAGGAGCTTTCTTTCTAGGAGAAAGACTAGTGAGTTGGCTTAGCAACAAACAAGGATGTGTTTCACAGTTAACAGCAAAAGCTGAATATGTTGCTGCAGCATTGAATTGTACCAACATTGCATGGATCAAACAATTGTTGGAAGGTATAAATGAGAAAGTTACCAAGCTAGTAACTATATTCTGTGACAATACTAGTGCCATTAATATTTCAAATTATCCTGTTATGCACTCTAAGACAAAGTACATATCTATCAAATATCATTATCTTAGAGAAGAAGATCAAGAGAAGAAAGTGGTGTTGGAGTATGTTAGCACAAAGGAAAAAATAGCAAATATCTTCACCAAGCCACTACCAAGGGACACTTTTGAATATCTCAGAAGTAAGTTAGGGGTCCTACCCCTATCTTCTACACACTGACCGAGTTTGGTGAAAGCATCAATCCGATGACTCTATCGAATATCTTTTAGGAGTTGATATTGCATTATACACTTTAGGATGTTTTCTAAAGGTGTATAGGAAATGTTACAGGAAAATATTACAAGGAACAAGAATTGAAGACAAAATGCTCTAACCGAGACTGAATTGACACATTACAGCAGGAATTCACTTCATCTAGGAAGAAATTATGTTTTAGTTCTTTACTTTTCGGCATTGTTGTCAAAGAGGCAGAAGACTAATATCGAGGGAGAAGATAGAAAAAAAAAGGAGAAGTCTAATGTATGGGGGAGAAAGTCTGATGACAACAAGAGAGCATTTCAGCATTTCAAAATCACAGTAATTCGAATCTTTTAAGGACAAATCAATTGGTTTTGCCATCAATGCCAAAGGGGGAGATTGTTGGCAATATTGCATTATAACAAACAATGAAAGATTGTTGGCATTTCATAAGGATATTGAGAAGGTTGTTGATGAATATGGATATAACTGATTAAAGATGTTTACTATCATGATATTATTATTTTGTCATAGATGTCAAGAAATTGATTTTCTAATTCAGTATGATGTTGCCATATCTTGAGAAGTATGATTTGAAGAGTATAAAGATGTCGGTAAAAGACACAGGAAAGAATATGATGAATAAGGGGATGAATAAGGTATTCAATGGGAAACTATTACCGAGTCAGACAATGATGAGATCATGATGTTTAGATTGTTTTAACATCATACATATGTTCTAAATTGTAAAGGTTAATACTATACTATGTTATCAAGTAAGGAACCTAGTCGGTAAACCCTAAGGTTAATGCCATCGGTTAATGAAGGTGGAATGCCTACCAAGTGAAGTTTAGTATTTATCGAGTTGTTACCGAGTTGTAACTGAGCTATAACAGAATGCATTAAATGGTTACATGCATTATTAATGAAGGAAGCTAATGAGCTAGAACTGATTAAATGATTGGTATGTCGTGCATGAAGTTTGTTAATAAATCTAAGGGAATGGAAAGTTGGCATGAAGATCTATAGTTCAGATTGAACCGCAATACCCTGGCACAAGTTCCAAGAAATATATGCAAGTTCCTAGGTGGGGTAAAACATTTTTAGGTCAAAAGATGCATGAACCTAGACAAGATTGAAGATTTGATGGCTATGATTGATCATGGGAAATGTGATCAAGGAGATTAAGCGGTTAGCTAATTGTTTATAAATAGGGAGCTGTTGATAAACAATGTATGTGGGCAAGTGTATGCACAGGGATGCTACATAGTACTTACTGAGCACAGAAGCTTGAAGACCTATTTGAATAATAGAGTATAGAAGCCCAGCAGATGGACAAGATTAGTTCTATGTCTAGATTGTATTGAACAAATAAGAATCTGCTTTAGCATTTTAGATGTGAAGTTGCAGATAGATTTTTATTACTGTTGTTTTGTGAAAGTGACAGAAAATCTCTTAACCGAGTTGACTTAACAGTCTTATTTGTAAAACCCTCTAGCAAGGTGACATTCTGATTGAGTGTTTGAAATCCTTTAACAAGGTCACTTCTAACAAGGTGAAGATCCTAATAGATCTGAGGGAAATCCCTTAACCGGGTCACATCTAGCAAAGTGTTTGTAATCTTTAACAGGATTTCCTTTTAACCGAGCATACTCTAGAAGAGTATATTTCTTAGTGGGTCTGAAATCCCACAGTGGTTTTCCCTATTTGGGTTTTCATGTTAAATCTGGTGTTATGAGGTTTATGATGTTTATATGCTTTTGAGTTTGCATGTTTAACAGTTTTGGTTATATTACTGAAGTATGTGTTACCGAGGTTGAATCTAATGTTTTTATGGAAGATTAAGGTTGTATGATTCACCCCCCCCCTCTCTCATCTTGTTGGCTATTGGATCTGTACTTATATTAAGTAGCAGAACTATCACTTGCATCTTGTGAATCCATGGTCTTCCCAAAAGAATATTGTAGGAGAGGTTCAAATCTAAAAGCTAACACAATGTATCTTTTTCCATAGGTCCTATCCTTATTGGTAGCACAACAGTCCCTTTAGAAGAACATCCTACTTCATCATAAGCTTTGATGGTTATTTTCTTTTTCGGGTCTACTGCATTCTCTAAATATCCCAAAGCTTTTATCAAACTTAATACTCAAATGATTAATCCAGCTCCTCCATATATGAGCATGTGTTTGACACGAGTTTTATTTATGGAGATCTCAACATGTAAGGGAGCATTATGAGGATGTTCTAAGGACGCATCATCATTTTCAGAAAATGATAAGCAATGAGGAGCTATGAGGTGTCCTACCATATTTTGGAACTGATCTACATCCAAATCTTTTGAAACAATTGTTTCCACTAAAGCTTTCTTCAAAATTTCCTTATGCATAGGTGAAATTTTGAGAAGTTCCAGAATTGATATTTGAGTGGGTATTCATTGTAATTGCTCTACTAAATTCTATTGTTTTGGATCGAATGTTGGATCTTTTGCTATACTTGGAAAAGTAACCTTTGCTTTGCTTCTCGTGATAACATTGATTGGTACGGAAGATGAATTTTCATTAACAATGATTACATTTGCTACATCATTGTAGGTATAAGTGTAATTCAACTTGGTTTTTCCTTTGTCATCTTTTAATTGGGACGATTCACCTTTGTCATAATTTGGGAGTGGAGTTTTGAAAGCCAAATGTGATTCGTTCATCTTATGACTATCCACTATGATGGTTCCATTATCGATTAGATCTTGAATAAGGTGTTTCAATCTCTGACAATCATTTCTTAGGTGTCCTTTATTCTGATGATAGTTTCAAAAATGATTGTCATTCCACCAATTGGGCTTGACTAGTGGTTCGTAATTTCTTATTTCTGGCAAAATAATCAATTTATTAGCAAGTAAACTTGTTAGAGCTGATTCTAAAGATTCTCCAATATTTGCGAATTTTCTTTGAGGATTGGAGAAAAAAGACTTAGCTTTGTTGTTTTTTGGATTGTTATTGCTTAAGTTTTGACTTGATAGATTGAAAATTGGTTGTTGTTGTTTTGTGTTACTATTATCATCATTCCCTTCATTGCTGGCATTCCTATTCTTTGACCAGAACTTGGGTTTGTCATTGTTGTTGTTGTTGTTGTTTTTGTTGCATGAATTATTATAAAGTTTTAGTTCTCCTTTATTTACCATTGCGTTCTCTATTTTTAGTCCATTCTCGATAATTTTGGCAAAAGAGGGAGGACATTGCATCCTTAGTCGATAACTCATTTCACTGATAAGATTATCAATGAATATGTTCATTTTTTCTTGGTCAGGTACATCTTGGGGATACCTATTAAACATGTGTTTCCATCATGGTAAGAAAATCATAAAGGATTCACCATTCTTTGTTTAACATTGCAGAGATCTAGCATTGTTATTTCATTCCTTATACTGTAGAAATATTGTGAAATAAACTTATTCACAAGTTCTTCAAAGGATTTGATTCCGGATGGTAATCGTGAAAACCACTCCATTGATTGTCCATTTAAACTCCTAGGAAAAAGATGCCTAAGGTAGGTTTCATCATGAGAAAATTCCATGCTCATAGTACAAAACTCCCTAATGTGATCTTGAGGATCAAATTTTCCATCATATTGTCATATTTAGGAATCTCGCAATGTTGCGGAAATGGTATCATATTCAGATTTTTGTCAAAAGGATATGGGCATATATCTTGTAACAAATATTTCTTGGAGTTTGTCCCATTTTGCATGTCTTGTATTTGTTGTTGTAGAGTTTGTAATTGTTGAGTAAGTTTTGATAAGGGATTATCTACATAGTCTCTCATTGTTTCTTCATGACTCTTTTTGTCACTACGCTCTTTTCTTTTATCATCCCTTTCTTTCCTTGTTTCTCTATTACTCATATCTTCCTTATTTTGCTCGTCTATGTTTTGGGTGTTACTTATCTCTGCATCTTGTTTCATGCTTTCCATGTTAAAGTCTTGTGGTAGTTTATCTCCAAATTTTACCAACATCAAGAGATATTTTTCTTTTTGTTTTGCCAACAATTTTTCCATTAGCCTATCAAATTTCAAATCTTGCTCTAGATCTCTAATGGTTCTATTGACTGATTCTTCGTCAATAACGGTAAATCCAAGAGTGTGGAATATGGGAATATATTCTTCCTCCATCTTTTGTTTTCTAAGTTGTTTGTATTGGGCTCTAGTCCAAACTGACATGTGTTTATTTCAATGTTATTGAAATTCCCCAAAGGACAAAGTCAATAGGTGATTATTGATTTAGGAAGATATGCTTTGTTGATCTTACCACTATTGTTTGTTCATTGAGATAAAGTGTCTCTTTATTGAAAGGCATGTCTTTGTAGAGTTTCACCGTCAAATTCTATACCGTAGCCATGTAAGTAGTGACGAAAACGGTGTAGGAATGTCCTGTGTTTCAATAAGATCTTGCGATTGATATACAAGAATCTTATTCTTTTCTGAGTAGCTTTGTAACTGGGTTTTCTTTTCTTAAGGTGACACTTGAAAGTCATTTAAGCATTTTGACAATGCACAAGTTTGTTTGATTCCAATGTTGGTGTTGTAGACATATAAAAATGACTATATTCCTAAATGAATATTTTATGTTCATTTCTTTATTTAATTAAATTATCCACATTCCTCTATTTAATTAAGTAAATTACTCAATTTATTTAATTAAATTCAATTAACCCCTTTTAAGTCATTTAATTGAATAAAACATTTTATTTAATTAAATCTATTCTTCTAAACCTTTTAATTAAATTTACATTTAATTAAATAGGGAATCGCAATTAAATAAATCTAATTTATTTAAAAACCTCCACTTACAACCAAATTAAAATAAAACAATTTATTTTAATTAAACCTATTATTCCTCACCCACTTGCATTTTCCTACATCTCCCACTTGCATCCTAATCCCCTTCCTAAATTCTTCTAGATTCTTCTAAAACCTAATCAATCAGTCTAAACTCATCCATCATTCCTTTTCCCTAAATTTGAGGATGTCACTTCTCAAATTTGGAGGAAAGTCTTCCAAATGCATTAAAGCCTTTATCCATTCAACAAGATAACTTGTTGAATGCCCCCAAATTTGGAAGGACTCTTACAATTTTGTCCCCAAAGTCTTCAAACCATTAATGGTTAACTAAACCTTAGTGGCATGATTAGAGACTTTTTGCCTAACTTAACCTCCATACAACCCAAGGGTCTTATCAAGCATTTATTTCTTTGACCATGGTTATTCCTTAATCCTTTGCACAAGAGTTTATCCTTTGGGTAAAAGCTTTATCCAATGGGTAATCCTAACCTAACCTTAACCCTTACCCACTAAGGTAACCATGAGGTCTTCTCAAGCATTTAATGCTTCTTACATCTCCTCTCAACCAACCCTAGGTTGCCAAATGTCACCATTTCATTGGTGAGAATTGTAAACATGGATTCCCAACTTTCAAACTTGACCCTTGATTAAATATTTCAATCCTGGCCATCCATTGCCCTATTTTTACTATAAATAGAGCTCTCCATCCTCCATTTCAAATCATCCAAGTCTTTAACATCATACTTATACTCAAATCCATGTAAGCTTTAATATCTCATTTATGCTCATAATTAAGCCTCTCTTTTAAATAGGAATTAATCTAAATATGTATGTTTAGAGTATTTTCCTTATCATTTAGCATAATCATAGACTAGTATATCATGCTAGGCTAGTCTTGCTACTAATCTTGTCATCTTATAATATAGTTTATTGCATTTGTAAGATCATGCATAGCTTAGGATGTATTTCATGTTAAAATCAATCAAAGCATCCCTTGTTCTTACATTTGTCATCCCTAAACCACTTTGCTCAGTGATCTGAGAGCAGAGAAATTGGTTTGAGGGACCTTGTGAGATAGAGAACCATGGAACCAACCTTGGGAAGCTGAGTCATCCTTCATGACTCCATAGCTTGCACCAAGAAGTCTTGTGGGTGTGTGGACTACTCTCCTAGAGCTTCATTTTTTGCATTTTGAGTTCTATTGACTCGTTTTTCCTGCATACAGGTGCAATTTTGGTTTTTGATATAACCTAGGTTTGAAATAGGAAAGATATATCCAAGATTAGGAACCTAGTATAGATTTGATCAATCTTCATGATAGAGGATTTGATTATCCTGATGAGAAACTTGCCAAAGATGTTGATTTTTGCACTTAAGATGGTTGAATCAATAGCTTGTTAAATGTTGATGTTTATAGAACCTTTTGAGTATAACCTGTTGGATTAGCAACCTAGTTGTTTGAGATAGTTTTGAAAAATATGTGATGATTTAGAGACAAACCTACTTCAAGAATTATTTTGATATTGATGTTTTGACATTTTGATTTTGATCTGGTGTTTCAAGTGTTGGAAAATTTGTGTATTACTCTTTTGGCCAAACCTTTTCAGCAATTGGTTGGATTTTTTTCTCACTTATAGGTGATAATTTTCTTCAATTTTTGACCATTTGGAACATGTTATAGACATAGAAGACACAATGTTTAATAAATAAAATGCACAAGCAAGTACAATCTCTATGGCAGGCTAAGAGAATAGTTGTTGAATCTCATGTGGAGTTTCCCTTGAGGCTACGCTATTTAAAGTGGATATTTAGATGCTTGACCCCACTGGCTCCACCCTCGGCACTCACTTCTTCGGGGCAGCCAAGCACCAGTTTCCATGAAATCTCCCCATGGCAAACTTTATATCTCTACAAGGAACCATATGTATGTGATCCGCTTCAGAGGTCCGACCTCCTGCGCCAATAACTAGAAGGATTTTGGCAATTAGTACAAGTGGTTTTTAATAAAGGCTTCCGATCATGTGGCCATACATGCAACACTTTCAGCTCTGTAAATACAGAAGGTTCCCAGCCTATAGAGGTTACGCTTTATAGGGTTTATGGGGAAACATAGTGTTGGTATGAATTTATCAGCACATGTTGTTTGAGACTTTCTTCACAAACATGATTTATTTATAGTGGATTGGAAGGACTCGGTATTAGCCTGTTTCCACTTTAGGTCATTCCCCTCTCCTTGGCCCCCTCAAGGCAGCTCGGGAAGGCATGCCCTCTGAAGGATTTAATTGCTTGAAAATAAAGAAAGCGTAAAAGAGTGGGTTTGGCTTTTTGGTCACCCAATTAAGGGGAGAGCATATACCTACCACTTTTGAGACACGGAATACAAGTGTTCTTTTTAACCTTTTCAAAGCAATTGTTGGCTAGGTCCTATTTGGAGATGTTGCTCCAACAAGCATGGTTTTCATGTTAGCCCTTTTAAAAGTCTATGTGCAACTATTTTTAGAGAAAATATCAAAAAAATGCAAGTTGCATGCTGTCAATTCATCCTCTTAGTTAAACTAGATGAACAAGATATGGTACATTACTTCCCAAATGAAGACTTCTAATTAACTAGATGAGGAAATGCATAAAATTTGCCTAAAATGCCATCCTGCACAGACATGTTAGTAATCTGAAAAATATGATTTTTTGGACATTCGGACCTGCAAGAAAATTTTGTCAGTTTATAAACAGAAGCACTAACCTAACATGTGCGCTATCTTTCTGTTCAAAAGCACTAACTTGTGGAACAAAAGCGCTAACTTAGACTACAACAGCGCTGCTCTCCGGATAAAAAAGCGTGATTTCTTTGACATATGCGCTAACCTATGATGCAAATGCGTGAGCCTGTGATTCGAATGCATGGTTTTCCATACAAAAGTGCTAATCTACATGACATATGCACTAACCTATGATGCAAATGCATAGTTTTTCAAATAAAGCGCTAACCTACATGACATATGCACTAACCTATAATGCAAATGTGCTAACCTGTGAAACAAAAGCGTTGTCAGAATTCACACATGCGTGAATCTTCATTACAAATGTGTTAATTTTATTTTTTTTCCAAGATTTTTAAAGGTATATGCGAGGTCCAGCCCCACGGTGGGTGCCAAAATGTGTGAGCTTGAATTTTATCCTTAGAATGTTACCTGTAACAAGTTAGTTTCACAAAATACAATGGAAATGCATACAAGAAATCCAAAATCCACCAATGAAACTACATGAAATACATATTAAAATAAAACATTATTTTACCTTCATGATTTATGTCTCATTGTGTCCTAACTCCACTATTCCTGGTTGCAGATGGTGTGCTCTCAAACAATGCACTGTTGGCTTCCAAGATGGCATATGAAGAATGGACTGATAACTTGTAGTTAACTGATACTATGATATGCAAATGCTACATGATTATGCTAAAATGATTATGCTAAATGATATATGATATTTTCTATTTGCTTCAAAAAAACTCGCAGATGTGTATAATTGATTGAAGACTAACTCTCTCAACTGAAGCTCTTTATTTTATAGACTTTGAGAATATTAGATGATGTGGCTTAGATCAACGGTCATGATCAGATCTGCAAAGTTTGATGGCTATGAGCAAAGGTGAAGGTTGAGAGAAAGGGGGGAGGAGAAGACAAGTGTCACTCATCTCACCTTGACTAGGTTGCTAACTGAGAGAATCTAGGGATGGTTGGAGGAAATTTAGGCATGGTAGGACAAGTGGACTCAATTCCTTCCTAAGATGTAGGGGGTGTTGGAGAGAATATAGGCAATGGTTATGAAATATGTGTATGTACACAATTTTCATTAAGTTTCGTAGTTGGAGATAAATGATGAATGAATATTTAAGAAATAATTTCCTTAGCCACATGTTTGATGAGTTGGCAAAGGGAAGATGAAGTGGAGATGGAGGGTGAGTTGGAAAGGGGATTAAATAATTTTGAGAATTATTTAATATTTGAGACTATAGGATAGGAGAATAACCATTAAATATTAGATATTTAATTGATTGAAGAAGATAATTAAACATTAGATATTTAATTAACTTGGTTAGATGAATAATTAAATATTAGATATTTAATTAATTAGAGGAATAGGATAAATGAATTAATTAATAAAATATTAATTAATAGAAAGACACGAAATGAATTAAATAAATTAATCTTTTCAAATTAACTATTTAATAGACGAATAATTATTAAATAAATATAAAATAGTTATTTAATTGCTCATAACCAATTTTTAGGTGTATACAGTAATTATTTTATACAATGTGTTACATAATGCAATTGGGCGAAAATCAACAAAAGATTTAGGACTCTCTATCTTAGGGATGATGGCAATAAGAGTAGTATTCATTTATTTCAAAATAGACCTATTACACCTGGCTTCCTCCAAGACAAGAAGAATCTCATGCCCAAGAAAAGACCAACACTTTTGGAAGAACAAAGCAGTGAACCCATCAGGACCTAGGGCCTTCTCAGGGGCCATAGAAAAAACAACTTCTTTCATCTCTTGACTGGAAAAAGGGGCCATTAGCATTTTATTATCCTCCTCTAAAATAAGTTGTGGGATGGTTGAAGCAAAACTATCATCAAAAGAAGAAGATTTTGTAATCAACAAGGATTTAAAGAACCTAATGGCTTCAATGGCAATATCCTTTTCCTCAGTTAATAAGACCCCAAAAGAGTCCCGAATACAAGAGATCCTACTCCTTTGTCTCTTCATTTTGGTGGAGGAATGAAAAAAATTAGTGTTCCTATCCCCTCCAAAAGCCACAAGTCCCTAAACTTCTGCCGCCAATAGATTTATTCCCAAGAAAGGACTTCCTCAAGCTGGGAATTCAAAAGTTTATGTTTAGCAAAGACAACATAATCCATACCAATACTCATAACCACACTATTTAAGGCTTCAAGCTCATTTTGGATTCTATATTTCTCAACAAAAATATATTTGAAATGTAATACATTCTAGGACTTTATCTTCTCCTTAATAAAAGAGAGTTTTTTGACAAACTGAAACATTCTAGTTCCAGAAACAAAAGGAGCCGAAGCCCACCAAGATTCCAAAAGCATCAGAAAAGAAGGGTCCTTAAACCACATAGATTCAAACTTAAACAAGGTTTTCCTAGGAGCTCTATCATCTAAAATAGACAACATAATTAGGAAATGATCAGAGCCTGAATTAGGCAAAACCATAGCAACAACATCCACATCCGAAGATATCCAATTTACAGAAATCGGGAAATGATCAAGTCTTTTTGCAATCTGCAAAAAATCTTTCCTCGTGTTCATCCAAGTGAAAGGACCATTTAAAGTTTTACAATCCAATAAATAGTTTTTCTAAACAAAAGAATTAAAATCAACCATGATACGTCTATTAGGTAAAATGCACCCAATTTTGTCATCCTCACAAGCAATAGCATTAAAATCCCCTCCAAAGACCACAAACTATCCTCAGAGAGGGGAGGAGATTAAGGTTAAAGAATCTCAAAGATCTTTTTTCCCCAAAATACTCATCGGGCCATAAATGTTAAAAAGCCAAAATTTAACATTAGAAACCCTGCTTTTCACTAGAGCCAACATCCTGTAAGGAGGAGATACAACCAGAGATAATTCAATAGTAACATCATTCTAGAGGAAAGTTAAACCCCACAAAGCCCCCACAGAGGGGGAAACATGGAATTTCCAAGCATTCCATTTAGAAAATAAAAAATCAGCAGGTCTTGCACACTTCATTTAGTTTCTTGCATCATAATAACATCACACTTCATTAAGTCCAATTGGGACTTAATCAAGCATCCCTTGTTAGGGGAATTTAAGCCCCTAACATTCCAAGAAATGACCTTCATTGTGCTTGAGGGGAGGCATTATCTCCCCTGTTCTTAAGAGCACTATCCTGACCATCCTTATCCACAATAAAGTTGTTTGAAGATTTATTTTGGTAGCAACAGACCTAATAAAACGAGGACTAAACTTTTTTTTCCTCTTCCTAGAACCGGAACCCGAACTCAACAAAGTGGACTGAATCCCAGCATCTACTTCTAACTGAGTGTAAAATGCCTTTGGCTTCCTACCCCACTTAGAAGGAGATAATATCAGTGAAGAAGGAGATAAAGGAGTTTGTACTAAAGGATTATAAATTATAGGATCAAACCCTACCTTATTATCCTCACACAACATCCTCACAACCCAGAACTTTATCCGGAGAGAGAATCTCAAAAGGATTGCAGGTCAGAGGGATAAACAAGGAAGTATTTAAATTGACGAGATCCTAATCAATAGAGTTAACCACCTTCTCAATAACATCTTGACTCAGAGTGATTATTTTCATATACAAGCTTCTGGACTTGAGAAATTAAGCTCTCGTCTGGAACAATAAAGCCTAATTCAATCCCTTGATCCATAAGATCAAACTCCCCCTGAGGCGATTCATCCTTGAGCCCTTGGTTAGGCATAGAAGCACTCATAACAAGTACCCCCTCATTAGGAAGCCCTAGATGAGAACCCGATCCAACCAGATCTTTGGTTCTTCGCAAAACATCACCATCAAGGACAGATTTCTCCTTAACAAAAACCCCTTCAATACCCTTCAATATAGTAGGGCAAACAGGATGGGAATCAAAATGCAACTGATTTTCATGGCAAATAAAATATTCAAGATTTATCATACCCTTATTAGCGGGTTTTGAAGGTCGAACCTCCTTATTACCAAATGATAAACCTTTTAGGGTAACAAATAACAAAGAATCCATAACCACAAAATATTTTTAAAACCAATCAGAATCACAAACAATACTCTGCCTCCAAATCCCATCAATAGACTTCAAATTATAATTGAAAGGAATGAAAGAAGATGAATTAAGTAAAACATAGATCTTTACCCTAAAAACCCCATCCTTAAATAAAGAATGTGAATGCATAAACTTCCCAAAAGAATCACCTATTCTTTATAAAATATCAGGATTAGAAAATTCATACGGGAGATTAGGAAGTGAAAACCAAGTAGGAATAGTTTTAACAATACCCTGAGAAGTCAAGAAAAGAGGTTTCTAGCATTCCACAAAAACCAAATTATGGCCAAGCTAAAAGAACAGATTTTCTAGGGCCTTCATTTTAACATCCTCATAATCAAAGACAACAATGAAAGAACTTGAAGAGAGAACCTGAAAATAAAGCGTACCATACCATAATTCATTAATCTTACGATGCAACTTTGAAAGAAAAATATTATCTCCCCAAGCCTGAATGAAAATAACCAAAGAATGCAAATCCCTAGCCTTCTTGTCCAATGGAACCTCAACCACAGAGATACATAGAATAGGCAACGATATCTTATCCACCGATTTTTCCTTACCCAAGGACTTGCCCTTATCAAGATTCACATTGTTTGTCATTGTTGCCCACAGATTCAGTGAGGCTTTGCCAACCATCATCTTGCCAAAACCCTCATTCTTTTTAGGGTTATTTCTAGACCACCCATTCCCTGAACCAGCCATATTCCTTTTGTTTCTCGAAGATAAATCCTAAAGACCTCTTGATTTATGCATACTAGCACTCCTATGCTATGGATGAAAAAAGCCCTTAAAATAATTCGATTTCGGTCAGCCATTATCTCTGCAACGCCATTCCTACTCCTCTAGAGCTAGCATATCTACACACTTCTCACCCCAAAAAACCCATTTAGGGACATGATTACCCTGTAAATCATAGGGATGCGAAGGAGGAAGGGGATCATCGAGAGCATCCTTTCCCCAAGAAGAACTTTGCAGGTGAACCCTATTCAGCGAAATCTCGCCCATTTTAAATTATTTGCATTTTTTATTCATCCAAAATAGATATTATGTCAACATATAATCTCTTTAGTACAAGATATTTTTTTTACCTATTTAAATATAATTTATTAAAATATGAATTTGTTCTTTGTTATTCACTCATGAAGATTAATTTTATGCCAACATTGCAAAATGTGTTTGTTCTTTTTATCATTTTGTATGAAAGCATAAAATCGAAAGCATGGTTTGCTTTGAAATAAAAAAAAACAAAAATTATCGTGTTCATTTCACCATTTGCAAGACAAAAGTGGATTTTTTTTTAAAACCACTTTGTAGCAAAAAATGACAACATGTTTGTTATTTTTAACCAAGATAGAAAAGTGATTGTTCATTTGACCAATTAAAATTGCCTATCCTAGGATTGATCAATTTGACCAATTAAAATGTATTAAGGAAAATTTGCAAATGTGAAGCCTTTAACACCTACAAAACAATTTATTAGAAATGTGCTCCTTGATGTCCTATAGTTGCACCCTGGTTAGACATTTTTTTAGCAAATAAAATCAAACAAGACAAATTTTAAAACTAAAACAAAAAGAAAACAAATTTAAAAACTAAACTAAATAAATAAATAAATAAATAACAACAAAATAAAATAAAGAAAAAAACTAAACTTCAAAAAAATAATTAAAAACTAAATTAAAAAAATTATAAATAAAATTAATTAATTAAAAATAATAATAATAATTTAAAAAATAAAATTAAAAATTTTTAAAAAAAAAAAAAAAAACTTAAAAAAATAAAATAAAATCTAAATAAAGAAAACACACAAATCCTAAAAATAAACACTAAAAATGGATTTGTGAAAAAGCTTTATAAACTTTCAAGTAAATGCAATTTCACAGGTGGAAAGCTAAGTTTCATGACCATTTGCTAGCATACGCCAGCTCATGCTAGAGCATAGCATTGTAACATATTATTGATATCGATCAATCCAAGATGAAGGCCAAGTTTTTTTAATTCAAGTCAGGTTGACCAAATGAAAACACTATGAAAATAGAGGTTAGAATAAACCAATTGGAATTCATGTTTAAAGAGCTTTCAACCATAAGCAAAACATGAAAATAAATCCATTCAAATCTAAACAAAGTAACAATGCATGGATAACTCTTATGTGTGTTCCCCTTTTAACAATGAATGAGTGAGCTCTATTTATAGGAAAAATGGGCAAATGAAGGGTTCAAATTGAATTGTTTGAGGAAGTGTCGATCCTCAATCCATGTGCTCTCTTTTAAGCCAATCACATGTTGACAAGTGTCAACAAGAGAAGGCTTGAGAGGAGAGGGGGACAAAGCATTAAATGCTTGAATACTTGAAGGAATCCATTAAAGGCTTAAGAGGATTCTAGAAGGAAGCCATTAAAGGCTTGAAGACTTTGAGAGAAACCATTAAAGGCTTAAGAAGACTCTAGAAGGAAATCATTAAAGGCTTAAGAAGGCTCTAGAAGGAAACCATTAAAGGCTTGAAGACTTTGAGTAAAACCATTAAAGGCTTAAGAAGGCTCTAGAAGGAAGACATTAAAGGCTTGAAGAAATTGAGGGAAACCATTAAATTCTTAAGAAGTGATGCAGAAGCAACCCCACTTGATGAGAAATCTTGCATCAACCAAAAATATTTACTTTAGTTTTATTCTATGTTGCAGCTTCTATGTTTCTTCCGGCATTCTCCGGAAGTCCTTCATTTTTCATTGTGGATCAGATCTTTGGCTTCTAGACTTGTTCTCATTCCTTGTTCTAGATTTGCAGCCCATTTGGATCCTTTTCTGGCAAGTTGTCACTTTTGGATTGTCTATTTCTTGGTTCCGAGAGCAATTTTGAGTTTAACGGCTAGTTGGAGATTTCTTTTCTTGTGAAGTGTTTACTTTGCTTGCGGATCTAATTGGCACCACACACGATGTTCTTGGGCCCTTGGCCAACCTTCCCTTATGGTCCACACTTCATTTGCATCCTTGGCCGAGGACATATTCATGCTTTAGGTCCGACCTAGTTTACACATTTCATTTTCTTGTCTTACAGAATGTAATATTTTGTGGTTGACTCAGATGTTTTCCATATGCTATATATATTGTTGTATTTGATCCTTTGGGGGACAGTGAAGAGAAATGATGATATCAATTCATGATTTGTAATCAGAAAACCTCTTGGAGGTCTGAATGGATTGTATTCTAGAGTATATTTTGTAATAAGGCTTGTAAGCCTACATGTTTACCCGCATGTTGTCAATTGGTTTATGATGAATCTATGATATTATGGATGTCTGATCTTGCATTTTCTACATTATTTGTTATTTCTTACATTGTGTTACTCTTGTTGTGTGATCTAGATTGTTCTCTTTGAGGGCCCTCTAAACCATGGCTACATCAGATGGTATCAGAGCTTGTTGTGAACCTTGAGGTATTCCTTTGGGTGAATAGATCATCGAATTAAGGCAAGCTGCAAGTGTGTTCAATAGATCATCGACACCGATAGGGAGGAAATTGGAAATTTGTAGTTCAATCGTCGAGTTGAGGTAGTTGTACTAGATCAAAGGAGGAGATACTGCCAAGAAGGATGAACCCTAGAAAGGTAGAGTAGATGATGGAAGATTTCAAAAATGAGATGAGGAATGAGATCCAAAATGCATTGGCTAGTTTGCAGAGGAATCCAGAATCAGAGGATGAATATGAAGAGGCAAAGGGAGAGCTAGAGGTCGAAGAGGCTGAAGGTTAGGAAAATGAAGGAGAAGAAATATTTCTAAGAGCGGTGGCGCAAGTAAGTAAAATTCATAAAGTTGAGGTTTTTAAATTTTTAGGTACATTGAATCTGGAAGACTTGATAGATTAGATCAGAAAGTTGGAGGACTACTTCTACTAGATATTGTTGCTACTAGGATATGTTGTTGTCATTGATGTCAATATATTCTTGTGTTGTAGTGTGTGTTTTTGTGTTATGGTGATTGTATTGAGTTGATATGGTTGGTTTATCTATTTGGGATGTTGGAATACTTCATTCCTTATTGGTTTTAGTGATCCGAAAGATTGCTTGATGATATTATTTGATCTGGTTTGTAGTTCATTCTTTTTGTGTAGTGGTTGGCAGAGTTTGGAATTTGCTCATGTGAGCTCCAGTATGATTATATTATTGGTTTCTACAAATAATTTGTATCAAATCTAGATCCTCTGAAAAAAGCTTGACCACTTGAGTTGATCCAGGATGGAAACTTATGTGTTCAAGAAGGAGAGTCCTAGATTTGATGGAAGCAATTATACTATTTGGAAGGACTGGATGGAAGTTCACTTGAAATGTCTTGGAGAAGAGTATTGGAAGATTACAAATAATGTTTATAATGTTCCTCAAAATGGACTTGTTATTGTTGCTAAAATCAGGGATGTTGAACATAATATAAGAGTGAAGGAAGCGTTGTTGAGTGCCTTGACTGATTTAGAGATGACTAATGTGATGGGGTTGTAGACTGCACATGAGATTTGGAAGAAGCTGGAGACATTGTATTTAGGAGATGTGCAAGTTAAAGTTGCTAAGTTGCAGAGCTTGAAAGGGAAGTATGAAGCATTAAAGATGGTAGAAGATGAAAATATATAATCTTTCTGGATAAGGTAAATGATCTTGTCATGAATATTATATGTATCGATGGAACCATTGAAGAAGATGGGATTATTGCTAAGTTGTTAAGATCATTGCCTCCTACTTATAAACATAAAGTAGCTGCTATTGATGAGATCTGGAGTGTGACTACAATGACTAGAGATATGCTAGTTGGAAATCTTACTACATTTGAGTTGAGAGAATTTGGAGAATCACATGGTAAATTTGAAACTACATTCAGAGCCTCTGTATCTAGGAAGTAGAAGTATGATCCAGGAGAAAGTTCTTATTGGGTATCCAGATTTGAAAGAGAGAAGAGATAGAGATGGAAGAGCAAGAAAGATAATTGGATGAGCTTGAAGCCCTTATTGCTCAAATATTTCCTAAAGGAGTTGGTAAGTATGATGGAAAGTTACCTTTGAAATGTTTTTCTTGTAATAAGATTGGACATTTTGCTTCTAGGTGCCCTGAGAGAATGTCTAGATATGATAAGCATGATAAATTTAAAAGATATGATAGATCTTATAGGAATGATAGATATGAGAAGTATGATAAGTATGATAATCCCTATGAACCCTATCAGTAGTACAAAAATCAAAAGAGATGTTGTTATGTTGTTGATGAAGGTGTAACGGATGAGGAATCAGAGAATGGAAATTCAAAAGATGAATTTGTATTTATTGCTATCAAGGAAGATGATCCAGTATCAATGAATCCTACAAGTTGCATTGTTGAAGAGAAATCTTTAGCTACTAAGATTGAAGAGAAAGATGAATGGGTGATTGACAACAGTTGTTCATATCATATGATAGGGGATAAAAATTAAATTTGTGAATATGGAAAGGTATGATGGTGGTATAACGAGATTTGGTGATGACAAAGCTTGTGTGATTCGTGGTAGAGGTTCTATATCTTTCAATTGTAAGGATAATATTGATAGTGTCTTGTATGTTGAAGGATTGAAGCATAATATTTTGAGTGTTGGAAAAATGGTTGACAAGGGATATGATTTTCAATTCAATAATGGTAAATGTAAGATCCTAAATGCCTCCAATATAGAGATTGCATCAGGTACTAAAATTAAAGGTAATATCTTTCACTTGAATGCTGGTGAAAAGAGTTGTTTGATTGATAAGATTGATGAAAGTTGGTTGTGGCATAGAAGAATGTGTCATTTTAATTTTTACTACATGGTAAAGATAAGTTCAATTCACGATATTAGAGATTTTCCTAAGATTATGAAGCATGTTGATCTAGTATGTAAGGAATGTCAGATTGGAAAGCAAACAAAAACTTCATTTAAGAGGAAGCTATATTCATCTAATGGATTGTTAGATCTTGTTCATACTGAATTATATGGTCCTACTAGACTAAGAAGAATGCAAGGTGACAGATATTTCATGTTGTTGATTCATGACTATTTAAGGATGATATCGGTGACCTTTCTAAGCGAAAAATCAAAATCGTTGGAGAAATTCAAGATATTCAAAGCAAGAGTGGAGACTGAGACAAGATTGAAGCTAAAATGCTCGATATCTAACAGAGGATGAGAATTTACAGCAGGAGAGTTTGATGCATTCTATGAGAGGAATGGAATTAGAAGACAGTTATTCGCTCCTACAGCCCCTCACCGGAATGGAGTTGTTGAAAGGAAAAATAGAACTGTCTTAAATGTTGCAAGAAATATGTTGATTGAAGGAAATGTTGCACATATCTTTTGGAGAGAAGCTATTAGCACTACTATTTACACATTCAACCAGGTGCATATTAAAGGTGATTCTGGTAAGACTCCTAATGAGCTATGGTTTGGTCATGTTCCTATAGTTAGATATTTCAGAATTTTTGGAAGTAAATGTTATATCAAGAGAGATGAGGATATAGGAAAGTGATGCAGGAGCATCGCCGGTTCTTGAAAATCTTGCATCAACCAAAAACATTTCTTTTTGTTTGTTTTCTATTTTGCAATTTCAACATTTCTTTTTGTATTTCCTTGCATTGGCTCACTAGATCTTATAGAGCTGGATTTTTCTCAAGGACACGATCATATTCCTTATTCCTAAACCAAAAATAATTTGGATCATTTATCGACAAGTTAGCGCATTTTAATTCTGAGACAATTTTCTGGCACCAGAACTGCTTGGACCTGTTTTCTTTTGGTGAATCTTGTGGATCCTTTCCATAGCTTGCGAAGATTTTGTTCATTGATTTCAATGTTCCTTAGCATAGGATGGCCTTCCCTATGTTATGTACTTCATCCTTTATATTTTTTGGAGGAATCTCTTTGATGGAGGCCGACCTGGTGTTTTACATGTTTGATCTTGTTCTTCAGCATTTGATCTCTCTTGGGTTAACCGGATCCCTCTAGACCATATAAATCAATGTAATTAAGCATCATAATTCAGTAAGATAGAACATAGAAGATATATCCTAAGATTCAAAGGTTCGGAGTTGACCGATTTTATGATTGAGCATGTATGTAGCAGGCCAGTGAACCAAATCTTGTAATCTAAATGTTACCGATTATATGTAATCAATTTTAATGATCTAGTCCATTCAGTTATGCATTGCCTCTATCATATCCTGTATTTTTTGTTGTGTTTACTCTTGTTGTCCAGTTCAGATTGATCTCTTTGAGGTCCCTCCTAACCAATGACTACACTAGAAAGTTTGATGCAAGATGTGATGAAGGAATATTCTTGGGATATTCTACTAAGAGCAACGCCTGCCGATGCTACAATAAGAGCATGTAGTTATGATCTTGATGATGAAGATGTTGTTCCTAAGCCTATACAAACAAATATCTCAAAGCATATTGATCCGGTGGAAATATTTAATCCGGATATTGCTCCTACTAGTGAAAAAGTGCAAGATCTTGAAAATCAGAACAATCAGAAGACTCCAAGGTATGTAAGATTGAATCATTCAAAAAATCAAATTATTAGTGACAATAATAAAGGTGTAATGACAAGGAGAAGGATTGTTGCTAAAGAGATATGTTTGATTTCAAAGATTGAGCCTAAAGATGTTGCAGAGGCATGTAAGGATGAAAATTGGTTAAAAGCGATGGAAGAAGAGATGAATCAAATTGAAAAGAACAACACTTGGGAGATTGTTTCATGGCTTAGAGACAAAAATATAATTGGTACTAAATGGGTGTTCCAAAATAAACTAAATGAAGCTAGTGAAGTTTTCAAAAACAAAGAAAGATTGGTATGTAAAGGTTGTTCTAAGAAGGAAGGTATTGACTATGAAGAAACTTTTGCTCCTGTAGCTAGAATTGAAGTTGTCAGGTTGTTGCTTGCATATGTTGCTTAGAATAACTTCAAGGTATATCAAATGGATGTCAAGTTAGCCTTTTTGAATGGTGATTTGGAAGAGGAAGTTTACATTGAGCAACTAGATGGAATTTATCTATTTGATGAAGAAGATATGGTATGCAAATTGAAGAAACCTTTGTATGGACTAAAGCAAACTCCTAGAGCCTGGTATGCTAGATTGGATAAGTATTTGTTGAATTTGGGAATCTATAAAGGTATTGTTGATAGTAATTTATATTTCAAAGTTGAGAATGACAACATTTTGATTGTTGAAGTCTTTGTTGGTGATATGATATTTGGCGGTGATGATGATTTGAGTATGTAGTTTGCTGATGATATGCAAACGGAATTTGAGATGTCAATGATAAGTGAGATGAAAGTATTCTTAGGATTGCAAATTACTCAGACCAATAAAGGTATTTTCATTTCTCAATCTAAGTATGTGAAAGAACTGATGAATAAATTTGGATTAGCTAACTCTAAACCTATTAGAACTCCTATGGTGACTGGATGCAAGTTGTCTAAAAATGATGAATCTCATAAAGTTAATCAGAATTTGTATAGATCTATGGTTGGTGGATTGTTGTACTTAACTCAGACTAGACCAGACATTATGCATGTTGTTTGCCTTTGTGCTATATTTCAATCAGATCCTAAAGAGACTCATGTTACTACTATGAAAAGGATCTTCAGATATTTGAATGGGACTATTGACTATGATTTGTGGTATCCGAAGAATGATGATTTCTTTCTATGTGCCTATACTGATTTTGATGATTGGAAGAGAACTATCGGTGGAGCATTATTTTCGGAAAAGAAGTTGATTTCATGGTATAGTAAGAAACAAGATGTTGTATATGTGACTAGAAATTTAGAATCGCATATCAAAGCCTAAGTTATGCAACCACAAAACATAACAAGATAAGAAATTAATCCTAATACATTCAGTGAAAGAAGGAAAGACAAGAATTCAAAATAAAAGTGCAAACCACATGTATAAATCTCCTTCCTTGACCTCCATTGTTTCTTTTTTTCTTCAAATGTGTTGTGGATATCACCTACAAAATGCAAGTGTGATAGAAGCAAGATGATAGTGAAATCACCAACATGAGGATACTTGAGATGTGGTTGCTGAAAATGAGCAATAAGAGCTCAATTAATACAAAAGATGATTTTGAATCAACGAACGAGATTGATCTAAAGACAAGAAGAATCAGTGGCTAGGATCAAACATACAGCAGAGTTTCCATTACGAAACAGAGAAAAAATGGAAGAAATCCAAAATCAAATTGATGAAGATAATATGGGGATTTAATTAATAAATAAATTGATTATCCTCATATTTTTCCAAATTGGCAAGTTGAAGAGATAAGGGAGATAAAAATTAGAAAGTGGAAGAGATAAGTGGGGTCATATTATTTCACCCATACATGACAATTATATAAATTAAAAATTTATTTAATTACAACAATTAGAGAAAGGGGATTAAATAATTAAAATAATTATTTAATCATGGAAGAATAATTAGCTTGGAATAAAGGAATTAAATAACTAAAATTATTTAATCAAAGAGGAATAGCTAGGATTGGTCAATTAAGATCAAGATTAATTGATTAGAAAGAGATAATGATGAATATTAATTAAATAATGAAGATTATTTAATTAATAGTTTAGAATAACAATAATTAAATAATTAAGAATTATTTAATTATAGGAAATTAGAAGAAGAATATTAGTACTAATTAAATAATTAAAATTATTTAATCAGTTTAGATGAAAAAGGTTAGTGAAAAGTGTCATCAAAGACTTGACAATTTTGAGTGTCTACATTTTGCCCCTCTTTGAGACAATGCAATTATGAGTGTTGTTTCAAAGAATAATTAAAAAATATCATGCCCTAATAGATCGAGAGATTGTTTATGTATGAAAGAAATAAATGATATCTCAAAAGAAGAGAAGATTGTTAGATGACAGAGGAAAAATAATGAGAAAGAGAAAAATGGTTAGTAAGAAATGAAGAATGTTAATTGATTGTAGAAAAGGGTTGATTGATATCAAATGAAGAAATTCATGATTGATTAGATAGAATAGATAGCATGAGAATGATTGATTTGATGAATAGATAGAAGGATTGATGGGATAGAAGAAATGTTAGCCAAAATAAATGCAAGTGAGAAGTGAAGAATGATTAGTGTGATGAAATCTTGCTTTCACAAATGCTAATGGTAGGTGAGAACCTTTATTTGATATGGAAAAACAGATGAAGCACATCATGTAAATGAAGGCCGAGGTGATAATGCAATCCCTTTGCATAAAACATACACGTTACAGACAAGGAATGAGTAAAAAATAGCCTAAGACACGCTTGACCCAAAATTTAATGAAACATTCCGCAAACAAAAAACAAAACAAAAATGACCATGAGCCATCTCGACCACTCTAAATCACTCTATGACATCCTTGAGTAGCATAGGAACATGATCCAAGATAAATCAATAAAAGGATAAGACTTGCAATTCAAACAAGTCAAACAAACATCATGATCTTCATTGTCAAAAGTTGATAATGTTGTGTTTAAAGGATAATCATGATGTATGGTTTTAGGGAATGTAGTACCTCATCTAAGATGGAACACAGTCTGATTTCGAGTATACCACACCCTATATAAGACCCATGATAATGTTTGACAAAGGACTAATAATGTTGATGTTGATTGATTGATTAGACAAGTTGACCAATTTGAATGCTTGGTTGGTTGAACAATTCATCTGTTAATGTGTGATTCGTTAAACACAATGTTGTAACATGTTATCTATTTGTTGTCTATGCAAATATTTGTCTACGTACAAATGGGACATTTTATTGGTGAAATGAAACAAAAGAGATCTTTTGGGGATTTTTTATGTTTTCTATTTTTTAGGGTTTTTGAATGTTTCAATTTTTTGTGTTTTTTTAAGGACATTTTATGATGTTTTTGGATTACTTCAGGACATTTTTTGAATGTTTTTGACTTTTTTCAAGACATTTTGTGAATGATTTTTTAATTTTTTTTTTTTTTTGATAAAAGTGGACAAGGCACTAAACTATATTTTATTAATTTTGAATTTTGAAAATACAAATGGGTTCAAAGGGCATACCGGCAGGAAAGAACCCGCAAGAAAACCTCCGGTTGTGGCCCAAAAAAGTAAATTTAAAACCCCATAAACCCAATTACATATCTGATTATGATCCCTCTCCCATTACATTACTTTTCAAAGATATACATATCAATATCCAAAAGAAACCCCCATATACCCAATTACATGTTTGAAATTGATCACCCCCCATTACATGGCTTATTGAAGATATACATATCATTATCCAAAAAATTATGAGGAGTAATCTATAGAGTAATCTTGCCATGAAGATATATCAACCGATCAGAACCCTGCATCAAAAAAAGACAACAACATATCTACACACAAAATTAGTTCTGAAACCAAGAGCTTGAGCTCTCAACAGGGGGATTTTTTAATTAATTCAGGACATTTTTTATGTTTTTTTTTTTAATTTTTCAAGACATTATTTGATTTTTAGTGATTTTTAATGATTTTACCCCTAGTGTCTAGCAAGGCAAGCAATTTGACAAATGAATAAGAAGGCTTACTCAAATGTTGGTGGATAGAGGGGGGACAGAGGCCAGTCGTCATAGAGATAGAGAAAATTCAATGTCCAAGGGCTATCACACGATGGGATAAGGGACTGGATATGACAATGTAAGGCAACGACAAGGCCTAAGGGACATGTCAAGAGGTTTTTGAAACCATGTTTTTCATTTTACGCCCTTAAGTTGAATCAAGATCAAGGGACGTAAAGAGTGTATGGACGACAACATGATATGGATGGTGTCGTATGTAAAAATTCATAATATAATCAACTAGAAATCAGAGGGAAATCACAAATCCCTATCCTAATCAAAGAATTCAAAACAAACATCAATGAAATGATACAATCAAGAAAATAGGAATGTAAATATTCAATAAATTCTCCCTATTCCATGATCGCATGTAGCTTCCATTGTTTTTCTCTTCTTTGTGGTATGGTGGCTCTCATATATCATGCTGGCAACCTAC
The DNA here is from genome assembly GCF_030272615.1 of Cryptomeria japonica. Lineage (NCBI taxonomy): Eukaryota > Viridiplantae > Streptophyta > Pinopsida > Cupressales > Cupressaceae > Cryptomeria > Cryptomeria japonica. The sequence goes on along the minus strand of NC_081408.1, from coordinate 48,073,983 downwards.
AAATGACACAAAGATTCAAAGTTTGCAATTGTTGAAAATGGAGATTGAATGCTCAATTTATAGATAATTGGAGAGGATTGATAGAGAGGTGGAACAGATTGATCAGGAGGTGGAACTCAGGTGAGCTCACATGCTGATTGATAGTTGAACTGTTGATTTGGAAGTGGAATAGAATATATTGAATAAATTAATGAGTTAATTGATTGAGAAAAAAGTTGATTGAAAGATGAAAAAGAATGATTGGAGGAGAATTGAATTAATTAATTAATTGATTGAATTAATTAATTTAGCATGTCCTTGAACTTTGACTTTGATTTTGAATTTAATCTTTGCGTGAGATTTAATTCAAAATATTGAATTTATTTTAAATTCAATTTATTATTTAAATATATTTAGAACTTGACTTTGATTTTCAATTTGATTTTTGAAATCATGCACATGTATTTGAAATTAGAAGAAATATGAAATTAAATGAATTTAGAAGAAATAATGAAATTAGATGAAATTAGAAGAAATAATTAACTTAATTAAATAATTTAAAGAAACTATTTAATTATTTAGAAATTGAATTTAATTAAATAATAAAGATTATTTAAATTAAAGGAATTAAATCACAATTAATTAAATAATTAATATTTAATTAATATTTAGAAAAGGGTATAGCTGATAAGTGGGACATCTTCTTTGTGGAGAAGGAGAAACAAGAAGAGCTCAAAAGACCTAAAGCTTTTAAGGTATACCAAAAGGATAAAGATAAGGGTAAAGGAAAGGTAGGTGGACTACCAAATATAAAAGTGACAGACAATTTTCCACCTCCTTCTGTTACTCCACTGGTTCAGATAGATGCCACACTGGCTACTAAGGATTTGGACGGTTAATGATTAAATGATTAACTGAATAGAGATAAAAATTGAAAATGAATTTATTTAAATAATAAAGATTATTTAAATTGAAGGATTAATAATCACAATTAAATAAATAATAAATATTTAATTAAGGTTAGAAAATGGTTAAATGATTAAATGATGACAAAATTGAAAATAGAATAATTAGTAAGATGATGAGGAAATATGAAATTAGAAGAATAAGATTAATTAGATTAATTAAATAATTAAAGAATTGTTTAACTAATTAGAGGAATAATTGGTATGCAGTTAATGAGACATTTTTTAGGTGTCTACAGATAGGATAAGGAAGATCAAACATGGATAAGGGATATTGACTGAAGGTTGTGATAGGCTAAGGCATAGTGGCAAAAGGGTGTAATAAGCCAAGAAATATGGATGAAAGGTTGTAATAAACTAATGGATAAAGACAAAAAGCTATGATAGATGGAAAGTTGCGAATAGGATAAGTGATGTTCATGAAGGTCATCAGCCTTGTCAAGATCAAAGGTGGAAAAGCTAATATGGACATGAGGGGCAATAGGATAATGGAGGGTAATAGGACACAATAGGATAAGATGGAAAAAACCTGCCCCCAAGTATGGTATGCAAGAAGTTTATAAATTATGCATGACGCCTGTTTGTCAAGTTTTCATCATGGTACTTGCCCAAGGTGCCTGTTTGCCAGGTTTTCACCAGAGGATGAATTATTTTTCTTCTCTTTTTCTTCTCTTTTTCTTTTCTTTCATTTTTTCTTTTTCTTTTTTTTTGAAATTGTGACTTTTTTGAAAAAAAAAATGACACGTGATAGGATGTTGAAGAATGAATCAATATTCTTGTTACTCAAATAGTAGCCTTGCAAAATGGACCATGACTATTAAAAGTATGCTCAAAGACTTTTGCTGGATATGATATAGAAATGAGACGGGAGTAAGCTAAGGCTTTATGCAAAGGATTGGATAGGATGGATGAAAGGATGGAAAAGAGGTGTTGGATAATGGAGGGGGTGGAGGAAGACTTCATTTTGAGTGGATGGGAATGTAGGCAAGATCAATAATGGCACACACCTTGAGGGGTGGTGGGCTGATGCAGGAAAAGTAGATTTCAAATGTTGAGATTTGGATGGAGGAAACTATGATGATTTTGGGACATAAATGGATGATGGAGGAGATGGAGGAACAAATTTGAAAGGTTTGGATGGAGGTATAGAAATTTTGGATGCCAATTTTGGTGCTTCTTTTTGTGCTTCTAGGAGCTTCTTGAGAATCCAAACTGTTTTGGATTTTTCATTCTTTTTTGGTTCCTTGGAATGCATTGCTTCTACAAGTGCCTTAGGAACCCATATAGATTTTGACTTTTCTTTATTTTTAGCAATAGGCCTTTGTGTCCTTTTGGACATTTCTTTATTTTTTTATCCTTTATTCTTTGTTTTGACAAGTTGGTTAGACAGGACATGTTGATCCTTGAATACTTGTGGATTGCTAGACAATTTATGACTTTTATTCATGGCATCCAAATTGCTTGGAGAGGGAAATGACTGTATGTATGGATAGGAATGATATGAAGGTTTTTTGGATGGATGTAAGGTGATTGAAGATGTGTGCCTTTGTTTACCTTGCATAAGGGATGAAGCGAAATAAGGACCTAAGATGGATGGAAGGGATAAAGGGGAAGGTGTATGTTTGGAATTTGACTTCCCAGGAATACCAACGACTTAGGGAATTTCATTGAGGCCATGACCATTAATATTTTCTTTGATATTGAGTGGTTCTTTCTCATGAAGGTCTACTCCTTTACCTTTATAAATGTTTTGAGTCATACGATATTCTTTCCTTCAAGAAGAAGACGTGAGTCCATTATGAGGGGGATGTGATATGATAGGAATGATGGGATTATTAAGTGGATTAGACATGACGAAAGGGGAGGAACCAATTGTGCATGTAGGGTGTTCATGAACATCTTGCACCAACTTGTTAGAATCATGAGGGGGGTCAAGATCAATGACAAGCTCTTCATGAGATGGAATGAGAGGAATAATGGGATCATCAAAAGAAATGAGATCTTGGACTGTATATGGAGGGTTAAGACAAGGAGATGGAGGAAAAAAGGGATATTGTGGGGGATTTAAAGGGATAATTTGATCTTGACAAGGAGGAAGATCATTGGATTCCTCTTTAAAGGTAATTTTCTCTTGGATTTCAATGGGATCATTAGGAACAATGAAAAGGATATCTTGATCTTGACAAGGAGTAAGATCATTGAATTCATCTTTAAAGGTACCCTTCTCTTAACTTTCAATGGGATCATTAGGAAGAATGGAAGGGATGTCTTGACCTTGCTCAGGGAGTCGAATGTTAATAGGGTTTGTAATGGTATTATGTTTGGGATATAATAGACAAGAATAAGGGGATCATCATGAGTGTCTGGGAAGATGGTATCCTAGTCAACAATTGGATGGGATGATAAGGTTTTGGGATCTTCTTCTTGATCTATTTCAAGACTTATTTCTTTTTTCTCTAAATTATCCTCTTGAGATGGGGTTGGGCTTTGGTATGCATGGGGGATTTTGACAAGGGATCAATTATTTGACATGAGGGAGATGGACTTTGAATGAGACTCTATAAAAGAGAAGCATTTTGTGGCATTAAATCTTGTATTTCCAAATATGACAAGGGATTTGTAAAGAGACATTGATTAGCACGTATTTCTATGGCAGACAACCCTTGGAAGGTTGCATTATTTGATGTATCATTTGGAGGCGATGGTGGTAATTTCTCTTGTGAAGCTTTAGGAGATGATATGGGAGGTTCTTGTGAAGCTTAAAAAGGTGTAGGAGTAGAGTCCACTAGAGAGTCAATAATTTTATGAGGGGATGAGCCATTGCTAAACATGACCATATGATTTTGATCTTTTTCAGAAAAATCACTTAGGACTCTCTTTAAGAGCTTTGTAATAGAGCCATTTTTCTTTGGAGAAGCATTTGAATCCTTGTGAGGCTTTGACATGTTTAGGTTTGAATTTTGGACTTCTTTGAAGGTGATTTGGTTTTGGTTTGATGTTACTTTTTTATTTTGGATTGGGTGTTGGTTGAATTTGTCTGACATGTTTGAAATTTGTCTTGGTGTGAGTTGTAAATTTTGTTTTTGAATTGGTGGTTTTAGTTGTTGATATTGACTTGTTGAATGATATTTTTGTTGTTGGTACTTGACTATTGGTTGAACAAGTTATTGATATTGTGTATTTGGTTGAGCATATTGTCGAAATTGTGCCATTGATTGTGCTAGTTGGATATGTTGGACCATTGGTTATGTTGGTTGGAAATATTGAATTGTTGGTTGTGTATGTTGGATCATTGATTGTTGTTGGATCATTGGTTGTGTATGCTGGATCATTGGTTGTTGTTGGATCATTGGTTGTGTTGGTTTGAAATGTTGGAACACTGGTTGTTGATTTGTCATTTTATTGAACAGAGTTTGATCGAATAAATTTGATTTGTGATTTGGTTGAACAAGGTTTGATTTGGGGCTTGGTTCAAGTTTGTGCTTGCTTCTTCAAATTGTTTTATCATCTCTATTTGTGCAAGAATATTTGGTATATCTGATCATTCAATGAGAGATTTTACATCAATGGGCTCAATATTTGGATTTGGACCTTGAAATTTTTTAAATAGTTTGGACATTTGGGACCTAATCTTTTCATGGTTTTTCAATTTTTGTTCCAATATCTTTTTTTCTTGAGCTAGTTTTTCCTCCAGTTGTCGTATTTGGACACTTGTTTTGTCATAAAAAGTTTGATCAATGTTGCCTTGTTGTTGGGTTGGATATAATTATGATTTCCTTGGATCAAAACTTGATTGCATTGTGTTATTCATTGGATCAATCATCGATTGATATGTCAAACTTTGTTGCATCATAGGAGCTTGGAATTTTGTTTCAATAGACATGTCACTATGCAATGCAATATTTTTGGGATTTTTGAATTTAGGAATGATGTATGAAACTAATGCAACTAAATGTTTTTGGTCTTTTTCAATTTTTGTAATGACAATGATATGCAACTAAATGCAATCTTAAGGAATGTGAATGCGACCTTGCTTTGGACTTTCTAAAATTTTGGGATTTTAATAATGTTATGTAACTAAGTGAAACTTTGGGATATGAGAATGCAATCTATGTTTTTAAACTTTTCAAGATTTGGACAAACCTTGAAATGCAATCCTAAAGACACAAACCTTGGGAAATTGAAATGAAGTCTAGAGCTTAAAAGGACAAAGGACCAAATGATGATAGGACAAATTGACAATGTCTCACCTATATTCTTGGATACTAAGCTAGGTTTGATAAAATGAAATTGATAAGAGGAAAAATGTTGGACAAGTTCAAGACTCCCTAACAATGACTTAGGGTTTAATCTAAAGATTTGAATTTTGAAGTTTGACAAAACCAAATTTTGAGACTATTATGCAAAAGGGAAATGATTGTGACAAGGACCTAAGGATATGATATGAATATGATATGGTCTCAAGATATGATATGATATGACAAAATGATATGAACCAGGGATATCAATGCAAATGTTTGACAATGCCAACCTAAGAAAAGGCCTAGGGTTTGAAGTATGCAATGATAAAACCAATATGATATGGATATGTGAGGACCAATGACTTTGGAAATGAAAAGTGAAACCTAAGCCAAGACCTGATTTTGGGATGATGATAATGCAATGAAGACTTAGGAAAATTATTTTAAACCTATGTGAAAAATGAGGACACTACAAATGAAATGGACTAAAATGAAGAGTAATGATTATGTCTTAAGACCTAAGTTTGGAATATGAAAATTCTAACCCTAAGTGACAAGTATTTTGAGACAAGGATTTCCAATTTTCTTACAAGCCATGTTTGAATTTTGGATGAATACTTTGACAAGATTTTGGACCTTTTTATGAACCTTTTTTTGAATTTGGTTTGGAGAATGTTTGGACTCATTTGAAAATGAATTTTTGTGACACTTGTGTTTTTTATTCAACTTTTGGCAAACATAGAAGACAAAATGTTTGTTGGACTTTGACCCAAAACAATCATTCACCTTCACAACATTTCCTAAGGCTGGAAAGGATAATATCTATTGAATCCTCTTACCATAAAATACCATATTCAACCATATAGTTAGAAGCTTAATAGCATTGGCACCCCTCCATGACACTCACTTCTACAGGCATACCAAGCTTTGAATTCAAGGGGCATCACTTACCAAGAATTTACTAGAACTAATTGAGGGGTACATGAGAGGTTTATTTGGCATATGTGTATCACAATGCCTAATTCAACAAATAGAGGATTTTTGTCTCTAAACACAAGAGGTTTTAGTCAGGGCATCCATTCGGATGGGCATAGATCCGACAAATTTAATCATCTTTATGCCATTCTAGCACCCGTTGCTTACAACTTTCATTGCAAACATGGTTATTTAGAGTGGTTTGGAAGAGATTGACCTTGGCCCATTACCACTTTGGGTCATTCCCTCTCACCAATGCATGTACGAAGTGTCAGGCAAATCGGGAAGCAGACCCAATTCTAAGGGTAAAAACACACAAAAAAAATAAAAGAAGACATGACAACTATTGATTGTTTAAATTTAGAAAATTAAATGTTCATTGATCCATTTGCATCCTAATTAAGACTAGAGGAGGTTAATTCCACCTTAATTTGAAAAGGATTTGACCGATTTAAACCATTATTAAATGTAATTTGTTGTTCATTTTAAACCCTTTGCACACATGAAATGTGAAATTTGTTGTTCTTTGATCCAAATCCTAATTAAGACTATGTGAGAATTGTATTATTTAATCAAACCTCCTAATTAAACTAAATGAATAATTGTTGTTCATTCAAACCTCCTAATCAGACTATGTGAAAAATTGGTGTTCATTAAAACCTCCTAATTAAAGTATGTGAAGATTTGTTATGTATTAAAACCTCCTAATTAAACTATGTGAAGATTTGTTGTTCATTGCATGTTTAGAAATCTTGTAAAAATCATTGTTTAGAATCCATAAAGCCCACATGCAACATTAGATCCTCTCATAAAACCTACATGCAACAAAAAATTAGTGCAGAAAACCTGCATGCAACAATGGATTAGTCCAAAAAACCTACATGCAGCAAGAGATTAGTGAAGAAAAATTGCACGCAAAAATAGATCAACACATAAAACTTGCATGCAAATATAAATCAATATCTAAAACCTGCATGCAAATATTAGACTCACAAAATTATCAAATTTAACGTGATTCACGTCGAGTTCACCAGAAAATATGACTAGGAATTTGGAATCACATATCAAAGCCTAAGTTATGCAACCACAAAACATAACAAGCTAAGAAATTAATCCTAATACATTTAATGAAAGAAGGAAACACAATATTTGAAAACAAAATGCAAACCACATGTAAAAATCTCCTTCCCTGACCTCCATTGTTTCTCTTTTTCCTCCAAATGTCTTGTGGATATCACCTACAAAATGCAAGTATGATAGAAGCAAGATGATAGTGAAATCGCCAGTGTGAGGATACTTGAGATGTGGTTGTTGAAAATGAGAAATGGCGGCTCAATTTATAGAAAAGAGGATTTTGAATCAATGGACAAGATTAATCCGAAGACAGGAAAATCAATGGCTAGGATCAAACACACAACAAAGTTTCTATTAGGAAGCAAAGAAAAAGTGGAAGAAATCCGAAATTAAATCAATGAAGATAATATGGGGATTTCATAAATAAATAAATTGATTATCCTCATATTTTCCAAATTGGTAGGTTGAAGAGATAAGGGAGATACAAATTAGAAAGTGGAAGAGAAAAGTGGGGTCATAAATAAATAAATAAAATTTATTTATTTCACCCACACATGACAATTTTTTTTTAATATTGCATATAAGGAGAGAAGACTATTACAAAAACATGTATAGTTTTTCAACCTGGACAGCAGGTCCAAACTTCACAAGTTTAACAGTTTTACTAATAATTATAAACAAAGATGTAAAAATTTATACATATGATACTATAATGTTTAAATTCAAAAAGGAGCCACTATGCTCATATTTGCCAAATGGAATTGCCATGTCCATGTCAATTATCCTTGAAGGATTTGTTCCTGCAGAGCATCCATCCATGTGGTCCAACCCCTGGGGCCCTCCATCCAAACAGCTTGTTTTCCGTCAAGAAGTTATGTGAGCATCTGAATCTGATCTTGAATAGGGTCTTGTGCTCTGGCCACCTCTACTCACAGGGTCTCCAGAGCCATGTCCACATCTTTCTTCCCTTTGATTGTTCTCTTCCATTTATATCCATTTTCTAGCTCGTGAAGGAACATCCTTGTGTTTCCATCCTTTATGAACCTAAAGAACTTTTTCTTTTCTACATTCATCGTTACTGATACCTGCAAGAGAATTCGATGAAAGGTGAGTCCTTGAAAAGACTCAGTAAGGACCCTGCCTGAGCCCTGAAATTTATCTTCATTTCTTAATTTCCAAATGTGCCATAAAATCTCAGAAGTAAGAACATACTAGAAAAGGTTAGTGTCCTTTTTAAGATCTTTAATATATCCGATTATAATATCAAAAACAGTAAATTGAACAAGAATATCAATACCAAATAATAACCAGATTTCTTTAGCAATGCTACAATCAAAAAAAATATGCCTAACTGATTCAGGAACCCTCCAAATATTACAAATATCACTGTTGTTATGATCTTTTCTGATTGGTAACCTGTTTAAAATCAACAGCCATTTAAAATATTTCTCTTTAGGAGTGACAGGGCTACTCCAGAGCCTATTGAACACCTTCTGCCATTGTTTAACTAAAAAATATGCAAACCACAGATTGTTAGCATGGGAAATTATTGCTTTATCATATGTTAGGGTCTTATAGATTACACTAGTTTTAATATTATGAATTGAGATGGTATTATTCCACAAAAGATCCTTACAAAATTCTATATCATTTTTGCATTTCTTGGGCAAATAAAGCTTCTCACAAGCTTTCTGTAGCATATTATAGGTGTGTTTATGGGAACTCAGAAGGTTAAATCTAGCTCTAAGGGTATCCCAATCAAATAGCCTATCATCCTTAATAATATCTTTAAAGCAGCAGATGCCTTTTGCCACCCATGCTTTGGCAGAGCACCCCTGAGTAAGAGCCAAGGGTTTGGAGGAGTGCAAGAGGTTCCACCAAATGGATCTACCTCCATGAATAAACTCATTGTTGCTGACTCTATTATTGCTGATGAAGGGTTTAACACTACTCCAGGCCTTCCAGATAGACTTGAAGACATTGGACCCTTGTACTGATACCTCGAAATCCCCAGCCACAAGGTCACAGAAAGGGAGGGATTTCCAAGTTTTGGCCTTCTTTGGTACAGCCTTCAAGATATTGTTCCTAACCAGCACCTTCCACGGTTCATTCCCATCAAGAGCCTGGAAAATCTAGTTTGATGCAAGAGAAATTCCTCGGATTCTCAAGTCCTTAAGTCCTAGCCCTCCCAGACTCTTGTCCTTATGGTACCACTCCCATTTAACAAAATTCATTTTCTTTTTACCTTTTCCATCAGACCATAGGAAGTTCTTGATGGTTTTCTGTATTTCTAGGATCTGGTAATTAGAGAACCACACATGACAATTAAATAAATTAAAATTTTATTTAATTAAAACAATTAGAGAAAGGGGATTAAATAATTAATTATTTAATCATGGAAGAATAATTAGTTTAGAGTAAAGGGATTAAAAAATTAAGTGAATTATTTAATCAAAGAGGAATCATTAGGATTGGTTAATTAAGATCAAGATTAATTGATTAGAAAGAGATAATGATAAATATTAATTAAATAATAAAGATTATTTAATTAATAGTTTAGAAGAAGAATAATTAAATAATTAAGAATTATTTAATTATAAGAAATTAGAAGAAGAATATTAGTACTAATTAAATAATTAAAATTATTTAATCAGTTTACACGAAAAAGGTTAGTGAAAAGTGTTGTCGAAGACTTGACAATTTTTCAGTGTCTGCAGTATCTTTATCTAGTGCTGAAGCTAAATACATTGTTTCTACTAGTAACTATACTCAAGTAGTCTAGATGAAGCAAATGTTGAAGGATATCAGAGTAAATTATGATGAGGAAGTTAGATTGGAATATGTATCTACAAAGGATCAGATTGCAGATATTTTCACTAAGTCTTTGCCTATAGATACATTTTCTTATTTGAGAGACAAGATAGGGGTCTATGCCCCTCCTATTGAGAACTAGATGCATGGATTTCCATCAATCTAGTGGATTTTAGAGCCTTATCTCTTTGTCTAGGTTGATGAGTTGGTGTTGTTACTCAGCCAAAGTAGTCAGTGTATGGTTTATATTTTCAGTTGTGGGTTTATCCTTCTTAGAAGATGAGTTTTGAGAGAGAGAGCATGATTTTAATTTTTTCTTTGGCATTTTTGTCAAAGGGGGAGAGAGTCATGTGAAAAACTGCTTTATCTTTGGAGCTTTGTGTGCATGACCTTAGGGGGAGATGGTTGCAGATTACTGATGTTGATTTATTTCCTTTACATTGATTGTTTTTCACAGTCATATGTTGCTATCAATGCCAAAGGGGGAGATTTTTGGATATTGTTGCTGCTAGGATATGTTGTTGTCATTGATGTCAACATATTATTGTGTTACAGTGTGTTGTTTCATGTTCCAATGATTGTTTTGAGTTGATATGGTTGCTTTATCTATTTGGGATGTTGGAATAATTCATTACTTATTGGTTTTAGTCATCCAAAAGATTGTTTGATCATATTATTTGATCCGGTTTGTAGTTCAATCTTTCTATGCAGTGGTTGGAAGAGTTTGGTATTTGCTCTAGTGAGCTCTGGTATAATTATATTCTTGGTTGTTGCCAACAACTTTGAGTTTAAAGATGTTGAAGACCCACATAGGGTCTGGTTAGCACAAACTAAGTTAAAAGGGCAAGTTGCTTTATGGTGGAAAGAGCTTCAAAATGATAGAGTGGAGAATAGTGAGATGAAAATTACCCATTGGAGGCAGATGGTTGCAAGATTGAAGGCTAAACTCATTCTTGGAGACTATGAGTTGGAATTGTTCAAAAACTTGTAGAACTTGAAGCAGAAGGACATGAGTGTCAAAGAGTATATTGAGTAATTCTACAAGGTGATGATTAGATCTGAACATTAAGAGATGGATAGAGAGAAGGTGGCTAGATACATAAATGGACTTCAATTTAACATTCAAAATGAGATGAGTAAGCTAAAAATTTATATAGTTGAGGAGGCTTACCAATATACTATAAGGGCATAAGATAAAGTGAATAGAAGACAACATAATAACCTTAAGGGAGGAGAGAGATATACAATGAGTATAGGGAATATGAGTGGCAATATGGAGAAGAAGACTACTGAAGAAGAATCAAAATCTAAATGGAGTAATGAACTGCATTAGAAGAAACAAAGAAAAGGAAATGGAAGTAGAAGTAGGGAGTTCTTGGGCTAATGCTTCAAGTGTGGACAAATTGGACATAGATCTTATGAGTGTTCTTAAGGAACTGGTAACAAAGGAATGGAAAGGAATTTCTTATCATATGAGGACCAAGAAACTCGAGCTACATATGTGATAGTGGTTGAACCTGTTATCACTGTTTAAAAGAAGGGGTTTGCCTTTCCCATGAGTTGGCTAAAATTTTGAATTTTTGAATTAATCCTGCTTTTAGTTGGTTCAGCTCTCCATTAGGTCTTAGGGCTTTTAGGGTTTTAATTTCAAAATTCTCCTTTTGCTTTGCAAAATATTGAAAACCCCTGGTTTCTAATTCCTCGTTACTTTATCCACTTAAGTGATGGGTCTCGGATTCGTGAGAAGTGTTCCCCCTTGTCTCTTGCCTAGGCAGTCATGTGAACTAATCACAAAAAAATTTAGGCCTTATATATATTTCTCCTAAAGTTGTCAGACCCAGTAAGTAGTGTGCATCTAGCAGATGGATCTATGGCTTTTGCTATTTCGCTAGGCAAAGTTGTGCGTGGTTTAAAACCAACGAAGTTGCGAAAATGACATGGCATGCCAAATGGACGGTTTAGCTGGTCAAGGAGGTGAGTAGAATGGTGGCACGTGGCATAAGCTACAATAGTCAGCAAGTTGGGATTAAAGGTTAAGAGGTGGGTCCCAGAAGAGAGTCAGGTCACAGGATAGGGGATGACCTAGCAGATACAAGTGTCAAGAATTAATTGGAGTCTATTCGGGTGGTTAAGCACCGAGCAACTAGAAAATGATCTAATGGCCCACGTGATTTCGCAAGGGTAAGATGCTTGTGCTTTATACCCTACGAAATAGCGAAAATAAGAGAGGATCATCCACATGTCATGATAAATGGTAACGTGTCCATGGACACATGGTTTTAAAAGAAGTCATGGACTCGCCAAGGTGGAACCAACGGTATAAAAGGAAGACACATGGCCGACATTGGGTTGAACACGAAAGGTTTTTTAAAGCCAGTGGCCGAGTGCCACATGGTAGCATGTAGTCAATAAAGAAGCAGGACCCAATGCGGAGCCAAGGCTGTTAGTGTAACGGTCGATCAAGTTTCCTTTGATCGGACTATTCGCGCTATTTCGCAAGACAAAATGGTTTGTGGTTTAAGACCAACGAAATGGTGAAATGATGTGGCATTCCAAGTGGATGGTCTGGTTAGTCCTGAAGGTGAGTAAGATGATGGCATGTGGCAGAAAATGCAACAATCAGTGAGGCGGGTCTGAGAGTTTCAAAGAAAGTGGGTCCCAGAGAAGAAAGATACCGCGGGATAAAGGTATTCTGATAGATACAGGTGGTGAAAATAGAGAGGAACTTGATATTTTTCTCTCGACAAATCAAAGATCGACATGTCAGCTTGAAAGATGACTAGATGCCAGGTATTCAGAGTTAAGTCAGAGGGCCCACATTTGCAAGTAAACGTTTAGAGTGTAAAGATCGATCAACTCTCATTTGATCAGATGGCCCGCGTTATTTTGTGAAGGTGAAGTTCTCGCGTTTTAACCCCTGTGAAATGGCAAAAAGGTTTTTCATTCTTAAAGGCAAAGAGAACATGAAGTGTAAAAGATGATCAAGTATGGTTTGATCTAACGGCTGGCACTATTTCATGCTTGTAAGATGCCTGAAGGATATGCTCAGTGAAATGGTGAAAGTATAGGAGATTCATCTCAATGCTAGGCTAAATGGTGACGTGTACATGAACACGTGGCTTCCACAGAGATTGAAGGTGCCAAGGTGGAATCAGTAGTTTTAAAAGGGGGTATAATATGCAGCTGACTCAGCTTTAAACTCAATAAGTTTCCCAGGGCAAATGGTTAGGTGCCATGTGGTATCCGGTAACTAGAGTAGGAGCAGAGTAAGCAAGTCAGTATAAGAGTCTTCACTTAAAGGACAATCAAGTATGGTTTGATCCGACAGTTGGCGTTGTTTCGTAGCCTAAAGTTGAATGCAAATTAAGCTATGTGAAATAGTGAAAACCCGTTAGCTGTCAGGTGAAGGTGCGGTTAGTGAAAAGGCTAACTATCCAGGTAAAGGTTAAAGGATGTGCAGTTCGGGTCCCATCTGACGCCTAGCATAGTTTTGTGAAGGTAAAGTGCTCACTGGATAACACTCGCGAAATGGCAAAACGAAATAAAGCTCAGTGAAAAGGGTAGAAGTACTAAGTTGGTGTAAGGACCGATCAACTCTCATTTGATCGGACGACCGGCGTTATTTCGTGAAGTAAAGTTGCCAAGAAATTAACTTTTGAGAAATAGAGAAAAGAGAAAATGCATGGGCATTGTGACCCGTTGGAGCGAAAATTTTGAATTCTTTTATGAATTCAATTCTGAAGGGACGGCCAAGCATGTGGAATCAATGTCAGAGTTAAGAGCCCAGTCGCCATATATGATCTCGTATCAATTAAATCAAGATATCATTCTGAAGAGAACTTGTAAAGAAGCAGTTGCAGAGTAGACTTCTTCAATTTCAGAGTTAATTCCTTTGAGTACAAGCAGGTTTCTCTATACTCTTGTTCAGCCATCATTTTTAATTGTGTGTGTTTTACTGAGGTTTTAATTTGTCATAGAACAATTAAGGGAGATTGTTGAATCGCTTGCTTAATTTTTTAAAAGAGATGGCACCTAAAAGGGAGTTCTCAAGAAAAGTCAATTACCACGAGAGGGCCATTTGTGATGATTTCCTTGAACAGTTGACATTGTCAACTAATGTGGCCTCCAAAATGAAAGAATTGGTGCCAAGAGCTTCTTGCCTAAAAATAGAAGAGGGTTTATATGATAAGGGGAATTGGTTAAGATACCCTAAAGTAGGGATGTCTGGGTTGGGATTATTCAAGGTTGGGTTCAGTATGAGGAATTCTCCAGCCCCTCAAAACAGTATATGGGAATTGGATGTTGGAAAGTTGGTGGTTCCCGGGGTTTTCTTTGATGCAGATCTACTAACTCAGATTGCACATAGCTATGACCCAACTTCAAGGAGTGTTAAGGATATTAGTGGGAAGACCCTCATTGAAATTAATAATGAGGAATTTAGGAATGCCTTTGTGTTAAGTGAATACACTAATTTTCTGGAGCCTATTGATTTTAAATCATTAGCTCAGGTGTATAATGTGCAAAGAAATCACCTAAGAAATGGGCCTCTCAAAGAATTCTTTTTGAAGATAGGCAGGTTGACTGTTGTGGGACCTAATACTGAAGAGCCCTTTTCTCTAAATTTGTTTACCCTTAGGGCTAAAGGATTATACTGGTCACTATGCCAAATCCTAGGGGAAGATGCTGAAGCAAGTATGCCTACTCACTACATGTTGATGGTTGCTCAGATTTTGAATCCTTCTATGGTGATAACTTTTGATTATGCTTCTTTTGTAACTAATGCTATCCATAATGGATTGATAGGGATCAGGAACGGGAAAGTAGATAGGCCCTTCGGGTGGTACTCCTTTCTTATGCATTTGTTTTTATTCAAAGGTGGTGACTATTTAGCAAGTGGGATGGACCTTGTAAAAGAGAAGGATGGAGAAAAGATGCCAGTGCAATTATGGAGCACAGTTCTATCATGGGACAGAGAAGATGCAAGTTTTCTAAGGTTTGATAAATATTTTGCATCAAAAATTAGGACCCTTATCTATTTGGAAAACCCAAGAGTCCTAAAGGTGCTTTTGGAATTCATTAGGCCACAAGAGTTTGCAGAGGACATAAAAATTGTCCACAATTGGGGTGATATTTACCTATACCCTGTTTCCACAATTTTCAGAATATATGGTTTCACGAGTACCCCATTTTTGTTACCTTATCAAGTCCCTCTTAAAGTGGGAATTGCAGAGATACTTAGGCAGATCGGTGTTGTGCAAGAGGCAGAATTGACAGGTAGAGGTAAAGGGAAAATTTTCCTTACAATTACCATGGCACACCAATTTGTAATAACCAAAGGAGGTTGGAAATGTTTTGGAGATTTCCTCCAGCCATATCATTTATCAACTACAGTCTCTCGGTGTGCTGACCTCGAATATTTCTTCAATGGTATGTTTAGGAAGAGGGTTGTATGCAAAGCTAAACCCCATCAATTTCAGTTCTCTGAAGACCTCATCAGGAATGAATTTGATTTAGATGAACAAGAGCTAAGAAAGGAAAAGTGGATAGCCTATAAGAAGGCCTTAGACTTGATGCACGAACTCAATATAAGTTATGACCCTTTGTCTAGCTTTCACCCCTTCACAGAGAAGATGAAGTTTTTGATTCTTAGTTTTGAGGAGGTGATGCAAACACTAAAAGAAAAGAGGGAGGTTGTAATCAAGAATAACCCTAAGAAAGCAAGATTGATTTTGAATAGGTTTGCATCTGCTAGGCCGATCCCTCCTGGTAATTATATGTTGCATAAGAAGTCTAATTATAGTGTACTTATGCTTGCTTCAGGGGAGCCCTCTGCCTCTAAAGGTAAAAGGAAGATACACGATGTCATTGACATCCCTAGTAGCCCAAAGAAACAAAGAGTGCGAAAAGAGGTACAACCTGAAGAACCTTTGTACTCCCCATCTCAATCACCTCTCCATATAGGAGATGAACTGGCAGTAGCTGAGCAACTATTGCAATTAGGCAGTCTAGGGCAAATTGCCTACACCTATGATGAAGTAGAGGAAGGAATGCCAGAAGAGCCCTTAGCTACTGAAATGAATATCACCACTAGTGAATTAAAAGGTCAAGAATGGGATCCTGAGATCAAGCGAGCCAGTGAAGATTTCTTAGTTGACGACAAGTTCATTACATCAGAAGAATTAATACAATTTGTGTGGAAGTAGAGCATTGATAAATACAATGCAAGGTGTGAGAAAAGGAAGGGTGAGTAGCCTCATAAAGACCCAGCTACAGTTGAGGAAGAAATAAAGCAAGAAATGGTTGAAGAATTTAAAACCATCACTCCTCAGCAAGGAAGAGACATGGTGGTGAAGACTGGGGTACTTATTCTCCCTGAATGGGATATAGCAGATGCTCTAGTCCTGGAAGCAGTGAGAAAGGAGACTAAACCTATGGAGGGAGTCACTTTCAATAAAGACAATGCTACATTAGTCATGTGGTCTCTGAAAAGAGATGAAAATAAGAAGAAAAAGGACACCTCAATGTCAAGTTACCTTGGGGGGATGATGGTGAAGAGGGTGCAGACTACTGGGGTAGTGGAAGCTGCTAGCACTATACTAGAAACTACAAAATTTAGTGTTGCAGTAGCAGAAAGGGAAGCTAAGGAAAAGGCAGATCTCCAGGTTAAATTGGAGACAATTTTGAAAGCTTACACTAATGCTCAAGAAGAGGTAAGGAACAAAGATAGCATCATTGCTAAATTGCAGAAGCAACTAGCAGGACAGTATCATCATGGTGAATCCTCAACACTGATGATCTCCTCTTCTTCTGTCAGACCTCCACCTACAAGCCCTATTATTGAGTTCCCACCGTCTCTGGCACCTTCTAGCTCCCAAATGATTGAGATTACTCCTCAAGAGTTAGAGAATCTAAAACAAACCCAAGCCATGTATGCAAAGAAGTATGAGGATAGAGTGAAGGCCACTGTTACTAGTTTTGCAGATACCGTGAATGCCTCATTGCTATACAATAATGTAGGTAAAATTTTGGATATATGGAATGAGCTCAGGGGAGACAAGGCCATATTGACACCAATTTTTGACAAATGGAGGCCTAGGGAGTAGGATTTAGAGTTTATGTGTGTGTATTGTGATGAAGCAAGGGCCAATCCTATCATTAGATCCACTTCTGACATCACTAAAGATTTAGTACAATTGGCAGCAGGGGTGGATAACGTTGATAGGAAAGTCAACTTGTGCAAAAAAGAATATGCTGATCAAGTTTTTGAGTTGCTCCCAGGAGTTTTTGCTAGCCCAGATCAACTAAAGGACAAACAAATGTGGCTTAAGGAGGTAAAAGCCAAACTGTCAGCAAGAATTAAGGGAATCATTGACCTAGATGATGCTTCCTTCTTTGTTGTGACAATACAGGAGATAGAGAAAATTAAGGCACATTATGGTTTTCTCAATTCAAAAGTCAACAAAATGAGAAACTCCTGGAAAAGGCTGACCAAGGATAAGGCTAAAGTGATTAATTTCTCATGGCCGACCGATGATGTATATGATGAGTGGACAACAAAATATTCCACCCATGATCTGGAACAGTTAGAGAGCGCCCCTGAAAAGATAGAAGAAGTTACAACCGAACAGCCTGTTGAAGAAGCTATAGAGGCCGAAAAGAACTTGTAACTATTTTTGTGAAAAGCTTTGTAACTTCTTTGTTTTGAAATAAATGATTGTAAAAAACTCTCCTTGAAAAGTCCAAAGCTTTGTGCATCCATATTGTTATAAACGGATACCAGGACTAGAGAGAGAAGGATCGCAAAGAATTGTAAGAAAAAGCTGTAGAAATTTATCTGCACTTTTCTGAGTCTAATGGGGAATATTCAAAAGCTTCTTGTAATACTTTTCTGAAGATAATATCAATATACAGACCATTGGTTTTGAGTAAAGATTTGTGTCATCTTCAAATGTGTTTACAATTTGTTTACTATTTTCATTCTAAATAATATAGGGTTATTTTGTTTGAATGGGATAGCAAGGCTATTTTCAGTAGATGTGCTCGCTGGCTTTTCTCTTTAGGAGGGAAATTAAAGATGCGGGGATTACTCCTACCAGTAAATTCTTTGGAAGGAACTTTGAATCTTGATGATCATAGTTTAATTTGATATGCATAAATTCTTATAAGTGTTAGGCATGCATAAGGATTAACAGAAACCAAGCCAATGGGATGCGTAAAGATATTTTGTTTTGGGAGTATTATCTGAGTTTAGATGACTCTGTGACCTTGGATAAGGTACTGGTATTGATTGAAGTTTTTTATTGCATGTTTTGTTGATCAAAATACTGAATATGAGTATAATTTTCATTCTTTTGTTTTAGTTAGTTTCAAGGTGAATAGATCCACTGGTTTTCTGGATTGGTTTGCTGTGGATTTATCTTTTGAAAGTGTGAATCCAGTTCACAAAGGTATACCTACCTGGACTTTGAATAAGTCCAAAGTGTAGAAGGTTAAATCAAAACTTGTCATATGTTGTCCTAAGAGTTTCCTTCCCCTTAACATCCCTCTTGCACAGAGTTTGATCATCTTATTATAAGGATGTTGAAGTGAGTCAGATTTTGAAGACAATAGAACCAGAGCAAGGAGAATCCCTTATGTTTAGAAGAGTCTTGCAGAGAAGAGAGGAAACCGAACCTACACAAAGGAAGAATCTTTTCCAGACTGTATGCAAATCAGGAGGTAAGTGTTGTAAGGTTATTATGGATAGTGGAAGTATCGATAATCTGGTATATGAGGAGATGGTAGAGAAGGTTGGTTTGGAAAGGCTTGAGCATCCTTTTCCTTATAAGGTGAGTTGGTTGAAACATTATCATGTGAAAGAGGTGAGAGAACAGTGTTGGGTGAATTTCAATATTGAACCTTGCAAGGAAGAAGTCTTGTGCAATGTTGTGTCTATGAATGCTTGTCATATCTTGTTAGGTATACTGTGACATTTTGATAGAGGAGCTATCTATGATTGTACAAGGAACTTGGTCACTATTGAGAAGGATGGGAAGAAGTTTACTTTGGCTTCTTAAAGTTAGACTTATGGTGGCAGATAAGATGAAATCCTATGGAAGAACAAAATCAGATGTATAGAAAAAGGGGAATGGTGGTAAGAGGTAGTGTGCAGGTATGAGGCAAGGAAAGAAAGGAGAAGAGAAGAAGAAGTTGGAGAATTTAGAAGAAATACTAAAAGAGGTAAGGAGAAAGAAATTGGCAGACAAAGAAGATATTTGGATTAGAAATGAACATGGGATCTATATCTTGAATACTTTTTGATGTTCATGAGCTTCCTCTAATGGAACATCTTTTCTACCTAGGGTGTTTGGTGTAGGAGCATTCCCAGCTGATGAGCAATCTTGTATCAACTAGAAATATTTGTTTAAGTTTTGTTCTATGTTGAAGCTTTTGTGTTTCTTCTGACATTCTCTGGAAGTTGTTCATTTTTCGTTGTGGATCAGATATTTGGCTTCCATACTTGTTCTTGTTCCTTAGTCTAGATTTGGAATCCATTTGGATCCTTTTCCAACAAGTTGTCTTTTTCGTATTTGTCTATTTCTTGGTTCCCATAGTAGTTTTGAGCTTAATGGCTAGTTGGATATTTCTACTCTTGTGAAGTGTTTTCTTGTCTTACGAATCTAATTGGCACCAACCATGATGTTCTTGGACCCTTGGTCGACCTTCCTTTATGACCTGAACTTCATTTGTATCCTTGGCAGAGGACATATTCATGCTTTGTGTCCACATGTTTTAATCAAGGAACACTGAGAGGTGGGGTGAATTAGTGTTCTACCAGAAAATAAAATTTCAAACTTATTCTTAGACCACAAGAAGAAAATGCAAGAAAGTAAAATGTTGAAACACAAGATAATCAACCACAAAATCATAACACCAAGATTTTTACATGGAAACCCAAAAAGGGAAAAAGCACGGTGGGATTGGAACCCATAATATTCATATACTGTGTTCAGGAGTGCATAAATATTACAAAATGGTAATGCACATGTATTCAGGCTCACTGCTTAGAGCTCACTCCTAAAATTATAATATGGAAGTCTCACTGACTTACAGATCATTTACAATGAGAACAACAATGATTGAACTTGAAAATAGAATCAAACAATGCTTGGATAAGTTTCAGTTAAGTGCAAAAAGTCTGACTGTAAGACCTCTGCAACTCAACTCTGTTATGCTTCTCAGTCAGCTACCGGATGAAGAATGTGCACATGAAATTGCACCAAATAGGTTTCTCAGTCACTAATATCTCATACCATACATCAAAATGATATCCTACATCGGTCATATATATCCACAATCACAAAATAAAACATTCATCAAGTCGGCCAACCATAATATGCAATGTAAAGTGTAACCGGGTGTCGGCTTAGACTGGATCTCTAAAACATATGTGGACCAACCAAATGAAGTCAAAATGATTTCTACATGTTGGCCCTATCATCCAATTCATGAATATCACCAAAAAGATTCCAAACCAAAAGTGCTCTGCTTATCTTGAAATACCAATGACAAATTACTGGACCACTTCCTCTACCAATTACCAAAATCCATAACTACCAGATAGTATTTCCAAGGAGAGTTGGCATCAATGACAACCCTAATCCATTATCCATGCACTATAATCCACCAAATGAGTGTCAATTTCCAACAATCTCCCTCTTTGGCCTTGATAGAAACACTCATAAAAAATGACTTAGTGTCAACCTGTATGCCAAATTAAAATTTCTAATGATTTCCCTTAGATAAAAAACTCAAAACTTGTAACATTATTTGTTCATTTTTCACTCTTCTCTCCCCCTTTGACAACAATGCAAAATTTGGGGTGCCACACAAAAACTTATATACAAGGATATATAGCAGATATTATACATACTTGAAGAAATCTGCAAAAATGGTCTTCAAAAATCCTAATTGTGTATCTCACCCATTCTTCAAGTTGTCCAAAACTGTAAAGAAACCACTGAAAACATAAGCAATTATCTCCACATCTTTCAACTCAGTCGGAACTATTTGTCCCATTGTCTTCATGCAATCAAATTTATTGCTCAGCATGGTGTCCATCTGAGGGACAATAAGGTTTCGAAGCTCACCAAATTGCCTCATATTTCTCTCCTTTTTTTATTTTAGGCTCGAGATTTGATCAATTAGAGCCATCACCTGACCATCTATGTTGTTGGTAAGGGTTGCATTGGAATCGAATGACTAAGATATATTATCAATCATACTCTGGCAAACATTGATCTAGCACTTGTCTATGTCTGATGTGAATTTGGGAAGAATAAGGCATGACTTGTATAACTTTCCTCCTTCACTCAATGCCTCTAAGATAGTCTATAGTCCTTTGTTCAACCTAACTTTGTCATCTTCAATCATCTTCCAAAAATTTTGCATATGCACCTCTTTGAATCTGTCCAATACTTTCTTGGTGGTTTCCTTTTCCAATGATTCAAAATCAGTACCGATATTGCTAATTATCTATAATAGTTTGTTGAAGGGGTTAGAATTTGGATCTAATTGCAGTTTCGGTACCACCTTTTGTAGAACATCTACAATCATCTCAATCAACTTTTTGTCCTCAATATTTGATTTAACAAAGTCCTAACTATCTTGAGCCTAGACTACTACAACAACCATCAGTCTTTCAACTGGAGACATATGCCCAATGTCTAGAGGTTTATCAAAATTAATGGAGATTTGTGGAAGAATCCTTTTTCCTTGAATGTGCCAAATTTTTCTTCTTGAGGGTCAACCAGTTTGCTAGAGAGATGTTAAGCATATCTTTCAATATTTTGAGCATCAACCTCATTACCCACTGGAATTATCCATACTATTCTTGGTTCTATAGCCTCCATATGGCACTAGTCTTTGTCTTGTTGGCATTTTCAGTAGAAAGGAGATTGTTGATATTCATTAAGGATATTGAGAAGGTTGTTGGAGATTATTGATATAACTGAAAAAGGATGATAACTATCTTTATAACATTATTTTGTCATTGATGTCAAGAAATTGATTTTCTAATTCAGTATGATGTTGCCATATCTTGAGAAGATTGATTTGAAGAGAATTAAGATGTCGGTAAAAGACACATAAAGAATGTGATAAGAAAGGGGTGAAATAAGTTATTCAATTGGCAACTATTAACGAGTTAGACAATGATGAGATCATAATGTTTAGATTGTTTTGATATCCTACATATTTTGTTGATTGTAAGGTTAATACTATACTATGTCACCGAGCAAAGAACCTAGTTGGTAAACCCTAAGGAACCTAGTCAATAAACCCTAAGGTTATCGATATCGGTTAATGAACGCAAAATGTCTACTGAGTAAAGTTTAGTATTTACCGAGTTGCAACCAAGTTATGACAAAGTGCATTGGATGGATAAAAGCATTATTTAATGAAAGACAATGATAAGCTGGAGATATATAAATGATTGGTATGTTGAGCATGAATTTTGTTAAGGATCTATGGCAATGGGAGATCGGCAGGAAGATCTACAGCTCAGATTGAACCACGATAGCCTTGTGCAAGTCCCAAGAAAGGAATGCAAGTCCCAAGGCAAGGAAAAATGTTTTCAGATTGAAGGATACATTGAACCTAGTCAAGATTGAAGATCTGATGGCTAAGATTGATCATGGGAAATGTGATTAAGGAGATTCAGCGGTTGGCAAAATGTTTATAAATAAGGAATTGTTTATAAACAATGAATGCAGACAAGTGTAAGCATAGGGATGCTACATAGTGATTATCGAGCATAGAAGCTTGAAGACTTGTTTGAATAACAGAGTAAGGAGCCCAGCAGAGGGACAAGATAAGTCCTATGACTAGATTATTTTGAGAAAAATAGAATCTGCTTTAACATTTTAGATGTGAAGTTGCAGATATATTTACTACTATTGTTTATTTTGAATAACAGAGAAATCTCTTGACCGAGTGGACCTAACAGTCTTATTAGTAAACCCTCTAGCAAGGTAACATTCTAAATGAGTGTTTGAAATCCTTTGACATGGTCACTTCTAACAAAGTAAAGATCCTAATAGATCTGAGGGAAATCCCTTAACTGGGTCACATCTAGCAATGTGTTTGTAATCTTTAACAGGATTTGCTTTTAACCAAGCATACTCTAGAAGAGTATATTTCTTAGTGGGTCTGAAATCCCACAGTGGTTTTTCCCTATTTGGGTTTCCATGTTAAATCTAGTGTTATATATGTTATGATGATTATGTGTTTATGAGTTTGCATGTTTAGCAGTTTTTGGTTATATTGCTGAAGTTTAAGTTATCGAGGTTGAATCTATTGATTATATGGAAGATTAAGTTTGTATGATTCACCGCCCCTCTCATCTTGTTAGCTATTGGCATCAGTACTTTACATTTAGTATCAAAACTTAACAATTGGTATCAGAGCCTTGGACTCCGGAAGAAAAATTTTAAAGGTACTTGACGCAAAGATCCGAAGATGTATAAAAGAGATGCACCAAAGCTGAACAAGTCAAGTTTCTCCACATGGCAGAAAAGAATGAAGCTGCACCTATTAGGAATTGGAGAATATGCAACATATTATCTGGAGAATGATTACATTGCACCGAGCACCAACTCGATGACCTTGGAAGAGATAAAGGCAAAGAAAGAACATATTCAAGCTATGATTGAAATAACATCAGCATTGACCGACTCAGATTTTAATGATCTAGAAGGCTGCAATGATGCAAAATCAATGTGGACTAAGCTCATATCTATGTATGGTGGTGATGAACATGTTCAAAGAGAAAAAGTAGATAGTCTAAGAGGACAACTTGAATCCATGAGAATGAATGAAGGTGAGAACATAACCCAATACAGTACAAGGTTAAAGGAGACTGTCAATCAAATTAAAGGAGCAAGAGGAACTATTGAAGAAAAGGATGTAACAAGTAAGTTGTTGAGAACCCTTCTACCAACTTATGTTATTCGAGTCTCTGCAATCAATGAATTGAGGTCTGTACCTAACATGCCAATTTCTTTGGATGCTACTATTGGTAAGCTACATGCATTTGAGTTAAGTAATTTTGATAACAGTGGGTCTTCGGTAAATAAAGTAAAATCTGCATTTAGTTCTTTTCATATTGGTGAATCTGATGATTACAATGATAGAATGAGTAAGTACTCTGAAGGGAATCATAGTGGAGCAAGTGAAAGATTTCATAAGAATATGGAAGAAGTACACAAACTATATGAGGAAATCAAGAAGCAAGAAGAGTTTGAAGCATTATTAGCCAGAAGGTTACTGAGAGGAAAAAGTAAGTATAAAGGAAAGCTACCTTTAAAATGTTTCAATTGTGATAAAATAGGACATATGGCTTCTAACTGTTTTGACAAGAAAAGAGAGAATACCGAGATAACAAGCAGAAAGACAACCAATACAGAGGACACCAAGACTTCAGAAGGAGAGACAGAAAGACAAGCCTAGTAGCTGATGAGGAATCCAACGATGACAAATCTGATGAAACAGATACAGAGGAAGTTGTTTATGTGGCTATTAAAGATGGATTAGATGAAGAAAGGTATGAAGAAAAAGCCCTAGTATCTCACATAAATAATAATGATTCTTGGATCATAGACACTGGATGCTCACATCACATGACAGGCGATAAACACAAGTTTGTTAAATTAGAAGACTATGATGGAGGCTATTTAAGATTTGGTAATGATGCACCATGTGGACAGTGAAAGGTAAAGGATCTATAATACTTCTTGACAATGCTAAATGTGATGATGTATACCAGGTTGAAGGTTTGAAATACAATTTGTTGAGTGTAGCACAGCTAAACAATACAGGATACCGAATAGAATTTCATAAAGGAATTGTCAAAGTTCATGACAAGCATGGAAAGTTAACTGCTACCAGGACACAAACAAAAGGTAATACATTTCATCTTGACTCAACTCAGAACAAGTGTCTTTATGCTAAAATAGATGATACCTAGTTATGGCATAAAAGGTTTTGTCATGTAAATTTTGATAATCTGATCAAAATAAGCAAGAAGCACCAAGTAAGAGGTCTACCGAGTCTAGAAAAACCTGAGAATGCTATGTGCCAAGGATGCCAGATAGGTAAGATGACAAGAACAAGCTTTACAAGTAAGTCCTACACTTCTAAAGGAATTTTAGACCTAGTACACACTGATCTTTGTGGTCCCATGAAAGTTCAAAGTTATTATGGTGATAAATATTTCATATTATTTGTGGATGATTACTCAAGGATGATGTCTTTAAAATAAAAATCAGAAGCTTTTCAAATATTCAAATGGTACAAGGCAAGAGTTGAAAATGAAATAGGAAGACGGTTGAAATGTCTTAGATCCGATAGAGGAGGAGAGTTCACCTCTAATGAATTTAACTTATTCTGCAAATATCATGGTATAAAAAGGCAAGTATCTGCACCAAGAACACCTCTGCAAAATGGGATAGCCAAGAGAAGAAACAGATCAATTGTTGATTGTGCCAGAACCCTGATGATAGAAAAGAGGGTACCTCAAACATTTTGGAGAGAAGCAATCAGCACTACAGTTTACACCTTGAACCGAGTTCAACTGAAGAAAGGAACTATGAAGACACCATATGAGATCTGGTATGACAAGAAACCTAATTTAAATTATTTTAAAATCTTTGGAAGTAGATGCTATGTTCACAAAGATGACAGAAATGGAAAGTTTGATCAGAAAAGTGAAGAAGGAACATTTCTTGGATATTCTTCTAGAAGTAAAGCATTTAAATGTCTGAACAAATCATCTAACAAAATAGTAAAAAGTGCAAATGTGAAAATTGACGAATTTATAGAAAGAAATGATGAAGGAAATTCCAAAGAACCAGAAGATTATGAAGAATTTGTTTATGTTCAACCGAGAAGTATTACCGAGAAAGCTTCTGAAGAAAATGAAGATAATGTCCAGTTACCGAGTGATGAAGAAGATCATACAGAACCTACTGAGCCTATATTAGCCAAATATGTCAGAAGACATCATGCATCAAGTCAGATTATAGGATGTTGGTGTAAATAATTATTTATCATGGATATTATTACACCTTACTTAAGTTTACTTAGGAAATGCATTTCATAGTAGTTTGGGTATGAGACACTTGGGTGTTTGTGCCACATTGGGATAGTGTGTGTAGGAGAATTCCCACCTTTTGTGGAATATTATATTGTTTCTCCTACCTACCTACACCTATTTCCTACCTACCCTTGTTTCTTATTGAGCCACATGTCATATTTGTGTGCTCACGTATCCATACAACCTTGCCTATATAAGCAGGCTCATATTCATTGTATGTACCGATTGATGATCCAGTTGATTAGTATTTTCTCTTGATAGAATATAGTTTATTTCTATCATATATTTTTGTTTTCTCTCATTTGTGCTTTCCATTACCTCTTGATCTTCGCAAAATCTCACATGGTATCAGAGCCATTAGAGTGTCATTAGTTTGTTAATTGAGAGAAATTTGATGTTATTTGGGGTTGTGTATTTTGGAGTTTTCTACTACAGGTTATTATTGAAGCTTGATGCGTCAAATCTAAGGTTACAATTGGATTTAGGAGGTCCAAGAAAGTCAATTTTTTCTTTTGTTTCACCAAAATCGGACTTCGGAGCCCAAATCTAGAGGCATTTGAAGTTTGACGCCGCGGCAGAAATTTTCGAGAAATTATAATTTTGCAGGCAATTTTCAAATAGTGATATCTCACTCATCCGGACTCCTTTTTTTGAGAAATTTGTTTTGTTTTGGGGTATAATTTCATGATCTGGATAGTGGTGTAGGATTTTTCTGATTTTTGGATACAAGTTTTTCAGAAATCATGAAATCCTGATTTTTACAACTTTGGAGGCTTCGTTTGGGCTCATATGGACTCCTTTTCAGGTGTCATTTTTTTTGAAAGTGCATATTTTTTCATTTACTTTCATAATTTGCCATCTGTTTGCAATGATTTTCAGTATAAATTGTACTTATAGTATTTGACCATTTTTGGCATATTTGGTACTTGCATTTTGCTTAGATCTCAGTTTAGATCACTAGCAGTATTTGTTGAAGTCTCTTAGATCTCATTTTGAGAAGTTGTAAATTGAAATCAAAAGTCCTCTTTGCCTTGTTTTGCAAGTGGCCCATTGTATACGCACTAAGTATAAAGTGCCAAAATCACCATTTTGGGGGGATTTCTTGATTGAGTATTTTGGGGGGGTGTCTTGTGTGATTGTGCCTCTCTCTATCTTGTGTTTTTCCATTTTGGTGCTATGGTTTCTCCTAAATTTCCACTTTTAATTTCTCATAATTATGCATCATGGAAAATTAAGGCATGGAGTAAACTAATGGAAAAAGGACTCATTCATTATGTAAATGAAACTATTACAGCGCCACCTGATCCTAAGGCTGATCCTAATGCTCAAATTGAATGGCTTACTAAGAATGCTATGGCGCTTGGAACTCTTAGAAAGTATGTATCAGATGACCTCATTTTTCACATTGATAAGTGTACAAAAATTAAAGAGGCTTGGGATATTTTTAAAAAATTGTATGGTCAAGTTGATGAGATTAAGGGCTACAAGCTTGATAGTGAACTCACAACTTTGGATCCCAAGGATTTTGATACAATCCAAGATTATGTCACAAAAGCAACTGAGCTAAGAGAAAAGCTAAAGGATTGTGGAATTGACAAAAAGGATGCTCAATTGGTTTATAACTTGTTGGACAAGCTTCCTTTAGAGTATGCAACCTTTGTATCTAGCTTTCACACCCATAGGTTAGCTCAAGGTTCCTCATACACTTCTGTAGCGTCGTAAATTGTACGCACTTGCTAGGGTGGTACAATTTCACACCTAGTTTAGCACCCGCCTTGGCGCATTTTGCATCTTGCATTGCATTTCCCCTTTAGCACTTAATTAATCAAATTAATTAGGTCTAAGGTTCTATTTTATCATCTCCCATATCATAAAGTTGGGCCCTTTCATTAAAGTGTGCCCTTTTTCAATTTATTCCTCCAATACATCATTTAATCAAAAACCCTAATTAGGTCCTATTTCGAGCTTGGGGGCTTGATTTCGGGGGTCAAAACATCTCGAAATCACCTGTAACTTCGGGATTCTCTCTAAAATCATCATATCCGACGGCCCTGAAAATTCGGTGAAAAGTTGCCGGGACCGTGGCGCCCGGTGCACATGGTCCCGGACATTTTTCCCAAAATTTTGGGAGCACGATCCAATCATAAAATAAAGCTTAACCCCAAGAAATTGGCAGGAGATTCAATCTCTAGGTCGGCCAAAAGATGAAATTACGATCTAGGGTTTCATACATAAGAGCTCTCTTTCTTCATTTGAGGGGATCCGATTTTTGTTTTCAAGGACCTTCTATGCAGCGAAAGAGTAGATCTTTGAAGACTTCAACAACATTCAACATCCTTCTATCAAGCATTTATCAATTTCATTCATCCATTTAGGGCTTGGAAGACATTGAAGAACAATAGGAGATTACCGACTGAAGATTGGCTTGTACTCCTCCCTTGAGGGTTGGGTATGATTTCATGTTGTTTTCATGTCTTTGCATAAGCTTCAATATATCCTTTATTCATGCTTTAGATCACTTTGCATCTTGATTTAGAGCATTTACATTATCATTTACAAGCAATTAGGGTTTACTTTCTAGGTTGCTCTAGTTTGCTTTCTTGCATTTTAGGACCTTGCACACACACTAGGTCTGCACACACAATACATTTTACAATACAACTTGGCTATTCGTGGAGGTGGAAATCACCGAAGCGGGGGTTTGACTAAGGCAAAACCCTATATAGCCGCCCAAACACCTTTTCAGATATAAGTGCAGGTTTCGGGACTCGGATGACGCCGCAAGTTGCAGATCCGGGAGAAGCAGACTGAGACCAACCTTCCCACCAAATTTCAGAGCAAAAGACCAGGACAGGGGCATGGGGCACCCTGGTCCTGCCAAGACAGGGGCGCTAGGCACCCTGGTCCCTGGGACAGGGGCGCTGGGTGCCCTGGTCCTCCTGACAGACAGCATTTTCAGCATTTTTGACAGCTTTTCCAGAGTGCAAAAACAGCAATTTTCGGAGCAGTTTCAGGGGCAGAATCAGGACAGTGGCGCCCGCGCCCCCGTCCCAAACATTTTCAGTCAGATTTTAACTCCGGGTACGCATTTGCATTCTTGTCTTGTCCTTGTGTTTACAGCTTTCCATTGTTTAAGTTCAATTCTGCAATCTTGTTATTAGTTCATACTTGCACTTTGGGGTTAGGGATTGAACTTGCATCATTTCATCTTTCAAATGCAACAAAGGAATAGAAATCCTAATAGGTAGCCCGTGGCTCTCTCTTCCACAAAAAGAAGTAGCCAATTGTGTGATACCTCTAGGCTCTTTCGTATTCCACAAGTGTGTGGTTGAAAGTGAGATTTGGGCATGTTTGCTTAGTGTCACTTTTTCTCCTACACATTTTGGTGAACCCGACGTGAACTCCAATATTTTCTAATTCTGATTTATGTTTTCAAATTTGAGTGTTTATGCTATTTCAAATTCAAAATTGTATTTACAAGTCTCAATTTCTTGCAAGATTCAAAAATTTAGAGGAAATTTTTGCTAAAACCCTAATTTTTCAATTCAAAGTTGAACTTGTGGATAGCTTAATTGGGATCAACAATTTCAAATCTGATTTAGGAACTCATTTGAATCATAAATTTCATTTTCTAAATCTACATTCTAAGTGCTTGCATTGGTTAAAATTGAACATTTTCTTCTATTTTGCATGTGTTATCATTTGAAAGAGGAAAATTGTTGTCATGATGCATTCATTTCATAGATGTGATAATGGGTTAGCTTCCTTTGCTTCAATTTTTCCTTCTCCTAAAGAACCTCCCCCCATCTATAACAACATTTTAGTGCCTAAAAGAGTTGCTACCAATCCCTTTGAGACTCTCCCATGCTCTAAGGATGAAGTCTTTAAGAGTGATCTTGATAATTCTCCTAAAATGTGCCCTTCCTATTTAGCTATCCTAGAGGAAGAGAATGATATCATAAACACCTTTCTTAATGTTACTTCACCTTCCCTCCATGATGCCTCTCTAAGTGAAAAGGTATTGATGGACATTGACTTATTTTCTCCTAAAGTTGGTCCTTCCATTGGGGGCATGTTAGTGCAACAAGAGGTTATGAACACCTCTTTCAAAGATCTCCTTCCTAAGCATGAATCTTTGGAGAAATATGTTCATGTTCCTCCTAAAAAACGCTCCCTTCATGAGGATCCTTCTGTGAAAAAAGATGACATTATCCCTACATTTCCTAGTGATGGCATTTCCTTTTCCAACAAAATTCCCACTAGAGATGATGAATTAATGGTAAATGCTTACCCTTCTCCTAAAGTTGGTCTTACCCATAAGCATCCCTTAGAGAAAGAAGATGAAATAATAAGCAATTTCCTTAATTCTCTCTCCCCTATTGAACATATTTTGAGGAAAGAGGATGAGTTTAACACATCTATTGATGCTCTCCCTCCTAAGGATGAGGAATTAATAAACAATGTTATCTCCTCTCCCGAAATTGACAATACTTCAAACATTCCTTTCAACAACCTCACTATTTGGGATGAACCATTAGAAGAAGGTGTAGATTATTCTCTCTCCCTTGATAGTTTCTCACCTTCCTTGAATATCAATTATTCTCCCTCTAAAAATAAAGCATCTCCCTCCCCTCAACTTGGTTCTACTCATAAGGATACCCTACTTCAAAGCAAGATGGTTAACATCTCTTTCAAAGATCTCCCTCTCAAAAGTGAGACTTTAGAGAGTAGTGTTGATCCTTCTCCTAGAGAGTTTATTCCCCATGTAGATCCTGTGATGATAAAGGATGATATGACCTTTCCTAGTATTACTCTTCCTACTAGAACATCAATGCCTATCCCTTGTCTCTCTCCTAAAATTGATTTGATCCATGATAAGATTTTAGTGCAAGAGAAGACTATCAATAATTCTTCCAATACTTCTGTGCTTTCCCCTAAACCATCCTCAATCAATTTGATACATGTGAATGAGACACCTAACAAACCTCTCTTCACTGTCCAAGGTGCTTGTCCTTCTCAAAATTCTCAACCTTTAAATAAGCCTATCTTAGTGGTTCAAGGTGGTTATGCTAATGATTCTTTTTGCACTCCTAAGAAACCTATTATTGTTGTGCAAGGAGGTTATTCTTCTAAGAGCCCTTATGAGTATGCTAAGCAACTAACTAGAGAGAGTTATCATGTGGTTGCTCATACCTATAACACAAGAAACAATAGGCAACCTAATCCTCCTCCAGTTATCCCAACTTCACTTCCTCCTTCTCAACCAATTCTTCCACAAGCTCCTCGTATTTCACAAGTCCTTGGTAAGGAATATGATCTCATAGAACAACTTAAAGCTACCCCTGCTAAGATATCCCTTTGGGATTTGATCCAAACTTCTTCCGCTCATCATGGAATGTTACAAGATGCCTTGAAAGATTTGAATGTTCCTCCACCTAATACATCTAGTAATATAGTGTCTTTGGTTAACTCTGTGATGAATCCTAAAGCTCAAATTGTGTTTACTCAAGATGAGTTGCCTACTAGTGAAATTCAACATCAATATGATCCCTTGATGATTGTGGTTATCATAAATGACACTGCTATAAGACGAACACTGGTAGATAATGGTTCTGGCCTTAATGTGTGTAGCATTAATCTATTGCATAAGATGAATGTGGACACATCCCTTATTGAGCCTGACTCTCGTCCCATTCGAGGCTTTGATAATGTGGCTAAGTCTTCATTAGGTATTATCACCTTACCCATCATAGTGGGACCTGTTACTTTGCCTACTCCTATGCATGTTATGTCGGGAAATCTATCATATAACTTGTTATTAGGGAGACCTTGGATTCACAGTATGCAAGCTGTCCCCTCTACATTGCATAGACAAGTTAAATTTATTTATAATAATAAGACATATACCTTGATAGGTTATACTAATTTTCAAGCTTGTTTGCAAACATCTACTTCCAAAGGGAGTTCTTCTAAGCCTTCCTCTTCTAGTGATGAATCGTTAAACAAGATACCTATGGACAAATCATCATCCTCTGATAATCAAAATTCTTTGGATGAAGATCCTTCTCGACTTGAATATACGCATAAAAAAGCTTTTGATCCTGAGAAGGTTCTCGCAGAAGACGATTGGGGATCCCTTGATTTTAATCCCACCTTTGTAGGTGAGTATAGGGTTCCTCCTAGAGAGCTTAAACTTAAAAAGAAGGAAGAAACTAGAGATCAATCTGTCTTACATGAATCTATGAGCAATAATTTTGTGGCTGCTTCTCAAACTTCTTCTCCTCACACTTCTAATTCTGAAGAGTTTGATTCTTTGTCTTATGAAAAACCACCTTCTCTTCCTGAAATGGCTGATCGTTATGGTCGTGGTTTTCGCATTTTTGCTAAGCATGGGTATCATGGAAATGGTTGTGGCGCTCATGAACAAGGGATGAAGGTTCCTTTAGAGACTAATTTTCACAATTATTCCTTTGGACTTGGCTATAATCCCTGCAAACGTACCAAAGCATCTAAAAGACCATCTCTCAATGTGAATGCTATATTTAGTAGTGATGATGATCTCACTTCAACTAAATCATCTTCTACTTCTATCAACTCTTATTTCCCTCATAAGGAAATCTTGGCGATGAACAAATCTCTTTATGACTCCCCTCAAATTTCTAAATCCACTTATGAATCTTTATCTCCTATTCATCATAAAGTCCTTTCCTTTAGGGATAAGGCTCTAATAAATTATACTCATCCCTCTTCTAATATTTCTTGTGACTTTTCTTCTTCAATTTTTATCACTTTATACATGTTTTTGATCTCACTTATAGTTGAGCATTTAACATGTCATATTCAAATACCTCATTCAATCTATCATGTCTTTAAATAACATTAATGGCTGTTATGTTGCTCATCATTATGTGACATTGGTAGCTCATTTACTGGGGGCTCATTGTCATTCATGATGGTACAATTTCACGTGCAATCATATTTTTGAAGCAACATAATAGCCTAATTTTCTTGTTCCTATGGGGACAAGAGTGATTTCATACATTTCTTCTTTTTATGGTTAAAATTTCCCTTTGGGGTAATAATGTGGAAATATGGATCATCTTTTCTTTAGAATCCTCTTTTCCTAGATATGGGAGAAGATGTGTATTCTCTTTCTTATCCTACCCACTTCTTATGAGGAGCATTTTACATACACTAATGTCTTGCTTGCATGAACTCATGTGAGTATGTAGTACATTTTGTTCATGTCTAAATCTCTCCCTGGAAGATTGAGTAAGTCCTTCTCATTGACCTTATCCTTGGAAGGCAATGATCTTTCCTTATTTTTATCTAAGGATCCACTTTTTCCTATTTCGTGGATGGTGTGAACTTTATTACTTGATGTTATTCCTTGTATGCATTTTTTGTTGTTTGTTCAAGTATTCTCTCTTACAAGAGGTGTAAGTCCTTGACTACAACCTCTTTTTCACTTGGTAAAATACATCTATAATGAATTTACTCTCCCAATTGGGTTAAAAAGAGTGTCATCCTTCATTAAGAATCACTTTCACTGCGCAAAAGAAGGAAGTATTGCATTCTTATTCTCTTCTTTGTCTTATTCTAGAAGATGTTATATTTGTCTAAGACAATTCCTCTCGGGGATAGGTGTCTTTTGTACAAAGATCTCTTCTCCTCTAAGGATCTCCTTTACACATACTAAAAGATATCCCTTTTTAACTATCTTATCCTTGCTTAAAGAGTGCAAAACTCTCTTGCTTGGATCTATGACATTGTTGCATTTTTGGGGTATCTTCTTTTGTGATGAAGGTAGGTATCCTTGTTCTACTTTGCTTATGACATAAACATTACACTTTTTGAGCAATGGGTCATTCTCAGAACCAGAGCACAGACTCTTAGAGCGAGATGTCTCCATTTTTCTTTTATGCAAGGTGATTATTCTCGGAACCAGAGCACAGACACTTAGAGCGAGATGTCACACTTTTTGACTATACATATACAGGTTGTAGCATACTCGAGCATAGACTCCTATGAGATGCTTCTAACCTCACTTACACACACATGCACGAGGTTGAGTGGAACTAGCGGCATAAGGCTAGACTTTCTCACTCTCCTCCCTTACATGGATCACCTAGACAGTCTCTAGGGGCTAGTTTTCCATGTCCTTTTTCCCATGGATCACCTAGACAAGATCTAGGGGCGAGAAGTCCATGTTTTCTCTCTCACTATTCTTCTCATAGATCACCAATGTGTGTATTCATGCTTTTTTCCTTTCTTTTCTTCTCTTTGCATTTTGTTTCCATTTACATCCTTCATCTTGTGTTAGAGAACTCCCAAATCCTCACACTCTTTGTTGTGTTGGAATTGAGGTTTAGTCCTCTTTCTTACCAAATGATTCTCCATTAGTTTTTTGATCTCATATCAAATCTTCTTGTGAGCATTTGTCATCAATATTCTTTAACAATTCGAAGTGGTAAACATGATACCCTGTTTCAACTCACTAAAATTAGCAAGCCGAAACAGGGGGGGGCATATAGCTACCCTCGAATTTTCATCACCTTCCTTAGTAAGCATTAGGTGATTTTGTGATCTAACTTGTGTTTTGTAGGGTGCGGTTCCTAACTGTGTACTGCAGATACCGCTGGGGGCTTCGTTCAAAAGACTTATGATATATCCTTTTTCAAATAATGTTTACTTTTCTGTACTTTAGCTTGCATATGCACGTAGTGTTCATATGACCGCTAAAGTGGGGGCTAAATGTAGCGTCGTAAATTGTACACACTTGCTAGGGTGGTACAATTTCACACCTAGTTTAGCACCCGCCTTGGCACATTTTGCATCTTGCATTGCATTTCCCCTTTAGCACTTAATTAATCAAATTAATTAGGTCTAATGTTCTATTTTATCATCTCCCATATCATAAAGTTGGGCCCTTTCATTAAAGTGTGCCCTTTTTCATTTTATTCCTCCAATACATCATTTAATCAAAAACCCTAATTAGGTCCTATTTCGAGCTTGGGGGCTTGATTTCGGGGGTCAAAACATCTCGAAATCACCTGTAACTTTGGGATTCTCTCTAAAATCATCATATCCGATGGCCCTGAAAATTCGGTGAAAAGTTGCCAGGACCGTGGCGCCCGGTGCACATGGTCCCGGACATTTTTCCCGAAATTTTGGGAGCACGATCCAATCATAAAATAAATATTAACCCCAAGAAATTGGCGGGAGATTCAATCTCTAGGTCGGCCAAAAGATGAAATTACGATCTAGGGTTTCATACATAAGAGCTCTCTTTCTTCATTTGAGGGGATCCGATTTTTGTTTTCAAGGACCTTCTATGTAGCGAAAGAGAAGATCTTTGAAGACTTCAACAACATTCAACATCCTTCTATCAAGAATTTATCAATTTCATTCATCCATTTAGGGCTTGGAAGACATTGAAGAACAATAGGAGATTACCGACTGAAGATTGGCTTGTACTCCTCCCTTGAGGGTTGGGTATGATTTCATGTTGTTTTCATGTCTTTGCATAAGCTTCAATATATCCTTTATTCATGCTTTAGATCACTTTGCATCTTGATTTAGAGAATTTACATTATCATTTACAAGCAATTAGGGTTTACTTTCTAGGTTGCTCTAGTTTGCTTTCTTGCATTTTAGGACCTTGCACACACACTAGGTCTGCACACACAATACATTTTACAATACAACTTGGCTATTCGTGGAGGTGGAAATCACCAAAGCAGGGGTTTGACTAAGGCAAAACCCTATATAGCCGCCCAAACACCTTTTCAGATATAAGTGCAGGTTTCGGGACTCGGACGATGCCGCAAGTTGCAGATCCGGGAGAAGCAGACTGAGACCGACCTTCCCACCAAATTTCAGAGCAAAAGACCAGGACAGGGGCGTGGGGCGCCCTGGTCCTACCAGGACAGGGGCGTTGGGCACCCTGGTCCCTGGGACAGGGGCGCTGGGCACCCTGGTCCTCCTGACAGACAGCATTTTCAACATTTTTGACAGCTTTTCCAGAGTGCAAAAACAGCAATTTTCGGAGCAGTTTCAGGTGCAGAATCAGGACAGTGGCGCCCGCACCCTCGTCCCAAACATTTTCAGTCAGATTTTAACTCCGGGTACGCATTTGCATTCTTGTCTTGTCCTTGTGTTTATAGCTTTCCATTGTT
Source organism: Cryptomeria japonica (assembly GCF_030272615.1). NCBI lineage: Eukaryota > Viridiplantae > Streptophyta > Pinopsida > Cupressales > Cupressaceae > Cryptomeria > Cryptomeria japonica. Next base: position 48,037,628 of record NC_081408.1, on the reverse strand, counting down.
TAAGTTCAATTCTGCAATCTTGTTATTAGTTCATACTTGCACTTTGGGGTTAGGGATTGAACTTGCATCATTTCATCTTTCAATTGCAACAAAGGAATAGAAATCCTAATAGGTAGCCCGTGGCTCTCTCTTCCACAAAATGAAGTAGCCAATTGTGTGATACCTCTAGGCTCTTTCGTATTCCACAAGTGTGTGGTTGAAAGTGAGATTTGGGCATGTTTGCTTAGTGTCACTTTTTCTCCTACACAACTTCTCCCTCATTTGATTCATTCACGGAGATGTTGATACTTGAGCAATCTAAGTTGACCACAATGGGGGTTCTCAAATCTTCAAAGTCACAAGCTTTGGTGGCTAACAAAGGGAATCAAAGTAATCAAGGAAAATACAAGAATCAAAATCAACCTAAGTCTAAACCACAACAAGATGGAGCACAATCTTCCTCTCCACAACAAGGTGATTCACAATTCTCACCTAAGAGGAAATCATATAAGGACAATTTTTTTTGTGGATATTGCAAGAAGTCGGGACATGATGAACATCATTGTTATAAGAAGGATATTGATGAGTTGGAGAATCTTCTTGAGAAGAATAGAATCAACCTACCTTCTAGAATGTCTACATTGGCTTCTTCTTCCAAGGATAAAGGAAAGGATCACTCTTTTGGGATAGATAAAGGAAAGGGACAAGCTCTTTATGCTACTACAAGTCATGACTCAGGGAGATGGCTTCTAGATTCAGGGGCTTCTCATCATATGGCTTCTTCAGTCTATGTTTTCTACATTTGAGCCTTACCACATGCCACAAATTTTGATGGGCAATCATACATACATGGATGTGATTGGGAAAGGATCTATTTCCATTGGGCATAACTCCTTCAATGATTTGTTGTGTGTACCCCTTTTGACAAATAATCTTCTTTCCATTTATCAAATCACACATGGGGCAACTAGGAAAACTGTGGAGTTCACACCCGATTCAGTTATCATTAGAGACTTGATGAGTGGAGCTATCATTGCGACTGGGGTGGTTGATCATGCATCTCAGTTGTACTCTTTTTTAGATTTTGTTCCTATTGATAAAGTTGGTTCTTCCTATGTTGATGATTCAGATTTTGAGGAGAACTTTGGGCATTTGAACTTGGGGATTCTCACATGTGACCCCATTCTTGAGCCTTGCATTTCATCTCCTTCTATTGATATCACACCACCTATTGCACCTGATGATGCAGCAAGTGCGATAGTTTTGCCTTCTTATGATTCAGTGCAGCAGGATATTTCATGTCTTCCAGCTTCAATTGATTGGGATGCCTACTTGACAGACATTACAGATTTGTTTTTGGACTCCTACATTATAGATTTGGGAAACACAATTGATGACATTCATCTTCTCTTTGATGAAGATAATCCTTCTTTGATTGTTGTGAGGGATCACTCTGACCCTCTTGTGCATTCTCTACATGATCAATTTTTAGAGGTTGAAATGATTGTGGATACTTTTGTACAACACTTGGAGGAGGTCTCTTTATCTTTTGAGCAGACATGAGTCTTTGGATATTGTTCTACATTCATCTCCACTAGATCTTGGAGTGCCTTTTTCAGTAGTGTGGCACAGTTTACCACCTTTGGAGGGGGTATCTTCCAGCATTGACATGGGGCCACTTGAGTAGTTTTCAAAGATTCCTTTCATCATTAGTATTTTTTCTCCATCTTCCTTTCATGGTTGGGGAGACTTTTTGGATACACCTTTGGTTTTGTTTCTTCCTAAGGGGAGGAACATGGTTTGACATTCATGGAGTAGTTTCTTCATTCATCTTCGAGCTTCTATCATTGGTGCATATTCCACATTGAGGGGGGGCTTCCTAGCTTTTCTTCTTCTTCTATCATATGGGGGGGACTTTTTCCTCATGGGGTTTTCTCCTTCACATACTTCTATGAGAGTTCTTTGTATCTAGTTTTCATCTCTCTTTTGGGGGAGGGTTTTTTCCCATTGGGTTTTTCTCTCTTTCCCCGCTTTGTGAGAGATTCCATTGCATTGGTTTGCATGCATTTGCATTTGTACATGGGTACCTAACATGGCCTAGTAGCTGGGACCCATCTTGCATTGCTTAGTTGCATTGTAGACTTAAGTGCATTCCCCTAAGTTGCACTTAAGGGGGGGTGTTGGTGTAAATAATTATTCATCGTGGATATTATTACACCTTACTTAAGTTTACGTAGGAAATGCATTTCATAGTAGTTTGGGTATGAGACACTTGGGTTTTTGTGCCACATTGGGATAGTGTGTAGGAGAATTTCCACCTTTTATGGACTTATCTTGTTGTTACATTCCACATTCAGTGGGTGATCTACCTAATGTGAAATATTTTATTGTTTCTCCTACCTACCTACACCTATTTCCTACCTACCCTTGTTTCTTATTGAGCCACATGTCATGTTTGTGTGCTCACGTATCCATATGGCCTTGCCTATATAAGCAGGCTCATATTCATTGTATGTATCGATTGATGATCCAGTTGATCAGTATTTTCTCTTGATAGAATATAGTTTATTTCTATCATATATTTTTGTTTTCTCTCATTTGTGCTTTCCATTTCCTCTTGATCTTGGCAAAATCTCACATAGGAGATAAGGATGATCTAGTGATGACAAGGAAAAAACTGAGATAGAACACATGTCTGATATCTAAATTTGAACCAAGAATAGTAAAAGAGGCATTTAACAGTGAAGATTGGGTAAATGCTATGATAGAATAGATTGATCAAATCAAGAAGAATGACACATGGACACTTATCCCAAGATTGAAGGACAAAAATGTAATTGGTACTAAGTGGATTTTCATAAAGAAGCTAAATGAAAAAGGTGAGGTCATTCACAACAAAGCAAGACTAGTTTGCAAAGGTTATGCTCAAGAAGAAGGAATAGATTATGGTGAGACCTTTGCACGTGTGGCTAGACTTGAGGGAGTAAGAACATTGTTGGCATATGCTTCTTTCAAAAATTTCAAGGTATATCAAATGGATGTTAAATTTGCATTTTTGAATGGTATACTAGAAGAAGAAGTTTATATTGAACAGCCTGAAGGATTTGTTGAAGACAAGAGTAAAGATTAGGTATGTAAACTAAACAAAGCTTTATATGGTCTGAAACAAGAACCTAGAGCATGGTATGAGAGACTGCACTCTTATTTGATCAAAATTGGTTTGATAAGGACAAGTGAAAACAGCAACATGTACATGAAGAATGATGAGGACAATGGAATACTGATCTCAGCCATATTTGTTGATGATATTATTTTTTGTGGTAATGACTCCTTATGCAAGAACTTTGGAAATGAAATAAGAAAAGAATTTGAAATGTCATTAATCAGTGAGATAAAGTATTTTATAGGTTTACAGATACTGCAAATGAAAGATGAGATTTTCATTACTCACTAATACATTTGGGGTTAAATTCCGACAGAGGTTTCCGATGGACAAGGAGCATTGTGTGAAAATTTGATTATTTTTTTTTAAAATGCCCGTGTTCATCAAAATTCCGATGACCTATGCCCATGTTCGTTGGAATTCCAATGACCTTGGGCATTTTATTAAAAAAAAAAACACAACGCATTTTCATTTTGAAAGCACAAGCGGTGACTGTCTTACCTCCCTGCACCCCCCCCCCCCCCCACTGGAGCGATCTCTGCACAAGCAAGGTAAGGTTTTTTTCAAATTAATCATTTTGTACATTCCTACGATCTTAAAATTCCATGAAATGACATCTCTTTGAGGTATTCCGTCATACAGTTCACATGTCGTGTGTATGCTACCCCATTTTGCGATTTTTGTTATTGGATTAAGAAAACCACTTCGAGAATTTGGAAGACATTAATGAAGTAACTCGAATGAATGGAATGGGGATTGCATTGAAACACATAAGACCTGACTTCCTCCCATACCCACTATGGGTTCTCTTATTAGTGGGGGCCCTATGTCCTGAATCTTGTTGGACAGGAACCGACCTGTATTCCAGTGCTCTCTCGATTATGCTTTGATGGATGTCCATACCTTGTTTGAAAGCTCCTATTTTGGCACATGTAGGGAGGATGTTGGCAAATGTTGCATTGAGATAAACATGACTATATTTCCCTTTGTATTGATCTAGGGCTACTCATTAATGTATCTATGGATTTCCCTTATTCACTATGTTGTGACAGTCATTTGCAAATTTGGGACTATCATCTTTCATAATTTGATGTCTTTAAGATGTGGGTACATTGCTTGACAAGAAAAGCTCAAGCATTTGTGAAGTTCAAAGAGTTTAAACCCCTTATTGAATGGTCATTCAGTTGTTCTCTAAATGCAAAATGCTCAAGTAAATGAGAAATTCACTCAAAATGGTTTATCCACAACTAAAAGAAAACAACTAACCACTACATATATGCATCAACAAAACAATGTTGTATAGAGACCTAATCATGCCTTCATGGATATGTAGATCAAGTTCCTACATTTTGGACAAAAGCAATTCACACAATAATATATTTGTTGAACACACCCACCACAAAGATTTGGTTATGCAATAATATATATGTTGTTAACTTTATCATGGAGGATTTGGTTATGCTTGTTACAATCAAGGTTTGACCAAACTAATTCTTAAATATACAAATGAAGAGTGTGGTTGGTTGGTGACTAATTACTCTTTTTAACACCATTTACAAGATCATATCTAAATCAAGTGTCTCAAGAATTAAGCTACTACTAAGAAGATAGTTTGCCTAAAGCAAACGGTTTCTTGGGTGGCTATTTATTGTAGATAACTTAGTTCCTTCATGAGAATCAATCAATTTGGAACATGTATAACTCACATTTGTGACATGTCACTAATGAAATTCCTTAGTACTTGTTTGAGTACTATCTCCTCTATTGTTTTATATCCAATTTTGTGTCCTTCTTAGAACAAATAATAGATTAATGAGAAGGTGGAAAAGGTGGATTCACCTAAGAGGGAGTGGATTTTCCCAATAATATGTTAGATTCTCCCAAGGATAGATGGAATATACACTTGAAAGGTAGATTATTAAGGCTGATGACAAGGTTAATTTTCCTTAGAATGATAGGGTTGATTTTCCTAAGAACAAGTAGATTCGTGTAAACTAGAGGATACAAATTTGGACAAAATAATGGAAGGAGACTAAAACTAGATAGATTCACCTAAATGGGAGCGTAGTCATCTAAGGATAGGAAAAATTCACCATTTTCATAAGAAAGATGGATAAGATAAATGATTTATGTGAAATAGATTCACCTAAGAGAAAGTAGATTCACATAAGGATAGGTGGATTTTCCTAAAGATGAAGGGATAAGACTTAACAAAAAGAGGACTTAGGATGATGACAAGGAGGATTCATTTAAGGATATGGCATATTCACCTAAGGGATAGTGTACTCTCCCAAGAATATGGAAAAATTATTGATTTGTGGAATGACATACTAGATCAAGGAATGATACAAGGGTAGATTCACCTAAATATAGGGTAAATTCAGCTAAAAGGGTACCCATGAGATTGTGGTACTGAGTACTTATCTATGGATGGTGTATTTGGATGCAAGTATGATGAAACCATGCTTGTGTATGATGAAACAAAGTCTAGATCTCTATTATAGGTCCAACATAATCTCTATTATTTGAGACACCATTTTATTAGCATGTCCAATTAGGGTAATTTATGGGTTTAATTATGGATCATGTTGTCTATTTCCATGCACTATTGAACTTATTTTGATGTATTGTGATTATTTTAATTTTGAAGTTATAAATAAATTATGTTTGTACCTTAGAAAGGGTAATTCCAATTGATGTTTGGGTAGTTTATTTGAAAACTTATGGTGATTATTGCCCTATGTTATGTAATGGAGTTATTTTTACACTAAGTAATTAACTAGAAAAATGAATTTGTATTGTTGTACAAGTATGATGAAACCATGCTTGTGTGTTTACATGTTTGTGCATCCTATTGAGAACCAACCTCACTGTTGAGGAACTCAATAAATGTGGTGTTAAGTAGAAGAATGGAAAACTCAAGAAGCTATGGTGACATATTGTGGCATTAGTAGCGATTATCTCTATTGACCACACCTTTCAAAGATAGTATCCCCTAGTTCTCCTCATAGAATGGACCATTGGATGGCTCATAGTGGTATCCTATCCTACATTTATCTTGATGGCATTGCCGATAGCTGGTATGTGGTTCTTGGTATGGGTTTCCTCTTACCCTATTATCTTATTTATATCTTTGTTCCAACATGTGGAGATTGATTTTTGTCATGCTATGATGATTTTCATGTTTGCATGTGTTTTGGCATTATGCAAATAGATATGATGTCACACCATACTTATGGTTTGAAATAGTGTAGGTAATGGTTACATGTTGTTGATGGTAGCGATTTGGGTTCAAAGACACAATTCCACACACACACACACAAATATTTGAAGATGCATTTTATATTATGATCTTCGGTAGTTTAGTGAAACTCTTGCTATTTTTAAATGTTGCCTTCTTTGTTGTGATGTGATTCCTTACCAAGATCGACGTAGATAATCTTGGATGAATGTATATAAGGAATCAAACATTGGGAAAATTTGAGGATAGGGGTAAGTGTTTGTTGTATGGGTAGCTACGATCCACTTGCACATTCTTAGTGATTATTGATGGCTATGTCTTGGAGGCTAATCCCATTAAACAAACAAGGGGGAAGTCATACATAATCCTACAAATCCTCCCTAGTTGTGTGTGGATTCAAGACCATCATTTCATATGGTTCTTGGTTACTTTGTGAGACCATGGCATCCTCTTAGACCAATATGTGAGCCTTGTATTGTTATCCCTGCAATGTGGATGAATAAGTGTATGTTAAAATAAATGCTTTGCATGCCATATAGTTGCATATGAGTTGTTCACATCATCAGATCATGATTTAGAATATGTGAATTCTTTTATCCATGTGAAGTCGAATGATTGATTATGAAAATGTGTTATACATTGAAGCATAATCTGTAAGATGTTCTCTTCAAGAAAAAATATTTATGCTTTCATAGTGAAATGTTGACAAAATGGGGTCCTAGTCTAGGAAAGTAAACTACAAACTTATACATTCACCATTTCAAAACATTTTATTGGGGAATAGTCAATTCGGTTCAATTTAATTCCTCTAGGAGAGACCAGCAATATGATTAATTGTTCCATTTTGATGTGATTGGATATGATTAGATATAATTTCATTGAAGATGCAAGAACTAAGTAAAATTATGCAAAATTGACAAGATTAAGCATAAACAGGCAAATAATAAAGCAAAAAGCTAACATAGAGGTACATATTTGGAAATAAGACTCTAAAATGAACCTAATCAATTACCTATAGGGAAAATGAGGTTAGAAATAATCTACCTATATGGAAAGTGGTTAAACTCTACTTCTAAGTGGCTCATCTTGAGCATTGTCAGTATATGGGCATTGATGGCATATTATATCTGGTTCTATCATTTTCATGGGTGCAAAATTAACAAGGCAAAATAGTATTAGTGGGATCATGATCTCATCAAAATGGTTTTGGCTTTGCATTTATGATAGCACATTGATCACACCTTACAAAAGGTTCCAATCTCATACATAGCATCCCAAAGTAAGGTCAATAATGATGTAACTTAATGCTTAAACTGGAGTTTTGGGTAGTCATATACCGATCATTTCCAGGATTGATGCTTAAACTGGAGTTTTGGGTAGTCATATACACATGGCATAGGGTAGGGGTGACCTGCAAACAATGCTAGTTCTAGATGCCTGTTTGCTTGGTGTATAACTTGTCAAAATTAGATCGATTGGCTATAGGTCTACCATAAAGTTTCCAACTTATCACCAGTGAGAATACAAGAACCAAGGCTTAGAATACTCAAAAATGTCTCTCAGAAAGTCTGCAACAGGCAAACTTTTAGTAAGAATTTGTAGACACAATGCTCAAAAATTCACACAATCAGCTACATTAAATACGTTCTCTATTAAGTTCAATGTTTTAAGATGAAAAAGAAGAGTTAAATGGTTTTGGTTCGATTTGCAATTTTTGTGAAGCTTTTGCACTGAAGTTTCCATAGCCTGATTTTTTTGCCTATGAAGAAAGACCATGTCAGATAATATCAGCGAAGAACAAAATAAGGAGACAATTGCTAGATTATGGTCTAACTTGAAAAGAAAAGGTGATGGCAAATGTTATTGTCCCTGCAAAATTTGTAAGGGCTTAAAGACTAGAAGACTTCTAATCAAAACAGCTAAGAAACATTGTAGGCAGCATGGTCACATTGAAGGGGGACATGATTATCATCCACTGGTAAGTTGTTCATTATGTCATTTTAACAATTTATATACATAAGAAATCACTTGATAATGAGATCATGATCATGGTTTATTTATGTTGATCATTTTTATATAGGTCGAGCACCCCAGGGCACATGATATGGACCAACACAACCTGAAGAATATGGTTTTCGAAGTGGAGGAACATGGAGGTGTGAATATCGAAGTTGAAGATAATGATCCCATTGAAGATGATGATCATGCACCAAAAAACACAATTGAAGATGATGGTACAAATACATTGATCCATGACACATTTAGTACTGGAACAGCTGATCATGATGATCAGGATGACCTTGATGCTCATGATTTACCTCTTCTTGAGAAGGCATATGAGCCCCTTTACAAAGGCTCCCAGACAACTCTTCTCTCTGTTGTATTGTTGTTGGTGAACTTGAAGGTTATGAATGGTTTATCCAACATAACAATCTCACGTACGTTAAGGTGTGTCATACATGTCATTACAGTTAATAAATGGTGAATCATGTACCATTAATATTATTTATATTAACACCTCAAACTTCTTCTTTTTTGTTGTATATTGATAGGTGAGTTTTTCTTACCACCATCAAATATTCTACCTCGCTCATACCGAGAATTATCTACCATTATGAAAGATATTGGAATGGAGTATCAAACAATAGATGCTTGTCCCAATGATCATATTATATATCATAAACAACATGAATTTGGAAAAGAATGCCTTGAATGTCATATCAGTAGATATCGAACAGATCAAATAACAAAAAAAGTGTCTCACAAGGTTCTTTGTTATATTCCCATTATTCCATGTATGCAACGATTATTCAGGTGCACTAGCTTGGCACAATTTATGGATTACCATGCACGCAATAGAAGTCGAGATGACATTATTCGAATGCCTATGGATGGTTCAGCATTTATGGACATAGAGGAAAAGTGTCCACACTTTAAAGAAGAACCTCGTAATCTCAGGCTTTCATTGGCAACGGACGGTGTCAATCCATTTGGAGAGTTGAGATCTGTTTACTCAGTGTGGCCTATTTTTGTTATCAACAATAATATTCCTCCATGGATGTCAATATAGAGGGAGCACATAATGTTGGCAATAATTGCTCTAGGTATTTTATTATTTAATAGTCATCTACATTTAATTATAAATATTGCAGTAAAATGGTCATAATAATTATGTAATGTTTTTGTTCATTCCACTAGGCAAGTACCAAGTTAAAGATATGAATGTACATATTGAGCCTCTTATCGATGAGTTGCTGGAGTTATGGAATTGTGTGACCATGTATGACATCTCTAGACCAATAGGACAAAGACAATTTCAATTCCATGCAATGCTTGTATGGACAATACATGATGCCCCAAGGCTAACACATTTTTGTGGTACGTTATAGTGTTCAAGTTGCACATGATAATTATAATTATAAAAATTAACATATTTAATAGAATTATACATTATCTTGTAGGTCTTCAAACAAAGGGAAAATTTGCATGTCCAGTTTGTGGTCCCAAGATGAAATCCCGTCATTCAAAAAGTTTAGGAAAGCAAGTGTTTGATGAATATAGGCACTTCCTTCACAAAAATCAGAAGTACCGGAATACTGAAAAACATCTTTTCAATGGGAAAGAAGAGACTACATCAAAGCCATGAAGAATGACTCCTCACTTATGGAAGTTGGAATATAATAAAATTAATCGTCAAGCTAATGTCATTCCATCTAATGGTTTATGTTTATTGATGATGTAATTGATGATACTGAAGGTTGTCAAGGCATGGATGACCACCTTCCAAAGGGACTAAAAAGTTATCCTAGACAATTCAATAGGTTGCCTTACTACGAGCAGCTACAAATTGTGCATTTGTTTGATACAATGCATATTGGAAAGAATATAATAGAGACATTATGGAAAATATTGGATGGAAGGCGTGACAAAGAAAAAATTGTCAAAATTTGTAGTGACATTGTGGAATCCAATCATGCAATGAAAAATGTCATTAATTCAAATAGCAATGGAGATCAGATTAATATAAGTGCCCTTCCTTGGTTATTAACAGAGCAGTAAAGCAATTCTATAAAAGAAGTCATACGAAAAATTTGATTTCCCACAGGATTTGCTACGAACATAAACAATCTCATATCAAAGAAGAGTGAATTTGGGCCAGGGATGAAAACGCATGATTGGCATACCTTCATTAAGGTAATTCACGTTCTTGTTTATTTACTATATATTTGTATACTGCGCATGTACTTTTCATTGTATTATGTTAGAAAACAATGAAAAGATCATTTTATAATTTTTGCAGTATGTTCTACCTCTATCTCTCCCAGACCACTTCGACAATAATATCAAGCAAGTCATATATGATCTTAGAAAATACATGAGGTAAGTAGTGATGTTTGTTCAATTTGTTGTATAGATATTATATTTGCCATTTGTTTTACTTGTTATGCAATATATTGTATATTATTTTGTAAATTCTCATTTATATATTTTTGCATCTTCAATCTCTTTTAGGTGGTTGTCATCTAAAGAAATCCACAAGGAAGATATAAAATATTGGAAGAGAAAAATCCCTCATCTAATGTGTGAAATGCAAAAGTGTCTACCTTCAACTTTTTTCAATGCACAAGAACACTACCTCATACACCAAGTTGAGGAGATCGAATTGTGTGGACCTGTACACACTAGGTCAATGTGGATGGTTGAGAGGCACTTGAAATTTTTGAAGGCTTTGGTTCGACAAAGAGCACATCCTGAGGGTTCTATGGTGGAGGGATATATGGTATACCAAACTATGGTGTACATTACTGAATATCTTCCTAAGTTTGCAGCAAAAATCCACGTAGATCGCATTTGGGATCCCAACCCCATTAATAAATTCGAAGGAGAGCACTTGATGGGGAAAGGTAGATTGAAGAAAGTGAGAGGTAATTATAAGATGTTATTGTAGTAAATTAATTCTTTATCTTCTAAATAAATCAGTTGTAAGTGGTCTATTAATTCTTTGTATAGTTGGTCAAGAGTGGGATGCGCTACATTTGTATATTGCAAACAATCTTGATTGGATGATGGTGTGGATTGAACGATGTCAACATTTTGGTCGCACATTAACATGGGATGGTGTCGCTTCATTGGTTAAAGAAGCTCATCGTAATGGAGATTCCAATGTTACACAAAGGGAAATTGATTTAGCATATGGTTTAAGAGATCAACAGGTACGTATAATTTTATTAATCACCCGTATGTTTATCAACTCATGATGCAATAATTTTAATATGTTAGACATATTGCAGGTCAAACACCACAAGGCTATGTGTTGCAATGGTCATAAATTTCACATCAAACAGTTGGATGACACGAAGAAAACTTGTGATTCTGGGATAACTACAGTCTTTGAGGTGACCAATATTTCATCTAGAAATGACATACATCCTTAAGAGTCTCAAAATCGATACTATGGCATTTTGGATGATATACTTGAGTGTGACTTTAATTCCTTCAAATTAGTTCTATTCATCGTCAAATGGTATAGGCTACGACTAAATAAAAATGATCCTGATAGAACTGTTATCGAACATGATAATGGATTTACAATGGTTAATACAAGGTTGTTTGAACGAGTTGGGGAAGAGCCCTATGTTCTTCCAAGTCAATGTGAGCAGGTATTTTACTCGGAGGTTCCACATAAACCGGGTTGGTCATTTGTTGTTAGACATGATCCAAGAGGAAGGCCGATAATGTATAATGTGATGGAAGAAGAAGATACTGAAGAAGTAGAAGATGATATAGATGATGATCACGATCAACAATTAGTCAATGATGTTCCTGACGGAAATGTACATGAAGAAGAAGTTGCTGATGATGATGCTGCTGCTGCTACTGATGGTGATGGTGATGGTGATGGTGATGGTGATGGTGATGGTGATGGTGATGGTGATGGTGATGGTGATGGTGATGGTGATGGTGATGGTGATGGTGATGATGATGATGATGACAAACACAATGATGATGACGACGACAATGATGATGATCATGATGATGATCATGATCATGATGGTCATGATGATGAGTTTGATGAAGAAGAAGATCAATGACATGAATGAAATGTATGAGATGCGATTATTATATTATCTATTTAATATTGATATCTTGATAGAAATTGATTTGACTTATATGGTTACATAAATAATTCATATGTTTTGAATTCTAATGCCATTACTTAATTAAATCATGATGCATCTCTAGCTATGTGATAGATGGTGATTTAAAATACATATGTGATGGATTACATGCTTATGATGATACATGTGACATTTTTTGAACTTTGTGTTTATTTATGGAATGTGGACTACTTATTAGCTATGTGATGGATGGTGATTTATGATACGTATGTGATGGATTACATGTTTATGATGATACATATGTGACTCTTGTGGTGCTCAATTACATATATGATGATACATATGTGATGCTTATGATACTGCAGTATTTATTGTTTATCAAATTACAAATGTAATACTTATGATGCTCAATTGTTGGTGCAGGAACCTGAACCCCTTTGACAAGGATCCTACACAGTCTCATGGATCGACAAGTATAAGTCAATACACCTTATAGAAATAATATATTTCTAAAAAATTACAAGAAAAACAAACTTCCTCAGTTTTTCAAACCTCAACATTAGCAGCAAATCTAATATAGTTATCAACACTTGAGGCCCCAGTTGGACTTACTCAAATTTTAATCTCAACATCAACTTTATGGCCGACTTATTCATCAATATTACCCTCATTTGCAAAATATCTCTCTCATTACCAACTAACTCTCTCATTTGATGGTGCACAGGTATCACCAAATAGGTATTTGTCAGATGTGTCTTCCTCGAGTGAGGGAAATGCAGGAATAGAAGAGGAAAGTGAGACATGTAGTAGATCTCAAATAGGGAGATCAACTAGAGGTCAAAAGATTAGAAGAAAATTCAATAAACACATGGAATTTTTTCTTGCTCAAGGGGGTTCATGTTCTTATGATGATGAGACCAAAGGTGACATTGAGGTGCCCTTGAGGTACAAACATCTACTGAAACAATGTGTACCCAAGGAACTTCCTCCAATAAACACTGATTTTTGTGTTAATGAGAGGATATATTGCATAGCACCTTCGTTGTTACATGGTTTGGGCCTATTTTCCATGGACAGCATAAAGGTCTGTTACAACAAAGTTACTGAATTGATGGAGTTTGTTGGACCTTGTTACAATTATAATGATTGATTGCAAATTGTTTGATATAAAAAAAGTATGCGTAGGTATGCACTATCAGCCAATTATATACAACAAAAAGATAATGATCAAAGTAAATGAGTGGTTGTATACATTGATGGAAGGCCAAAAGCAACAGGGAATATTGCAGGTTTTATAAATAGTACACGACCTGGGTCAACTAATAAGCAACCCAATTGCATATTTGAGGCATGTGAGGGAAATTGTGTGTTTGTATGTGCGATAAAATCAATAAGTGCAGGGGAAGAGCTGCTAATCGATTACAATTTGAATTGTATAGATATAAACAAAGTTACTATCATGGGGGTGGTATGTACTATATATATACCATTTAAGCCAACTTCCAATTAATGAATCCAATAAACCATTCTATTATTAAGTTTTTTTGCTAAGTCTATTGGTTTTATTTCGCTAACGTTTTTATATTTTTTCTTTGTCATAGGGCCACATGGATCCACCACATAGCATAGATAGGGGTGTAGGTCCTGACACTTCTACGGAGTAGTTAAACCTCATTATAATTGTACAAATTAGATAGAAGCAAACTATTACATTATGATCTTTTCTTGAGTGTTTTGAAGTAATTTTGATAGTGTTTAGAAGCACTCCTCTATCAAAATTTTACCCTTTGGAGTCAGAATTCTGACGATAGGCCGAGATCGCGATGGTATGCTTTCGGGGTATGAGCATCCATGGCGGTCGTCGAAAAGGTTGGAGGTGATGTCAAAATTGCGACGACCACAAGGATAGTCGAAACTTCCAACACAAAATTTTCAATGGCTTTTTTTGTCAGTAGTGCGACAAAATTGTGTCGGAATCCCGAGGATTTGTCATCAAAATTTTGACCCGAATGTACTAGTGACTCAATCCAAGTACATAAAGGAAATCTTAAAGAAATTTGGAATGGAGGATTCTAAACCAGTAAGTACTCCTATGACTACTAACTGTAAACTATCAAAGAATGATGAATCTACATCTGTTGATGAGATACTTTACCGATCTCTGATTAGGAAGTTGCAATATGTTGTGCATAGTAGACCAGATATAGCACATGTAGTAGGTATTGTTGCAAGATTTTCTGCAGATCCCAAGGAAACCCATATGACAACAATCAAGAGAATTTTCAGATACTTGAGAGGCACTAAAGATTATGACTTAGTACATGAAAAGAGGAATGATTTTGATTTAAAAGTTTATACTGATGTTGATTGGGCAGGCAACATAGATGACAGGAAAAGAACAAGTGGTGGAGCTTTCTTTTTGGGAGAAAGACTAGTAAGTTGGCTTAGCAAGAAACAAGGATGTATTTCATAGTCAACAGCAGAAGCTGAATATGTTGTTGCAACATTGAATTGCAAAAATATAGCATGGATCAAACAACTGTTGGAAGGTATAAATGAAAAATTTACCAAGCCAATAACTATATTATGTGATAATACTAGTGCCATTAACATTTCAAAGAATCCGGTAATGCACTCTAAGACAAAGCATATCTCTATAAAGTATCATTATCTCAGAGAAGAAGTTCAAGAGAAGAAAGTTGTGCTAGAATATATCAGTTCAAAGGAGCAATTAGCAGACATCTTCACAAAGCCACTGCCAAGGGACACTTTTGAGTATCTCAAAAGCAATTTAGGGGTCCTACCCCTATCATCTACTCACTAACAGAGTTTAGTGAAAGCATCAATTCGATGAATCTACAGAATATTATGTGTGGATTGATTTTGATTTACACTTTAGGAGGTAACCTAAAGTTGTGCAGAAAATAGTGAATAGAGATAAGTTGCTATGATCGAGACTAAGATGATACATAGCAAGGCAAATCACTTCACAAAGGAAGAAATCATGATTTAGTTCTTTTACTTTTTGGCATTGTTGTCAAAGGGGGAGAAGACTAAATGGTAAAATCCTAAATGAAGAAGATAACTGAAGACTAATGACAGGGGGAGAAGATTACAAAAGGGAGAAGACTTCAGCAGATTTTAATAGCTCAAGGATAAATGAAGAAGTCTAACAGCAATCTAAATCCAAATCAATTTGAATATCTTGTTGGTATTACCATTTAATTATTGGTTTTGCCATCAATGCCAATGGGGGAGATTGTTGGCATTTTCAGTAGAAAGGAGATTGTTGATATTCATTAAGGATATTGAGAAGGTTGTTGGAGATTATTGATATAACTGAAAAAAGATGATAACTATCTTTATAACATTATTTTGTCATTGATGTCAAGAAATTGATTTTCTGATTCAATATGATGTTGCCATATCTTGAGAAGATTGATTTGAAGAGAATTAAGATGTCGGTAAAAGACACATAAAGAATGTGATAAGAAAGGGGTGAAATAAGTTATTCAATGGGCAACTATTAACGAGTTAGACAATTATGAGATCATGATGTTTAGATTGTTTTGATATCCTACATATGTTGTTGATTGTAAGGTTAATACTATACTATGTCACCAGGCAAAGAACCTAGTTGGTAAACCCTAAGGAACCTAGTTGATAAACCCTAAGGTTATCAATATCGGTTAATGAAGGCAAAATGTCTACCGAGTAAAGTTTAGTATTTACCGAGTTGCAACCAAGTTATGACAAAGCACATTGGATGGATAAAAGCATTATTTAATGAAAGACAATGATAAGCTGGAGATATATAAATGATTGGTATGTCGAGCATGAAGTTTGTTAAGGATCTATGGCAATGGGAGATCGACAGGAAGATCTACAGCTCAGATTGAACAGCAATAACCTTGTGCAAGTTCCAAGAAAGGAATGCAAGTCCCAAGGCGAGGAAAAATGTTTTCAGATTGAAGGATACATTGAACCTAGTCAAGATTGAAGATCTGATGGCTAAGATTGATCATGGGAAATGTGATCAAGGAGATTCAGCAGCTGGCAAATTGTTTATAAATAAGGAATTGTTGATAAACAATGAATGTGGGCAAGTGTAAGCATAGGGATGCTACATAGTGATTATCGAGCATAGAATCTTGAAGACCTATTTGAATAACAGAGTAAGGAGCCCAGTAGAGGGACAAGATAAGTCCTATGACTAGATTATTTTGAGAAAAATAGAATCTGCTTTAGCATTTTAGATGTGAAGTTGGACATATATTTACTACTGTTGTTTATTTTGAATAACAGAGAAATCTCTTAACCGAGTGGACCTAACAGTCTTATTTGTAAACCCTCTAGCAAGGTAACATTCTAAATGAGTGTTTGAAATCCTTTGACATGGTCACTTCTAACAAAGTAAAGATCCTAATAGATCTTAGGGAAATCCCTTAACCGGGTCACATCTAGCAATGTGTTTGTAATCTTTAACAAGATTTGCTTTTAACCAAGCATACTCTAGAAGAGTATATTTCTTAGTGGGTCCAAAATCCCACAGTGGTTTTTCCCTATTTGGGTTTCCACGTTAAATCTGGTGTTATATATGTTATGATGATTATGTGTTTATGAGTTTGCATGTTTAACAGTTTTTGGTTATATTGTTGAAGTTTAAGTTATCTAGGTTGAATCTATTGATTATATGGAAGATTAAGTTTGTATGATTCACCCCCCCTCTCATCTGGTTAGCTATTGGCATCAGTACTTTACATTTAGTATTAGAACTTAACATGTCCACCATGAAACAAATAGTATATGCATATTTGTCTACTACTTCTTTAGGGATCTTTTCTCTATTCTTTATTTTGCCTTGGAAGGTTTTGAAGAAACTCGATAGGGTAGCTGTTTGATTTTCTCTATTTCCCAATCTTCACAAACCTTATTTGATCTGAGTGTTTACCGGCAAGTCATATGCCCATTGGACCCTTCTTGTCCGAGGGATTTCATTCATAAAGTACAATGCTAGACAAACAATCAAAGAACAGAATTTGTTGACATTCTTCTTGTCTATTTTAA
This sequence comes from Cryptomeria japonica, assembly GCF_030272615.1. Classification (NCBI taxonomy): domain Eukaryota; kingdom Viridiplantae; phylum Streptophyta; class Pinopsida; order Cupressales; family Cupressaceae; genus Cryptomeria; species Cryptomeria japonica. The sequence continues at coordinate 48,020,059 of NC_081408.1, read as the reverse complement.
TTTTCTTCAGATTGCTTAGGAGCTCTTCAAGAAGAACTGTTCAAAAATCATACTGCATGCCCTCTTTCACCATCTGATAGGCTACATATATTGTAGTACCAAAGAGTGAATTCAATCTGCTAGACTAATAAACTTTATATCCAATAATCATTTATGCAAATTTAACATCATGCTCTAAGATATCATCAATCGTTATGGACTTGTCAAATTGAGCACCAGTTAGTTCTGTGATGGTCGAGTTTGTGATCTTCCTCAAATTAATTTTTCCACCGGTTTGATGTATACATATGATTGCATGAATGGCCTACTTGGTTATATTTTAGGGTCTGTCCATCCATATGAATTCAGCATGGACACGGCTCAAAATGTATCTTACCCATTCATCCTCATCGAATATCAAAAAATGAATGAACTGTGTGAAGCCATTCCTTTATAACTATGCATATTCCAGTTGAAGGTTTCCAACTTCATCCATTATGTGATCAATATACACGGTTAAGATATCCTTATTTCTAGTTTCCTCAATTGTGAAGTGAATGTATGCCCTAACATCATCAACATGCAAAACTTTGTGTGGAATGGATGAAAATGCACCATTGGAATCATCCTTAACAGACTTAAATAGATGTCTTTTGAATTAAGGCCTATCTCGCTTAGAAATTTCTACTACCAAAGGATTATCAACAGAAGAAGACGTCAATTCAAGAAATTCAGGGTTCAAAGGATGAACATGCTTCAGTAAATACCTTTTTCTTTTGTCTGATGCACAAGAACCTTTTGTCAATTCACCTCAAACCTTCTAAAGGCCTTGAAATGTAGTTTGCCTTGCTCTGCAACTTCAACTCTTCGCTCACAATGTGAGAAATGATTCACATTTTAAGCTTTTTAAATCTACAAACCCTACTTTTAAGTTGAAATAAATATAATTGTAAAGCTCAACTGGATCTCATGTTTAGCATAATCCAATCAACCATATCCCAAGATCGGTATGATGAATTCTGGATAATCATCTCCAAGCATCTGTAGTTAATCTTAATTCATCATAGATCTCTTTAGGGGATTCTGCAAGATTTTGCATGAAGATGCCACCCCCTAAGGCCAGATGCCTTAGTTATCAGATGAAGATCCTGCATCGGATTCAGGCAGAAATCCACTATCTGTCTTGGATTCTTCTTGGTTGACCCACATCTTCTCATGCTTGTTCTTGATCTCTTCTACCTTCACCTTGCTCTTTTCATCATCTTTGTTCTTGTCTACTAGAGCATTCTTTCTTCTATAGAATTTTGCAATGAGACCAATTTTGTTGCATGCATGACAAACAACATTTCTCTGCATAGGTCTAAAACTCATCTAATTGAGTCTCATCCTACATTGGTTAGAGATATGTCCAAACCTCCCAGAACCATAACATCACTTGTTCTGAAAATTGTTCATTACTGCTTTGCACATGTTTGACTTGTGACCAAAATTATTGCATATGAAACACTAACCTATAAAGGTAGGACCATTGTTTATATTATTCATTTTATTATTCATCCTACTTCTGCATTGATTTGCCATATAACCAAATTCATTGCAAGTAAAAAATCTACAATTGAATTTATAGGCATTAGGATGTTTTACCAAAGGATTCTTGCTCTTATTATGATTAGGCTTTGCATTGATCTATCCAAAATTGGAGGATTCTCCTTTCTCAAATTCGAGTCCTCACGTGTCTTTTCCATGTCTCTAACTATCCAACATCTTATCTAGCCTTGTTGAGATAGCATTGAATTTGTCTTTGTATTCATTTGCAGTAGCAAGTTCATCTCTTAGGGCAACAATCTATATTTCAAGTTCTTGTCCATTATTTCTTGATTGTGTCAACTTAAGCTTCAATTGATCATTCTCATAGTTGAGTTTGAAGATTTCATCTGATCTATCTTTTAATAATTGAGTAAAACTTTCTTCATTCTTCTTCTAGTCTTAAATCTCCTTAGTCATCTTCATCACAATGGATTGCATCTCATTCTTCAATACAACATTATCTCTAGCAAGCATATCACATTCATCAACTTTGTCCTAATTTTCCATGCTTTGTTCTTCTTTCTCCTTCAGCTTATCCATCGGCTCTTTCCTCTTGTCTCTTGAAGTGTTTACTTGATCCTTCAAATCTTTAATGAATTCTTCTACTACATTCAAGTTTCTTTTTAAGGAACTTATTTCATTTCTTGTTGCATCAAGATCCTCAAGTGCCACACAAATTTATCTCTGCAAACCAGATTCCATTGATTCAATCTCCTGGACCTTCCTCAAGCAGTTAGGCTTCCTCAAAGGAACTAGTCTTTGATACCAATTATTGGAATCAAGGAACACTGAGAGGGGGGATGAATAAGTTTTCTACAAGTAAATAATTTTTAAAACTTATTCTTAGACTATTGAAAACAAATGCAAGAAAGTAAAATGTTGAAACACGAGATAATCAACCACAAAATCATAACACCAATATTTTTTATGTGGAAACCCGGAAAGGGAAAAACCATGGTGGGATTAGAACCCACAATATTCATATACAATCATCAAGAGTACATAAATATTACAAAAGGGAAATGTACATGCATTCAAGCTCACCGCCTAGAGCTCATTGCTCAAATTACAATATAAAAGTCTCATTGACTCACAAATAATTTACAATGAGAATTGCAATGATTGAACTCACAAATAGCATCAAACAATGCCTGGATGACTTCTAGTTAAGTGCAAAAAGTTTGATTGTAACACCTCTACAACTCAACTATGTTCTACTTCCCAATCAGCTACCAGATGAAGAATGTACATGTGAAACTGTTCCAAACAAGTTTCTCGATCACTACTCACTCATACCATACATCAAAATGATATCTTACATTGGTCATATATATCCACAATCACAAAATAAAACATTCAGCAAGTCAGCCAACCATAATATGCAATGTAACGTGTAGTCAGTTGTTGGCTTATGCTAGATCTCTAAAACATATGTGGATCAACCAAATGAAGTCATCCCTATCATCCCACGCACGAATATCACAACCATAGTCACTGCAAACATTTCGGACCAAAAGTGCTCTTCTTATCCTGAAATATCGATGAAAAATTACCAGACCAGTTCCTCTACCAGTTACCAAAATCTATAACTACTAGATAGGATTTCCAAGGAGAATTGTCATCAATGACAACCCTAATCCATTATCCATGCACTAAAAACCACTTGATGAGTGTCAATTCCCAACAGTGACCTAGTTTACACGTTTCATTTTCTTGTCTTAGAGAATGTAATATTTTGTGGCTGACTCAAATGTGTTCCAGATGCTATATATATTGTTGTATTTGATATTTTGGAGGATAGTAAAGAGATATGATGATATCAATTCATAATTTGTAATCAAAACACCTCTTGGAGGTCTAAAGGGATTGTGTTTTGGAATATATTCTCTCATGTTTTTGGTTGGTTTGTGATGAATCTATGATATTATCGATGTCTAATCTTGTATTTTCCATATTTTGTGTTGTTTCTTCCATTGTGTTACTCTTGCTACATGATCCAAATTATTCTCTTTGTGGGCCCTCTATAGCATGGTTGCATCAGATGGTATTAGAGCTTGTTGCAAACTTTGAGGCGTTTCTTTAGGTGAAGAGATCATCAAATTGAGGTAGGTTGTAAGTGTGTTTAATAGATCACCAATAGGGAGGCAATTTGATGCAGAGGAAAGAAAGACTTCTTCCCTATCTGCATATTCAAATATCAATATCCATTTAAACTCATTCTTTAGAGGCAAACTAACAACTTCTTTCAATCATCTCTTCATTAATATCAACTTAATGCAATAACCCATATTCATGGTTCACACTTCAATCTTTAAAGTTCCCAGTCATAGACCTATATTCTGTCATTCATAACTTTTGACCCAGATATTATTTCAAAGATCCCTTTGGTGAAAATGTATATAACTATACTTCTTAAAACATATCCAAAACTTAGGAGAATCCAATGGTTAGATTAAAAGTTATGTCCTCTGCACCGAGACCCAATACTGCTGTTCCCAAACAAAGCATATGCATGCCCAGTCCGCCTAGGGCATCAAATATCTTTCAAAAAACATAACCAAATGACACCAAAACAATTTAATATGAAATATATATGAATATATATTCATAATATGTAATCCACTAAATTTTTCCATTGCTAAATCATGAGATAATTTCAAATCATTGCCTGCAACTCCATTGAGGACAGTTTAAAACCCATTTTCACCAAAATCTTCATAACTTCCACAAATATAAACAAAAATGACTCAAGCAAAAATGAAATGAAAGATTATTCACATATCTTTCCAATGAATCTATTTAGAGGTCATAAAACTTTCATATGAACCTGTACCATATTCTGCAACATGACTGTTCTCAGGAAACCTCAAATCTGCAAACAACAACTTTCACCAAAACTTCCATAATTTCTTCATTTAGAAACATAATCACTCCAAACCAAATAGAAAAGAAATTTATTTCACATATATAACCATTAATTATACATTTACAAAGGTTTCCAGGTCATACATGGTCGTGCAAGACCTGGAACCAACATAAAAACTGGAAAGCCAATCAAAATAGCAATAGTAGAATACACCAAAATGTATCAAAATGTTCTCCTTTCTTTCCTTTCTTTCCTTTATGATTTGGAACGACCATAAAATGAATTTTTATAGACTCTTGGTCAGTTTTGACCTTACAACTACCTCTCATAACCAACTTTTAACCCCTTTTCAACTTTTGTTGCATTTTTGCAACTTTGCTTGACAACATTTTATTGTCAAGTTGACAACTTTTACACTTTTGAATAAATGACTTCATGGCTTTACAAAACACATCACATGACTCTTAAAATGACAACTAAATGACAAATTTACAATTTTGTTTGCCCTTAGGCATTACATTTGATTTTATTACATTGAATATCATATCCAAACATATGGATTAAAATATCTCTCAGGATCTCCTCCAATGTCTTGATGTCTAGGTGCTTCTGCACCACAATTGGAACTTTGTACTCTGACTGTCGAGTTGAGGGATTTGTACTGGATCAAAGGAGGATATGTCACCAAGAAGGATGAACCCTGGAAGGGTAGAGTAGATGAATGAGGATAACATAAATACGATCAGGAATGAGTTAAGTAAAATTCATAAAGTTGAGGTTTCTAAATTTTTAGGTAAAATGAATCTAGAAGACTTGATAGATTTGATCGAAGAGTTGGATGACTACTTCGAGTTTGAAGATGCTAAAGACCCATAGAGGGTACCGTTAGCACAAACTAACTTGAAAGGGCATGTTTATTTATGGTGGAAAGAGTTGCAGAAGGATAGAGTGGAGAATGGTGAGATGAAAATCACCTAGTGGAGGTCGATGGTTGCAAGATTGGAGGCTAAATTTATTTTGAGGGAGAATGAGTTGTAATTGATCAAAAAGTTGTAGAACTTGAAGAAGAGGGACATGGGTGTGAAAGAGTATGTTGAGGAATTCTACAAGGTGATGATTAGATCCAAACATCAAGAGATGGATAGGGAGAAGGTGGCTAGATACATAAATGGACTTCAATTTAACATTCAGGATGAGATGAGTATACTGAAGATTTCTACAGTTGAGGAGGCTTACAATATGCTCTAAAGGAAAAAGATAAAGTGTAGAGAGGAAAATAGAATAACCCTAAGGGAAGAGAGAGATATACAATGAGTAGAGGGAATATGAGTGGCACTATGGAGAAGTAGACTACTAAAGAAGAATCAAAATATAAATGGAGTAAAGAACTGGATCATAAGACGCAAAGAAAAGGAAATGCAGTAACAGTAGGGAGTTCATGGGTAAATGCTTCAAGTGTGGAGAAATTGGACATAGATCTTATGAGTGTTCTCAGTGAACTGGTAACAAAGGAATGACAAGGAATTTTTGAGCACGTAAAGACCAAGAAACTTGAACTACATATGTGAGTATAGTAAAACTAGAGTAAGGAGAATCCCTTATGTTTAGAAGAGTCTTGCAGAGTAGAAAGGAGACTGAACCTACACAATGGAAGAATATTTTTTGGAATGTATGTAAATCAGCAGGTAAGTGTTGTAAGCTTATTGTGGATAGTGGAAGTACTGATAATCTAGTATCTAAGGAGATGGTAGAGAAGCTTGGTTTAAAGACGCTTGAGAATCCTTGTCCTTATAAGGTAAGTTGGTTGAAATATGATCATGCGGAAGATCTAAGAGAGAAGTGTTGGGTGAATTTCAATATTGGAGCTTACAAGGATGAAGTCTAGTGTGATGTTGTGTCTATGAGTCCTTGTCATATCTTATTGGGTAGACCTTGGTAGTTTGCTAGAGGAGCTATCTATGATTGTAGAAAGAACCTAGTCACTATTGAGAAGGATGGGCAAAAGTTTACTTTGGATTCTTTGAAGGAGAAGGAGAAGGAAGTGATGAACATGAGTCTTGGGAAGAGTTGTTGTACTGAGAAGTAGGATGCATAGGATGGCATGGAATTGAAGGACCTTGTGGATGGGCCTGGTAGCATGGTGGTACCAGATGACAATAAATTTAGAGTTATGATGGCAAATAAGATAAAATAATGTAGAAGAACTAAATCAGATCTACAAAAAAAGGAGAATAGTGGTAAGAGATAGTTTGCAGGTATGAGGCAAGGAAAGAAAGGAGAAGAGAAGAAGAAGTTGGAGAATGTAGCAGAGATATTGAAAGAGGTAAGGAGAAATAAATTAGCAGACAAAGAAGATATTTGGATTAGAAATGAGCATAGGGTCTATATCCTGAATCCTTTCCTATGTTCATGAGCTTCATCTAATGGAACATCTTTTCTACTTGGGGTGTCTAGTGCAAGAGCATCCCTGGTTGACTAGCAATTTTGCATCAACAAAAAATATTTGTTTTAGTTTTGTTTTGTGTTGTAGCTTCTATGTTTCTTCTGACATTCTCCAGAATTTGTTCATTTTTCATTGCAAAGAAGATATTTGTCTTCCAAACTTTTTCTCATTCCTTATTCTAGATTTTCAATCCATTTGAATCCTTTTTTGGCAAGTTGTCACTTTCGGATTGTCTATTTCTTGGTTCCCGGGGCAATTTTGAGCTTAACGACTAGTTGGAGATTTATTATCTTGCGGATCTAATTGGCACCACACATGATGTTCCTACACCCTTAGCAAACTTTCATTTGTGGTCTATAGTTCATTTTCATCTTTGGCAGAGGAGATCTTCACGGTTTGGGTCTGACCTAGTTTACATGTTTCATTTTCTTGTCTTGGAGAATGTAATCTTTTATGGTCAATCTAGATGTGTTCCAGGAGCTATATATATTGTTATATTTGATCCTTTGATGGATGGTAAAGAGATGTGATTATATTAATTCATGATTTGTAATCAGAACACCTCTTGGAGGTCCAGATGGATTGTATTCTAGAATATATTCAGTAATAAGGCATGTAAGCTTACATGTTTGCCTGCATGTTGTCAGTTGGTTTATGATGAATACGATATTATGGATGTCTGATCTTGCATTTTCTAAATTATGTGTTCTTGCTTCCATTGTGTTACTCTTGTTGCATGATCTGGATTGTTCTATTTAAGGGCCCTCTGGACCATGGTTACGTCAAGAAGACTCTAGAAGGAAGCCATTAAAGGTTTGAAGATTTTGAGGGAAACCATTAAATGCTTAAGAAGACTCTAGAAGGAAGCCATTAAAAGCTTCAAGACTTTAAAGGAAGCCATTAAAGGTTTGAGTTGATGGATTTTGGGTTAACTTTTGGCTTAGGAATGTGCAAACCATTAAAGGGTGATTAGGCTAATAATAGGGGTTTAGACATGATTAGAAGGAAAAAAACTTGCAACTTGTATTTTCTAGAAAGTGCAAGTGTATGAGGGATTTAGGAATTTAAATAAATATTTATTTAATTAAATGTGAGAGATTGGATTTTAGGGATTTAAATAAATGTTAATTTATTTAAATGGTTAGAGGGGGGTTAAGTGAATTAAATCAAATAAATTGAATAATTTATTTAATTAATAGAAGAACACAGTTAAGATGAATTAATTAAATATTAATTTAATTAATAGTTGAACGATGGTTAAATAATAAAATAAATACTAAATATTCATTTAATTAAGTGGACATAAATGGATGTCTATGAGACCTATTCCTTGATTGAAATGGTATGTCTCTTAAGATCAACTTATTCCTTTGTTGAGTGGCCTTTTCTTACGATACAATGTCATTCCTTGTGTGAAGTTGTTTGTTTTCTCAAGGGTTCTCTTAGAAAGAGGTGTGCATCCATGATTAAAACCTCTTCTTCACTTGAAAATGTATGTCTATTATAAACAAACCCTTTAATTTGGGTCAAAAGTTTGTCATCCTTCATCAAGAATCCCTTTCACTTAGAAATAGGGGGAAGGTATGCATTCTTGTTTCCCTTTCTCTCATTTTGTTGATGATGTTACTTTTGTTCATGCAAGTCCTCTTGGAGTAGATGTCTTTGAGAAAATATCTCTTCTTCTCCAAGGATTCCCTTTAAACTTGTTGCAAGATATCTCTTTTTCAACTATCTTGTCCTTGCTTGTAACATAAATGCCTCTTTAGCTTGGATTTAAGAACATTGTTGCCTAAAATGATGTATCCTTGGTGTTGAAGGTGTGTATCATTGTTTTTCACTTCCCTAAGACATCAACATGGGGATATGCTGACATATTAAGGAAGTGAGAAACAACCTTAAGACATTAACATGGGGCTATGTTGACATCTTAAGGTGGGGAATTTCATACCACCCTCCATGTACTATATTTTTGCATGTTTTATATGGGGTGTTCATTCTTGAAAATAGACAAAACGAATTCTTACACATGTCTTGCACAAGATGCTTCATGCCTAAAACTAGACATACCATTTATGTATGTCTTATAAATGGTACACATTTTTTAAACTAGACAAAGTCAATTCCTACAAAGGATGTTTCTGAAACCAAGCATATATTTGTCTTACATGAGGTGTTCAAACTCACAACTAGACAACACAAAGTATATGAGATTCTTCATTCCCAAAACTAGACACTATTTGCATTTCCATTTCATGTCTTCTACAAATTAGTGCATGCTCAAAACCAAAAAAAAAAGTCTTCTATGAGATGCTTAACTCTTGAAGCTAGACAACAACAAATGTAGCAGGATGAGTGGAACTAGCAAAACACATATAGCCCATGAAATCCATGTCCTCTCTCTTTTCTCTTCCCCATGAGCGCATAGCTTTGATATTGGTGAACCATGGTTCATTATTTGATGCACGCTCTTTCTCTTTTTATGTGATTGCTTGTGTTCTTGTGATAGCATTCCAAGAATGATATTAGTAGTTGAGACATTTTGATTATCAAGGTCTCTTAAACTAGTTTACTTAGAGCCTTTTTATGTTTTGTGTTGTGTGTCTTTTGTCTTCGTTTGCCTTTTTTTGTCTGTCTTGTTTTGTGTTTTTCCTTGCATAAGATTGTATGAGTTAAGATCCTATAATTGGAGGCTTAGTTCCTCAAAATTACTGATGTCTTATCTCCTTGTGATCACACTCCTAATTTCTTCTCTCTCTCATCTATTTACTTTACCACAATTATTTTTATAGACTCGTATTGTCCTTAAATTGGGAGCTAAATGTAGTGTTGTAAATTGTCACCAATACAATTTACACCAAATGTTCCTGCTCCCTCTTTAGTGTGTCCCATCCTCATCCCCTCTCTTGGTCCATTCAGGCCCGATTATCCAACTTTCATGTTATGTACACTATTTGGTGGGTCCTACTATGGGATACCCTCTTCTCTAGCTTCTTATTTTGGTTCTATTTGTAGAACTATGGTGTGGGATGCCCTATTTTGAACTAGGGTACCTTAAAACACCCAGGTCCCTCTCAAGTAGGCCCTAATTAGAAATTGGGGAGGTGTTATAACTCCCTAATAGCATTCGATTCCTGGGGCTACACATGACCAATATTGGAGGTTAGCTTAATCAGTAAATTACCTAGGAAACTCTATATAAAGGCTTCCTATAAATTCATTTTAACCTAGAAGCGATTTAAGACTCCATCCCTAGTACTTGTGCATCCATGAAGTATTCATCATTAAGCATCTTTAGAGATTGAAGGTTGCGTATTAATCCTTCAATAATTCTGAAGAAATGCTACATCAATATTCATGCAAGCATCTGTATGTGATTAGGGTTTTCCATGGCCATGTGTTTGCCATGCCATTACATTCAAATAGAATTCCATCATCATCAACAATTATAGTGGTGAGGTATATTTTCTTATTATTTATTTCAGTATTTGCATTATTTCATTTAAGGTTAATTACTAAACCGGGGTTTGACTTAGATAAACCCTATCCCCAACAGTTCTTATCTCTCTCTATATATTTAGGAAACATGTGTAGGAGTTGTGCCCAGAAATTATGGAAGGGTCAACAATGATGAATAGGTTAGTTTTCATCAAACAAAAATTTGGAGGACTAGGGAAGATTTGTGCTACCTGGTCCTAAAAAATTAGGCCAAACTTCTAGGAACAGGTTCTAAACATCTAATTTTTCTTAGATATCAGTTGGTGGCTCTATGGGAAATTTGTAGCTTACAGTTGGTGACTAATATGTACAAATTTTAGCATCCATGGGGAGACAGTAAACTAGAAAGCCAGTTCTAGAAAAGGAGACAACATAGTAGATTGATACTGACCTTCAATCCAAATTTGAGGCATAAATGGGAGGACTTGGTCGATCTGATCGGTAGAGTCATAAGATTGGGTTGATCTGATCAATAGAGTCCTAAGACTAGGTCAATGTGATCAACAAAGTCAACAATTTCAGTTTTGATGAATTGTAGGCTATAGCTCTCCTGATAATCCTATACCTATTTTCGTAGGTTTTCCACCTATTATTGCACACACAAAAGAGAGAAAATATTGATAAGAAAGGAGTTTTTCTAGGTCAAACCTCAGTTTTAAAATCAACTTTTGAAATTATATTAAATTGAACATGAAAGGAAAGCATGTTGACATATAGCAAAGGCTAGATCTGAGAATAGAAATGCCTTGTACCTTGATGATGCAAATTATTCTTTGAAGATGACCATAAATGTTAATACAATAGCATGAATCCACACAAAATACCTAAAATAAAATCATAAAAGACATTCTTGCATGAATATTGTTGAAGTTTTCCACAATGAAGGATATGGTGAGAAGAAATTCCTTATATGCTTGAATGCTTGATCTCAAGTTTTCCTGTTACTATTTACTGAGTTGTCATTACTTTATGTCCAAAGTCATGAAGAAACAAGTCGGTTATAGAAGAAACAAGTCACAAAGTTAGTATTCACCGAGTTGTATATCGAGTAACACTCTATGTCTACCGAGTAGCAAAAATGGTATACCGAGTGAATATGAACCGAGTAAAACGTGTTACCAGATTCATTGAACCTAGACACATATGGGAAACGTGTTACAAAGATTGAGGAACAGGGAACTATTATCACATTGGAAATTGCACTTAGGATTTTGTATGATTTTGAGGATATCTATCCAATGAAGTAATTTTGTAAGGTTATTCATTTAATGAATCATGTTTGTAAGATCGAAGCATGAACAAGATCACTGTCATAAGAGATCTATATATACAGCATGAATTAAGGATCAAGTGTGTGTATGTATGTGAAGCAAGACATATGTGAAAAGCATTTGAGTGTTATGATTGTTATAATTGACATAGATACACAATGTCACCGAGAAGGATTTTAGAGAATAGTCAAGGAACAGAGTAAACAGAAAGGTTTACCAAGTAAATTTATGGATTACCAAGGTATGCTATAAGCAAGGTAATTTCATTTTGAGCACATAGAATTTGCTATAACATTTTAGATGTGAAGTTGCAGATATTTTGTAAGATTTTGATTGTAATGTTTTGAGTTGTAAGAGAAACCTTTAATAGGGTAAAAGATTCTAATAAAGTCTATAAATTGTAAAGCCTTTAACCAGGTGCAGCATTTAGAATAAGTGTTGTAAAATCCTTTAGCAAGGTAGATCTAAAGATCTTGATACTCCTAACAGGGTAAGCTATCAGAAATAGCTAAACATGTAGCTCTAACTGAGCAACCTTTATTATTGCAGTAGTGAAGTTGTCGTTGTCATCCCCACCGTAGTTTTTCTCTCTAACCAAGAGTTTCTGCGTAACCAAAATATATGTGTTATGGAGTGAATCATGTATGATTTTTATTTATTTGTTTTAGCATTATATTGTGTTACAGCAGTTTTTGGTTTATGCTTAATAGTAAAGTTATTGTTGAAGAAAAGATTTGAAGTACTGATTCACCCCTCCCCTCTCAATACATTAGCTTTCCATATTGGGCCTAACAATTGGTATCAGAGCTTGAATCTTGGAAAAGGGTCTAACTGCCTAAAGAGAAAGATCTTATCAATGGAAGGCTACAAACAATCTTGGAGAGTTGTGAATCTTCAAAATGAATTGGATCATGCTAATCAAGTGATTGCTGACATGTAGAAACAAATGCTAAAATCTCTGAAAGTTAGAAGAAGATTGTCTGATGATTTGCAAGACTCTCAAGAGCTAGTGGAACAAATTAAGACATCATCTAAGAACAGTATATCTAAAGAGACTGAAGAAATGATTGAACAATTGAAAGAAAAGAACAAAGCAATGAAAAGAGAACATGAACATTTCAGCACACAGATGACTGAAAATCTTGATGCATTAAGGAAAGCCGAGGATAACATAAGAGATCTAGAAAGAGAAAAACAACAACTTGAAGCATTAGTATCTGAAAAGAATGATGAAATCACATGGTTGACTGGAATTCAACAAAATCTGTCAGATCAATTGGGTTATGTACATCATGAAGCAAATCTAAAAGATGATGAAAATCAAGTATTGAAACTTGAAGTATCAAGGTTGACCGATGAACTTGAAACAGAAAAGAAATCAAAAGAAACACTGAAGAAGAGTTATGAAGCATCAAAGATGTTGGATAAGCAACTTAATACAAAAAGACCCAACAAAGTTGCAGGACTCTTTTACAAAGGAAAATACTCTACCAAGAAGGGAATCCACACTACTGAGAGAGGAGAATCATCAAAGCAAGTTGGAAACAAGAAGAATGTCAAAGGAAAGAAGCCTATTTGCAACTACTGTGGAAAACAAGGACATACTGCCAACATGTGCCAAATCAGAAAAGGTAAGTAGCCGAATATCACAAGGTCTAATGGTTATTGTTACAATTGCAACAAATATGGTCATACATCTAACCAATGTAGGACAAAGTCTACTAGCAATTATCAAAAGGCAAAATTCAAAAGCTTTTGTAAAAACTACATTAGATATGGACACAGTACCGAGAAGTGTTGGTTTAAGCAGAAGAACTATATGTGGTCTGCACACTGAGCAAATACTAGAAACTACCGAACTCACACAGATCTTGACCGACAATATACTGCAGTACCATGGGATTACAATACAAGGATATGGTGTGAATGTTGTGGAAGATATGGACATATAAGTGCCAACTACTTTATAAGGTTTGGAATGAACAACTGAAGATCATGGAGAAATCCTGATATGGCATGTTTTCATTGTCACAAAGTTGGACACTTGGCTAGAGATTGCAGAGATCAACCTAGAGGAGATATTGAAGAAATAAAAAGCAAATTACAGATGATTTGGAAAAAGAAGGAAATTGTGTTAAATGAAGAAAGCACCTTACCTACCGAGTTAGGTGCATCTATTCCAAATTAATTGGTAAAGGTATGAAGGGACTGCATTCTCTCAAGGTTAAACCTTAACAGTTCCCATATTTTATCATGTACTTAGTTAAAAATCTACATAGCTAAGATGCATTTAGCAAATTTGAAATTTTGTCAAGTCCTTTGGAGCACTAGTCTAGTCGGTAAATGCAGGAAGCCTATCTAATCAGTAAATGCAGGAAACCTATCAAGTTGGTAAATAAGGGAAGTCTGGCTACTCAGTAAAAGCATAAAAAGGAAGTGGTATCGAATGCATTTAATGTTTTCTTACCTAACTGCACGGAGCCCGATAAGGTAAAATGTGTACTTAAAAGCTTTTGCGCGGTCAATTTACACTTAACAAGTTTTCACAAAGCAGAGCAAAATGATTCAAAGGCGATCAAACCTCTTTCGAAGCAAAATTCAAGGTATTTACATCAATCACAATGCATTATCAAGCAAGTTTACCGATCATATCAGCTGTGAATATCTGTTTTATATTTACTAAGTGGAAAGCATCTGTTGGTTGAAAGTTTTCAAACCCTAAGGCTATTTTGTTAGTGATTATCCAAAATTTGAAATGGCTCCTAAGATTCAAAAACCCATTGTTGTTGAGACCATTGAGAATCCCTCACTGAAATACTCTCTACCTCCCAAAGTAGCATCTGAACCGGATGATAAAACTGCATTTTCACTCATTCCGGATAGGGTTTTATTAGTTGAGGATGTCATATTCTTCACTATGTGTCGTATTGAGGAACTAGGTCATATTGAGATCAAGGACACATATGATGAAATGTGTACCGAGAGGAAACTAGATAGCAAGTTTGAACATATTAAAGTTAAGGGATTGACTGAAGCCCTAACATACTCGCAAGTCTTCAAACCCCAATGGGTTAAATTTGTCTTGAGTAGAGTTCATGATGACTTTATGTGGTTAGAGGAGCAACCATTCAAGATCACCAAGTAAATCATCCACTTGATCACCGGTTAACCTATTTATGACCATGCTCGAGCTCAGCAAATGATCTCATAGAAGGAATTGATCACTTTAACCGGAGTTGAATCTGATTGCAGAGGCCTGAAACTAAACAATGTCACAGATGCAGAGCTAAAGTTTGCCATTAGAGTTATAGGCTATTGTTTCTTTCAATCGACAAGGGAAAACAGTGTACCATGTGCAACTGTTGATTTAGCCTATAAAATTGTGAAGAAAGGTATGAAGATTGACCTATGCGAAGTATTGCTGAAAAATCTATTTGAAAATCTCAACACCATAAGGAAACCAAAGAAGAACAACTCGGCAAACACACTAAAGTTTGGATCACTTTTGGTATGCATGTTTTTCTATTTTGAGAAATTCTTTCCATCAGTCGGTAATATGGTTTGGGAGCTACATTGACCAATCACCCATCAAATCAATGACTTCATCAAACAGCTAGGTGATAACTTCAATGAGATTATGGATGACTATTTTAGCAAGTTTCAAGAAAAGATGCATAACAGGTATAGAATTCCACCCCAGTTAGTGGATAAATACAAGGATGATATATGTTTTGAAGTGAACACCGACTACTGCTATGTCAATGCAGTAGAACCAAGAACTTAATCTTTGCCACCTATGGGTTATGAGATTGATTTTGTCATTACACAGCAATAGATAGATGCTTTTCTTACACTGCCAAGGCATGCTACCAAGATCAGGTATGGTACATATGAAGAAGTTAAAGAAAAAGTCAAATTGAGCATTGTAGTACCAAAGGCTACAAGGAAAGCAACAAAAATGATTAAGGCATTAATAGAGAAATTTGGAGAAGGTTCTTCCTCCACTCATGTCAAGAGCATTCAAGTCATCACCAAGGAGGAATCTAAAGCCCAAGAGGCAGCTATTACATTGAGCACCGAGTTGCCTAAAGGGAAAATTTTGAAAAGGAAGAAAAAGGATACATCACAGGTATCACCGACTCCTTTATTAAAGCGCCCAAACACTAGATCATCTGCAGTGTCACCGAGAAAGAAACTAAAAAATGTTGCAATATCAAAGGTAACAAAAACCTATAAGAAATCAACTCAGAGACTCATTTTAAATAAAGAGTCCAGTGACACCGAATCTGAAGGTGCAAGCAAATTTCAGATTGTTAAGAGTAAAAAGAAAGATGTACATAGTGTTGATAATTTTTGTGCAAATTTGAAACAATATGGTGGATTTGGAAAATTTAGATATGTAAAATATGAATCCATAAATGATGCAGAAAGGAGACAAATAGAAGAAGTTGTAATCTACACTCTTCTGAAATTCTGATTGGTCCCATTGGAAGTAACTAATTCTCTTCCAAAAGAATTCTACTTACACGTTGATAACAGGTGGAAATATGCCATGTACTTGGAAAAGCAGATAAGAGAAAGAAGTCTGGTACATCTCTTCTCAGACATGTCGGTAGATGAGATAAATGAACATCTGAAAAACTACCAGACAAACTTCCTAGTCAAGCAAAGAGCCTTGAAATTGATGAATGACCTTTATCTTGAAGTAGAGAATGAGACCAAGGAAAAATGGCAAGAAATCTTTCAACTCAAGAGTGTTGGTGAACAAAGTGAAGTTGAGATAGTTGGTATCACCGAGAAAGATCCTGATATCACCAACCAAGACCCAGCTGGAACTATACAACTTGATGAAGAGGTCATGGATATCGAGGTACAGGAACAGGAAATGATAGAAGGAAATGCTTATGCCCAACTGGTTTCAAGTGAGTCAGTTTTGGAGCAAGTCAAGTCCTATCCTCCTGTAAGTCAACATGTTACAACCAACACAACTCAGGATACTAACTAAGGCACCAAGGGTCAACAATCTACCAAAGGAGAAGATACTTCTCAATCCACCGGGGAACAAACTTCTCAAGCCCCTTCAAGTACGAAAAATGTTACAACTGAGACCCTGAGCACGGATTCACCGAAGGCTACATCTAAGGCTAAAGTAATTTACAAAAGTGTTGCCTCTACCGAGCAACCTACCAAGGGTGAAAAATCCTCCCAAGCCATTGTATTAGTTCAACTGGTGAAAACCTCCTCTAAAGAAAAGAAAATGAAAAAGCATAGTTTCAAATTAGATTTGTCCAAACCAATTGTGTTGCCGAATGTAGATATATCCAAATTAAAAGGGCAAGCACTTATTGAATTCAGTGAACTATGCAAAGACAAAGCAGAATAAGAGAAACAATTGGCTATACAAAAGAAAAACAAAGTACTTCAAAAGGTGAAAGCACTATTAACAGAAATGCTACCTGAAGCGACAGTGACAAAAGATGTAGCCATCCATATTCAACTAGATGAACTCCTCAATAAAATAGAAGCATTTGGAGTAGACACATTTGAATACCTGACCAAATTGAAGGACAAAGAGCTCACTACAAAAATGATTGAAGAGGTACAGAAAGCCATTGCTATTGGCAAAGTAAAACATGTCAAAGTTATTGCTGAGTTGTCCCCTCAACTCAAGCATATTCTTTATTTATTTCAGAAACTCTGTACATTCTCTTTACTCATTAAAGATACCAAGAATAAAATAGAAGTGATTGAAAAAGAGATCACTGATCTATCCAATAAGTTGACCACTGAGCCAAATTCTATTCAAAATTTCTATACCAAGTTACAAACTCTCATGGCTCAACAATTGGCCGTAGGAATGAAGAGCACAAAATAAGAATGGACATTATGACTCTTCAAACCTTATTCATTCCACACTTGTCCTCCATCCAAGAATAGATCAAAAAGGCTACCTCCTTATCCACTCAGCCAGAGGGAAGCACTTTAGATGGACTGATTTCACTGTTAGCTGATATTACAGCTCAGAATTCACTCATGGACAGTGTCAAGGATGCACTCTCTGCCGCTCTCACCGATGTAAGGACAAAGTATAAATCCATGTTTGACCAGTTGCCTCCACCGAATGGTAACTAAGTTTTGATGTTTGTCAAAAAGGGGGAGTATAGTGTATATAAGAGAAGTACACCAAGTAGATCAGCATATTCGAGTATACAGATAATTTTGATAGAGGGAGCAGACACTTGAGCAGTGAACCGAGTAATGAATACAAAATATTGATCACAGAGCATGCATATTCAGAATTATGAACAGTATATTGATAAGGGGAGTATATCTGAGTATACTATTTATTGATAAAATGTATATACTGTCAGTTTAGTCAAAATTTTGCAAGTATATAGATTTTTGAGTTATGATTTCGAAAGAAGTTTTGTCAAACATCTCAACTAATGTCAAAAGGGGAGATTGTTACTATTTACTAAGTTGTCATTAGTTTATGTCCAAAGTTATTCTATATACTCTAGTCAGTTATTACTACTGAAATATTCAGTCGATAAGCACAGAGTAGTCGGTTATAGAAGAAACAAGTCACAAAGTTAGTATTCACCGAGTTGTATACCGAGTAACACTCTATGTCTACCGAGCAGCAAAAATGGTATACCGAGTGAATATGAACCGAGTAAAACATGTTACTAGATTCATTGAACCTAGACACATATGGGAAATGTGTTACAAAGATCGAGGAAGAGGGAACTATTATCACATTGGAAATTGCACTTAGGATTTTGTATGATTTTAAGGATATCTATCCAATGAAGGTTATTCATTTAATGAATCATGTTTGTAAGATCGAAGCATGAACAAGATCACCGTCATAAGAGATCTATATATACATGATGAATTAAGGATCAAGTGTGTGTATGTATGTGAAGCAAGACATATGTGAAAAGCATTTGAGTGTTATGACTATTACAATTGACAGAGATACACAGTGTCATCAAGAAGGATTTCAGATAACAGTCAAGGAACAGAGTAAACAGAAAGGTTTACCAAGTAAATTTATGGATTACCGAGGTATTCTATAAGCAAGGTAATTTCATTTTGAGCATATAGAATCTGCTATAACATTTCAGATGTGAAGTTGCGGATATTTTGTAAGATTTTGATTGTAATATTTTGAGTTGTAAGAGAAACCTTTAAATAGGGTAAAAGACTCTAACAAAGTCTATAAATTGTAAAGCCTTTAACCAGGTGCAACATTTAGAATAAGTGTTGTAAAATCCTTTAGCAAGGTAGATCTAAAGATCTTGATACTCCTAATAGGGTAAGCTATTAGAAATAGCTAAACATGTAGCTCTAACTGAGCAACCTTGATTATTGCAGTAGTGAAGTTGTGGGTGCCATCCCCACCGCAGTTTTTCTCTCTAACCAAGAGTTTTTGTGTAACCAAAATATATGTGTTATGGAGTGAATCATGTATGATTGTTATTTATTTATTTTAGCATTATATTATGTTACAACAGTTTTTGGTTTATTCTTAACAGTAAAGTTATTGTTGAAGAAAAGATTTGAAGTATTGATTCACCCCTCCCCTCTCAGTACATTAGCTTTCCATATTGGGCCTAACAATTGGTATCAGAGCTTGAATCTTGGAAAAGGGTCTAACTGCCTAAAGAGAAAGATCTTATTAATGGAAGGCTACAAACAATCTTAGAGAATTGTGAATCTTCAAAATGAATTGGATCATGCTAATCAAGTGATTGCTGACATGCAGAAACTAATGCAAAAATCTCTGAAAGTTAGAAGAAGATTGTCTAATGATTTGCAGGACTCTATGTCTCTTTTTTCTACACTTTTGGTGAAAATTTTACTTTGTAGGGTATGTGAATCTACAAAAATCATTTTTTCAATACCCTATTCTATTACTTACAATGGGGATTTTTATGTTTCCTCCATGATTGAGATGCTAGTTTCCATGCCTTATGGAGTAATTTTTGTTGTTTCCCTTATTTTTTATTAAGGTATTTCTTAGGTTTTGAGGTGATGTCTATCCTTGCATATATTGTTGGAGCTCTATGGTTTCCTGGTCTTAGTTATCTTTTGTGGTCTCATGATGCTTTTCCTTTGGTCCTCCTCCATGATACTCCTATTGTGGTTTACCTTTCTCTCTTTAAGGTGGGTAATCTTTATCTGGGTGTAGCTAGGGGTTGGCTTTCTTTCTTTCCTTTTTCCCTGCCATATGATCCTATTGAGGTGGACCTTGGCTTGGTAGGAGAAGCTAGAAGCTACTTTAAGGGGGCTATTGTTGCTCTAGTTTTGGTGGTTGGTTGCATTGGCACTATATTGACACCATTGTTCTTTTTCTCTGTTCTTATTCTCCTATGGAGGTGGAGAACTTTGTGGAGTTTGAGATTTTGGTGTTCGATGGGCTTATGTTTTAACACCAACTGAAGGTTTTGGGAGCCTTTTTAAAACCTAGTATTCCAATTTGCTTACTATATTTTATCTTTATGTCACTGTAGGTGGAGGCTATGGAAGCCTTGTTTAAAGTTGAGGGAACCTGGAAAAACCCTATGCTAATGATTGTCTAAGTATTTTGATTTGTTGGTATTGGTGTAATTATGGTATTTTACCTTGGTTATTTCTCACCTAAGTCCTAATTATACTTTACTTATGCTTACTTAAGGAACTACATAATAGTTGGATTTCTACTTTATGTGGTTTCACCACCTTTAGTTCTTTGATCACATTATCATATCCACCTTTCGTCGTTGCACTTTTCTACCTTTGGTGGATGATACACCTTTAGTTGTATCACACTATCATTTTTCCACTTTAGGTGGGATGATAGCTTTTCGCTTTTTATCTCATGTATAAGATTACAATACTTATCATAATCTTATGAACTTCAATGTTCTTTTCTTGGCTATATAACCAAGGGGTCTCATATGTAATGATCATCTAACTCAATTGCATCATTGATGAGGATACAATTTGTTCTTGTCACATTTGTTCTCTCTTGTCATTGTCCTTTCTATTTGGCCTCTAGATTTTGGGTGGGCTTTAGCCTTTTTCTTTCACAGCCAATTCTCTAATGCTTAGTATATGGTGTATGATTGTGGATTGGTTGTTGGTTGTCTACATTGTTTCTTATTGTAATGTTCTATAAATGGGTTCCAAATCCCCACAAAATTTGAGGGTTTTGTGTCCCTTCAAAACCTATTTTATGGGTTTTTTGGGTCCCCTCAAAACCTAATTTTCCTTTAATAAAACACACACACACACACATATACAAATATTATGATACATTAGATTTCTACAGTCCATAATGATAATAGTTTTGTTTCAGGATTTAACTGTGTGAGCTTTTTTTGCATCGACATTTTGGAGTACACTACATGATCCACCACCAAGATGGGAGAGTTGTAAAAAAGATGGAAGATGGATTGCAGACTAAGGCAAGGCAATATAAAGGAAAGCAGATGTGGAAAGCAGGGTGCACTTAGTACGATGAAGAAGAGGAAGAAGGAAATAAAGGCGTGAAAAATAGAGAAGAAAATAATAGAAAAATAAGAATAAAATTAACAATAATAAAAAAAAAAAGGAAAGACACTAAAGAGACCAAAAAGGAGATATAAAGAATAGAGAATTCATCACCAAAAACTAAACCCTAAAAAAATAAAAAGGAGAAACAAAGATAGAAGAAAAAAAAAGAAAATAGAATAAGATATGAGAAAACATGAACACACACAAAGGGGAAACAACATAAATATGAATATATACAAGCATCTACATATAAAAACCTATGTGCAATCATGTATATATACTAGCATATATACATAAAAATGAAAGAAAAGAAGAAAGATGAATATATATAGAAATATACAAAAGCAAAATCTAATGTTAATAAACAAGAATGTGTGTGTGTGTGTGTGTGTGTTTATGTGTGTATATATATGTATACATGTATATATATATATATATATATATATATATATATATATATACATGTATATATATATATATATATATATATATATATACATGTATATATATATATATAAATAAATAAATTTATTTATTTATTTGTTTATTTATTTATTTATATATATATATATAAATCTATGTGTGTGTGTGTGCATATATATTTATTTATTTTTGTGTGTGTATGTATGTATATGTATATGTATATGTATATGTATATGTATATGTATACGTATACGTATATGTATATGTATATGTATATGTATATGTATATGTATATGTATATGTATATGTATATGTATGTGTATATGTATGTGTATATGTGTGTGTATATGTATGTGTATATGTGTGTATATGTATATGTATGTATATGTGTATGTATATGTATATATATGTGTGTGTATACATACATACATATACATACATGCATACATATATATATGTATGTATATGTGTGTGTGTGTGTATACATTATATGTATATGTATATGTATATGTATATGTATATGTATATGTATATGTATATGTATATGTATGTGTATATTTATGTGTATGTATATGTATATATACATACATACATATACATACATACATACATACATACATATATATATATACATGTACACACACACACACACGTGTGTGTGTGTGTGTATGTATATGTGTATATATATGTGTGTGTATGTATATATGTATATGTATATGTATTTATGTATATATAGATATAGATATATATGTGTGTGTGTATATATATACATATACATAGACACATGCGCACACATGCATATTGAAAAATAAAGAGAAAGAGAAACTATAAAAAGATAAAAAAGAAGAAACTGTAAATAAAGGGAAGAGATAAGGAAAAATAAAAATTACATAACCCACCTCTCCATGGGTTGCTTAGGAATGTGGGTCCCTCTTGTGTTCCTTATGTGTTTTTTTTTGTTTTTCCTTCTCTTTTTCTTCCCTTCGTGTGTTTACCTCAAATTTTCAGGTTCTTGAAACACCGAGGTAGCCTTGGTTTTGTTTTCCTTTCACACTTTGAAACCTCGAGTTCTAGGGATCCTGAAGAGCATCCCTTTTCTCTATTTTATTTTGTTTTTATGCCTTGCCAAGAAACCCTAGAGACTAACCTAACCAAATAAAAGTGAAAAACAAAATTAATACTTTTAAATGAGCATTTTAAAACATTAGAAGGATACGAATGGAACTATAATGCACATGCAGAAGACATCTACTAACTTTCCCCTAAGGTTTCCCAGCATTGTTACTATCTAAGCATACTACACTTGAGATAATAAAACTAAATAGAGATAACATTGATACAACTACAGAAATATTCCATGATTATCATCTAAAGTAATCCACTAAAGAAAATTACTAAACCATATAATTACATTGCATAATATAAATGCTTTCTAAAACTACATTCATTGAAAACTAATTATGACAGTTTATTATAACATACACGTAAATAATAATGAACGTAAACAAAATTTAAATTCAAGAACAATGTTTCCAATTACTAACATAAACTCCTATAATCTAAATCTCATAACACTTGCATCAAGATTACATCATATACACTTCATAGTTACATCATTGCCCATGTAGGCATGTCCATACAAATTTACATCCGATAACATAAGTGCTACATCATAAATGCATAAAATCTCCATTTAACTCACTAAGTTGACCATATCCATGGGTAGCAATCTAGAACATGAACCAAGCCAATCCACACAAAGATAGGTTCAAAATCCCCGATGGAAGAAGACAACTACCACCTGACCATGTGGAACTAGGAGGTCCACCCACTATGCTAGGAGATAACATAAGTGATGCAGAGCATCCAATAGTCTTAACCAATTAGGGATATTTCTTTCTCCCAACTCACCTAATCAAAAAGGTGATTGCTCATCACAAGGCGACATGAGTCCTCACAAGGTTACTAGCCTCACTAATACTCCACTCACATTATGAAATAGATACCCCCAAACAAATGAACCCTTTGAGACCCTTAGATGGACCTTACAGCAAGAACAACCCTGATCCCTTACCCTCCCAACCACCCATAAGGTCACAAGATACTGTCATTTTATGATAGCCAAGTATGCTTGTAGACTCAACTCCCAACACCAATTAGGAACACACAGAACCAAGGGTATTAAAGGAAACATCAATGGATCTATCTCCCATAGCCAAAACACGAATATTAACCCTCCCATCTACCCTAGAAGGCAACATAACACCTTGTTGTCTTAACACTATTCACAGGGACCAAAAAAAAACTTTAGGACGGTCATGATTCCATGTACCAATCCCTCTTCAAGACCCTTCCAAACATTATAAATAATTAATGGAACCTTCCTAACCCTCTTTCCAACACCAAATTCAACAACACACCCCCTCCTGAGGCTTGCAATGTGCAGTGTCCTATTAACTGTCAAAATGTACCAGCCAAACATCAGATTTTAGGACAGTCAAGGGTATCTCATTTCTTTAGCTTGTTCATGGTTACCAATATTGTGATCATGTCTTTAGTCCCTCCACGCACTCTCATATTCCTTCACCACCCTTCCAAGGACCTCACTTTGTATTTACACCCATATGCCACTACTTCAACTTGTTGTCAATCACAGACTGAGACACAAAACCAGTCTTTGTGTCACCTTCAATACATGCCAAAATCTTCATGGAGTCCTGCAACCATTAAAATAGGAAATAACATGGTATTTTACAATTTTTCACCCTTTTGTGAGATTATTCAACTTTTAAATAAAACAAAAATCATATTAGCACAGCCTCAAGTTACCCTGATATAGGGTTTAGACTGTTTTACAACAAATGTGATAACATTGTCAAAACAATATGAAACTTGATGAAACAAAAAGAAAATTAAATTATATTCATTCCCTCAAAGTTTCCAATCAATTACCAAGTCAAATGAATACGTTTCAATGATGAACAATGAGTATTTTCAGACTGTTACGTGGTAAAACTCAGAAAAAGTGCAAAAATCTCCAATTTTATTGATTCTTTTCATCATACAATTCACATCAACCATTCCACCAAGGTTGTAAAAGTTCTTATAGACTCATAAAACCTTTGTAACCATAAAAAACCTAATTTCAAACTCCTCATAACTATTGGAGGCACTAATGCGACTTTCTTTGTGTGTTATCTACATTTAGACAACTTTTGCATTTTGATACATAATGCCTCCAAACTTTGCATAGATGCCTAAAATGACTTGAAAATGATTAAAACATTAATACCATCCTACTTACATCAACAATAATTCCATGAAACTGTTATTACATCTTGGAGTCCTCATGACAACATAAATAGGACTTTTGAAAAAATTTACTAATGACACCAAATGACTTTCAAGCACACAAACCTAACACAAACACATTAGAAATGGTTTACTATACCTTATTCATGAAATTAATACCTATCCAAAATATGAAAGACTCAACTTGGACTCATTGAGGTATATAACCAATTAGGTGCTCCTGCACCAATAAGGCCCTCAAGCAAGTAAACAAAGAATTACAACACATGGTATAAACACAGTTCCACCGGGTAACGACTCAATCAAGAAATACATAAACAAAAACTTGAAAAAGGAAAAATTTAGAAGCTACAAACACAAGGACAAGACACCAGTGCACACAAGGGGAAAGTGTCATCGCATAACTTGATATGGGTTATCCTAGTAGGTCTCCATAGGCCCTATCCACCATCCTGGGTTATCCTAGTAGCCTCTCCCGACCCCTGACACCCATTCAAGTCTCATGCAGAACCAAAGTACCTTTCAAGAGCACAAGGTAGTTGATCATGTCATTTTAGGCCTTCCCACCTCATCTTGAGCATAAACAAGCACTCAAGCCATGAGTGGGGCAATCATTCTCTTGATTTATGTGTTTATCTACCCAACCCCCCAAATTCATTATTAGCTTATCACTTATTAATCAAACTTCGAATGGGTTATCCTGGCAGCTACTTTGGACCCTGACCCCTACTTGGAAGCCACTCCCCCTTACGACACTAAGTAAACTATAAAATGAACTCCAAGGCATAAAATATAGGCCAATATCAACCACATTGAAATTCAATACAAAATCTTCCATAACACTTGGCCACACACATCTTCTTCATAGAAAAACCACACAAGAGGTAACAAGGAAGACCATTTACAAGTCGACTCACATTTATAGATACAATGATGGAAAGTGACAAAACAAACCGACAAGTACTGGTAAACATGCACGCATCATAATTAAAATAAAATGTCATAAAATCTATTATTAATTTTATTTCATTAGAGTTTAAATTTTAATTTAACAATACATTAGAAACATAAAAGTTGTCACATTCCCTTTTTGTCACGAACCGTATTTTCAATAATATATTATTAGGAAAATAATGTAGGCTTTTTATTATGAATAGAAATTGGAATGAATATGAATGTTTATTTTGATGATAATGCAGTTTGTATGCAAATGATAAGAAATGATGTATGTACTTTACTCATGCAATATGTAATTATATGGCTAGTATTATCTTTATTGGGGATCATCATTGTTGTTGAACTGTTGAGTGCAAGTGATGCAGGGATAGGTGAACGAAAATGACGATGAGAACAGGACTTAGGTAGAGTTGTCTTAGCTTATGACTGCGATATCCTAAAGGAATCTCACACACCACAATAGAAAAGTTTGATTGTGCATTTGTGACTTCGTCGATGCATTATTTTGATTAAAATGATTAGTAGTCGTTACATTGATTTCATCTATAAAGTGAAAGTTAGATGGATATTTAGAGTTAACAAATATATGGACTCAACATTCTTATTAAAGATGATTTAGTGTTCTAGAATAGGAAAACGAAAATATTTTATGTTAATTATGGTTGACGTGATTACAATTGTATGGAGTTCATATGTATAAATTTGATGATTGTTTGTAAGTTATGTTGTATTTGAAAGTGAATGAAATGATCATGTCAATTCGAAGAAATAGTTTATAACTATATATTACCATATTTATACTAAAGCTTTTTTATTTAAATAAAATCGAACGTTATAAATATATATATATATATATAATTAATTTATTAAATATCATAAAAGTTTTAATTAGGACTTCTTTTTATTTAATATTTAATAATTAAATGCAAAGAATGAATTAATGAATATATTATTGTTTAAGTTTAGAATAATATATATATTAATGCTTGTGCATTAATTAGAAAATGTGGCGGTTAGTGGGTCGACTGGTAGAAGTCTACAAATCGACTTCACACGAACTGAAATTAATCCCATTTTAACCGAACTGCAGATTATGACATTCCATGTTTACATTGAATTTTTTTATTATTCTTTTGAATAGTCATAGAGGGAAAACATTAGGTGGTACATGGGATGAAATAGCTATGAAATGCTTGTATATTGTTAAAGAATGGTAGAGGGAAAACATTAGGTGGTACATGGGATGAAATAGCTATGAAATGCTTGTATATTGTTAAAGAATGGTATTTAGTGCTAATGGGTTAGAATAGATAATCATTTAAAGAATGTGTACTCAAATATAACTCATTTATATGAAAAGATTCACACTTGCGCTACACCTTCTTCATTTTAAACTTAGTTGAATTATCTTTTTATTTAGAAATGAAATTATGTTTTCTTATCAAAATTGCAAAATAGTTATTCTACGAAAGATTGTTTTCAAATATGTGGGAATGAAAAGGTTCTTTATTTATGAATGAAAGTATTAGGAAAGATGTTAGTTTTATTAGACAAACAATTGTTTTCTATGAAATTGTATTCTTGATTTATGTGAACCAAGCTAGATAGGCTTGTGTATGGGGAAAGTTACCTTCCGGGACGGGTGTCGAATATGGAAACTTAGAGAGAATAGTTTGATTTTCCAAATTATCTATTTTTGTTATGCATGGCATTATACTAGGTCGAGTAAACCAATTGAATACACCATTGAAATAGATGGAGTTCTTTTATTTATACTCTCTACCACATCCTTGATTGATCTTGTTTGTTTCTTATTAGAATTATAAATATGAAAATGCATGTATCATCTAGGCACACACCAGATTACATCTTGTCTTTCGAATTCTTTTGTTAAGCAATTCATGCAAGGTTGGGTATTCTTGATTGACCAAGAATTACAGTGAAGTGTAAGCTTCAAGGTTGGGCGGAAAAATCACCTGATTCTTGTTCTCGTCTTCATTTGAAGGACTCATTTGAAGCAAATCAGATTGGAGATCAACGGAAGCTCTCTCTTTCATTTTATGTTTTGATTATACTTATGGCAATAAAAATCCTAAACATGGTATAAAGATATTGTAATGAGATATTTATACATTTCGTTGTTATGAAAATTTCCTTATCTTCTAATAAATCTATTATTGTTATTTTGATTTAGCAAGCTTGGTTTAATTTAAGAATGAAATAGACTTATTATCTGATTTATGAGTTTATTTATGAATAAAATGTATATTATGTCTTATTTGGATCTAGATTAATTTACGTCTTTACATTTTGGTATCAAAGCCTAGGTTGTATAACATGAGGACCTATGAGTTACTTCGCAAGTTGAACATTGAGAATAATAACTTTTTGTTGAAACTTATAGAGATGGTGCGAACAAAACAAACAGCTCACAAATCAATAGTTGGTTATGCTCGATACCTAAGGGTCAAGAAGGATCATATATCTCCTATCAAGCCTATTGTTGATAATCATCCAAGTGGAGGATGGATAAGTGAGGAAGAAGATGTTCCTTCCATAGAGAAACAAGTTTCTATTAAATCAAAACAAAAAGAAATTGTTGAGATAGGAATAGTCCCTACTGAGTCCCTTAAGGATAAAATTGTCCCTATAGAGGAGGAGGAGCCTGAGTTAAAATATTCTCCTATTAGGCCAGTTAAGCTTAGCTCTGACGAGTTAGAGGGATATACCCCACTCAGTGCTGATGAGTCAGAAGGTTATACCCCACTGAGTTCTAGTGAGTCTAAAGGATATACTCCCTTGACTCCACCTAAAGAGTGGTGTATTTTTGTAATGTCACTAATATCTATCAATAAATAAAGATACTATTTTATAATAAATTTGTGTTGAATACCTTTTTGTATGATTCCTATGACAGAAAAATATATCTACTATGGACCTTAGTTCATTTAACCATGTTGGATATCATAAAATTTGTATGCTATAGATGTGAAAACTACCTAGCTATGTCCTATATTAGTATTATTGGCTTTTTCCTTATAATAAATATGGATATTAGTCTCCATGGATATATTGTAATGGTAGATTTATAGGAAGTTTGATTAACTAGAAGCTATGGATATCGTAACCCTTGCAAATATTTCTTTCTTTTTTGCTAAGAAATATTAACATTCCCTGATGTAGGAGTTTTTTAAGTATAATGGGTTCAAGGACCACAAGGGATAGGTCTAGTAATGGAAATGAAAGACTCAATAAAATCCTTGATCTATTGAACCAATAGGCTGCAAGAATGAATGGAATCAAACAAGAGGTTCGAAGGGTCAGTGAAGTCCAAAATGAAGCTCCTAGGGTTGAGGAACAACCAGATAACCGAGCAAGGATTGAAGGAGAATTGTCTAAGGACCTAAAAATAATAGCCCCACCAAAGTTCAATGGAAAGAATTTAAGTGATGGTGTAGAGGTGTGGGTGATAGAGATGAAAAAGTTCTTTGGTCTATGCAACATGTCCAACGAAACCAAAGCAGTATGGGCTGCTTACCATCTTACTAGAGAGGATGCTACTTGGTGGGATAATAAAAAGTCTAGAAGAAAGTTGCAACCTGGAGATGTTACTTGGGAGTTCTTTTTGCAATCCTTTAGGAAGAGGTGGCTTCCTCAGTTATTCTTCGATAAGAAGATGACTGAATTTCAGAACCTAACACAAGGTGGCATGATGGTAACCCAATACTGGGAGAAGTTTACCAGCCTTCTTAAGTATGTTCCACAGTATCAGATGAATGAACAATTTTGCATGTGAAAGTTCATCTTGGGTTTAAGAACTCATATTAGAGTAGAAGTGGATATACATAACCCACTGATTATGGATGAAGTATTTGAGAAAGCAACCAAGCAAGAGAAAAAGTTGCATCAGTTGGTGAATCTCCATGAAAATGTGAATACCCAACCAAGTTTTGGAAATAGGAATTTCCAGAAGAGAAACAACAACAACCAACAAATAAGGAATATGAAGAGAGGACCCAACACTCAAGAAAAAGGACAAGTGAATTAGGATGGTAATAAAAGAGCAAATAGTAACACCAATTATACCAACCACAATGCTCAGCAGAACTTGGACAGAAAAAGGTTAGGTGCTCATTTAGGACCTAAGGACGGGTGTTCCAACTATGGAGGGAATCATTATGCCTCAAATTGTCTGCATCATACCCCACACAAAGAGGAGCAAGTCAGCAAGGAGCTTCACAACACCAGATCCACGCAGCGGTTGACAACCATCAAGCTTATTTTCAAGCTTCACCTATTCAGATGATGAGTAATCTTTTTGGGCAATCAGTTTCTATTTTAATAGATACATGAGCTATTGAATGTTTTATTCATCCTAAAGTAGTTTCTATATTATCTATTAGACCTGGTTATATTTCAAATACATGGATGGTCCAATATGGGAATCGAGTAGAACAAAGGGTAGATTCTTGTCTATTTTGGAGTGAACTAGAGCTTTCCAGTTTTCAAACTCAAGTTAACCTTTGTTGGCATCATTAGGATCATATGATGTGATCTTAGGTATCAATTGGCTAACTGAGCACAAAGCTATAGTAATCTGTGAGGATAAGGTCATTAGTTGTATAGATGATTTTGGGAATTCAGTTGAAATTCTTGGGTCTCAAAATCCTCTTGAGTTCAGACACATTTCAGTAATGCAACTCAAGAAAACCCATAGGAAAGGATGTTCCATAATTGCTGTCATGATAAGCAATTTGGATAATTTTGAGAAAATCCCTAAGGATTATTCTGTACTTAGAGAGTTCCTGGATGTTTTTATAGAAGACCTTACTAAGTTGCCACCAAGGAGAGAGTTTGATTTTTCTATAGAACTCTTACCGAGAATGGAGCCACAATCTAAGGCTCCATATAGAATGACAACAATAAAATTGTATGAGCTTAAGGCTCAATTACAATAATTTCTTAGCCAAGGTTTTATTAGACCTAGTGTATCCCCGTGGGGTGCACCAGTGATCTTCGTAAAGAAGAAGGATGGCACTTTAAGGTTATACATAGATTACAGGATGTTGAACAAGGTGACTATCAAGAATAGATATCCTTTGCCAAGGATAGATCAATTATTTGACCAAATGAAGGGTGCAACGGTATTTTCCAAGATCGATATTCGATCAGGATACCATCAGTTAAGGATTAAGGATGAGGATATTCCTATGACTGCATTCTGAACATGGTATGGACACTATGAATTCATAGTCATACCTTTTGGTTTAACCAATGCCCCAGCAGCATTCATGAACATGGTATGGATTATTTTGTTCTAATCTTCATTGATGACATTTTGATATATTCTAAGAATGAAGAAGAACATAAAGAGCAATTAAGGATAGTCTTGCAGTGGTTGAGAGATCGCAAGCTTTATGGGAAATTTGCTAAGTGTGCTTTCTTTTAGGAAAAGGTGTATTACTTAGGTCATGTTATAACTACTAAAGAAATTTCAATTGATCCTACAAAGATAGAAGCAATAGTGGATTGGCCAACACCTTCGAATGTTTCAAAAGTCTAAAGTTTTATGGGACTTGCAAGATATTATAGTATGTATGTGGAAGGATTTTCTAGGATAGCAGCACCTATTACTTCACTTCAAAAGAAGGGAAAAAGGTTTGAATGGACTAAGAAGTGTGAAGAGTCATTTCAGCTCTTGAAGCAAAAATTGACAACAACGCCAGTCTTGACTATACTAGACCCCACTGGACATTTTGTAGTAATTAGAGATGCCTCAGGTGAAGGTGTAGGAGCAGTGTTAATGTAGGAGAGAAAGGTGGTTACATTTGAATCAAGGAAGCTGAAGCAATATGGATCGAATTATGCACCGCATGACTTAGAGCTTCTATCTATTGTTCATGCATTACAAATGTGTATTCATTACCTTTTAGAAAAGCCTTTTGAGCTAAAAATAGATCATTTAGGATTGAAGTATATCTTTACACAACCTAACCTTAATGCAAGATAGAGAAGGTGGCTTGAATTCCTAAGTGAATATGATTTTTCTATTGAATATATTAAAGAGAAGGCAAATAGGGTAGCCGATGCTCTCAGCAGAAGAATACATCTATCTGCTATGGTTACAACAAGAACAAACTTGAAACAACAATTGTTGCATAATCTTCTGGAAGATAAGGATTACCTAAGGGTTAAGCAAGCCTTGGGGGAAGATTCTTCAGATCATCGCTATGATGGATATGAGTTGGAACCTGATGGTATTCTAAGGTACCAAGGAAGGATGTACATACCTGAAGGGGGAGAGTTGAGGAAGTTAATATTACATGAGATGCACAATAAACCTTATTCAGGACACCCTGGAGTAACAAATATTGGTAGCTAACCTGAGATCTTTGTATTTTTTGCCTAAATTTAGAAAGGAGGTGATTGAGTATGTGGCACAATGTTTGGGATTTCAGTGAGTGAAAGTTGAGCATTTTCATCTAGCAAGACTTTTATTTCAACATTTTATACCAAAATACAAGTGGCAAGTAATCGGTATGGATTTTATTCAAGGATTGCTGATGAGAAAAAATAAGCATGACATTATCTTAGTAGTGGTGGATAAGTTGACTAAAGTTGCACATTTCATACCTGGGAATCTCAAGGATGGATCATTTATTCTTGCCAAGAAATTTGTGCAAGAAATATTTCGGTTGCATGGTGTACCAGAAACCATAATTTTAGATAGGGATACCAGGATGACTTCTAGATTTTGGACAACATTAAATGTAGCATTGGGAACCAGACTGAAGTTTATTTCAGCATATCATCCTCAGATGGATGGCCAAACAGAAAGGGTTAATCAGGTTGTGGAAGATCTTTCACGAATGTATCGCATGGATCAGCAGTACAAGTGGGAGGAGTATTTGCCTTATGTTGAATTTGTATATAACAAGTATTTTCATGCATCTTTAGGGATGGTGCCTTTTGAAGCACTCTATGGGTGAAAGTGTCGCACACCTATCAGTTGGGATAGACTGGAAGATAGGATCATCATTGGTCCTGATTTACTTAAGGAAATGGAATAGCAAATGATGTTGATCTAGAGTAGGTTGAAGGAGGCAGTTGATAGACAAAAGAGTTATGCTAACAAAAATAGGACTTTCAGACAATTTGATGCAAGGATAAAGTCTTCTTGAGAGTCAAACCTCATAAGAGCTCTATCTCGTTTGGAAAATCATCGAAGTTGGCACCAAGATATGTGGGACCCTTTGATGTACTAGAAGTTATTAATCCAGATGCTTATAGATTAGCTTTACCGCCTGCTTTATCTCAAATCCATAATGTGTTTCATGTTTCTTTGTTGAAACCTTATCATGTTGATGCATCTCATATTCTTAATTGGCGATCTTTATAGGTACAGGATCCAAGGGTGGTGCTAGTGGAGCCCATCTAAATCCTAGATCAACGTAGCGTGAAGCTATGTAGCAAAGATTTCACTCAGTATAAGGTCCAGTGGGACCAATATTCTGAGGACAGTGCTACATGGGAGGATGCTGAGACAATTGACTGTCATTTTCCTCATTTGCTTTCTTAGAGAAAATAGTTGCTTATCATATGAGATACCTTTGAAACAATGATTTGATTTTATGATGTGAACTTGGATAGCATGTATGCTATTGTTATTATTTATATTTGGAATTTGATGTATGGTTAACATTTTATGAGATAGAATTTCTATGTGCTTATTGATGGATAATAAGACATCGAGATGATGTCTCTTCCAAGAGGGGAAGGATGTCATGAACCATATTTTCAATAATATGTTATTAGGAAAATAATGTAGGTTTTTATTATGAATAGAAATTGCAATGAATATGAATGTTTATTTTGACGATAATGCAGTTTGTATACAAATGATACGAAATGATGTATGTAGTTTACTCATGCAATATGTAATTAGATGGCTGGTATTATCTTTATTGGGGATCGTCATTGTTGATGAACTATTGAGTGCAACTAATGCAAGGACAGGTGAACGAAAATGACGATGAGAACAGCACTTGAGTAGAGTTGTCTTAGCTTATGACTTCGATAGACTAGAGGAATCTCACACACCACAATAGAAAAGTTTGATTGTTCATTTATGACTTCGTCGATGCATTATTTTGAAGAAAGTGATTAGTAGTTGTTACATTGATTTCTTCTATAAAGTGAAAGTTAGATGGATATTTAGAGTTAAGAAACATATCGAATTAACGTTCTTATTAAAGATGATTTAGTGTTCTAGCATAGGAAAATGCAAATATTTTATGTTAATTATGGTTGACGTGATTACAATTGTATGGATTTCGTATGTATAAATTTGATGATTTTTACAAGTGATGTTGTATTTGAAATTGAATGAAATGATCATGTCAATTCAAAGTAATATTTTATAAGCATATATTACCATATTTATACTAAACCTTTTTTAAAAAAAAATGAAATCGAACGTTATATATATATATTCATATATTATTAATTTATTAAATATCATAAAAGTTTTAATTAGGATTTTTTTATTTAACATTTAATTATTAATTGCAAAGAATGAATTAACGAATATATTATTGTTTAAGTTTAGAATAATATATATATATTAATGTTTACGCATTAATTAGCAAAGGTGTTGGTTAGTGGGTCAACTGGTAGAAGTCGACAAGTCAACTTCACACGAACTACCAGTCGACAAGTCGACTTCACACGAACTGAAGTTAATCCCATTTCAACCAAACTGCAGATTAAGGCGACCGATGGGGAAGGAAGCAACTTGGCACGAAGTTCCATGGTAGTTTGAAAACTGTAGACCTCTCCATATCTCATGGTGGCAGTAGGAAAGACTACAGTCTCCGCAGTGATAGTGGAGAAAACAAACCATCTCCTCCATGATCCAAGGTCGACCCAATTGTAGAAAACAACAGTTAGAACCCGAGCACCCAACCGTGTTGATAAGATAGTTAATCAGAGGTAGATAGACTGGGGATTCTCTTAGGAAGGAGTAGATGTGAGGAAGTGAAGTGAAAGACCTGTCAATGATTCAGCCAAGGTGTCGAACCCATAGCAATATCTAAGCCAAGAATATAGCAGACAGTATAGAGAAAAATAGTTTAAATAGAGGCAAGGGCTCGAGAGAGGGAAAAAGAAGAGAAAAAAAGATAGGAAGATAGCAAGTTAGAGAAAGTTAGAAGAGAGAAAAATAGAAAGATAGCAAGTTAGAGCAAGATAGATGAGAGACAAGAGAGATTAGAGAGAGAAATTTAGAATAGAGATAGGAATAGAGGAAGAATCAATAGAGAATTTTGAACCATCAATCAAGGAAGAAGTAGGCTGACATAGAGGAGGCACGCAAAACTTCACCGCAAGCCAGTATCAAAGCATAAGGAGGTAGGATCTTCATCTATTTTTGGTCATTTTGCATTTAGAAATGATAGTGAAATGGTGTTATGGTTAGTAGAATGAGATTTGATTTATGACATTCCATGTTTACATTGAATTTATTTTATTATTCTTTTGAAAAGTCATAGAGGGAAAGCATTAGGTGGTACATGGGATGAAATAGCTATGAAATGCTTGTATATTGTTAAAGAATGGTATTTAGTGCTAATGGGTTAGAATAGATAATAATTTAAAGAATGTGTACTCAAATATAACTCATTTATATGAAAAGATTCATACTTGCGCTTCACCTTCTTCATTTTAAACTTAGTTGAATTATCTTTTTATTTATAAATGAAATTATGTTTGCTTATCAAAATTGCAAAATAGTTATTCTACAAAAGATTGTTTTCAGATATGTGGGAATGAAAAAGTGCTTTATTTATGAACGAAAGTATTAGGAAAGATGTTAGTTTTATTAGACAAAAGATTATTTTCTTTATGAAATTGTATTCTTGATTTATGTGAACCAGGCTAGATAGGCTTGTGTATGGGGAAAGTTACCTTCTGGGACGAGTACCGAATATGGAAACTTAGAGAGAATAGTTTGCTTTTCCAAACTATCTATTTTTGCTATGCATGGCATTATAACTGGCCGAGTAAACCAATTGAATACACCATTGAAATAGATGGAGTTCTTTTATTTATACTCTCTACCATATCCTTGATTGATCTTATTTTTTTCTTATTAGAATTAGAAATATGAAAATGCATGTATCATCTACGCATGCACCAGATTCCATCTTGTCTTTCAAATTCTTTTGCTAAGCAATTTGTGCAGGGTCGGGTATTCTTGATTGACCAAGAATTTCGAGGAAGCATAAGCTTCAAGGTTAGGGGGGAAAAGCGACTAATTCTTGTTCTTGTCTTCATTCGAAGCGACTCAGATTGGAGATCAATGGATGCTCTCTCTTTCATTTTATGTTTTGATTATACTTATGGCAATAAAAATACTAAACATGGTATAAAGATATTGTAATGAGATATTTATACATTTTGTTGTTATGAAAATTCCCTTATCTTCTAATAAATCTATTATTGTTATTTCAATTTAGCAAGCTTGGTTTAAATTTAAGAATCAAATAGACTTATTATCTAATTTATGAGTTTATATTATGTCTTATTTGGATCTAGAATAATTTAAGTCTTTACACTTTTAAATATATTACCCCAATACAACCCTCAAATAGTTCATTTTGACATAACAACCAATATCCACCAAACTAGAAGATTCCTAGCATATATCTTTTTAAAGATTAATTAAACCAAATTAAATAATAAATAAATCTAAAAAGACAATTACCAGAAGATTTCATTCTTAATATATTCAAGAAATAGAATAAATCGATATATATATATATATATATATCACAAAATAAAAATAAAATTGTAGATGGTGTAATATAATCAAAGCACAACAAATAAATTATTCCATAGAGCACATTTAAATGAACTCTATGAATCATAAATAGGGGGGGGTGGGTTCACCTCCCACATTGTGGGTGGTGGTCTCCCCCCCACAGAGAGGCTCCCCTTCCCACACCGTGTGGGAAGGACTCCCCACAGTCATGGGTGTGGCTCCCCACTTGTGGGTTGACCCACCCCATGTCGTGGTGGGCAAACCCCCGCCACCACTAAATAAAAAAAATCAGATTTTTTATATTTTCTAAAACACACTTAAAAATAAAATTAAAAACTTGATAATAAAAATTTATAAAACAAAACTTACAGACACCCAGACTTAATTCCAGTGTCTAAAAATCAAACATTATAGTCATGGTTTAAAACCCAAGATTTATAATCAAATTTAATAATTAAATTTCTTATAATGAAATCTAATAATTAAAATCTATTGTACAACTTGAGTTTTCCTAGTGGTGGAGAACTTGTGTTCTTGAAAGAGAGGACATGAGTTCAAATCCCACAAGGGGGTAAGGTATGTACACCTCATCAGCTTCACCCCACCAATAAAATAAAAATATTATTAAAATCTACAAAACCAAAATTACAAATATAGATAAAGATTTCCTAGAATTCATGATCAAAATAAATTTAATAATAAAATCTTTAAATAATTTAACTTACAAAAACCAGAAGAAATCTATGGGTAAAAATTACCAAATAAATTGTTTAAATTTTAAGAACCCCCACCATATTCACAAATAGATTAACAATAAAACCACTCGACATCAAATTTTAAAAACTCTTAATGAAATTTCACAAGCAAAAAGGATGACAAACCCTACCTTTATCTACTATTGTGGAAAAAAATTACAAAGGTACAAGTCGAATCCTTAGAGTCCACAGCTTCACCAAACCCAATCTAGCTAATCACCCAAAAATTCCGAAAAAAATCTTTTCCCAAAATTCACCAAAATGCAAAATTGAATTCCCCCAATTTCTTCACAGCAATGGAAGTTTTCCTGACAAAACCGAATTACACCCCAGTTCCAAAATATCATTTCCAAAAATTAAATAAGATTAAATTAAATTCCCTTAATTTTATTTCATGAATTAATTTATTCCTTTAATTAAAAACAACTTGATTTATTAAACAAAGAAGCTTTTATATTAATTTAATTATATAAAATGCTAATATTAGTTTTATTCCAACGATTGAATAACAACTTAATTAATAAAACAACGAAGCTTTTTATTTTACATTATTAACTAAAGCACTAATATTAAATTGATTTATTAAAAGCATTACATTAATTTATTAATAATTAAATCTTATATTTTAATTTATTTATACAATTCAATACTAATTCATTTATTTAAAACATTAATATTAATTTATTACTAAAATATAAAGGTACTAATATTCCAATACATGTATACACAAACACACACATGCACACACATATATACATACATATATTTTATTTTATTTTTTAATACACACAAGAAAGAGTAATTAAATAATCTCATATTAAATATAAATAACACCTTACAATAGACTTATAATCAAAAACTACCAATACACTAACACATTAAACCCATATGCAAAACAAATGCAGATACAAATAACATACCAAGGACATCTGACAATTGCATATGTGACACTTCGATTAAGTTGTCAAAAAAACAAAAGACATTGCTTTAAAACTAAGCAAGGATAAGGTGTGAGTATCGGGCCTTATGCTATCTCCCACAACTTCCATCAGGATTATGTAGGCACGCTCAGACCTGAACACCAGGTGGAGTTGATGTCTTGTACCTGCAACCCTACATCACCAAGAAGAGCATGTATACGAACAACACACATAAAACCAGCAATTACATGCACACTTGTGAAGGGGAATCATCACATCTCGCATCTCTCTGAAGTGAGTGATGGAAGATCATCCCCTCGCATCTCATACAGAATCAAACAAATAACATGAAATCTAATACATGATAGATCTCATAAGCTAAGAAAATATGTCAGTCCATGGGTAGGTACACATAAATAAAATCTAACATCTAATCATCCATAAAGATAAAGTGCATAATCAACATATATCAAATCAAAACATCATAACATAGTATCATAAACAGAGTCAACATAACATAAATTATCATCCAACCACATGTGAAACTAAAAGAGTCAACAAAAGTCCAACCAAATAAAGAGACTGTGTTTGAACAGGGGAGGGGTATTATAGTTTTCGCTTTGGAAATTTGGAATTCCAGAACCTCGAGGCACCTTATGTTTGTTCTTTCTTTTCGCACTTTGGAACCCTGGGTTCTTGGGATCTTGAAGTGTGTCCCTTTTGTCTTTGTTGTGTCTTCGCTTTAGAGTTCCGAGATTCTATAACCCTAAGGAATTTTTGTTTTGTTTTCTTTTGTAACTTCAGAATTTCGAGAACTTGAAACCTCGAAGTTCTCTAGTTTTTGTTTTGTTTAGGGTCTTGGAACCCTAGAATCCTGAGATCCCAATGATAGCTCAATGATGAATGGTTAGTACCAAACTGGTATTGAGAGCGGTGGGTGAATCAGTACAAATAAAAACACATTCCTAAAACCGGTTTGTCAGTAGACACTGCGCTTTGGGAAGCAAACAATAACACCGGTCTTAAACATAGTATAACCGGCTAAACCCAGAATAACTGAGACATGCATAAACCGGTT
The DNA here is from genome assembly GCF_030272615.1 of Cryptomeria japonica. NCBI lineage: Eukaryota > Viridiplantae > Streptophyta > Pinopsida > Cupressales > Cupressaceae > Cryptomeria > Cryptomeria japonica. The sequence goes on along the minus strand of NC_081408.1, from coordinate 47,980,611 downwards.
GACACTTATCTTTTCATACACTCTAATACTTCATTTCCATTATACACTAGTGCAAGAATAGGTAATCTATCACCAAAAGCATAATAACAGCTAGTTCAACATGTTTTACCATCAGACATAAGACAATGAACCACCACATGAAAAACACCACACATGACACACAGATTTTTCACGTGGAAACCCAATTGGGAAAAACCACGGTGGGGATGAATACCCACAAGCTATTTTGAACTCTTTAGAAGTTCGCTCTGTTAGAAGCCTTGTCTGGTTAAAGACTGATACAATAGGTTCTGTTAAGAACCGATCCTGTTAGGGATCACTTGATTAAGGGATGGCTAGAATACCCAATTAAGGGTTAAACCCTGTTAAAGGTTACCTTGTTGGAGGATTTCAAGAACTCAATGGTTTTGAGTCACCTTGTCAAAGGATTTACTGTAAGCCGGTTAAAGCTACCCTATTAAGGGATTTCTTAACTATTGAAGTGGTTATAGATCAACAGGTATTACAATGATCTAGTAATAGCACTGAATGCCAATGCAGATCTGCTTTAGCTCCTCAACACCTTCTGCACTAACACTCTGTAGGTATCACTTCTTTCCTTTGGTCTGGCAAGAATCAAGTATCTCTTCACTTGGATACACACACACAACTTTTGCCAACAACTTCGAAAAGAAACTCAACATCTACCTTATAGGAAACAGACTGGTCGATAGCATAAACCCTAAACCCTAAACCTGTTAGGTTAAACAATTCAAACGGTTCGATCCTGACTGTTGAGCACATTGCATTAAATGCAATAGTCTTGAACCGATCTCAAGACGTTCTCCATCGTTCATTTTCCACCGCTTTCATGGCGGCTGATAACCCATCACACATTTTCACCGTTTACAGACTTCGTACATTCCCAAGGTAGATAGGAACACTCTCCTTCATGCAGGATTCTTCACGTGCACAAGGCTGACATGGCAACATAGTATGTTCTTCGTTTCAATGCTAACTCATCACACACAGTCACCGTTTGAGTTACACAGGCTTGAAACTCATCAACCGGAAACCCTGAGACTAATAACCGGTAGTCATACAAAGCTTCTATGTACCGGTTCTCATATCAACATGCCAGTTCACCTTGATCAGATGCACTGCTTCACTTTGGCACACACACCGGTTCACAATGTTATACCAATTCTCACATATACCAGTTCTCGGTAACATGCCGGTTCACTTATCTGTAGCATATTGACATCAATGACAACATACAAAGTTATCATGTCCTTATACCAGTTCACATAATGCCAACACCCAAAGCCCTATGTGTGTTGCCTTTTTGTTTTGTGAAGGCTCCAAGATCTTAGGTTTTTAGAGTCCTAAGCCTTCCACTTTAGTCTATTGTTGGAGCCCCGGAATCTTAGGATTATAAGTTCTCCATGTTTTATTGTCCTCTCTTTAGAGTCTTAGGACTTTGAAGTTCCAAGGTGGATTGTATTTCCACCTCGAAACACCAGGATCTTGATGTTGGCATAAGACACTATTCTGGTGATGCTCTGGTGAAGATTGGTGATTTTTGGTGCATGATATTTCTTAGGATTTGTCATTGATGGAAACTCGACCTATTGATCTTATGTGGTATGGAGTTTTGGATGTCTCAATGTCCTGAGGATGTTTTGAGTAAGTTCTCTTGTAATTCTGTCAGTGATACTCTATGTACAGTTTTGGTGAGTATTTCTCATATCTAGTGATGTGTTTTTGGTTCTAGTCATCTGATTTAATTTGATTGAATATGAGAAGAAATTTATCATGCAATACCACCCTCTGGTGTTGATTCTTTAGAATGTTATAAGCTCTAATATTTGGTAAAGCAATTAAACAAGGTTATCTTCATTATTGATGGTGCAACGTGTGGATTAGATTCTTTGAGGTGATTCTAGTGGTTGTTGGTAAGTTCAAGTTAATTGGATCATCTTATGGAAAGCTTGTGATTATAGGTTTTGGATCCAAAATATGGTTTTGTAAATATTTGAGGTGACTTGAAGCTACACATTTCATATTTTTTATATTTTAGAAAGTCGACCTATGGGAGATCAATCTTGCTAGTGCGGATATATAAGATTGACTTGGTTAATGATTTTGTGTGTAGATATGATGTGTGAGATGATTTTGGGAGTGACTGAGCGCAGTTTCATGTGTGCACCTTAAGTTTTGTTGATCCGGTAATCAATAGCAAAGCAGAACAGGGTAGTTTATCAGAATAGCAACAACGGATCACTTTGTGCCTAGCTAGAACTGTTACTTGGCATAGTTAGATGCTTTTATTGAATTAATTACTCATGATAATCATTTTGTATTAGCATTTAAGGAAATGATCCTACCTTTGGATTGTATCCCTTTTGTAACTAAGCAGTGAGCTCTAGGTAGTGTACCTCAATGCAAGTGCATTCCCCTCATGTAATATTGTTTTACTACTAGTCATAGTATAATTATATTGCACGTACTCAATCCCACCATGGTTTTTTCCTTTTCATTTTTCCATGTAAAAATATTGGTGTTATGGTTATGTTCATATTTGCTTTGTGTTTTTGCTTTGTAGTTTCTGTTATCAACATCTGGTGGTTAAAGAATCATATTAACAAATTTGTAAATATCAGAACACTGATTCACGTCTCCTCTTAGTGTTCATTGATTCCAACAATTGGTATCAGAGTCTTGTGCCTCAAAAGAAGCCTAACAACTTGAGGAAGATCTGGAAGATTGAATCAATGGACTCTGGTTTGCAGAGACAGCTTAGTGTGGCACTTGAAGATCTTGATGCATTAATGAAGGAAAAGAGTAGTCTGAAAATAAATTTGAATGTAGCTGAAGACTTCATTAAAACCCTAAAAGATCAATTGAACACTTCTTGGGAAAAGAGAAAGGAGCTGATGGACAAGCTAAAGGAGAAAGAAGAACAAAGTATAGAAAATCAAGACAAGACTGATGAATGTGAGAAGTTGGTCAAGGAGAATGTAGTTTTGAACAATGAGATGCAATCTATTGTTATGAAGTTGACTAAGGAGATTGAAGACTGGAAAAAGAATAAAGAAAACTTGACTCAATCCTTGAAGGATGGATTAGATGAATGTAGCATACTAACCTATGAGAATGACCAGTTGAAGCTTCAATTGGTGCAAACAAAGAATTATGGGCAATAACTTGAAAGATGGGTCATAATTCTGAGAGATGAGCTAACTACTGCTAATGAATAAAAAAGAGAAGTTCAAAGCTAGTTTATCCCAGTTGGATGAGATGTTGTATAGTCAAAGACATGGAAAAGGCATGAGGACTTGGATATCTGAAAAGAGAATCCTCCAGTTCTAGACAGAGCAATGAAAAATCTAATTGTTAGCAGAACAAGAAACCACTGGTAAGAAAACCTAATGCCTATAAATTTAATGGTAGATGTTTTACTTGCAATAAATTTGGTCATATAGAAAATTAATGCAGAAATAGGATGAATAATGGTATGATGAATAATGGTCCTACCTTTATCTCTCAATGTTTCAAATGCCACAACTTTGGTCCTAAGTCAAATATGTGCAGAATGATGATCAATTTCCAAAATAAGAGATGTTTTGCATGTGGGATGTTTGGGAATATATCTAACCAATATAGGATGAGAACAAATCAAATTAATTTCAGGCCTATGCAGAGGAATGTTGTCTGCCATACATGTAACAAACATGGACATATTGCAAGACATTGCAGAAGCAAGAATACACCAGTGGACAAAAATAAATCTGATGAAAAAGGAATTCCAAAGGTAGATGAAATTAGAGATCAACATAAGAAAATGCGAGTAAAGAAAGAAGATCAAAATGTATAGAATGGCTCCACACCTGAATCCAGTGATGGAGCCTCATCTGGTAACTAGGGATTTTTGGCCTTAGGGGGAGTTTTTCATACAGATCCGTAGAACCCCCTTGCAGAGATCTGTAACCGGTTTTGAAAGGTTGCAAAAGATCTTGATCAAGCATGCAGATGATATTCAGACTTTGACTTGTAGCAGTTTGGTAATTCACTAAATGAAATGATGGAAAACGGTGTAACCAAAATTCTTAAGTTTGAGCATTTATTACAACTCAAAATTAGGTTAAAAAGGGCATTTCAAAAGATTATTTTTCACAATGTGATTGAGAGAAAAGGGTGGAGTAGAAGAGTAAAAGAGATTTGACAGCAAAACCTGAGCTTGAAGTGACCATTTAGCGATTTTTTGCGCTTTGTTGTGAATCAAGAAGTATTTATCTGTTCACAAGCTATCTTTTAAAACCCTAAATTATCAATAGCATCTACATCTAGTATTTCTACTCATCTAGTAGTTGATATTTTTGAGAGGGCAGGGCTCATTTTCAAAAGGCATCATTTCAAATTGGTTGAAGATGATCCGAAAGGAGCATTTTCTTCAGTTTTGTACGATGTTCTTCATAATAAAGATATAAAAGAATACATTCACTATGACATTGAAGAATTTGCAAATTCAGACATGCTTACACTCTATAACAAGCATATGGAAAACAGTATTGGAAACCTGAAGTTGGAATACAAGATTCTTCATGACAAGGGTTTCACATAGTTTGTCCATTTTCTGGTATTTGATGAAGCAGAATGGGTTCGATACATCCTCAGCAGGGTTCATGATGAGTTTATTTGGCTAGACAAACCACATAAGATTACAAAGCAAGTCATTCAGCTAGTCACATGCTTGAGTGCATCAAATGAGATTCCTAACCTAAGGAAAGTGTAGAATACCATTATGGCAAATGTTACTGGTTCCCAATATGACAACTGGATGATCACAATCAGTGACATTGTTGAGCATGATGTGAGATTTGCCTCAATGGTGGTGGGCTACAAGGTGTATCAATCTAGCAACAAAAACTCAATCTCTGGTACTGCTATATTATCTGCATATCAAATGCTCAAGGAGGATAAAAGGTATGATTTATGTTCAATGCTCTTGAGTGAATTGTTAAGCAACTTGAAGAAAATAAAATAGTACAAGAAACACACCTTCAATTTTGGATCTTTAATTGTGACCTTAGCTCTATACTTCTTGAATGAGATCCCTAGAATTGCAAAGTCCAATGGGCTTATGAAAAACCCATGGTTGTGCAAATTAAGGAAGGGTTGCTAGGTATAGGCAATAATACAATGAGAATGTCTATTTTATGGGACTATTTCAAGAAATTGCAAGCCTCTATGAAAAATAGAGAAAGAATTCCCAAAGTGTTATTAGACAAGTATGAGAAGACAATTTATTTTGTGGTTGATAAGGATCAATGCCATATGGAGGAAGTTGAGTCGAGAATAGTTTGGATCATGCCCAAGGAGTATGAGGTTGATTCTATTATGCTTGATGCATATGGTAAACACCTATTGAGAAAACCAGTAGACCAAAAGGAAGAAAGATTTAACACATTTAAGGACAAAGATTTAGACTTGCATAAGAAGTTCATTGAGGCCAGAAGGAAGAGGGAAGTGAGAAAAGAGGTTGAGTAAATTGTCGAGCAAATGCGTATTACCAGAGAATTAGTGCAGAAGGAAAGGGAGAAAAATATTCTGAAAGAGGAAGATGTGTTGAAGCCACAAGCTAAACTGACTCTTCCCAAGCAGTCCAAGGTCAAGCCCAAGATGTGTGTCTTGCATCTTGCATTTCTAATTCCCCTTTAAGAATTTAATTTATTAATTTAATTAAATCTAAGGTCATATTTCGTCACTTTGCATATTATAAATTTGGGCCCTTTACCCTAAGTGTGCCCCTTTTCATCTTATTCCTCCAATGAATCATTTAATCATAAACCCTAATTATGTCTTATTTTGACCTTTTAGACCTGATTTTGCATATCAAAACATCTTGAAATCAGATGTAACTTTGGGATAAGCTCTAATATCATCACACCTAGCGGCTCTGAAAATTTGGTGAAAAGTTGGTCGGACTGTGGCGGGAATGTACATGGTCCTTGGCTTTTTCCCTGAAATTTTGAGAGCACAATCCTATGATATAATAATGTTTAACCCCAAATTATCAACAGGAAATTTAAATCCTAGGTCAGCCTAAACATGAAATTAAGATCTAGGGTTTCATACTTAAGAGCTTTGTTTCTTCATTTGAAGGGGTCTTCTTCTAAGAATCTAAGAACAAGTTTTTAGAGTGTTAGAGCCTTCTTTGCAGCGGATGAGTAGATCTTTTAAGTCTTCAATAACATTCAACATTCATCCATCAAACATTCATCAAGCATCATTTTATCAATTGGGGGCTTTTGAGGATGTAGAAGAATAATAGGAGATCATCGACTGACGATTGGCTTGTATCTCTCCCTTGGGTTGGGTATGGTTTCATGTTGTTTTCATGTCTTTGCATAAGATTCATTTTTATTCATATTCATGCTTTAGATCAATTTGCATCATGGATTTAGAGTATTTACTTTGTCAATTATAAGCAATTAGGGTTGCTCTAGATTGTTTGCTTTCATCTTAGGATCTTACATACACACAAGGTTCTTGCACACACATTTTTAATACAGTATCAGCTATTTGTAGAGGTAGAAATCACAAAAATAGGGGTTTGACTAATTCAAAACCCCATATAGCCACCCCAAACCCTCTTTTTCAGCTTCAGGTACAGGTTTGGATCCGAGCGTCGCTGGAAGTTTCGAGACCGGAAGAGCACATGGGGACAATTTTGGATTGCAGATCTCATAAAAAAGCCCAAGGAAAGGGGTGTGGTACCCTAGTCCTTCCCAGTACAATAGCATGGTGTCATGGTCCTACCCTCTGTCAGTAGGACTTGGCAGAACAACACTTTGTAGGCCTTAAAATCCATCTTGTTAGTTGCAGCTGCAGAATTGCACAATCAGAATGGTGGTGTGGTACCCTGGTCCCAGAAATATCTTCTCGGATTTTAGACATAGGTACACCTCTGATTTTTCCTTTTGATATGTACTTTCTAACAGTGTATCAATTGTTCTTTGATCTACATTCTTAGATTAGGGTTTGCTTGCTTATTTGCATTCTAGGTTAGATTGCATTTTGCATCATTCCTCTCTCTCATTTATATCAAAGGAATAGAAAACCTAAGTTAATCCATGGCTCTCTCTTTCTCATAATAATTAGCGGATGTGTGTTACCTCCCTAGGCTCTTTTGTATTCCATGAGTGTGTATGAGAGTGGGATTAGGGTTTCCATACTTAGTCTCAATTTTTCCCCTACACACCTTCATCATGAAAAATGCAAAAGATGTTCCACAAAAATGCAAGTTGCAAAATCCTTCGTATTCCTTACACAATTTCTCAACCTTCATTTTTTATTAAAAAATAAAATCTAAAAAATATTCAACAACATGATTTTCATTAAAAAATGTAAAAAAAAAATTGTAAATAAATTTCAAGTAAAAGCAACAAATTTTTATTACAAAAAAATTGGCAAAAATGACCTTAGCTCTGATACCATGAAATAATAAATGATAATTTGATATATTAATTATAAACGAGATGAATATTCCTTATATAGAGAATACAAGAGGATCTTTCCAAAATGGAAACAATCAAAAATAGAAACAAGAAAGAAAACATTTTAAAAAGAAACTAAACAACTAAGATGAGCATTATAGCAATATTACAATATTACTTTAATACAAAGTAAAAACCTTCACAAACAAAAATAACCTAAGTTCATTCCACACCATGTATCTAAAACAAAGTAGTAAATACTTTTCTCCTTCAACTAGGTAGGGTTATATGGTGCAAGAACTGTTCTGATAAATTTCCAGCTTAAGGGTGTACTGAAAGATCTGTGTTGAGATGGACCTAAAAAATCAATAACCTAAAAACATTAAGCTTATTGGTCTTGGATTTGAGTGTTTACAACCTCTATTTTACCTTAATAAACCTATTTCATGTTTTTATTGCAAATAAGAAGGCCATCTGATAAGAGATTGCCCGACTAGAAGGAATAAAATGAATTAGCCTCAAGTCTTTGCTCCGCCTAGTCAACAAATTAACAATCAACATTTAGTTGCATCTTCATCTGGAAACTCAACACATGTCCAATGTTTCAACAATGTCATTGATAATACATAATAATAAAAAATTTAATAACACATCTTCTTACAAAGATCGTGTTATGGAGGAGGGGTGGAGAGTAGTAAGAAATAACCGTCTAAGCCAACATAGTCACTCGGAAATAAATGTACCATCCTTCATCTCATATTAATCCCAAATATTTGGAAACGAATATATCCTCAAACGGCCCTTCTATGAGGCTAAGATCTAGGTCCCCTTATCTGAATAATGTGGATAAGGACTCCCTTGAAAGAGCTCATTCAACAAGACAAAGATCAAGATCTCCACATCTTTCTAATCAATATTTGGATTATGTTGATCATTTTATTTTTGTAACCAACCATTATGGAGCCTTGCCTCAAGAAGAGGATCCTTCCATTTCCTCTTTTCCATGAATTTCAAAATTCTATCATGGAATGTTAGGGGGATTTCTCTCCCCCATCGCAAGTATGAAGCTAAGGATAAAATAGCCACTTGGAAACCTAATATTGTGTTCCTCCAAGAAGTGAAATTTAATGGCCTCATCATTCTTCTTCTCTATTCCATGTGTGGGGAGATGCCTCATTTCTTCATAAGTCACATATAAAAGGTGGGGGAGGGTCTATCATTGGTTTTGCTCCATAGATGAAAAAAACATTATTGATAAATGTGAGGACCCTTCGATGGTATCATGAAAGAATAAGGATCCGGTCAACTACTGAGAGGGGGGGGTTGAACAAGTAGATAGAAAAACTGATATAAAATTTCACCAATCTCAGAATCAACCTCTTAAAGAAAACTTAGAACTGACAAGTTGAACCACTGAACTATAAATGCAATAGCATTGTCAAGAATAAACCGGTTGACTGTTACAATAGATTAACAGTAAACAACTTGAAACTCATAAAAATCCAAATACTTTTACTGACATAAGTAAAACCTATTTCATATTGCTACCAGTTATCATGACTTATCATAGTGGATTAAGTAGTTAAGAAAATCAGCCATAGAAAACATAACCACAAAAACATTCACCATGTTGGTGCCCAAAACCATAGAATGGAAAACCAAAAAACTTGCCAAATCCTTAAGTAGTCCAATCGGCCTTGGCCAACAAAGAGGGATGGTCAAAGACCAAATCCCTCTACTCTTTAGGCTCCACTGAACCTAGGTGGGTGTGCCTTTTCCTCTCAAACACAAAAAGAGGTTATTTATAGTGGATTTAAACCTTTTAGAAAGTTTACACAACTGGCAAATTATTGTTCTGCAACTATTCTTTATTATGTTTTTTAACTGAATGCTTTGAAAAGAAATGATTGTGAATGTATATTGAAAATGAGATTGCTTTCAGTGCTTAAATAAAATTTGCATAGATCAGTTCATATAAGATTTGGGAAGAACATTTCTCTATCAAGGACCTTGAATGCATACAGATCAAAACCTTAAAAGATCAATAACAGACCAGTGCCTCTATCTGGGGATATATATGACACTCTATGGACAAAATGTCTTATCAACTCAAGAGACAAATTCTCATCAACTATGAAGGCTCAGTATGTGTTACACAAACAATAAGAACTCAATCTTTCACTTAATGCAATGGCATGTGATTCACATCATAGCAAATCTATAAATAGATTTATCAAGAGGACAAAGATAACTCATCAACACAAAAGTGTACTCAATATTTTAAGAAAGAGACAATGAATCTTGTATATTAATCTTCAGGAAATAATTGCATACATAAGTTGCACTTGTAAATACTTCATTACAGATTGCTTGCACAAAATAATACTTCTTCCTATATAATTTTTCGATACAAAATGATATTCAATCCCTACAATAGTATCTTGTTCTAATGACCCTTCCCCTTTTACATAAAAAATGACTCCCTATAAGTATGTAAATCCAAAGGCATATATGAAAGGACACACCCTTTCATACACAGAAGGGAGTTATAGACAGTTTCCCTCCAAAGGACACACCCTTTAATTTAATAAAATATTACAAATGAGAACCCTTAAAAAATACTAAATGATGCTTTAATAATGTGCCTTCTAATCTTCATCTCGATAAAATTCTTCAGCAAATATTCATCATCCTCTCATTATTTTTTGCACACAAAGATAAGCCAACCAAATTCCTTGATCAAAATATCTCACCTTTAATTAGGTCTTAAGTGGAAGAGTCAATAATCTTTATTTCCTTATACAAATACTTGTTAAAATAATTCATTTAAATCAAATTATTAAACACTTGAAAATATTTATTTTAATAAGATAATTTACCATAATGATAGTTTTTTCATAATCTAAGGTAAAAGATTTTATATGACAAGTAAAACAAAATACTTCCCTTTTATTATTTTAAGGAATCGGTATTTCGGTCGTATTTCCGCCTTGTAGTCTGAGCTATACTTTTAACTTTAATTTTTTCCTTTGTTGCACATACATTTGTGCCATGTATCTGCTTTTGATTGGCTCCGGGGTCTTTATCCTGCCACCTCAGTATGGCATGGCCTCGCCCCTGAAATAAGGCTTTTTGAATTGCTTCCTTAGCAGACCCCACCACTCAATCGCCATGTCGCGGCGAATATACATCGACCACCTTTTGATGGCAGTATAGCGACCACCATTGGATCAATTCATCTAATCTTCTTTATCTGCTCAGCCTTTAACCTTGCCAAAGCGGCTTTCTCTTCTCTTTATCTGTTCGTGTCGCATGTCACTCATTGGTTCGCCCGTGGATCCACCTTGACTGCCACTGGACACCATTTGTCTTGCCATTTCATATGCCACTGGACCTGGATTCTTCTTCTACGCTCCGCCACATGGCACATCATGATTCGCTTGTAGATCCACCGGGATGACACCTCATCTACCATCTTGGCAGTCACTATGTCATGGGGAGTATGGGTCATGCAAGTTTCTATCGTGGTATCGCGACCACCGTTAGATCTTCCCCAATCTCTGTTGATCCATCTGAACCTGCATGCTCATTAATCATCATTTTCAGTACGTGCTTAGTTGCCAAGCTGTGGGGATAAATCAGCGTGCATCTCTATCCTGTGACATAGTGATGGCTGTCAGATCCTTTGTGATCACCGTCTGATTAGTCAAACTTGCTTGAGCTTTAGCCTCCATTTTTTCCATTATGTTGTAAAACTTTAGTTTCTTCAGGATATGTGTGCATGTGGGGTCCACCGGCTTCAGCCTTCTTCACGCAAAAAGCCTTTTGTCTTTCGACAGCTATCATACGGGCTGCTTTGGACTTAAATGTTAAACGAGCTTATCCCACAAACAATGTGGGATAAAGGCTTTCCCTCTGCTAGCGTAGCACACTTGAAAGTTTCCAAATCCTTTTCCACGATTCTATATGCGCAGGTTTGGGAGTCCTGGCGATGCCAATTAATCTTTGGACAACTCCATTTTATTCAGTATGCTTCTACATATAAAACACCCATAGTAAACGCTTGAATGATAAGAAAAAGGACGTCTATATATAGCACAAATTATTTTGTAAAAATATGTGCTAACACACCACTTGACACAATATTTTTGACGTGGAAACCTAAATGGGAAAAACCACAGTGAGATGAGAATCACAAGATAACTATCTGAACTCTTCTGAAGTTCACTATGTTAGGAGCCAAGCCTATTAAAGCTTTATAAAAAGTCATGTTAAGAACAGATCTTGTTCGGGACCACCCAGTTAAGGGATTGACTATAATGCCTTGTTAGAAACAATACCCTATGAGGAGTAACCTCAATAGAGGATTTGAAATCCAAGCTAATGGACCACCTGGTTAGAGGATTTGAATAACACCAAGCTTGTTAGAGCTTACCCAGTTAGGGGATTTCAAAATTGTTGTAATTGTTAGAAAACAACAGGGGTTTAATGATTTGTTTGAATAGAACTACACTTGCTTATTCAGATCCTTTTCATGCTCCTATCTTCCTTTACACAAACTGCAGATACATCATCTGGTTCGGCAACCACACACTCAACTGAAACTTTATGAACTCTTAAACAAAACAACTCATCGACCTTATAAGCAAATCAATAGGTCGGCAACACAACAAAAACCTAATTCTCTCATAGAGATTACAAACAAGTCGGTTCAAGTATGACCATTGGATTACCTAACAATCTCTGAACATCATTCAAGAAATCCTCGACCGCTCCTTGATCACCACTTCATCGAACTCAGTAACTCATCACGCGCTTTGTATTACATGCAATATACTTGCTCATTCCCTAAACAAAAACCGTTATCTCAAAGTGCCAAAATCACTTTGAAACTCTCTTCATACAATATGCATACATGTCATTATCATTACCGCTCATCATCAGATCATAAACCAATACAACCAATTCAGCAAACTTAATCGATTAGGGTTTATCAAATCAACAGGTAGGGTTTACTGGTTCAACTCTCCAATACTTAGCAATATCAGTTCACTCCACAAACTTACCTACCAAATTATAGTTTCCTTCACTAGCTCTTCCTACCGGTTACAAAACAACATTATAATAATATCATTACCGGTTAATTGACATCAATGACAACATAACATTTTACTAATGCAATCTTTATGCAAAGACCAACAATCTCCCCCTTTAGCATTGATGGCAATAAAAATATCAATACCATTGATTGTTGTGATTGTGAATAGGAATCTCGGTTGTCATCAACTTGTAATAATCTCTTTGTCAATCATACAATTCTTCAATCCATAATCACATAGTTCTTCTCCCCCTTTGACAACAATATAAAATTAAAAGTAAAACATGCAATGTAAAACTTCATTGTTCAACATCAACAACCTACAACCTGATGCTCCCCCTGTGGAATAAATCCACTCCACCAATCATGTTGTAAAATTTTGCAAGTAGCTCGAAGATTGGTGCACTTTACATCATACTCAATTCACCTCATGAAGGGGTACAACCCCTCGTTGACTTCTAAGATACTCAAAAGTAGTCTTAGGCGAAGGTTTAGTAAAGATATTTTCAAGCTTCTCCTTGGTAGAAACATGTTCCAAGATCACATCTTTACTCTGCACTTTTTCCCTCAAGAAATGATACTTCAATTCAAAATGCTTGATTCCTACATGCAAAACAGTGTTCTTAGAAATATTTATTGCACTGGTATTGTCACATAAGATCTTTACAGGTTCTGTAAACTTCCTCTTGAAACCTTCCAAAATGTGTCTCATCCAAATAGTCTGGGTACAATTCATATAAGCTAAAACATACTTAGCTTCAGCAGTAGACTGTGATATACAACTCTACTTCTTGCTACTCCATGAAACATGTCTTCCTCCAAGAAAGAATGCTCCACCGATTGTGCTTTTCCTATCATCAACATTACATGCCCAGTCTGCATCTATGTACACATTCAAATCAAAGTTACCTTTATATGGATACCATAATCCATAGTCAATAGTGCCTTTTAAATATCGGAATATCCTCTTGGTTGCTATCAAATGTGTTTCCTTCGGATTCTTCTAAAATCTAGCAACTAGACCAACTGCATGAGCTATATCTAGTCTATTGTGAACAACATAGTGCGATCTTCCAATCATTGACCTGTACTCCTTCTCATCAATAGATGTGGCTTCATCTTCCTTAGACAACTTACAACCTGTAACCATTGGTGTCCCAACTGGTTTATAGTCACTCATACCAAATGTCTTTAATACCTCTTTCACATGCTTAGATTGTGTGATGAAAATACCACTCTTCATTTGCTGAATTTGCAAGCCTATGAAAAAATTTATCTCTCCCTCTAGAGACATTTCAAACTCACTTTTCATTTCATTTGCAAAGTCATTTCTCATGTCATCATTGTCTCCAAATATGATATCATCTACAAACACTTCACTAACCAGTATCTTATCTCCTTCAGATTTGAGATATATGTTGTTATCTTCACTGGTTCTCTGAAAACCTATCTTCATCAGGTGTGAATGAAGCCTTTCATACCATGCTCTCAGTGCCCTCTTTAGTCCATATAATTCTTTGTGTGACTTACATATCATGTCTTTTTCATTAGTCAGAGCATAACCATCTGGTTGCTCAATGTATACTTCTTCTTCCAGTATTCCATTCAAAAATATTGACTTCACACCCATCTGATATACTTTGAATCCCTTATGTACTGCAAATGCAAGTAAAGTTTTGACACCTTCCAGTCTAGCCACTAGTGCAAAATTCTCACCATAATCTTCTCCTTCTTCTTGTGCATAAACTTTGCAAACCAATCTAGCTTTGTTGCGAACTACTACACCATCTTCATTCAGCTTGTTCCTGAATACCCACTTAGTACCTATCACATTTTTATTTACCGATCGGGGTACTAGGGTCCATGTATTGTTCTTCTCAATTTTTTCAAGCTCCTCCTCTATATCTTTGACCCAATGATCATCTCCAAATGCTTCCTTAGCAGTTCTAGGCTCAATAGTGGAGATCATGCAAGAATTTTATCTAATTCTTCTTCTGGTTAACACTCCAGCATCTTTATCTCCAATAGGATTGTGATTGAGTCTCACATACCTTAGAATAACATGATCATTATCCTTAGGTTCTTCTTCTGAATCTACCTATTCCAGTTGAATTGGTACAACAACATTCTCTTTACTGGTTTCAGGTTTCACAGGTTTTGGTTCCAAAAAAAAATGCAAGGATCTTCATCTTTTTTCTCCATACTGGTTTCCCTTGAGACTTCAAGATACTCATCCACTTGAACATCAGCACTTTCAATGATTCTCTATGTCCGGTTGTTATAACATTTGCAGGCCTTACTCTTGGTGGAATAACCAAGAAATATACCTTCATCACTTTTAGCCTCAAACTTGCTAACATAGTCACCTCTCTTAATAAAACATTTGTTGCAAAATATCTTCAAATAACTAACATTAGGTGATCTACCATACCAGTATTCATAAGGAGTCTTGTCCTTACCTCTTTTTACCAAAATCCGGTTGATAGTGTAGACAGTTGTGCTAACAGCTTCTCTCCAGAAAGTTTTCACTACACATCCTTGTATCAACATCATTCTAGCAGCTTCAACAACTAACTGGATGTTCCTCTTTGCAATACCATTATGTTGCAGTGTCCTCGATGTAGAAAGTTGTCATTTGATACCATTTTCTTCATAATATCTAGTGAATTCCTCATAAGTAAATTCATCACCTTGGTCAGTCCTCAGACACTTTATCTTCTTACCACTCTCCTTTTCAGCTAAGGCCCTAAATGCCTTGAACTTACTAAACGCTTTTGTTTTATCTTTCAAGAATGTGACCCACATCATTCTTGAGCAATCATCAATGAAGATCATAAAGTATCTATCACCTTGAATACTTTTAGTCCTTATTGGTCCACAAAGGTCTGTATGAACCAAATCTAACAGATGTTCCGCTGAAAAAGATTTGCTCTTGAAAGTTGAGGATGTCATCTTTCCCAACTAACATTCCTTACATAAAGCATTAATCGGTTTGTCCAACTGAGGCAAACCTCTCACTGTCTTGGACTTGCTCACTTTAACAATGTTATAAAACATTATATGACCAAAAATCATATTGCAAAGCCAACTATCATCTACTTTAGCAATTAAACAGTTGTTGACTTTAGGATTCAGTTGAAGCAAGTTACCTTTAGTCTGCTTGCCGGTTGCAATCAGTTCACCTTTTCTCCCCTAGATTTTGCACATACCATTTTTAAACTCCAATGGATATCCTTTGTCATTGAGTTTAGCAACACTCAAAAGATTGTTCTTAAGACCTTTAACCCAGTAGACATCGTTTGCACTGCTCTTTCCATTAAGAGAAATAGTTCCTTTACCTTTAACCATGCAAGGTGAGTCATTACCAAATCTTACAACTCCGCCATCAAATTCCTTCAAAGAAATAAATTTTCTCTGGTCACCGGTCATGTGATGTGAACAACCACTATCAATGATCCAATCATCACAATTGTCCACATGAGAAAGTAAAGCCTTTTGATCAAATGTTTCCTCTTTAATGGCTACAAACATAATGTCTTCATTAGCATCACTCTCAAATTCCTCATCAGTGGTACCACCATTAACTGCAATAAGACAATCTATTTTGCCTTTCCCCTTGTATTTCTTGAACTTCTCTCGCTTGTGTTCATTATCACCATTTGGACAGTTAGCTGCAATGCATCCAATCTTGTTGCATGCAAAACATTTCAAAGGTAATTTACCTCTATATTTACCGATACCTCTAGGCAACCGCTTGGCCAATAATGCTTCAAGATCAACCAAATTGTCTTCATCATCAACTTCTCTGTTGGATCTAGATTCATAACTGTGACCGACATCTCTACTTTTCCTCATAGATGGGTTAGAAACTGAAGCTCTAAATGCAAACTCAGAATTATGAACACTACCATCATAGCCATTTATTTCAAAAGCAGTAAGCTTACCAATGACGGAGTCAAGGGTTACCTTAGTTTTGTCAATAGATTTTAGCTCCTGAATAGCTGCAACTTGGATAGCGTAGATCAGTAGCAGGGTTCTCAACACCTTACTAACCATTGTGGTATCTTCCACTTTACCACATGCACTCTTGATCTCACCAACTATCTCTTTTATCCTCTGACCATATTGTTGGATATTCTCACCTTCAACCATCTGCATGTCATCAAAGTTTCCTCTTAGACTCTCTTCCTTGGAAATATTCACATGTTCATCACCGCTATAAATCTCTTCAAGTTTCTTTCATACCTCATATGTAGTCTCCAGACCATGGACATCAACATATTCTGCATCAGACAAAGAACTGATAATAGCCTCCAAAGCTTGACAGTTTTCTTGTTTCTCTTTCTTTTGATAATCAATCATAATCCCACTAGGTGCAACATATTGAGTACCAACATGTTCCCAGTATTGATTTCCTAGACTCTTGATATAAAATTTTATTCTATCACTCCATATACTATATTTCTCTCTATTAAACTTTGGACCTTCCTTCTTCATCATGTTCTACAAGATCTTTACCTAAAGTTGTTAGGCTTAGACCTTAGAGGACCTGAGAAGCTTCGATACCAATTGATGGTATGATGAAAGAATAAGGATCCGGTCAACTACTGACAGGGGGGTGAATCAGTAGATAGAAAAATTGATATAAAATTTCACCAATCTCATAATCAACATATCAAAGTAAACTTAGAACTGACAACACTAAACAACTTGAAACTCATAAACATCCAAATACTTTTATTGACATAAGTAAAAATCATTTCATATTGTTGTTGGTTATCATGACTCATCAAAGTGGATTAAGTAGTTAAGCAAATCAACCGTAGAAAATATAACCACAAAACATTCATCACTTGACACAATATTTTTGACGTGGAAACCCAAATGGGAAAAACCACAGTGAGATGAGACTCACAAGATAACTATCTAAACTCTTTTGAAGTTCACCCTGTTAGGAGCCAAGCATGTTAAAGCTTTACAAAAAGTCTTGTTAAGAATAGATCCTGTTAGGGACCACCCAGTTAAGGGATTCACTATAATCCCCTATTAGAAGCAATACCCTATGAGGAGTAACCTCAATAGAGGATTTGAAATCCAAGCTAATGGACCACCTGGTTAGAGGATTTGAATAACACCAAGCTTGTTAGAACTTACCCGATTAGGGGATTTCAAAACTATTGTAATTGTTAGAAAACAATAAGGATTTTTTGATCTGTTTGAATAGGACTACACTTGCTTGGTCAAGTCCTTTTCATGCTACTATCTGCCTTTACATTGTTGGTATTTTGGTATGGTTTTGTCATTGATGTCAACACCTACTAAACCTTATCAACTCTGGCACTTTGGAGAATCAACAACATTCACCGGCAAGCAAGTGACTCATAAATAGTCACTGGTATCTAGTACACCGGCAGGATATAATGATCAACAGCACTTGGAATTGAATGGAAAACACTTGGTTATGTCGAAGACATCGTTTAGACACTTTTTCTTTAAGATTTTTTTATTGGCATATTCATATTTGCATATTTGTTGTTACCGGCATCCAGGTTATATACCGACAGGTTTATCTTTTCCAGATTAACATGGCACGCTATGGAGATGATTTATTATTGTTGTAAATGCATTAAGCCGACATGTTGAATCGATTATTGCATCGGGCATTAATTTATTTGTAAATTGATTTTATTGTAATATCATTTAGAGCCGACCTACTAAAATTGGTCCTAGGTTATGATATAAATGTAAGATCTTATTTGTAAGGTCGAATGTGGAATGCGAAAAAGAATTGTGTTAAGGTATATGTGAGAATAAGTAGAGCTATACACACAGACATCATTTGAAGGTAAACAAGGTTTTTGTGAAAGCATATCAGAACTACACAAGTACTAAATCCAACATATGAAGATACTATTTTAAGCAGTACATCCTTATTGCATTTAACCATCCAATTGTAGTCAATGTGACTCCTATTTTATATTTGAGCAGTGAGCTCTAGGCGCTTGGCCTTTCTGCATGTGCAAACCCCATTTGTATACACTTACTATCTGTAGTCGTATCATCTAATTATGGGTAAGGTTTCCCACTGTGGTTTTTCCCCTTATAGGGTTTCCATGTATAAATATTGGTGTTATGTGTTGTGGATGACTTTGTCTTTTTGTTTCATGCATTAATCTTTACCAGTATTGCAATTAACTGATAAAATTGTCTACTGGTATAAAAGACTGGTTTACCGATATTAAGCATTAAGTTGGCTAAGTTATTTTTGGTTTGAATTTATTAGACAATTGATTCACCCCCCCCCCCCTCTCAGTTGCCTCCGGGACCTAACAATTGGTATCAGAGCCTAGTCCTCTTTTGCAGAAGTTTAACAACTTGAGGAGATCCAATGTCTACTAACTATTTCAGGAAGGATAGTCCTAAACTTGATGGAACCAACTATGGCATATGGAAGATCAGAATGGAGACACATTTAAATTGCATTGGAAAGGACATCTAGGAAGTTACAAAGAATGGCTATACTGCTCCTACTCTTAGTCAGCCTAATCCACCTACCTTGGGAAAAGATGAAGAAAATGATTGCAAAGCAAGAGAAGCACTTTTGAGCGCATTAACAGATCAGCAAATCATGGGATTATCAGATAGATCAATTGCTAAATCTATTTGGGATCATTTAGAAACATTGAATGAGGGAGATTCCATAGTCAAAATTGCAAAACTTGAAAGCTTCCGGGCCAGGTATGAAAATCTAAAAAAGGAAGAAGATGAAAGGATTTCTGCTTTTATGGAAAGAGTTAATGAAATTATTTAAGGTATTAAATGTTGTGGAGGAACCTTAAGTGAAGATGAAATTGTTTCGAAAGTTTTAAGAGGATTGCCACCGGCATATAAAGTGAAGGTTACCACTATAAATGAGTTAAGAACAATGCATAATACATTAGTAACTAGGGATACATTGATTGGAAAACTCTCAGCTTTTGAAATTGAGGAATTTGGTCATGTTGCTACTATAAAGACAGATTTAGCTTTTAAGGCATCAACATCATCTACACCATCATTTTACAAATCTAATTGGAAAGCCTTTTATGCAAGAGAACTTGCAGAAAGCGGGAGAAAAAATGAAGAACTTGAAGCACTATTTGCAAGAAAAATGCCTAAAGGCCCAATAGGAAGTAAGTATGAAGGTAAAGCACCCTTTAAATGCTTTAACTGTAATAAGATTGGTCATATGGCTTCTAGATGCTCTGATAGACATGCTAGACTAAGAGAAGAAGATAGAAGAACATACAAGCCTAACCCTGAATATCAGAGATACAGATTTAAGAACAATAAAGACAAATCTTGTTATCTTTCTTATGAAGGAGAGACTGATGATTCTGATGAGGATCTGGCAGACAATGGATGGGTTTTTGTTTCTATAATAGAAGATCGACCGACACCTACTATTCAACTGGTAGAATAGGCCCTGGCAGCTAAAGTTGAAGCAAATGATGAATGGACCATTGATTCAGGATGCTCACATCATATGACTGGAGATAAAAGTAAATTCTTAAACTTTCAAGAATATAATGGAGGCTTAGTGAGATTTGGAGATGATAAAGCTTGTTTGATCAAAGGTAAAGGTACAATATCTCTTGATGGTAAGCATAATACTGACAATGTTTACTATGTTGAAGGTTTAAAGCATAATCTTTTGAGTGTTGGTCAATTAGTTGAAAAAGGATTTCAGTTACAATTCAAAAATGGAAAATGCAAAATCATGAATAGAACTAGTTTGGAAATTGCCACCGGTAATCAAACTAGAGGTAATATCTTTCATTTGAATAACAGTGAAAAGACATGCTTGATTGCACATATTGATGAAAGTTGGTTATGGCATAAGAGACTATGTCATGAAAAACTTTGATTGCATGGTAAAAATCAGTACTACTAAGGCAGTTAGGGATTTACCTAAAATTGTCAAACCTCACAATACAGTATGTAAGGAATGTCAATTTGGAAAACAAGTTAGAGCTACCTTTAAAAGTATTCCAGAAAAATCAAATAATGCTCTTGACTTAATCCATACTGATTTATGTGGTCTAGCTAGAACTAAAAGTTTGCAAGGTGATAGATATTTCATGCTAATCATTGATGACTACTCTAGAATGTGTTGGGTTACTTTTCTCAGAGAAAAATCAGAAGCACTTGGAAAGTTCAAACTGTTCAAAGCAATGGTAGAGAATGAAACCGGTAAGAAAATCAAATGTCTGAGATCGGATCAAGGAGGAGAATTTACATCTAAGGAATTTAATACATTCTGTGAAGTAAATGGAATCAGAAGACAGCTATCAGCACCCCGGACACCACAGTAGAATGGAGTTGTTGAAAGGAAAAATAGAACTATCTTGGATGTAGCAAGAAGTATGTTATCAGAAGCAAATCTACCACATGTATATTGGAGAAAGGCAGTAAGTACAGCGGTCTATACATTCAACAAAGTTCATATCAAAGGTGAAACCGGTAAGACCCTCATGAACTATGGTTTGGTGTTACTCCTACTCTTAAATATTTCAGAATATTTAGAAGTAAATGCTATATTAGAAGGGATGAATATATTGGCAAATTTGATCCTAGAAGTGATGAAGGAATATTTCTTGGTTATTCATCTAAGAGCAAGGTATATAGATGTTTTAACAAAAGATTGTAGAAAATTGTTGAGAGTACAAATGTGAAGATTGATGAGCAATTCAGAGGAACTTCAAGGTACATAGACTCTGAACCGGCAGTAGAGATTCTAACAAATGAACCTACATTGAACCCACCGGTACAAAATGAAGATTCAGTTACACCGGTATCATCTGAAAATTCCACAGTAACTGAGGAACAACTGCAAACGAAGACACCCTGATATGTAAGACTAAATCACTCTGAAGATCAGATAATTGGAAACAAGTATAAAGGAGTTATGACAAGAGGAAGATTGGAAAATGAAGAGGTATGTCTTATTTCTCAAATTAAACCATCATCAATTAATGAGGCATGTGAAGATAAACACTCGATTAAAGCTATGGAAGAAGAATTAGAGCAAATTGAGAAGAATAACACTTGGACATTAGTTCCCTGGCCTAAAGACAAAAATGTGATTGGAACAAAGTGGGTATTCAGAAACAAACTTAATGAAGATGGTAAGTATATCATAAATAAAGCAAGACTAGTGTGTAAGGTATATTCTCAAAAATAAGGAGTTGATTATAATGAGACCTTTGCATCGGTAGCTAGAATTGAGGCAGTTAGATTATTCTTAGCTTTTGCAGCACACCAGAACTACAAAGTATATCAAATGGATATTAAATGTGCATTTCTAAATGGAGATCTTGAAGAAGAAGTTTACATTAAACAACCTGATGGATTTTCTTTGACAGATAACAAAGATATGGTTTACAAGTTAAGGAAAGCTTTGTATGGGTTGAAGCAAGCTCCAAGAGCTTGGTATGCAAGATTGGATAAGTATCTTTTGAAGATTGGTTTTTCTAAAGGAAATGCTGATAGCAACTTATATTATAAAGTGACAAATGATGACATCTTGGTTATAGAAGTTTTTGTTGATGATATAATCATTGGAGGAGAAGATGGACTATGTAAACAATTTTCTATTGAAATGCAGCAAGAATTTGAAATGTCTATGATTGGAGAAATAAAATTCTTTTTAGGATTGCAGATTTCACAGACTGATAAAGGTATATTCTTGAGTCAATCCAAGCACACCTATGACTACAAATGACAAATTATCACAAAGGGATGAATCTACACCTGTTAATCCGACTAGATATAAATCTATGATAGGAGGTTTACTGTATTTGACACAAATAAGACCTGATATCATAAATACAGTATGTATTGTTTCAAGATTTCAAAGTAATCCTAGAGAAAATCATGAATCAGCAGTAAAAAGGATTTTCCAGTACTTGCAAGGCACTACAAATCTTGGATTATGGTATCTTAGAGATGAAAACTTTGAATTATGTGCATACACAAATGCAAATTGGGTAGGAGATGTGGATGATAGAAAAAGCACCACCGGCGGAGCATTTTTTCTTGGAAGCAGATTAATTTCTTGGTTGAGTAAGAAACAAAGTTGTACATCTTTATCAACAGCTAAATCAGAATATGTTGCAGCAGCAACTAACTATACACAAGTTTTATGGCTTACGCAAATGTTGAAGGATATAAAGGTAAAATGCAAGGAACCTATTACTATCCATTATGATAATACTGTAGCAATTGATATATCTAAGAATATGGTACTACATTCTAAAACCAAACATGTTTCTATCAAATTGAATTTTCTAAGGGAGAATGTTGAAGCAAAAGAAATAAAACTGGTTTATGTGAATGCTAAAGAGCATATTGCAGATATTTTCACTAAACCTCTGCCTAAGGAGACTTTTGAATATCTCAGAGATCATCTTGGGGTCATACCCCCACCAGCGGAGACTTAGGAAGTTGATGTTTGTCATCAACTGGTAGAAT
Source organism: Cryptomeria japonica (assembly GCF_030272615.1). NCBI lineage: Eukaryota > Viridiplantae > Streptophyta > Pinopsida > Cupressales > Cupressaceae > Cryptomeria > Cryptomeria japonica. Next base: position 47,957,523 of record NC_081408.1, on the reverse strand, counting down.
TAATAGAGAAATCTTTTACTCTGGCTTTGATGAGGAAGCTACTTCTCAGGGGGAGTAGTTGGTATACTAAATTGGTTGGTATTTTGTATCTGGAAAAAAAAATTTACTTTGGCATTTGATGTCAAAGGGGGAGAGATTGGTATGGAAAAATACGAGAAAAACACATGTCACTCTCAGGGGGAGAGATTGTTACTTTGGGGAGACATTATTTATATCTGAATTTTAATTTATGGTTATAATCTTTGGGAAACTGTTAGCTTTTAGTATTTGGCATTTCTGTTTTGGCACTTTGATGGTTTTTCCATCTTGTGTTGCCATCAATGCCAAAGGGGGAGATTTTTGGTATTTTGGTATGGTTTTGTCATTGATGTCAACACCTACTAAACCTTATCAACTTTGGCACTTTGGAGAATCAACAACATTCACTGGCAAGCAAGTGACTCATGCACAGTCATCGGTATCCGGTACACTGGCAAGATATAATGATCACCGACACTTGGAATGGCATGGAAAACACTTGGTTATGTCGAAGACATCATTTGGACACTTTGTCTTTAAGATTTGTTTATTGGCATATTCATATTTGCATATTTGTTATTACCGGCAAATAGGTCCAGGTTATACACCAACAGGTTTATCTTTTCCAGATCAGCATGGCACGCTATGGAGATGATTTATTATTGTTGTAAATGCATTAAGCTGGCATGTTGAATCGGTTATTGCATCGGGCATTAATTTATTTGTAAATTGATTTTATTGTAATATCCTTTAGAGCCGACCTACTAAAATTGGTCCTAGGTTATGATATAAATGTAAGATCTTATTTGTAATATCGAATGCAGAATGCAAAAAAGAATTGTGTGAAGGTATATGTGAGAATAAGCAGAGCTATACATGCAAACATCATTTGAAGGTGAAGTAAGGTTTTTGTGAAAGTATGTTAGAACTGCACCGGTACTGAATCTGGCATATGAAGATGATATTTTGAGCAGTACATCCTTATTGGATTTAACCATCCAATTGTAGTCAGTGTGACTCCTATTTTGTGTTTGAGCAATGAGCTCTAGGTGCTTGGCCTTTTTGCATGTGCAGACCCCATTTGTATACACTTACTATCTGCAGTAGTATCATCTGATTGTGGGTAAGGTTTCCCACTGTGGTTTTTCCCCTTACAGGGTTTCCACGTACAAATATTGGTGTTATGTGTTGTGGATGACTTTGTCTTTTTGTTTCATGCATTAATCTTTATCGGTATTGCAATTAACTGATAAAAATGTCTACCGGTATAAAAGACTAGTTTACCAGTATTAAGCATTATGTTTGTTAAGTTGTTTTTGGTTTGAATTTATTATACAACTGATTCACCCCCCCCCCCCCCTCTCAGTTGCCTCCGGGACCTAACATACACAAACTGCAGATACATCATCCGGTTTGGCAACCACACACTCAACTGAAACTTTGCCAACTTTGAAACAAAATAACTCATCGACCTTATAAACAAATCAATAGGTTGGTAACACAACAAAAACCTAATTATCTCATAGAGATTACAAACAAGTCGGTTCAAGTATGACCATTGGATTACATAACAATCTCTGCACATCATTCAAGAAAGCCTTGACTGCTCCTTGATCACCGCTTCATCGAACTCAATAACTCATTATACACTTTGCATTACATGCAATATACTTGCTTATTCCCTAGACAAAAACCATTATCTCAATGCGCCAAAATCACTTTGAAACTCTCTTCATACAATATGCATACATGTCATAATCATTATTGCTCATCATCAGATCATAAACCAATACAACCAATACAACCAATTCACCAAACTTAATTGGTTAGGGTTTATCAAATCAACAGGTAGGGTTTACCGGTTCAACTCTCCAATACTTAGCAATACCGGTTCACTCCAAAAACTTACCTACCGGTTACAGTTTCTTTCACTAGCTCTTCCTACCAATTACAAAACAATATTACAACAATATCATTACTGGTTAATTGACATCAATGACAACATAACATTTCATTAATGCAATCTTCATGCAAATGCCAACACCCTTCACATAGTTGTGTGTAGCCCTTACTTTATCAATGGACAACACATTGGTTTTTGCTCTGTTTATGCTCCAAATTGTACTAAAGACAAAATTAAATTATGGGATTGGGTGGCTAAAATCCTTCTTAATGCTGATTTGGTCATAAGAGGTGACTTTAATATGGTTGAGCATCAAAAGGACAGAAGTTGGTCCAGCCCTAGCAAACTAAGTTATGAAAATTTTGATAAATGGCTTTATCGTCAAAATTCTATTGTTGTTTTAGATTCTATCCACAACAAAAACCTTAGCCATGACAATGACTAGTTTACTTGGTCCAACTACAAATTTGGGGAGGATAGAAAACCTGGTAGGTTGGATAGATTCTACATTTCTCCCATTCTTCAAGTTGTCCAATATTCGCATGGCCTTTGTGTTAAATTTCATTACTCTTCTACTCTGTCATATCATTACCATATCATTTGTACAATTTCTAGAAATGTTAAGGCCAATAATGACTCAAGGCTTCCTTACAAACTTAATACTTCACATTTAAAAAATCCTTCTTGTGTGGTTGCTCCTATGGGTGTTTGGAATTTTATCCTCGACCCTAAAGAGGGAGACTCTTATAAGGAATAGTGGAACTATGTTATTTCACAATGTACTGAATTCCTATGAGCCTTTGGAAGGAGAATGGCATGGCAACACAAATGGAGGGAAAAATCTCTCAAAGGAAAGATAGTACATAACAAAAAATTATTGAATACCAAGTCAGATGACATAAATTTACAATCTTTAATAGCTTCTTTGAAAGCACAAATTTAAAAAATGGATAACTATAAGGGTCAAGGTACAAAAATCAGAGATAGATTACATTGGGCCAAGGAGCGTAATAGGGGCTGCAAATATTTCTTTATTTTTATTAATCATAAACATAAAAAAGAGTATATTGGGGCAATTCAAAATGAGAAGGGTCTTCTCCACACAAAATCAGAAGTGATTAAAACCTTGTTTCAAAACTATTATGAGAATATTTTCAAAGAAGACATACATTGGCAATATGTTCAAACTATTTTGGAAGATATTATAAAAGATTATATCCCAAAAAAATTGGATGTTGATTATAGTCAATGTTTTAGGTCGTAATCTCTCCATTTAAGATTTAATGCATGCTATTTTTTCTATGGCTACTAATAAAAGCCTCGGTGTAGATGGACTTTCAATAGAGTTCCATCAAACAATGTGGCAATTTGTTAAAGATGAATTTTATATGTTGTATTTAGAAGCTTTGCAACTAGGGTCATTAGGGCTAGATATTAATAGGGACCTCATTAAACTAGATCCTAAAGGAAAAAATAAAGATACAATTGTTGGATGGCATCCTATTACCTTTCTTAATACATCTTACAAAATTATTCACAAAACACTTGCTACAAGGATTAAACCCATGGCTAAAGGTATTGTTAGAGTTGAGCAAACGGGGTTCCTTAAGGGGAGATATATTCTTGATAACCTTCTTTTTGCATGGAAAAATAGAATGGGCTCAATAATCAAGTCAAAATACTATCATAATCAAGTTGGATCTTGATAAGGCAAATGATAGAATGCATTGGAGATTTATCCTCAAAATGCTACAATGGTTGGGGTTTGGCTCCAAATTATGTAAACATATTGAAATGTTGTTTAAAAATGTCAATGCTCGGCCAATAGTTAATAATGAGATATTTGACGCCTTCCCACTTCAACGATCAATCAAACAAGGTTGTCATTTATCTTATTTTCTTTATGTCTTGGATGTTGATGCACTTGGTTATTTTCTTCAGAAATACAATCAAATGAACTTAATCAAGGGTATTGTTAGGCTGTAATTAGGAATAGAACTTTTAAGTTATTGTTATGTCATTTTGTTATGTTTTGGAGTCGATCGTGTGGGTTCCCGTGTCAGTTACAATGGTTGGTACCTCGGCCAACTGTCAGATAGTATATATTTCCATGTAAGGGACCCTCAGGAATAATGTTGATGTAATGAATATTTTGGGATGCAATAAAAGAACATCTTCCTGCCATCTAATTATTACTTCCATGCTCTGTAGATAATTGAATTGTTATCATATGTTATGTGCTTATTTCTTGTTCATTTTGGAAATATATTTAACTCACAGTAGGGAGTAAACATTTTGATGTCATTGTCGATTCATATTCCGGAGATCAATATGGCGGCAAGTGGTAACCACTAATGGGCCAACCATTTCAATGGAAATTAATAGTCACTAAAGGTGATACACACGAGGAGCCCACATAGGTGGAATCTAGGGAGGGTCAACTAACGAGGGATTTGGTGGAACTGTGGGACTTTTTCATCACCCAGTACATGCAGAGGGAAGCTCGGGAGAGAGCAGTCCCTGAGGGCACGATACATGAGGAACTCGTAGTAAATTTTATCATGTTTAATCTTTTGGGGAGCTTTCCTAGACTATTGGCACGGAACCTCATTGAACGAGAAGAGAAGAGGTAAGAAACCAGTTCTTATCCCTCTCATCGGATCGAGGAGATCCCTCCTGTCCACCCATCACCCTACCAGAACCAGCAAGGTGACCTGGCAACAACTAGAATTCCCTCGGGGTGGGTGGGTGGATATAGTTGTAGGAATGTTGTCGATAGAAAATCCTATAGCAGTACAAAGAAAGGAGCCATAGGGAAGAAGAAGAGAGGGATACGAGCAGACATTGTACCCCCCACTATTAATGCCCCTACATCCCAACAAGGATCGATGGTGTACTATTACCCAAGGAGAGGTAGGTGATGGGTCCGTACAGAGATCCCTACGGATCAGAGAACAAAATGAATGCAGATGTCAGCTGTGAGAGATTGTCGAAGGGTCAAAGAGTCTGGAAAGGTGAAGCAAGAGTCAGAGTTGTAGTCAAGAGAGACAGAAACCGTGTACGTGGAACGAGTTGGTAGGATTTTCCAGGACCTTGCCACTGTCAGACGTATCGGAGGACGATCTCACCGACTAGGTCGCTCACTCAACATCTAGTGAAGAGTCTTGAACTTAGTACAAGAGCAATCTATCAGAGCACTTTGACCGCGATGAAGGGATCATACAGGACTTGCAGGGTGATTCCATAGAACTCTTGCTGAATAATCTGTACCGAATTGGAAATCTATCGCTCAGGGAAGACTCAAAAATAGGAGGTTCAAACCCAGAAACCCCAGGAAGGAGGGAATATAGGACTGAGGGTGACCAAGGCACGGAGGACGTGGGTGGACGCGTAGAAGGATCATGGACAAAACAATACTATATGATCCAGTCGAATGCGCACGGTAACTTCCAAACATATAATACCTTCCAGGCAGTACATAAAACTCTCCAAATGAAGATAATGACACACACCCTCTAGAAATAGAAGCTTCCAAAATTCATGGGAGACAAGTTGGAGGACCCCATATGACATTGCAAGACATGCATAACCATCTAGGATGCAAATGGCCAAGATGACCAGGATTACTAGCTGAAGGCATTTCCGGCCACCCTTCGAGGGATAGCAATTGACTAATACACGGACCTTGATGCTCAGCATAAAACATCATGGAATAATTTGAACAAGGCCTTCCAGGAGGAATTCAAACTCCTACGTGACGACAATGAAATTTTAGCAGAGATTTACAATATCCAGAGGGAAAAAGTGAAAGTGTCTGGAGTTATAACCGAAGGTTGAAGGAACTACTGAACAAAATGGAGAACCAGCCAGCAGACGGGCTAAAGAAGAGATGGTTTGTCGAAGGGTTGGTACCATCCCTTAGATAGAAGATGAAGGTGATCCCTCTGCCATCATATGATGAAGCTTACATCCACGCGATGGATATTGAAGTGAGAGTAAAACATCGAAGGGGAAACAGAGGGCAAGTGACGATGACAGTATGGACGAAAGTAGAGACAACGAGTCCAAAACCATACAAGCTCTTTGGAAGGACATGTTGTGAATGATGAAGGAGTTGAAAGCTGATAAAGAAAGTGGCAGAGATGGCAAGGAACTTTGGTGCACCAACTATAAGGCAAAAGGGCATATGAAGGGGACATGTTCAAAGAAATATTTTTGTGACATCTGTCAGGTACTAGGCCATTCCACCAAGGAATGCTCGTACAATTTAAAAACACGGAGCACACAAGTTCTCTACACTCAAGGAGAGAAAACTACTCCACCAGTCACACCACCTAAAGAATCAACAAACTCGGAGGCTTCGCCAGGAGGATACCGTAATAATCGGCATGGAAACAACCGTTCCAATAGTAACACGCCAAGGAGTAAAATTCAGTACGATGCAAAAGGGTGGCCCATGATCCAATGTCGAAAATGTAATGAGTGGGGCCACTTTTCTTAGGAATGTCAGAACGGGAACAATGGTGGAGGATTGTTGAGAAAATGGTGTGGTCCTGGAAACCATTAGGACACTGACTACCCCAAACAGAATGGAGTAAACATGTTGGACGTAAAGGAGGTACTGACAATCACAAGGTTGCAAAGTAAGAAGGCGGTATACCCCAATCACTGTACGGAGAAGGAGAGACTCTGGGAAGAAAAGGATGATATGGAGCGGGCAATGGTGGAGGAGCGTAGGGCCTCACACAATACTGTTAGTACCCCACTCAGGTCAGAGCTCAAGAAAACCATCATCAAACAGATGTTGCAAACCACCGTACCTGTACGCGTGTCTAACCTTCTGCAAACAATGCCACAATTGAAGATGGCTATTACAAACATAGTTAATGCCAACACTGCCAACTAGGAACATCTTCAGATGGCAGCAAAACCATCTGGAACAGACCCCATGCTACTCACTGTAAGCATTGGTCAAAATTTGATCGTGATCGAGATGGAGATAAAGAAAGGAGTTGTGAATGATGAAGGAGTTGAAGGCTAATAAAGAAAGTGTCAGAGACAGCAAGGAACTTTGGTGCACCAACTGTAAGGCAGAAGGGCATACAAAGGGGACATGTTCAAAGAAATCTTTTTGTGACATCTCTCAAGTACTGGGCCATTCCACCAAGGAATGCCTGTACAATTTTAAAATATGGAGCACACAAGTTCTCTACACTTAAGGCGGTCAAACTACTCCACTAGTCACACCACCTAAACAATTAGCAAACTTGGAGGCTTCACCAGGAGGATACCATAATAATTGACGTGAAAACAACCATTCCAATAGTAACACACCAAGGAGTAAAATTTAGTTTGATGCAAAAGGGCGACCCATGATCCAATGTCAGAAATGTAACGAGTGGGGCCACTTTTCTCAAGAATGTCAGAATGGGAATAATGGTGGAGGATTGTTGAGAAAATGGTGTGGTCCTGGAAACCATGAGGACACTGACTACCCCAAACGGAAGGGAGTAAACATGTTGGACATAAAGGAGCTAGACAATGAGGTACTAGCAATCACAAGGTTGCAAAGTAAGAAGGCGATATATCCCAATCCCTGTACGGAGAAGAGACTCTGGGAAGCAAAGACTGATGTGGAGCGAGCGATGGCGGAGGAGCGTAGGGCCTCACACAATACTATCAGTACCCCACTCCGTTCAAAGCTCGAGAAAACCATCATCAAATAAATGATGCAAACCATTGTACCCATACACGTGTCTGACCTTCTACAAACAATGCCACAATTGAAGATAGCTATTACAAACATAGTCAATTGCAACACTGCCAACTAGGAACATCTTCATATGGCAACAAAACCATCTAGTACAGACCCCATTGTGGCAATAGAATTACATGGTACGTCTACTACACACCCCATGCTACTCATCGTAAGCATTGGTCAAAATTCGATCGTGGTCGAGATGGAGATAATGGGACTGAAATTGATGAACACCATCATTGATGATGGCTCCAGAGTGAATGTGTTACTGGAGGAGACATGGAGGGGTCAGGGAAATACAACTCTCAGGCCACCAACATTTCACCTAGTCGGTGTCGACCAACATGGAATCAATAACCTGAGGATACTCATGGCACAAAAATTTGTTGTTGGTACCCAACACTTTTTCCTTTACTTCATGGTCATGTCGTTGGAGAAGAAGGCCTATGACACACTTCTGGGAAGGGGTTGGCTAATTATGGTGAAGGCGAACCACAAATGGAAGAAAAACACACTGTCCATCAAGAGTGAAGGCTAAAAGTACGTGATCGACTTGAGGAATCAAATCATAAGCGATGAATTAGCATCATCCGATTCAGACTCAGATGACTCTCGCAATTGGGAATGGGGCTCACAAAACGGTCGGGAAATGATGGAACCTGATGATGAGGGGGTTTTGGAACTGGAGGAATTCTTAGAGGATGAAACAAGTTCCCTCACCGGACTCTTCCATTGGTAGATGGAAGACTATGAAGTATTTCACCCTGATTGCCACATGTTGCAAATCTGTGAGATCGGGGAATCAAGTGCAAGTACAAAAGATGCAACTTTTCCTCTAGAGTATGGGGAGTACCATGAAGGGGTAGCACAAGTGGATGATACACCCACACACCAGTTGGAAAGGGACAAAGTCATCAAGTATGAGGATCCCAACGTGAAAAAAGTGATATTGGGAAATGATGTCAATCTAAAGGTAATTCTAGTTAGGGATGATTGGAACCCCATGCTGAAAGCAACGACATTTTAAATCTTCCTGGAGTACAAGAATGTGTTCACGTGGACATACAAGGACCTGAAAGGATACCCCCAAAATTGTGTGTACATAGAATACCTCTCGTACTAGGTGCCCAACCCATACGAAGGAGGCCGTACAAAATGAATAAGAACTATGCAATAAAGGTAAATGAAGAAATTGAAAAGATGTTGGAGGCCGAAATCATCTTTGAGGTAGAAACCAGCAAATGGGTATTGCCAATTATCATCTCCCTAAAGAAGGAGGAAAATCAGATCAGGATATGTGTGGAGTTTCAATGCTTGAATGTCGTGACTATCAAGGATCCATTCCCAATTCCGTTCACTGACAGCATTTTGGAGGAGGTAGCAGGCCACAAGATTTACTCATTCCTGGATGAATTTTCTAGATATGACCAGATCAGCATTGTCGAAGAAGATAAACTAAAAACATTTATAATGGAGGATGGAGTATATGCATACAATCACATGTCGTTCAGACTGTGTAATGCTCCGGCCACCTTCAGTTGATTATATTGCACATCTTTGATGGGATGTCGGTCGGAAGCTATAAGGCATTTTTGGATGATTGGTCTATTTACAACAAGAAGGAAACTCATTTGAACGCACTTGAGGAGTGCATGGAGAGGTGTAGGAGGGCCTGGCTGGCCCTGAATCCCAAGAAGTGTCGATTCATGGTATCACAAGGTAAGTTGTTGGGGCACATTTTGTGCAAGGAAGGGTTGAAGATGGACCCCGACAAGGTAGGGGTAATTGTAAATATGGAGAGTCCAACGAATGTCATAGGGGTAAAAACCTTCCTGGGACATGTAGGTTATTACAAGAGATTTATCAAATGTTTTGCACAGGTGTCATGCCCTCTGGATAAGTTAACGAGAAAAGGTGAACCATTCACATGGGGAGCAAAACAGGAGGAAGCATTCAAGGAATTGAAATCTCGATTGGTGAGTGCACCAATCCTAGCATACTCGAATTGGAACAAGGAGTTTCATGTCCACGTGGATGCCACAAACTTCACCATTGGTGCCACTCTGGCACAAGTAGGCAAATAGGGGCTAGACCACCCTATTTTCTTCACTAGTCGCCTGCTCTCCAAGGCCAAATAAACTATAGTATGACAAAGAGGGAGGCACTTGAGATGGTGTACTTAGTGCAGAAGTTTTGCCACTACTTCTTGGCAACACCATTCACCTTCTACGTAGACCAACAAGCCTTGATGTACCAGGTGAACAAACTGATAATCCAAGGACAAGTAAGTCGATGGTTGTTACTGCTCCAAGAATTCACCTTTACAATCATCATATGCTCTGGGAAGAGTCGTGTCATAGTAGAACAACTATCAAGAATCAAATCCAGAGAGTATGGGGAAGGAGTAAATGAGGATTTTCTCGATGCCCACTTGTTCCAAATAGTCGAACTACCTCCTTGGTATGAGAGCATTGACGAGTACCTATCTACCTCTATGTTTCTACGGGACATGCCACCAAAGGAATGGTGTAAGTTGGCACTAAAAAGTAAAACCTTTCAGCTGATCAATGGCCTACTGGACAAGATCGGACCAGACCAAATCTTGCGAAGATGCGTGATGTAGGAAGAAATTCCAAGTGTACTGAAGGAATCTCACGACGGATTGGTCGGAGGCCACATCGGGTTTGATGCTACCACATGTAAGGTTTGTTGGTAGGACAAAGGTGGTCAACCTTGCACACTGATGTGCGGGAATGGGTGGTTGGATGTGACACATACCAGCGTACGAGGAAGCCTCTTAAATGGGACTTCATGCCCCTATTCCCCTCCCAGCCGCAAGAACTATTTGAAAGATGGAGATTGGATTTCATAGAACCTCTTAAGGTAAGCAATATGCATAGATGTCGGTACATTGTGCTAGCCACGGAGTACTTGACAAAGTGGGTCAAGGCTCGAGCTTTGTTAGACAACACTGCCATAAGTATGGCAAGGTTCCTGTACGAACAGATTGTGACCAGGTTCAGGATTCCAATTCAAATCACAAGTGATAGATGGGTTCACTTTGTTAACTAGGTCATCTGGACAATGACAGTCAAGTTTAAAATTCTTCACTACCTTTCAAGCCCCTACTACCCTCGAGCGAATGGCCAGGCGGAAGCCACAAATAATGTGCTCATGTCTATCATTTATAAATCATGTGGAGTGGAACGGGAGGATTGGGAAAAACATCTACCAGTGGTACTATGGGCATACTGTACCACATACAAGGTGGCCACGGGCCATACACCGTTCTAGCTCATGTACGTCCAAGAGGCAGTGGTACCGATGGAGTACACCGTGCCAAGCCTACAGATTAATGTTGATAATCGATTGGGAGATGCAGAAAGTTTGCATGCTCGACTTATAAACCTCACCAAGATAGATGAACGTCGGATGATGGCCCAATGGGTGACAAAAGTGGCCCAACATCAATGGAAGCACTGGCACGGCAAACATCTCCGGTGGACAAACTTTCATCCCGGATAGTTGGTCCTCAAGTATAACGGTCGCAACGAACTTCATCCTAGGAAGTTAAAAGTTTGTTGGTTGTGGCCCTATAAGATCAGGGAAGTGGGGAAGAATGGAGCGGTAAAACTATCTACCCTGGATGATAATCCCTGTCAACGGCTCAAAGTTGAAATTGTATCGAGAGTGTGATAAGCCAGTCCTATCAATCAAAATGTTGGGATATGTCATAAAAGGAGAGTGAACTATTCGAAGAAGGAAAGAAATAGAGGAGGACCCTGTAGCTGCTATAGAACCTTATAGACATGACGAAGACTGGGCTAAGCCATTTATGTTCATAGAAGAGTGACTAGTATCGAAGCAAGTTGAAGGCATCGCAGTGCCCATAATTCACAAGCACCTAAAAAACGCCCATTTTGGTGATCCAGCAACATGGATAAGGATCACAAGACACTAGAGAAAGAGGGCCCCATATGAAGGACTCTGTGAAGGATATATTGTGTATGATATTGATGAAGAAGCAGAGGCCAAACGGAAGGCAGAACTTCCTAGAAAGGAAGAGGAGCTAGTTGACCTGGAGGAGGAGGTAGACTTGGAGGAATACGATGCAACCTTGGGACCATGCCTGAAAATGGTACTAAAATCTGAAGATCTATTTGTGATAGCGCTACAACCTAGCGAGCTGGAAGTCACCCCAATGCACTCTACCGGGTGATCCCCAACCCCACGGGCCCACTGCAGGTGGATGGCAAAAAATTAACATGGTACTAACTGTATGGAGGTCGGTACATAGATGGAAGATATAAAGGGGTGGGACCGGCACCATTGGTAGATAAAATATGGGACCTGGAATATGTGGGCACATGTTGTCCCGAGGAATTTTACAGGAGACTACCGCACGTGTGTGCATGGCTCCACGACGCAGATATTAAAGTCTAGCCTCAGGAAGATCCGATCGGGGTAAAGAGGAAAATGGAGGATTCTAATGATGAAAGTGATACTAAAACATCTAGCAAAAAGACAAAAAAAGGAGAAGTAGACAATTGGATAAAACCAAGTAGAAGAGCCAAACATCCAACAATAAAAGCCAAATTGTGTAAGCTAAGGATGATAGTAAAGACACCAGAAAAAGAGGTGGGACCCTCAAATGTACAGAAAAGCAAAAAAGGCAAGCAATCGGGGGATCCAGTACCATGACCACTTAAAGGTATGAGAATTGAAATTTAAATATATTTGCCAAGATACAAAATTAAAAATGTATTTTAAAAGAATAATACTAAAAATAGAAAAAGTAAGGTGTGACTTGAAAATTAAAGAGAAGGGGTTAGAAAAAATTCAAAAATTAAAACAAAGGACAATTATTATAAAGTTACAAAAAGAAAAGGTGTATGAAGTGGGAAAAAGATTATTTTATAAAAAATTGACAAAGTATGCCCTAACCCTAAATATCAAAAAGTTGTATAAGAATATCTACCCAGCCATTCCAAGCACATTGCATAGGAAAGAAGTAGGAGGAATTGGGAAGCAAGACGATTTCTTTCTACGCAACATTGGGAAGGTAGCTTTGTACGGATCCGTACAACCTGAACCAGCATGATGCAAGCAATCGTACATATTCCATACAAAAAAGACAGCGGCAGAAGAATACCTGTACGAGACTTTCCGTACAGAATTTGGCACACGGGGACATTCGTATGGGTTTTGTACGACCTGCATTGCAGGGGGAGAAACTCAAAAGGACTCATACAGTGATCATACAAGGAGGACGGAGAGAGGTAAATTGCATAGCATGAAAAAAACCGAACACTTTAGCACAACTTTCGTACAACCACTACCAAAGACAGAAGTTAGTACAATGTCCATACGACAATGCAGGAGGTAGAGGTCAAGGGAATTTGTACAGTTCCCGTACGAAAATCGCAAAGGAAGGGCATAGTCTATCTTAAGAAATTCATACAGATTTCGTACAGAGATAGCTAAAGGTCATACGACTATCTAGATCAAATGCGAGGAGGTAAGGAGACACGTTGAAAAGATTCGTGCAAAACTAGGTGAAATCCGTACGTGGTTGGTCGAAGAAGGAAGATCGTACACTGCAAATTTGTACATGCAACATATGTACAGGGAGTGCACACTGTATGATTGAAGGCAAGAAAAAATTCAGTGCGCCAAAAACAATTGGCAGAATTCAATCGGTTACGAAAACAGTTGGACTAACGGATTTGACAGCGACAGGGTAGGTTCGAAGGGAGAATTGAACAAGGAATTGCAACTTATACAAATTGATCCAAGTATGTCACGAATGAGTTTTGGAAACCCCAGTGACAAAGGCACGATCATTTTCCTAGGGAAGATGGCCACACTAGGAAGCAGCAAAGGGAAGAAGGTGCGAGCGCATGTGCAGAGAGATGAGCCCATGACTATGCAATCTTTGACATAGGAGGGGTTGAATGGCAACGACTACAAGACATGGTGGGAGGAGACGGACGACAACAATATTATTAAAATGAATTTGAAGAGGGCAGGAGTCAACCACATTCTAACCATGCCAATCTTCAACATTAAGGAATTTGATCCTGTACTGAAGGGAAGGGTGGCAGGATATGATCTGCATACACATAGGTCTATGGTACTCTATGGTGGATATCATCTCACCATTTCTTATTCTGCCCCTAAGTTTGCCAGAATTTTTGGGATTTCCAACAAGGACATCCCTGTCATTAAAAGTAAGATGACATTAGAATAAAATCAACAATTGGTTCGACGAGTTTGTCGAGGGGACCTGACACAAGGCAAACAAGACAATATATGGAAATCTGGCAGTAGTCGTAGTGTGAAGCAGACATTTCTGGCGAATGCAGAGTGGTGATGTATCATGGACATCATCAAAAGAAGACTAACAAGAGTCAGTCGGGGGTCAAACATCGTCGTGTGGATGTTGTATTTCATGAACGGGTTGCAGAATGGCACAGTCTTCAATTGGGCATCATTCCTTGTTGAGCACATCCACGAATGCTTAGGGCTACAACACAAGGTTTTTTATATGTCACATCATGCCATTGCCATGTTTTTAGATGTTGTTCATATAGGAGTGCCACCTGAGAAGAGGGGTTACTTGTAACCGTTAGCCAGACTAGAGCCATACAAACCCCCCATCTTTTACTGGATGCATTTGGGCATCATGACAGTCGGCGAGGAACCACAAACGAAGAGGTGATGGAAAGATGTGGGGAAATATCCCAGTGTAGGCAGCGGGGATAGTGAGGAAGATGTCATGGAGGCATCCTTGTCAGATGATGAGAATGGAGATGATGACACTTTTCGCTTGGCTCCAGCCTTAGGCTAACTGCCAGTCAAGGTTGGAACAGGGGGTGGTGATAATTCAGTGTCCAAGGAGGTGACGGAAGGGGTAGGAGATAGTAGCATGGTCATGGAAGTGATGGTGGTCGAGAACCCTCTTGACAGATCATATGTGGTTGAGCAAACGAAGGATGTACCAACCCAGGTGATTGATGTAGTGGATGTGGAGGCATCACCGCCACCACCACCGCCACCTAGGGTGACCTCTAGACAAGAGGAGGTCATCCCATAGTTGAGTCCCACTCATGTTGATGACCACCAGGAGAAGACAATTGATTCTTGGCTGCTAGAGATCCTAAGGGTACAGGTGGAGAAATCGCTAGAACTGTCGCTGTCACCTAGCGGGGATGGAGGACTTGATACCAGCAATCTACAAATTGGTGGTGTGAAATATGACGGAGGGAGGGATCTCCAGACTCATAAGATTGTTGGAGAGCTTGCATTGCACATGGAAGTTCAGGAAGGGAGGGGGGAATCTTCCTCTCCTCACATAGAAGAACTGATACTTTAGTTGGAGAAGCACGACCCATTTGGTACTTTGTAGTGATGTGCGTTCCAGTTGGAGGGAATGGTGAATTTCTTGAGTGTCGTTGGCCATGTTGTGAAGAGTGTGGAAGTTGGATAGGATTTGAGGATAGCTTAAGTGGTCGAGCACCTTTTGTCCTTTGTCAAGGAGGACTATGAGGGGGGATTTTTTCTATGCTTCACGGCCAAAGGATGGCCGAAGTCAGAGACCTCGGAGATGACGGATGCCTAGATGAGGAACATGATTGTGAGAGAAGAGACTGGGATTTATTGTTCCATGTGTGGAATGGAGATGGCCTTCTGGGACCTAGTCTTAAAGTATCGAAGGACGGCAGTGGTAAAGATGGAAGCTATGAAGGCCCAACAAGATCAGGCAGTGTGAGAAGCAAAGGGTGTCAGGAAAACATTGGCCCACCACATTTAGCAAAGTCAGTCACAACTGGCTCAGGAGCACTCTCAGATTACTGTGTTGGAGGAGACAGACGCCAAGAATGTGCAAGAGTTGGAAGTAAGTGGCAAGGCAAAGGATGAGATGACAGCTAAGGTAGAAGGCTTGGAGGCTAGAGTGGCCGAGAAGGAGCATCAGGGACAGAAGCTTCAGAGAGACCGCAATAAAATTGTTGAGGCTGCTCATATGGTTAAGTTGGCACGAGAGTGAAAACTGGTAGCCACACAGCGACTCCAGTGAGTAGGCACATCTGAGTCATCTGTACTTCGAGGGATGCCCTCTCATCCCTCTTCACATTATTTTCAGTTGCTTCCATCAGCTTCCATATTTTTGTCATTTGGAAGACAACTTCTTTTTGGGGGGGCTGATGTTCGGCCGTAATTAGGAATAAACTTTTAAATTATTTTTATGTCCTTTTGTTATGTTTTGGAGTTAGCCTTGTGGGTTCTCGTGTCAGTTACGGCAGTTGGTACCTTGGCCAACCACCAGATAGTATATATTGCCATGTAAGGGAACCTTGACAATAATGTTGATGTACTGAACATTTTGGGATGCAATAAAAGAACATCTTCCTGCTATCGAATTGTTACTTCCATGCTTTGTAGATAATTGAACTATTATCATATGTTATGTGCTTATTTCTTGTTCATTCTGGAAACTTAATTAACTTGCGGTAGGGAGTAAACAGGTATCTCTCTCCCTTGTAATGGTGTGTCATGAATTTTCATTTTGTTGATGATAATATGTTTTTTCTTCAAAATTCAGAAGAAGAGATTTCAAATGCTATGGATTTTATTAACCTTTATTGCCTATTTTCAAGGTCTAAATTAGCATATCATAAAACTAAATTCCTCATGACACAAATTGATAAAGCTCCTGCTTGGATCCCCTCATAATGGAAGAAAACTAAACATGGTCAAATCTCTCAATACCTGGATATCCCTTTTAGTTTGGGTGTACATCTCTTTATGAGATGTCAAAATGGTTCCTTAATAAATTGAGAACTAAGTTGTTTTCCTCTGCCGGTCGGCAAGATTCAAGTGGTCACTCATCTTCTTGAATTCCCTCATAAAAAGGTTGTTGAAGATTTATAGTTGTGATAGAGATCTAAGATAATATCTAACTCCTCCTCTCCACCATGGAGTCTCTTCACTTTCCTGTCGCTGACTCTTCCTCTCCATCATGGAGTCTCTTCACTTCTCTGTTGTTGACTCTTCATGTCTATGTGGTTGATTGTGTAGTTGTGGTTGTCGGTGAAGATGTAATTGTTGGTGTCTTTTATTCTTCCTTCATGGTGTCTCTTCACTTGCAATTCCAATTCTTTATATTCATTGCTCTTCTTCTTCGGCAAATGGATAAATATATGTTGTTGGCTTCTATTGTTTTTCTGTAGCAAGTTGAGAAAATTGTGTATGTAGTCTGTCATATCAAATATACTATATGTTTTATGTGTTCTGAATTTTCAGACTCTTGAAGGTTTATAGAATGTATAAGAGATGTATCATTTGACTTCATTGTCAAGATTGATTTGTGGAGAATCAAACTTATCTTATTGAGATTGATAGTAATTTGAAACTATCAACAATTGTATTCATTTTCAGAGATATAATAAAGTTCATTTTTGAGTGGGTTGGGTTTTTCACCCTTAAGTGGAGGGTTTTCCCAAGATAAATTTTGTGTATTTTGTTTCAGATTTATGTGTTGCTAAAACATTAACATGGTATCAGAGCCAGATTACTTCTATAGATCCTAACCGCTTGAAGGTAGATCATGTGCTTCAGAGGGAGTCTGACATATCGTCATAAGTAACCTTGGACGAAGAGGTCAGAAGATTGATTTCAGCTTCAAAGGGAGCTTGTGGAAGCCTTACATTTCAACTTCGGAGGGAGTTTGGCATTTCAACTACAGAGAGAGCCTGACACTTCAGCTTCAAAGGGAGCCACATTATCATGAAAATTTGGTTAATGCATTTGTCTGTGATGGAGAAATTTGAGGTGAAATCCCTTGTTAATGAGTTTGTTGGTATTATGGATGTGTTGCATTGGTTTTGTCATTGATGTTAACACTTGTCAACACTTGAGAAACACTTGAAGATCCTTGGTTATGTTCACCGGCATGATCATTGACTTATGCACAGTCATCGGTATCTAGTTCACCGACAGGTTATATTGTTCACCAGCACTGAGGATGATCGGTTATCATCTGGATATTACTTGGTTATGTCGAAGACATTGTTTGGACACTTGGTTTTGGTGATTTGTTCATTGGTCTAATCGTGTTTGCATATTTGTTGTTATCGGCAAATAGGTCCAGGATATGCACCGGCAAGCATATCTATTCCAGATCAGCACGGCACGTCATGAAGATGATTTGTTATTATTGTAAATGCATTGAGTCGACATCATGCATCGCATACTAATTCATTTGTAATTGATTTTATTGTAATATCTTAGTGAGCCGACCTAAACATTTGGTCTTAGGTTTTGGTATATATGTAAGATCTCATTTATGAGATTGTGTGGTAGAAGTGGAAAAGGATTGTAATAAGGTATATGCGAATATAAGCAGAGCTATACGCACGGACATCATTTGAAGATTCAAGGAAGGTTTGAAGAAGGCAATCAGAGCTTAACCGGTACTGAATCCAGCATATGAAGATGTTATTTTGAGCAGTACATTATCATTGGATTTAACCATCCAATTGTAGTCAGCGTGACTCTCATTTTGTGATTGAGCAGTGAGCTCTAGCAGTTGGCCTTTCTGCATGTGCAGACTCCATATTGTACACACATACTATCTGCAATAGTATCATCTGATTGTGGGTAAGGTTTCCCACCGTGGGTTTTCCCCTTACAAATAATTGTGTTATGTGTTGTGTATGTTATTTGTCTTTCTATTTCATGCATTAAACTTTACCGATACTGCAATTAACTGATAAAACTGTCTACCGGAATTAAATTTTGGTTTACCAGTATTAAGCATTAAGTTTGGTTAAGTTAGTTTTGGTTTGTATTTATTGACAATTGATTCACCCCCCCCCCTCCCCTCTTAGTTGCCTCCGGGACCTAACAATTGGTATCAGAGCCTAGTCCTGTTTTTGCATAAGCTTAACAACTTGAGGAGATCCAATGTCTTCTAACTATTTCAGGAAGGACAGTCTGAAACGTGATGGAACCAATTATGGCATATGGAAGATCAGGATGGAAACACATCTGAATTGCATTGGGAAGGACATATGGGATATTACAAAGAATGGCTATGTTGTTCCTATTCAAGGTCAACCTATTCCACCAACCTTGGCTAAAGATGAGGAAAATGATTGCAAAGCAAGAGAAGCACTTTTGAGCGCATTGTCAGATCAGAAAGTTATGGGATTATCAGCCCAATCTACTACTAAAGTTATTTGGGACAAATTGGAAACATTGAATGAAGGTGATACCACAGTCAAAATTGCAAAACTGGAATGCTTCTGGGTCAGGAATGAAAATCTGAAAAATGGAAGAAGATGAAAGGATTTCTGCTTTATGGAAAGAGTAAATGAAATTTTTTTGGGCATACAATATTGTGGAGGAACCTTAAGTGAAGATGACATTGTTTCTAAAGTTTTAAGAGTTTTGCCACCGGCATATAAAATGAAAGTTACTACTATAAATGAATTGAGAACAATGCCTAATACATCACTATCTAGAGACACTTTGGTTGGAAAACTTTCAGCTTTTGAACTTAAGGAATTTGGACCTATTGCTACTATTAAGATAGATTTAGCTTTCAAGGCATCATCTTCATCTGCAGCATCATCATCATCATCTGAGAAATCTGATTGGAAAGTCTTTTATGCAAGAGAACTTGAAGAAATTAGAAAGGAGAATGAAGAACTGGAAGAGCTTAAAGCACTATTTGAAAGGGAAATGCCTAAAGGTCCAGTTGGAAGTAAGTATGAAGGTAAAGCACCATTTAAATGGTTTAACTGCAATAAGATTGGCCATATGGCATCTAGGTGTCCTGATAGACATGCAAGATTGAAAGAAGCTAAAAGAACATACAAGCCTAACCCTGAATATCAAAGGTACAGATTTAAGAAGAATAGAGGCAAATCATGTTACTATGTTGATGAAGGAGTTACTGATGATTCTGATGAGGAACCGGCAGACAATGGATGGGCTTTTGTTGCTATAACAGAAGATCAATTGGCACCTACTATTCAACTGGTAGAGCAGGCCCTGGCAGCTAAAATTGAAGATAAGGATGAATGGATTATTGATTCTGGATGTTCATATCATATGATTGGTGATAAGAGTAAATTTTTAACCTTTCAGGAATACAATGGAGGTCTAGTAAGATTTGGAGATGACAAATCTTGTTTGATCAGAGGAAAAGGCACTATATCTTTTGATGGTAAGCATAATACTGATAATGTTTACTATGTTGAAAATTTGAAGCACAATCTTTTGAGTGTTGGTCAATTAGTTGAAAAAGGTTTTCAGTTACAATTCAAGAATGGTAAATGAAAAATCATGAACAGAACTGACTTAGAAATTGCAACCAGTAATCAGACTAGAGGTAATATCTTTCATTTGAATAACAATGAGAAGACATGCTTGATTGCACATATTGATGAAAGTTGGCTATGGCATAAGAGACTTTGTCATATAAATTTTGATTGCATTGTGAAAATCAGTACAACTAAGGCAATAAGAGATTTACCTAAGATTGTTAAGCCTCACAATCCGGTATGTAAGGAATGTCAATTTGGAAAGCAAGTTAGAGCATCTTTTAAGAGTATACCAGAAAAATCCAATAATGTTCTTGACTTAATTCATACTGATTTATGTGGTGCAGCAAGAACTAAAAGTTTACAAGGAGATGGGTTATTTATGCTAATCATTGATGACTATTCTAGAATGTGTTGGGTTACTTTTCTCAGGGAGAAATCAGAAGCTTTTGGGAAGTTCAAACTATTCAAGGTGATGGTAGAGAATGAAACCGGTAAGAAAATCAAATGCTTGAGATCAGATCAAGGAGGTGAATTCACATCTAAGGAATTTAATACATTCTGTGAAGTGAATGGAATTAAAAGATAGTTATCGACACCTCGGACACCCCAGCAGAATGGAGTTGTGGAAAGAAAGAACAAAACTATTTTGGATGCAACTAGAAGCATGATATCAGAAGCAAATCTACCTCATGTGTATTGGAGAGAAGCAGTCAATACAGTTGTGTATACATTCAACAGAAAGAAGGAATTGATTATAATGAAACCTTTGCACAGGTAGCTAGAATTGAGGCAGTCAGATTATTCTTAGCTTTTGCAGCACACAAAAACTTTAAAGTATATCAAATGGATGTTAAATGTGTATTTTTGAATGGTGATCTGGAAGAAGAAGTTTACATTGAACAACCTAATGGATTTTCATTGACAAATGACAAAGATGTGGTTTGCAGGTTAAGGAAAGCTTTATATGGACTAAAGCAAGCTCTTAGAGCTCGGTATGCTAGATTGGACAAATATTTTTTGAAGATTGGTTTCACTAAAGGTAATGCTGACAGCAATCTATATTACAAAGTGACTAATGAAGACATCTTGGTTATAGAAATTTTTGTTGATGATATAATCTTTGGAGGAGAAGATGGATTGTGCAAAGACTTTTCTAATAAGATGCAGGAAGAATTTGAAATGTCTATGATTGGGGAGATAAAATTATTCTTAGGATTGCAGATCTCACAGACTAATAAAGGTATATTCTTAAATCAATCAAAGTACATGAAGAAATTACTAAATAAATTTGGCATGAAAAACTCTAAACCGGTAAGCACGCCTATGATTACAACTGATAAACTATCTTTGAAGGATGAATCAGCACCTGTTAATCCGACTAGGTACAAGTCTATGATAGGAGGTTTGTTGTATTTGACTCAATCCAGACTTGATATTATGAATGCAGTATGTATTGTTTCAATATTTTAGAGTAATCCTAAAGAAAATCATGAATCAGCAGTAAAAAGGATTTTCCGGTATCTACAGGGAACTACAAATCTTGGTTTATGGTATCCTAGAGATGAAAACTTTGATTTATGTGCATACACCGATGCAAATTGGGCAGGAGATGTAGATGACAGAAAAAGCACCACTGGTGGAGCAATCTTTCTTGGTAGCAGATTAATCTCTTGGTTGAGCAAGAAACAAAGTTGCACATCTTTATCAATAGCAGAATCAGATTATGTTGCAGCAGCAACTAACTGTACACAAGTATTATGGATTAAGCAAATGTTGAAGGACATAAAGGTAAAGTGCAAGGAACCTATAATCATTTACTGTGACAATATGGCAGCAATTGATATATCAAAGAATCCGGTATTTCACTCAAAAATTAAACATGTTTCTATCAAATTCAATTTTCTCAAAGAGAATGTTGAAGCAAAAGAAGTGAAATTGGTTTATGTGAATACTAAAGAGCAGATTGCAAATATCTTTACTAAACCTTTGCCCAAGTAAACTTTTGAATATCTTAGGGAGCAGCTTGGAGTTATACCCTCACTGGTAGAAACTTAGACAATTGGAGCATGGCATCAGACCGACAGAATTAACAGAGAAAAAAAATTTCCGGCTTTGATGAAGGAGAGCTATTTCTCAAGGGGAGTAGATTGAATAAATGTGGTTATAAAAATTGGTATCTGTAACAAGATTGTATTTGGTTTTGTATTGTTTTGGCATTTGATGTCAAATGGGGAGAGATATCTATGGAAAAACACATTATCTTTTAAGGAGATATTATTCATTGGGGAAAAGATTGTTACTCTCTGTATCTGTATTTTGATGATCTCTTTAGGAGATTGTTGGTTTTTGGTTTTTGGCATTTCTACTTTGGCACTAAGATGGTTTTTCCATCTTGTGTTGCCATCAATGCCAAAGGGGGAGATTGTTGGTATTATGGATGTGTTGCATTGGTTTTGTCATTGATGTCAACACTTGAGAAACACTTGAAGATCTTTGGTTATGTTCACCGGCATGATCATTGACTTATGCATAGTCACCGGTATCTGGTTCACCGGCACTGAGGATGATCTGTTATCATCTGGAGATTACTTAGTTGTGTCGAAGACATTGTTTGGACACTTGGTTTTGGTGATTTGTTCATTGGTCTAATCAGGTTTGCATATTTGTTATTACCGGCAAATAGGTCCAGGATATGCACCGGCAAGCATATCTATTCCAGATCAGCATGGCACGTCATGAAGATGATTTGTTATTATTGTAAATGCATTGAGCCGACATCATGCATCGCATATTGATTCATTTGTAATTGATTTTATTGTTATATCTTAGTGGGCCGACCTACACATTTGGTCTTAGGTTTTGGTATATATGTAAGATCTCATTTATGAGATTGTGTGGTAGAAGTGGAAAAGGATTGTAATAAGGTATATATGAATATAAGCAGAGCTATACACACAGACATCATTTGAAGATTCAAAGAAGGTTTGAAGAAGGCAATCAGAGCTTTAACTGGTACTGAATCCAGCATATAAAGATGTCATTTTGAGCAGTACATTATCATTGGATTTAACCATCCAATTGTAGTCAGTGTGACTCCCATTTTGTGATTAAGCAGTGAGTTCTAGGCAATTGGCCTTTCTGCATGTGCAGACTCCATATTGTACACACAGACTATCTATAGTAGTATCATCTGATTGTGGGTAAGGTTTCCCACCATGGTTTTTCCCCTTACAGGGTTTCCACGTACAAATAATTGTGTTATGTGGTGTGTATGTTATTTGTCTTTCTGTTTCATGCATTAAACTTTACCGGTACTGCAATTAACTGATAAAATTGTCTACCGGCATTAAAGTTTGGTTTACCGATATTAAGCATTAAGTTAGTTTTGGTTTGTATTTATTGACAACTGATTCACCACCCCCCCCCCCCCCTCTTAGTTGCCTCCGCGACCTAACAAAGTTCTTCTCTGTGAGGGAGAGGCTCGAGGTGAAATCCCTTGTTAATGAGTTCTTCTCTACAAGAGAAGTTCGAGATGAAATCCCTTGGTCCCTTGGTTAATGAGTTCTTCTCTGCGAAAGAAGATCAAGGTGAAATCCCTTGCTAACGAATTCTTATTTGAGAGAGAAGTTCGAGGTGAAATCCCTTGTTCCACCCTCTGGGAGTAGCTATGGTGGATCCACCCTCTGGGAGTAGCCATGGTGGAAGTCGTGTGTGTGACTTCATGATTTTATTTTCTGTTTTTCTAATTCACCCTCTAGGAGTAGCTATGGTGAATATTGTTATGCTGAGATAACATTTTTTATTTGAGAAAATTTGTGATGAGATTTTTTTTTTTTGTTGACATTCTTTTGGTTGCAGCTATGTGTACTTGTCATGTGATGACATTTTGAGGATCTCTCTCTTGCTAAGAGGGAGTATTGAAGATTTATAGTTGGGATAGAGATCTAAGATATTATCTAACTCCTCTCATCGTGGAGACTCTTCACTTTCCCGTCGGTGACTCTTCCTGTCTATGTGGCTGACAGTGTAGTTGTGGTTGTCGGTGACTCTTCATGTCCATATGGTTGTCAGTGAAGATGTAACTGTTGGTGTCTTTTCTTCTTCCTTTGTGGTGTCTCTTCACTTGCAATTCTGATTCTTTATATTCATTGTTCTTCTTCTTCAGCAGATGGATAGATATATATTGTTGGCTTCTTTCGTTTGTCTGTAGCAAGTTGAGAATATTGTGTATCTATCAGATCAGATATATTATATGTTTTTTGTGCTCTGAATTTTCAGACTGTTGAAGGTTTATAGAATGTATAAGAGATGTATCATTTGACATCATTGTCAAGATTGATTTGTGGAGAATCAAACTTATCTTATTGAGATTAATAGTAATCTAAAACTATCAACAATTGTATTCATTTTCAAAGATATAATAAAGTTCATTTTTTAGTGGGCTGGGCTTTTCACCCTCAAGTGGAGGGTTTTCCCGGGATAAATTGTGTATTTTGTTTCAGATTTATGTGTTGCTAAAACATTAACAAAGGTTATGCTGACCTTATCAAACTTGTGTGTCATTTCTTTTGGTCTAATTGGAATGGTACTACTAATTTCAAATACACTTTGTGGTTACATTGCATTCAACCAAAAGCTAAGGGTGGGTTGGGCATATTGGATCCCATTACACAAGGAATTTGTCTAGCAACAAAATGGATAGTTTGGGCTATTGTTGGAGATGAACAATCGAAAATCCTGGTTTGTTTCATATTAACCAGGTGTCGGTTAAAAGCAAATGGCAAACTATCATGTGGGAAGACAAAATCTTGATGGCTCATTTCTTGCATATTAGAGCTTCACCTTCTTTGTAGTCTATTTGGAAGGCATGGCAGCAAGTGTATAAATACTTAAATTGGGAATTCAATTCACTTCAGTATGGTTTTAGTTTTAGCTCCACTTATATCTGGTGGAATAGATTGGTCCAATATCAAGGACAACTTCTTGCTATTTCTTTTAAAAGGCAAACTTATATTTTATTTAAGAAAGGAGTTCGTCAGTTTGGAGATATGTGGGATTTTGTTGCTATAGAATGGGAAAATTGGCCAAATATTCAAAGCAAGTTTGGTTTAAGTAACAAGCTCAAAGGGCTTATTAGCTTTCTGGCCCCTTTAAAATGTAATTTTTTCAAAGATTGGTGGTGACTGTCAAAGCATCAGTTTGTCTTTTTCCCATTAAAAGAAATATATATAAGGCTTTTACCTATCTTATCTTTAAACTTAGACTAAATCAAAAATGGAAATGTGAACTTCAAGAGAAAACTTGAAAAAAGTTAAGTGTACAAATATGGCGGTCTAAAGCAAAAGCTAACGCTCAAGTTTGAGCCTGGAAGATCTTACATTTCAAACTTCTCATGGGTGACAAGTTGAGATGTATGATGATCCAACTAGAAAAATGTATATTTTGTCATCAAAATGAAAATATGAAACATATTTTTTGGGATTATGTGTGGACCAAGAGAAAGTGGTATGTTATTTGTAAATATATCTATGCCATTTTTTATCATACTCTATGCTGGAAAGAACTAGTTTTGGGTTTACATCTTCAAAAGAACATTGTGACTAATTCTATGAGGCATATTATTTTACTTAATATTGGAAAAGTAGATGTATGGCTGTCTTTTCAAACCATGAGATTCATCATGAAAGTGAAATGCTAAGGTTTTATTTTGACTTTATATTTCGGGTTGTGTTTTTGTGCTCTCAGCTGTAGGAAAGACATAAAGAACATCTCAAGATCAACAATCACTTGGATGGTATCAAATTCCAACTGCTTCAGCTTCACAGTTTTGACACTTCATGTTCAAAACAGCTACAACAAATGCTTAAATTCCACATTTGGAGTTATGTTACGCCATAGGCTTATTTTTTCAGCTGCTTATGTTTGTTCAAGCTGATACAGCCATAATATTGTATCTTTTCAGCATTGTTTAGTCTTTGTAAGTTGTGCTTGCTTACAACTGTAATTGTTCTATTTTTGGAACGATTTTGCCTATTGATCTTGTCAATTTATTCCTCACAACTAGTGGTTGCCTTCTTTTTTAATTATACCATTCATTTGCTTGATTCAATATATAAAAAATAGTAAATTAGACATCTAGAAATTGGAACCAATTCCTTGGAATGAATGATGAAGAGAAAAGGTTAAAGATTGTGACCTCAATTTAATCAAAAATATGCTACTCATAGACTTGTTATTGCAACATGTAGCTCAATACATATAGACATGGGTATATAATTTTTACAATTATAATATTATATATTAGGATAAGTCCTCTCTAGCATCCGCATGAACAAAGAATTGTAATATTTATATTCAGCTACTACAAGAATAGGCACCGATGGCAAAAAATAGATCACCAGAAAAACTTCATAGTAAACTCACAATTTGTAAATTTAATGTGATTGATTTCATGCTTCCAAAAATACAGTATACAAAGTAGTATTGGAAACAATTTGAGGTTCTTTTCATTTCACACATACACCCAGTGAAACTTGGTACTTATTATCTGTAAGCTATCTCAATTTAGCCAACAGCACTAGTAGTATCGAGTGAGAAAAAAGTCAGTCTTATCTTGGCAGTCTGATTAACATTTCCAATTAAAAAAAAACATTTAAGGCAAAGTCCCATGCAGCTACCTAGCTTATTTTGGTTAGCAGTTCAAATTTTTCAAGAGTAATTTGTAAAACCGGTGGCCCCATACAGCTACTAATTTTGATGCTTATTTTTAAGGAGTCATTTTAATTCTAACAGTATTTGTATTAATTTTTCACATAAAATTTGAAAGTAAAATTTGATGGTAGATAAATGGGAAAATTTGATGGCGAATAAAAAAGGGAAAGAAAATTATGAAGACATCTCACTTTTTTTTCAATACATAATTCCTGATTATTTTCAGTCCCATCATTTTTTTCGCCACCTAGTTTTATTTCCTAAACAATAGATACTCTACAAAAATTAAAAAAGATTCTATATTATCCTTTTTTCCATTTCAATGAAAATCCTATAACTACTTAAATTAAACAGAAAATACACCTAAACAATAACATATGAAAACATGAGATTATTCTCTACTCTCCATATTCCAGTATTCCTATAACTACTTAAATTTAAACAGAAATACACCTAAACAATAACATATGAAAACGTGAGGTTATTCCCTACTCTCCATATTCCAGTATTCTTCAGCAGAATGTGTGTAACTGTCTTAATAATCCGAAGCCATTACCAGAAAACATTATTAAAACTTCCGAAATATAAAATAGTGTTGTTCTCTACTTCTCTAATTGCGAAAATATTTTACATTCCAAGGCACATGGAGTGTTTTGGGCCAGTGTTACGTATTTCTATTATTGTGAAAAGCATTCCCTATCATATTTGCTCAACTATTTTTTTCCAAAACTTATGGGATTATTCACTCGACTCGAAAACTCATAGTTTATGGGATTATTCACTCGACTCGTGGAACGTTTACAGCCTACTGTCCATATTTAAAGTCATCGTTCAGAATCCAGATAACATCAAAGTTTTATCATTAGCTAATTTTGGCAGATCGAGTAGTCTGGACACTGAATCGGGAATAAAGAGTCATTTGAACTCTTTCTAGCCATGCGATAATATCATATGTGGCTAGTCTCAGTACTACCTCTTTTGCGTTGAATACAATTGTTTCCAAACTTGCAAGAGGATTCCCAACATTTTGCGTTATCACAAACTGCCACCGACTTATTAGAATAAATTAATTAACGCTGTGAGCACAGACCAGCCGACGTTTCATGTGCAACGGTTTGCAACCGTTTCACATATGAGCCCCTATTTTTTTAGATCGGTAAATTTAAGGAGGTGAAAAGAGGGTGATGTTAGAAATTTCTTATTAATTTAAAAATATTTTATGTCACTTGTCAATCATCTGAATTTTACAGGCAAAACTAAATTGATTTACCACTAACTTGCTTAAGAGCTTAAATTTGAGCTAATCTGTACTACAAAATTAATAGGACGGCATCCTTAAATTTAAGAACTTAAACTTTTAAGCTGAACTACAATACAAAATTCATAAGACCACCAAACTTAAAAAATGAACTCTGAGATTGTATTGGGAGTACATCACATAATTAATTATATGCTCCTATGGATAGGAGTTAGCTAATACGTTAATGGTGGACAAATGAAATAGTGCACACATGAATAACCTGGACTGCGTGAGAGAGCTGGGTCGGTGCATGGTCAGCTGGTCTGTGCCCACAGACCATAATTAATTTACTCATTCTAACACGACTTCATCGGAACCAATTCCAATTGAAGTCCCCAATTGCTTATCTAATCTAATGGTCCCATGGAGAGGGGAGCATCCTGTTTACTTTGACATGCTGCTAAGGCAATATAGCATCCATTTTCAATAATATTATTCAATTGGAGATGAGTAGCAAAATGATGTGAACCATTGGCATAGATCACAAACCAGCAGCTACGTCTGGAAAATAAAAGTAACATTCTACCTTTAAAAAGCACAAGAAGTATTTTCTGATTCAAAATGCCTCAATAGCAGAGAACTAGAATTTAAACTGCCAAAGTACCAATGTCTGCAAACAATCCAGGAATGTAAAGAGGCAAGAACAAGACTAAAGTTACCATAACAATAAATGTTAAAAAAGGGCATGTGCCTGGTACTTTTTTTTTCTGTAAACAAAATTCAGAAAACAACAGTTCCCTCCCATGATGGTGCATTGTCACCAGTTTATGGTGGAACTCCCAGTCATGTAACAGTTAAATAAAATGGTTTATATAAAAACACTGTTTATAATGAGGACAAAAATAAGGAAGAGACACGTGGCTAAAGGTATGGAACTCATCTCACAAAACCCTGTTTTCCTCTCCTTGAGCAAAATGTATATATCATATATCGGCCTTCAGTTCTATTGATAACGGAAACAAATTTCCCAACTGAGTTCAGGTCATTCAAAGTACATACTGTATTACAAAAATATAACTCTGATCAATTAGGAAGTCAAGACCAGACACTGAGACTTATTTACAAGGTATCCTCAAATGTACTAATATTGAGGAAGTCTATTCTATTAACAATAACACCGTATTTGTCATAAAACCTAGATAACATAGCAATAAATATTTATAAAAGATCAATGCATTATATATTTACCCGACAAGCAAGGTATGACACAGAAAATCGTTACCCAAATTAAATTACATGTTGCACAGGGCTGTGGCTACTGGAAAATGATCACTGATACACGTCTTGCAAAACGCCAGATACCCCGTAACAGAGAGGAAAACCTCAGCAAAAATGCTGCTCCCAGAACGCAAGCCATGACAAGCATCCTGTTAGAGCCTGTAGGTCCAGTTCTGTTTAGGTAATAAGATAAGCGATTGAGAGTGCTGGATGTTTGCTCCAAATTTCCAAGAGCGCCACTAATATGCTGATCTACACAACAATCACAAAACTCCTGTGATGATATGATCTTAGATTCAGCGAGCTCTGCTCTTTCTTTCATGCAGGTGCAAGTCAGCATGGTACCTTTGATGTGAGTACTAACAGTAGCAGCCTTCTTCGAACTACTTGTAACTTTTGAAGGGCGAATAGCTTTTACTAATTTTAACTGACTTAGATACTCCATCACAGAAGAAGCATAAGAAGGAATTCGCTGCCACAATTTTGAAATTCCTATTGAGGGTTTTGGTTCTCCAGCTAAATCCACTTCTGATTTGTTTTGGATTAATGCTGTCTTTTCTGGATGAAGCTCCCCAGATGAAGTTCTTGGACTGACTAGTACCTCAGATCCAGGTGCTGAAGCCTCAATTTTATAATGATACAGGCCTTGCAGCTCTGAATCACTTTTTGATGATTCAACATAATATTTTGGAATTCCAGTGTTATCAGTTGTAGTTGAGTTCTTATCAACATCTGATATACATTGTCCCACCTGAATTTGACCAACTACGTTAGGAATTGACACGCCAAATTCATTTAGTGAAATCATCATCTGGTCCTGTAACTGCTGCTTATCTACACCATTGCTCACAGGTTTGGATGTTGTAACTGAGGAATTTGCAGACATCTCAACTATCTCTGAGATCTTAGCATTCATAAAAAGCTCATACGTGGAAGTCTGTGAGCGCATAGGGGACAGATCATGATTAATTATAAATCTATTTTGAATATCAACAGTATCTTGCAGTAAATCAGGATCAACAATGTGCTCAATTTTGTTCACTGGCACATTTCCTTCAACCAAATCAGGAGGGACATTGTTAATTCTATGTACATTCGACTGTACTGAATCTGCTCTACAATTTTCAGGCTGAATGTCATCTCCAGGCAATGACCTGTCTCTGCCTCCAAGAGAACTGGCTTTGCAAAGCTTCATATCAAGCCCACCTTCATAATGGCCATGAGGAGGACCTGCAGTATAAGACCATAAACAGTGAGCAAGCAGGATAAATTTCTTAATCTATCATGAAAATTGCAGTGCACCGGTAAGTCAGGTGCCTATGCAAAGGGATAATTGAGGCTTCCAGCCAAGACATTACCCTCTCTGAAGCTGCCCATCTCCCTTGACACAGTTTCTCGTGCAGGCTCGTGAAGAGGTGTTCCAGCCTGTCCCATATGCATTATAGAAAAATAAGAAGACGTAAAGCAAAAGGAAAACCAGGTTGGCATTGCTAATTTGGAAAAATGAGGGCAGTCAAGAATGCAGCCAGAACATAATTCAGACAGCTAAAAGAGTAACATAACTTCTACCCTAATTTTCAAGTAAATTATTCAGAAAGTAGTTTTGCATACCTCTGGGTTCTCATTCTTCCTGTTTAGGGTATCAAGAAGCACTTTCTGCTCTTTTGGATCATACATAGAATCACTGATATCCAGATTGTCTAATCCTGTCTGAGAGCGGCTTACATACATATCTTCTTGGTATTGATCAGCATAATCTTCATGGTAAATCTGCAAACGGATCCTTTTCTTGGCAGTGTACTGACTAAGCAAATCCTGTGGCCCTGTCTCCTGCCAATATTTCTCTTTTGGTGGACGTATTTGGACTTCAGTAGGATGACAATCAACCTGCACTAGAGAAGAATTATTATTCTCTAGCTCCTCTGGAGAAATTAAGAAATCATCAAGTTCAAGATACTCCCCATCCAAAACTTGATTAAATTCACTAAGGTTATCGAGATCAAGTAAATAATCCAGTTGGTGAGAATTCTCTGCCTGGGGAGCTTCTGCAGCATATGCTAATTCTTCTATAACTTCTGATTCTTCAAAAGGTCCATCTACAGTCTTAAAGAACTGACATTCATCCACAATACCAGACTCTACAAAATTTGAGCTGCCTAAATTCTGCTTGTCTACCTGTGGATATGCAGCAATTTGTTGCAAATCTGAACCTTCCCAGTTAAAATCAACCTGAAAAAAAATCCAAGATAAGGATATATTGACGATCCTTTTCCCTTCTATTGAGTTGAGGATTTGTAGAACAAAATGTTTCAACAGAATTTAAACAAAATGTTTCAACAGAATTTAAAACATATACAACATTGTCAAACAAATAAGCTTCATTCATTAGAAAAATTAAATGATTACAAGAATTGTTCAGCTGAAAATATCTTTTGTTCCATAGGAAGAGTCTGCGAGGGTCCAGATAATGTTCCGGACAGCCCAGGGACTTGGGACTTGGAGGAGACATGGCGTTTTCAGGACTGAATAGCCTACACCAATTGATGAATGAAAATTTATGAAGGTAACTCTCTAAACTATAGGATATTAAAAATCCCTAAAAGGATAAATGGGGAGAACTGTAATTGCAAACTCAGCACATTGTATTTACTCTCCAAAATGTCGGCTTCTTTTAATTTGTTTAAACTATTCATATAGCCATCACCAAAATTTGGGATAAATTTTGCCATGCCCAAAACTGCATACCTGTCTTAGTAAATTTAAGAAACATAAAATATATCCATTACTCTCTTAAGTAATCAAAGACTACCAGCCTTGGTAAGCATAGGAAGAAAGAGTTTAAGTCCCAACAGTGGGTCATGCAGACTTCTATGTCTCCTGCAACCTGTACCTTGAAAAAGTCGCGAGGGGTTTGTACCAAACCCTTTGTGCAATAAGTTACTGATATGAATCCTACACTTTAGAGCATATGTTCAGTAATTTGCATCCAGATATTTGGGAAACTGCAGGATTGGCTTACTTTTTCTCACATGGACATGATTTAACTGTATATCAGTATCAGTTTAACTTATGTTCAAGTACCTACATAATAAATTTTACTTTCGCAAGAGCTTTTAGGCAATGGAAGAATTTTTTGGAGATTATCTTGTAATCATAGGAAAGGATTTCAATATAGTGGTGTATCCACAGGAAAATACAGGTACAACAAGTTTCTCAAAAGCACACATCAGAAACTTTTTCAGACTTCATAAAGTCAAAAACTGAAAGTTGAAGTAAAACAAGCAGATTTGCCATAAAATATCTCATCAACACGGAACAAGTCAAATGCAGTTTGAGCAGATGCAGTGGAACATCTTGGATAATCGTACACAGCAGGATAAAATAAAATAAAATGTTGTTCCTCTTACTTTTTAATTCAGACTCAAGTTTTAATTGGTTTAAACATGGTTCCACAGTTATATAGCAGATTGGGCCTAAACAGAATGTTGAGCTTGCCACAAATGGGGAACACCGGAGACCAAGCAAAGGGCCCACATAATTACAGTTATCTTCCATGTACACACCATATTGTATACATAGATTCATGATCAACTAGCATTCCTATGATGTTCAATTTGTTCATCTCAAAAATGTGGATTGAATATTTATTTATCTTCTCCAAAAAGGGTACTTCTCCAAAGAGGGTACAATGTCCTAAAAACTCCGCATCTAATATGGCAGATGCAACTATAACCATGTTTTATTACAGTAAACTTTGAAGCTTTTAGTTGGACTTAAAATGCTTGTATGTCTTGTTTCAGTGATTCTACCCTATGAGGAAATTATTTGGACTACAAAGTTTTAGATTCACTGTCAAGCAGAGAAAAATTGATTGAGCATTGTTCGCTCTTAGCATTCAAGACCCATTCTAAAATGCAATTGCACCACACAAATTGAGGAAAGAGTAATAAGGCAGTTCTTCAAATAAACAATCCTGCAATTCTTTCACAGAGAAAACAGTGTAACTCATAACCATAAGTTAGAAAGACAAATGCCAGAATGGGTTGTGATTTACTAGAATGGTAACATGCATATAGATGGGAAGCACAGTATGACAGAAACAAATTTGCAGAATAGTTTATTTAATAAAAGGTATTTGCGGATATTGAGGGTCATTATTGTTTTATGATAAATTTCTTCCATCTTAAATAAAGGAATAGTTTTATGAATGAAGAGCTGGTTGTCCGTCTGCTCGATCAATTTATAAACTCACTATTAGTCCGCCGTTTCTTTAATATTATCGTAGGAGCCTTGGGAGTGATTGTCCTCAAAGAAATAAAGAAAATGTTCATTGAAATCCGATTTATCGGCATCGTGACTAAGCATATGCTTGAGTCGTGAGTTGGGATGAATCGTTGATACTAAAAAGAAAATAAACAAAGGTTCGATTTTATAGAGTCGTGGGTCTGATAAATCGATGTTCTGAAGGAAATAAAGAATATATCTATCGGTAATTGGATCTTATGTTCATAGCGGAGTATTCAATTGTTTCTATCAGTTTCATTCACCCATACTGCCCAAGGCAAATATTAATAGTGGCCGTGGGTAAATGTTTTTGGAGAATATGAATATTTGAATCAATTCCAAAGGTTTGGTGATTTTATATCGGACTTCCCTTGTTCACCGCGGCACTTATAAGTTAGATATACAAAGGCCAAGTTCTTCTGGGAAGGCGTCTTTACTGGAGGAATAGAGAAGTAAGCAAGCATACAGAGGATGCTACGGTTAGAGGAATTCGTATTCTTCATATTGACCTGTCGAGAGCAGCTTGTTGCAGAGATATTTCCACATATCGAGAAACCGCTGGAGCTAGTGTATTTGTGGCGTGGAAAGTCTGAGTTTGGCGACTTCCGACGCCAAACCATATCTATTGCTGTGTCTTTTCAGCCATTGCCAGGAAGGAATTACAAGGAACACAAACCGATGGAGATGTTGTGTTAGTCTGCTCTGTAACTGATAAGCTGTAATTTTGAAATTCTCTGATAATAAATCATCGATTTCCCAATTCTGTGCCATTGTTGGTTGCAAATCTGTGATTGATCATTGTGGTATAGAATGATATCAAATTTAGTTGTGATCTGAAAATTTGTTAAAGTCTATGTTATTGGTGAACATTCTGGACACAGAAGGAAGTCTGTTACAAATTGGCCAGGAATATTTCAACAGGCTTGGAATTTGAACTTGTATACTCTCAATCAGATGTCAAATTGGTTGCTCACGGGTAATTTGTAAGCAATGGAACAGAAAATGTTATCCCGAAACCTAAGTTACTTTCTAGGAAGTTAACCCTAAGGTGATCCATTGTAAACATATTGGTATAAATATCTTTATCAGAAAGTGTGAATACAGTTCTTTTGATGAATTCCATTCCCTTATTTGATTCCCCAACAAGGAACTTACAATTAATAACAGGACAGTCTTGGAATTATTTCTCTCAGAGGCTTTTCACATTATTTGGAGCATTCCCTCACATTATTAATCTCATTTACTGATGATGTTGGTCCGAGGACAGGAGAAAGGAAAAAAAAGTAACTTTTCATAGAGACAATTAAAGGATGTGTATTGGGAGGTACAATATAACATAAGCACAGATGTTAGTAGCAATCAACATTAAAGGCCTAGAGATAAAATGCAAATGCAAATTTAAGGATTATGGCCATTTGACAATGCTACATGAAGCTTAACAATGGCATTAATTCACAAATAGAACATGTCTTGATGAATATTGGTAGTAGCATACCTTTGTATTATCTATAAATTCATCTTCGAATGGCAAAGTAGAATTTTGCTCAGGGTCATCCAGTACCATATCCAACCACTCATTGATATCCATACCATCTTCAAGAATATCATTGCCAGCAACATTGTAGGATTCTGGGAGCAGTTGTAGATTCACTTTAGCATCATTGTTCTGCAAAACATGTTGTGGCATTTCTTTAGGCTGATCTTCAACAGGGTAAGGCACTGCCACTGTGCCAGGGGAGGAATCATTCTTTGTGGACGATGACTCATCATTATTCTCAATCGTTGGAAGACATTTTTCATCATCCTTTGTCTCTAAACCATTCTTCTTGAAAACACGGCATAACACAAAGGCATCCTGCAAAAATTTACCAATTGCCATAAATGCTTGCAATTGGGTTTGTCTCTATGTGACCATTACAATAATCTAAATAGAAGATTGAAGAAATGTCTCAGCAGACAATCAGAAAGGGAATTGAAAATCTTCCTTATGGTAGAGGCTCTGAGATAAGTGATAACATATGTAGCAAACTTAATGTGACAAGATTAACAGCTCTTAGGGATCGCTAATACAAAATGAATAGAAGCAAAAAAGTAGTACCTGCAAACCTGCCCCTCGGCACTCCTTTTCATCCAACCGATATTCATGCATAACCCAATCTGTCCGTTCTCCAGAAGGAGCACGGCCTAGATAAAAGACGAGAGTCTTCTTTGTTCCAATCAAGCGTTGTTGCGAAGTGACTTTGCGGTCCTTCCCTGTGGCTTTCCAATAACCAGCTTCAGTTGCTCTATTAGTACGTGAACCGTTTGGGTACTTTCTATCACGTGGACTAAAGAAATGCCACTGTAGATCCTTGCTTGGCATGTACGACTTTTCTGAAAAAATACAAGACATTCGAATCAGCCAGCCAACAAAAATATTTGTTAAGAGTGCTACTGCCTCTAAAGAATGGCCATCCAAAAATGAAGAAAATAAAACCAAACTCCACCAAACCAATTCCTTCATGAAATCTAGGGGGAAAATGCAAGGTTTGTAATACCGAGATAAAGAAATGCCCAAGTACATCTTTGCTTGGCAAGTAAGATTTGTCTTGAAATAGAAGAAATTCAAATCAACCAACAAACCAAAATGTTTGTCATCGGCTCTAAAGAATGACCATCCAAAATTATGAAACAATGAAACTACATCAAACTAACTCCTTATTAGAATGTACGAGGAAAAGGCAAGTTGTATCATCTGAACAACATTAAGCTGCAAAGAGAATGCACCTCTACTTTAACATATATAAAGATATACATAAAAATATAAATATTAAAACATAGAGAAACACATGCATATATATAAATGCACATAGTGAGAAAGAGGAGAAGGAGAAAGGTGGAGTGGGGGAGTAGGGGGGCAGGGATGTATACAAGCAGCTTAAAGTAGAATATCACTGGAGTGCTTAAACATTAAAATAGAATTCCGAAGGTTCTTAATATTATGGAAAAAGGAAAAAGAACAATCAGCAAACTTGAAATAACTAGAAAATTTACAAATTGAACTAAGAAAATTTAGCTGATGGAAACAACACACAACCCACCGGGTAGATCCCAAGGTTCACATTTGTAAAGGTCCACCTCAGGAATAACCTCCAGTTCAATCTTATAGCCATGCACTTTCCTCTTCAAGTAATAAGCAACGAGTTCTTCATCCGTTGGGTGGAACCCAAAGCCAGGAGGTAATGAAATTGGTGCCATCAAATTGAAAATAACCTACCTGTATAAAACTGACAGTGGGTAAGCCATTGATAAAGTTCAATAATGTAAAGGAGAATTAAAATCAAACCACTCAGAAAATAGAGTTCAAAAATTTCAGCATAATTTGACCCCAATGAGAAAAATTTGTTCTGCAAACCACAACGAGCTGCATTTCTTGCCAATATCCATAAATTGGAGAAGCTTCAAGCTCAACATCCACATTACGAAATAAATCTAGCTAATGGTTCTTTGCAACTCGTCAAAATCTAAACCTTTCTTCTTTTTTAGCAAAGCTTATAAGAAATTTCACTTCAGACATCATTAAAAGACAACTGTAGTTCCCATACCTACAAAATATTTACTGATTTCCAAAGTTCCTACTCAATCTCTATCCTGGAAATAAAATCAGGAAGCTTGCCTAAAACTGGCAAACCCAAAGAATTCACCAATCCATTTGATAGAAAAGAATTTTGAGACTATCATTTACATCTCAAATCAAAATATGACAGATACTTCACTTTCCTTTAAAACATGGTATTACCTATCTCAATCTAAATATCATACGCATGACAAAGATGGTTCTACTGAATGTAAAATCGATGGACCATGAAATGTGAACTTCAATTCAAAAAATTATTGACAGTGGCTTTATAAGTTTTTCACCCAATTATAGTCATATTTTGGAACTCTACAAGCAAAATCATTATCTCTTTACCCAAATCAGCACTCTAGAAGATTAATATTATATTTAGTCAAATCTATTTTCAAGCATGGAAGAATAATTAACACAATTATTGCAATATTGTAAGACAAAAAACTTGAGCCCTTAAATATAAATTAGCAACAAAAACCAAGTAAATTATTTTCAAAAGTCAGCGGTTTCAATAACTTCCACATCACTCTAGACTCTACATTGGAAATTACCATTGGTTAACAAAATTATGAAATGAAACAAATTCTTAGATTTTTTAATTTGGTCTTTGTTAAACATCAAGGCTAACTTTGCAAAGTTCAACACATTTCTGCAAGAGACTACAGATCAATAAACTACTTAAGTACACGTGCTATAACTAAACAAATGATGCAGGAGAATCCATGGTGTATAGGAGTTTT
This sequence comes from Cryptomeria japonica, assembly GCF_030272615.1. Classification (NCBI taxonomy): domain Eukaryota; kingdom Viridiplantae; phylum Streptophyta; class Pinopsida; order Cupressales; family Cupressaceae; genus Cryptomeria; species Cryptomeria japonica. The sequence continues at coordinate 47,919,649 of NC_081408.1, read as the reverse complement.
TAATTTGAAATTGGTGTTTTCAACCACCAAATATGGAAACAAAGCCAGTATCCTTACCAGACTATGGATCAGTTTGTGAAGCCGATCCATGCAAGGGAGTGATAGGCAAATCAGCTATCGGCAGAGAGAGAAAAGGAAAGAGGAAACCATGGGTGATGAGGGTGAAGAGGAAAACCTTCAAGAAATCATCAGTCGTGAAAATAGGGAGTTGACCAGGGAATTTCAGTCTTTTATGAGAGAGTCAATGGCAGATATAGCTCAGATTTTGAAGAAAATGAATAAGCAATGGACTGCTGCCAAGCCAGATCAGACTATGGCAAACGGAAGCAACTCAGCTAATGATAGTCTTAATTAATCCCCCTTCAAAGATATTCCAGACCAAATTTTTGCAAAGAGAAAATGAAGATCCATTTGAAAAGAGCAACAATTGCCACCCAAACAAGAGAATAGGATGGCAAGGTTTGATGCATAATACAGTGCTTTAAGCCCAGGCCCAGCAATCTGCTGTGGTGTGTCTTTTATTTAGTATTATGAGATGAAAACAAGGAATGAGCATAGACAGCAAAGGAGATATCATCAGAAGCAGCCCCAAAAAGACATACAACATTGATTAGGGAAGATCAGTATAACTCTACTTATAATGGAATGAATAATTGTTTAGATAGAGCATGGTTGCAAAAATCGAATACCTAATTTTCATTGAATCCTATGTACGAGGAGTAAGCAATTAAGTTCACTACCTTACACCTAGAAGGTGTTGCTCATGAATGGTGGTACCATGGCTTGGTGACACAAGGGCATGGTTTTATTACTACTCTAGAAGAATTTAGCCAAAGATTAATAGACAAGTTTGACAAGAAGAATCCACAGATTCATTTCAAAAAATTAACACAGTTGAGGCAAGAGGGTATAGTTGAGCATTATGTGGAAAATTTTAAAAGGTTATTGATGCTATTTCCAAATGTGTCGGAGAGAAGACTCGTAGTTTTGTTTGTGGAGAGTCTAACCGAACAACTTAAGGGTTTGGTAAGGGCATTTGATCCAGAATCTTTCTAGGAGGCCATTAAAAGAGCTTTGAATTCAGAGGATTCGATGGCTAAAAACAAGTCTTAATCCAAAGCTCTCCCAATAGGAGTACAAAAGAAACATTTTTCAAAGAGCTTTCCTCAAACAAATGCGTTTACTCCAAAGACAAACAAGAATGAGGATTTGAAAAATGAACCCTAGAGGGAAAAAATGTGTTTTTCAAGCAGATAGCCTTTGGAGCCTAGGCATAGGTGTTTAGTAGTTTCAAATGATGATTCAGAGGCTGAGGTACCAAAGCCCAAGGTTCTAATCAATAAGATAGAGCAAGAAGACAATGAAGAAGGAAGAGTTGCAATGGGCACACTTGCTACTCTTTTAAGTACAGCTACATATTTAAAAGGTAAGGTGTGATCCTCTAAGGGCGTAAAATAATAAATAAAAAATGAACAGAAGCAGCGATTAGAATACATAAGCAGGCAGCACCAGTCTTAACCTCATTATTTATTTATTAAAGCAGTGGTCTGCTTATTTATAAGGTGGCGATCTTAGTCTGAATAAGGCAGTGATCCATATAATACAAAGTACAAACAATGGTCAGCGATAACACCAATAATCAGATTCGATAATCAGCAGAGAAATTAGTTAAGTCAAAGACTTTGTATGAGTCGCCACCTTGCAAGAAGGGTATTCGTTGAAAAAGGAGGGCACCCAGACATCGTAGAGATCAGATTTGATATTGATAATAAATTAAGGCATACAGCAGTTCAGTCAAATACTGTGATTTTGGTATGAGTTTCTTGTGATAAACATAGTATAATACCTCTTGTTTATGACTGCTCACTGCTGATTAACGTGCATACCGTTTAGAAATATAATATCTGTTAACGATTGTTTTATATATATATATATAAAATGCATGCCATAATGTAAGATTCTTTATATGTTTTGCAGCTTTTGCTTAAATGTTATAATCAGCCATGATAGGGGTTTTAAGGGCTTACAAAGAGGGGAAACAGCATTGGGATCCTCTTCTAAGTACGCCACATCATGGTGGTGACCAGGGGTCCCATGAGGCCAGGGGTACAAGGAGTGCTACCCTTGGGCTTAGAAGGAAAAGGTTTCCGGGACACCCTATTGTAAATGTAGCCCAACCCTCTATCGTGGTGGATCAATGCTAAAGAATCCAATCATAGGAAAAGGAAACGGATGTCAAGATGAAGGGAAATGGTTATAGGACACCTCACTAGGTACACCACGTCATATGAATGGCAAGGTCCACATAAGGCCAAGAGGGATGCTATATCCGCTCTTGAGCCTAGGAAAGAGGATCTGTAAGGCACCCTATCAAGTCACCTTATTCTAGCTTCCCTATGTTTGAGATTTCCCCAATAAATTAGAGATATCCTATGATTAACTTTATGTTCCTAACCCTTGTAGGAAAGATTATATTTTATGGATTACATTTTCAAAGAGCTTGGAATCAAGATTTTAGGGCAAAACTAGGGTATTTACAAAAGCGGACATTACAAAAGATTTAGTGTTATTGTAGAAGATGGATTCACTATCCCTTGCACTAAGAGGATTCATCATCTTGATGTCACTTTAGGGAGACATTGAGTATGGGATGATTTTTATGTGGTTAGTATTGGTGAGACAAATATGGTTCTAAGTGTGCAATGGCTGGCACTCACTTGGCAAGTTTACCCAAACTATGGAGTTGAAATTCACATCTAAAGGAAAAGAGGTGATTCTTCAAGGCTTATCCAACAGAGCTCCTAGGATTGTTTTGGCCAAAGGAATGGAGAGGAGTTTTCAAAGAGATCAAGTAGCTTGCGTAGCAAAATGTTTGATTACAAATACAAGTTCATTCAAGGATGAGAGACAGTACCATGTTGACATCCAATCCATCCTGGATAGGCATAGCATGGTGTTCAACAATATTTCTCTAGGGTTGATACCAAATAGAGGATTTTAGCATGTCATTGAATTGGAAGAAAAATCAAAGCAAGTCATCACTACACCTTCTTGTCATCCCAAGAAGCATAAAGAAGAAATTCAGAAGGTGATTAACAAGTTGTTGGATATGGGGCACAAACGACTAAGGTCTAGCCCATTAGCTTCTTCTATGGTATTGGTCAGCAAGAAGAATAGTACCATGAGGATGTGCATTGATTATAGTGTTCAACAAAAAGACAATCAGGAACTGCTACCCTATTTCCGGGATCAATTATTAGCTGATAGATGAACTTCATGGTGTTATGTATTCAGTTTTATATTTTTTAGATAAAATGAACTCGTGCAATTTTTAAATCACCCTACAAATCTAAAGAAACTCCTAAAAACATCCTTCCAAGTAACGAAACTTGCCAGATCACAGCAGATGCCATTAAAAATTCTACCTCTTAATATCCTTCAACTCAACAGATTTCAGTCGCATGCTCTAATCTTGAAAATCTTCAGCTATTCGCCTAATAATTTAGGTTTTCTTACTATTATTCATCTTATTTCAACAGATTTCACTCGCAAGCTTCTTAATCGTGACAATCTTCTGGAGCTTTCCTATTAGTTTACATAATCCTACTCTAATCTCAGCTGATTTCACTAGCATAATCCTTGATCTGAACAACGTTCTAGTATTTGCATTTTCTTCCTAACATGCTTTTCTTCTTAATTAACATCCTCTAATTTCAACAGATTTCACTCCTTGTAAGCATCCTCTATTTTCTACAGATTTCAGTTAAATCTCCTTAATCCTGATTCCTAACAATCTTCTAGTACTCGCCTACTATAAACCTCTAATTTCAACAGATTTGCCTACATTACCCCAATTTCTACAGAAGTCGGTTGAAGGTCCTTAATACTAACAATCTTCTATTTGCCTACTATAATCCTCTAATTTCAACAGATTTGCCTACTATAATCCTCTAATTTTAACAGATTTCACTTTGCTCCTCAATCCTGATAATCCTGTTAATTTTCACGCATTACAGCCTTCATCGCCTTTTTTTTCCTACACAATAAAATCCTCAAATTACATTCGAACGTGAGCAACTACAGAAATTTCGGCAGTCATAAAAGACAAAATTTGGGTAGTTACAGGATCCTGGTGATCATAAAAGACAAAAGACAGCCAAAACGTTAAAATAATTAGAAAAGAACACTAAAAAACATTCAGATCTTCCATGGTCATGCAACGAACACATAGAATTTCGTTAATGTCATAATTTCATTAAAAAGCCAAAAAAACTGCCTACCAGTTGGATGTCTTCCTTTTCCGCCCGTCGGCTTGGCAAATAATAGAAGTTCCCTCAAAAAGCTCTCAAATCTACCAGTGAAAGCGAGAAACCCGCAAACTCTCACCAATCCGCCGGGAAATATGAAACAAAACACTCAAGTTCTCTCAAATCAACGGCCCGATCCCGGCGGAGAAAGAAAGATAAATAATTAATAATCTCACACAGAGGCGATCAAGGCTCTGTCATGGCCAAACCCGCCGCAAAAATCGACATGTTTTGCAGCATTTCATTCACTCTGACTTTCAAGCAAACCCTCGCATCTTAACTCGACAGGCGTTAAAGCGCTCAAAGATATTCCGAGAAATAGCCTTCCTAACACACATTCCTATACCAATACGCTCTCCATTATACAGTACGTGAGTCTGTATATACTGCCATGTCATCCATGGTAGCCCAGCCCTTCCGAACGAATTTTCTACGCGTGGCTTCACTACCACTGAAAAAATAAATTTATTTTTCGTTCATTTTTACTTTTTCTTTTTGGACGGGGGAAATGAGAACGGGGAAACAAAATTTACGTGTTTTCAACGCGCTTTCTGACGCCATGGGACCCGCCTGCAACATCAACTTTTTACGCGGACGGTAGACCAATCTCTTGTAGTCAATTTGAGGTCGCAAGTTCGAATCACGCGCGAGGCCGTGGTTTCATTTACGAGAGGCCTGCATTTCAACAGTGCCGCCGGATTGTGACGTCTCTCAGGACACGCATTCAGCCATTAAAATATAGGATGGAAAGTTCTTTTGTAATAATTTCTCGGAAAGTCCGTCTGTTTATGGTCAAATTTACAATGGGAATTGTGTCAGGTTGTAGTTGTAGTTCGGATAAGGATTAGCTACATTCTTGCACTTGAACTTTGAAAAAGCACCAATGGCATAATTATGTTGCTTTTGTACCAGTTGTGACATATTTTTTCAGGTTGTAATAATGAGATTTTTTTGGGGGTGTTTTATTTTTTTAAAGGTAAATTAGTAAATTATTTCTATTGTAGCCTCATTTTTATTAATGTTGAATTGTATTAGGGTTATAAATTAAGTTTTTTAATTAATGTGGGATTCATTTTTAAATTAGGTAAGGTGAGAGATATTTTAAGTCTAGTTGAAGTAGGCACAGTTTTTTGGATGTTAGTTCGAAAGGGATTTGTTTATATTTTTCAACCATCAAATAAGAAGAGGTAAGACTAGACAAACAAACAACTACATGGAATGTCAATTATTTGTTAGTAAGGTGGTCACTTCCATTGTGACTCGTACCATTGGCATAAGGATCATGGTATATTAGATATGTATGTTTTTTCTACCAAAAGGAAGAGGTAAGGCTAGACAAACAAACACATGGAATTAATCAACTAGTATGTTAGGAAGAGGGTCACTTTCATTGTGACATCATCCCATTAGCATAAGACTCATAGTACATTGGATTATATATTTTATTATTATTATTTATTAACATTGGAGTGTATGTCGTTTGTGGTTTGGATGAGGATCAAATTCTTCGACTTGAACTTTAAAAAAGCGCCAATGTGGCCATTATGCTTACTTTTGTACTAGTTATGAGAATTTTAACATATTTTTAAAGTTTGTAGTAATGAGATTTTTGGGGGTGTTTTGTTTTTTAATGATAAGATAGTAAATTGTTTTTGGTGTGGCATCATTTTCATTGAATGGTATTTGTGCTTGTAAATTAAGCTTTTCAATTGATGTGGGATTCACCTTTTTGGATTAGGTAGATGAAAGATATTTTTAGTCATACATATTTTTGGGTGTGTTTAAATTAAGGGTAGGTGCATTGTTTTCAATGTTAGTTGGAAAGGGATTTTTTAAGATTTTTTTACCATAAAAAAAGAAGAGGTAAGACTAGAGAAACAAACAAATGCATCCAATGTCAATTATTATGTTAGTAAGAAGGTCACTTCCATCTTGAGATCATTCTATTGGCTTAAGGTTCATGGTGCAATAGATTATGCATCTTTTTTCCACCAAAATGAAGAGGTAGCAAACAAATGCATGGAATTAATCAATTATTATGTTAGTAAGTGGGTCACTTTCATTGTGACATCATCTCATTAGCACAAAGATCATGATACGTTAGATTTTGTATGTTTTTTAATTATTTATTAATTTTAGATTATGTATATTGTCACAAACTAAGTCTTCTAAATATTGGGTGACTAATTTTTTTGGATGTAGATATAAAGATTATTTAGTTGTGGAATCAATTGTAAGGTGCACATTTTTTAGGTGTATCTAACTTGGAGAAAACACGTATCTTATAAGCTTATCGAATGAGGATTTCTAAAAGATTTTTTTAGGGGTGTGGGTACTCTAAATTATATCTTAATATTCTAGATAGTGCAATTCGGGATCTAAACCAAGGAATTTAAGGTCAATTTAGCTTGACAATACAAAATTTATGATCAAACAACGAGAAATCATGAACCAACAGACAAGAGCATGCAATTCTTCTACACTTCTAGATGTACTAGAATGGTGAGGATATTCAGAGAAATGAAAAACAAATAAATCATATAACTTACCACACCCTTTACATAAGAATATCCCAAACATTATTGAACACCCTTACACGGACTCAATCTCTTAATAATAAATTAATATTAGATTATATATTCAACTCGAAATATAAAGAGAACTCATATTTTTCAATGTAATATCATTTATAATATCATACTTTTTTCATTAACAATATCAGACAATATTAGATTATATATTCAACTCGAAATATAAAGAGAACTCATATTTTTCAATGTAATATCATTTATAATATCATACTTTTTTCATTAACAATATCAGACTTCCATGTATAATCCTTCAACCTCAAAACATGTGGAGCTCTTTAGGAATAGTATAAGTGAAAGCTCAATCAAGATATGCCAAAAGGTGAAAGTACTCATGCATACTAGCAGTAGACACCTACTAAACTAAATAATATATTCCATCAAAGGTGGGACCAGCTACTAAAATGACCGGTGCATTGCCACTTTTATTTTAAAACCCAGAAACTAAATATTTTGATTTCCATCCTCAATCAACGACAAAGATTGATCTGCCTCTAAATCGATGGCTACGAGCATTTAGTGAGTCCTCAAGATGCTCGTTGCTTTGCTAGCTGGCCCCTCCACAAACCAAGGGCTGCTAAATATTTTGTGTGGCGCTTCTCACATGAAATATTCCACGCGCATCTCTGAAATCTACGCCTCGGGAAAATCACAAGAGAATGATGATCTCCCAATATGACCTGTAGAAAAGACTTTGGGCCCACCAACAAGGAGGGTTGCTACTAACTTCTTTGTCAACCCTAGAATATAGGGTGAACCCCTTTATAGAATAGGTAATGATGGAAGTTAAGCCATGGTCTATTTAGTAATTCATGTCTTGTCCTTTTGTCTTGATAAAATTGTGAAGATGATTAATCAAATCAATGAGTCGAATTAAACTATGGTAGGGGAAAGGATCCATTAGTTGTGCACCCTAACTTCACGCTTCTCAAAATCCTATTTGGAAATTTCAAATCACTTTGATTTTTTTACAGCAGCTTACTAGGCAAGTCCCCTGCTTATAACTAAGGTTTCAGGACCACATCATCAAATATGATGCCACATCAGCATGTTTTTTGCCAAGGTGTCCAAAACAGCCCCAAAACAAAGAGCGACCAATAGGCGTGCAAAAGAGACCCCAATAGTTGTGCAGCTGATATGGCATCACCTGATTGGTTACTTTTTACAATATTAGTACATTTCTTAACAACTATTGGTACATTTCCTAACGACTGTTGGTACATTTCCTAACAAAAATTGATATTTTTTGTTTCAAACAATACGTTTTATTTGTTCAATTTTTGGAACAAAAGGTATCAACAACCCTCACAACAATTGGTACGTGCTCAACTACTGGGTCCTTTCCCCTAAGTTCTATTATGTTTGATTAATCAATAATATCAATTATTTCTAATGAACATTGATTAAGTTGACATGTCACATTTGATGATCAAGAAAAAAATTGTATTATTTGATGGTTATTTTATCTTGACATGTCTGTTTCATCGATTAGATTCAGTCGAAAGTTCATGGCTTGAAATCTTTGTGATTATTGTCAATGGATAAACTAAAACATGCCCTAAGATCAATTATGATCAATGACCATAATGATCAAGTCAATACATTTGCATACACACGGTCAAAGCTTTGTTAGCACAAACAAAATGAAAGGTTAAGATAAATATTTTTAGTCAATCCACCATGTATCCAAACCATGAGCTTAACAAGGCATCAAACAAGGAAACGTTGCATGGGATAAAGTAGTCATCTAGCTAGATCTCATTGAAGTACTCTCGGCAAAATTATTTGATCAAGGTAACAATCATGTACCTAAAACATAGGGTGTGGAACTTTAATTGTAAGGATATAAGGTCAAGGGATTAATAAGGCAAAATCATAGGGTTTTAATTAAAAATCCTCGTTCAAGCCATATAAAGCCATATAAGAGGAGAACCTTGTAATATAGTCATTTTTAGAAATTTAGAAGCATGCTAGAAAATATAAGCAAGTTACATCTATTTATGAGTGCAAATTATATTGAATGTGGTTTTTCAATAAGCATTATTATAGTTCATGAGTGTGAGTTGTTGAATGGCTCTTATACTACTAGTTAAGTGTAATTTATTTAATGGTTGTGGATCTCGCATCAATAGTAACATAGATTGTGTGAGTAAATTATATTAGATCTGGCTTGCATTAAAGTTAACATAGCGTAAATTATATTAGATGTGACTTCTATGAAAGTTAACATTTAGATTTTGCTTGCACTCAAAAGTTTATTATTCATGTGTGGTTTGAGCTAGCAAGAATAAGATACATTACTTCAATGTGATTCATCTAGAAATAAGTTGTGTTACTTTTTATTCATATTAGCTTAGACATTACATAATATTATATTACTTATATTTGGGTGTACCTCTTGTATTAACATTATTCATTATCTTTGATTTAAATAGGAATTATATTTTAGTTTATAAAAGTTACATCTAAGTTGGATTAGCATATAAAAGATACATTATTTAAGTTCATGGCTTACATAGAAATAAGTTGGGCCTCTACTTATAGTTCAAATTAAAGTGGATATAAAATCTAATGCAAGTTGCCATTATTTAAGCCTCATTTAAATTGAAATAAGTCATACCTTCTTATGACTCAATTTATTGCAATGATTGGCTTTTCAATTAATATTATCAATTATTGTTGATTTCTATAAAGTTGTATTAGGTTCAACGTGTACAATAAACTTACATTATTTATGTGTGAAATAGAAAAGTGTTGCACCTATTGATTCTTTGCATTAGCATAGCTATCAAATGTGAGTAAGTTGTATATAACTATAACTCTTTGTTCAATATCACCAATTACTATAGACTTGAGTGAAAAATACATTTAAGTTTGTCTGCCATGTGAAATTTATTCATTATGTGTGGCTTTCATAAAGCTAACTTCCACCTTTTGACTCACATTAATATGGTTGCCAATCAAAGAATGTTAATAAATTAATGCCATCAATTTCATATTTAAAGTAAATTAAAGTCAATAATTTTAAAATATATAGAGAGAGAAGTTAAATAATTATTGTCAAATTAGTGTGATTGATTTAGGAGCATATTCAATGTGATCCGTTCCTTTTGAATCAAGTATCTTTCTAGTTGAGTTATGGTAAAATTATTTTAAAACTAGCATAGTGGGAATGTAGTACATATTTCACTCCCAACTTTCTTATTAGGTTACAAAATATAATTTAGTTATGTCATAGATATGTTAGTTAAATAAAAGTTTGCACCTTCTTAATGATAAATATGTGAATGAATAATAACCTAAATAATATGTACAATAGTTTTAAGGTATGTGAGAAACAAAAATTGATCTAAGTTATAGGCAAATCACATATGTAAGTTCAAATATAATTAATATGGTTGAGGTTAGATGATAAATATGGGAAAACTTAATTAAATATTGTCTTTGTCATATTATTTAAATAGGTTAACGATTCGAGTTAATTCATGGTATACTTAGTAATTCATGTCATACCCTTTTGCCTTGATTATATTGTGAATATGATCAAGGGATCGCGAGCTCCCCCCATACAAATCAATGGCTTCAATTAAACTATAGTGGGCTCTTTTCTATATGATCAACCAATGACATGAGTTCTTTCTAATGGTCCTTTTATAATCATCCCATAATTCATATTGCACATCGATTAAGTTGATGTGTCACATTTGACGATCAAGAAAAAAAGTTTACATTTTTTATGGTCATTCTATATTAAAGTGTGTGCTTCGTTGATTAGATTTGTTCAATAGATGACATTACTTGAATTGTTGCAATGTATCGTCAATGGATGAACCAAAACATGCCCTAAGATCAATTATGATCAACAACCATAGTGCATCACACCTATCAAGTCAATAGATTTGCATACACAGTCAAAAACTTTGGTAACAAAAACAAAACAAAACAAAACATAAAGGTAAATATTTTGAATCAATCCACCATGAATCCAAATCATGAGCTCAACATAGTATCAAATAAGGAAAAGTCACATGGGAAAAAGTAGTCATTTTGCTAGATCTCATTGAAGTACTCTTGGCAAAATTATTTGATCACTTGGTAACAATCATGTAACTAAAACATAAGGCATGGAACAAAATGTAAGGAAATAAGGCAAATTGTAAGGTCATACATAACAATTCTCATTCAAGCCATATAAGAGGAGAACCTTGTAGTAAAGTGATTTTTACAATTTTTAGAAGCATGTAAGAAAATAAAAGTAAGTTGCATCTATTTATGAGCGTAAATTTCATAAAGTTAATTTGCAATAACTAATCTTGTAAAGTTCATCTGTTTATGGTCAAATTTACAGTGGGAATTGTGTCAGTTGTAGTTCGGATAAGGATTACCTACATTCTTGCACTTGAACTTTGAAAAAGCACCAATATCATAATTATGCTTGCTTTTGTACCAGGTGTGAGGATTTATAACATATTTTTTTCAAGTTGTAGTAATGAGATTTTTGCGGGGTGTGTTTTTTTAAGGGTAAATTAGAAAATTATTATTTCTATTATAACATCATTTTCATTGATGGAACAGGACTCGATTCACCCGAATCCTCTTTTAAATTAATGTGGAATTCACCTTTTTTGATTGGGTAGATGGGAGATATTTTAAGTCTAATTAAGGGTAGTTGTATTTTATTATACAAACAAACAAATGCATCAAATTAATCTACTATTACATTAGTAAGGCCACTTGCATCATGACATCATCCTATTGACATAAGGATCATGATACATTAGATATGTATGTTTTTTCCACCAAAAAGAAGAGATAAGGCTAGACAAACAAATACATACATTGAATTAATCAACTATTATGTTAGTAAGAGGGTCACTTTATGTAGCATCCTAAAATTGCACCCCTTGCAATTTTGACCGTATTTTGGGACCTCACCTTATCGGTCTCATCCTCATGCTTGATCGGGACCTGTTTTTGCCTCCCCTGTGCAACCAAACTTCATTTTTCTATCTTACAACTTGCATAGCCCCTTGTTACTGGCCTAAATTAGGGTAGGACCAAGGCACCATGTCCTAGTTCTCCCTAATGAGGACCTATTTTGGCCCCTAGGCCCTATCTCAAATTTGAGCAGGAAATTACTTCCCCATCTCGACCTATGTCAGAAAATTAAATAATTGACTATGGGAAAGTATATAAGGAGTTCTTCCTCTCTCATTTAAAAAAGCAACACACAATCATAAGGTGAGAGCATGACAAGGTGGAGAAGGAAAAGAGACAACATTCAAGCATCAAGCATTCAAGCATTCATCATCTAGCATTCCTCAAGGCTACATTTCTCCATTGGAGCAACATTACATCGTTCATTTGCAATCATGTGTGTGTGTGTGTGTTAGGGTTTCTTCATGTCCATGCCATTTCATACAACATATGTGATTACATCCAAGAAGCAAAGCATCATCATCATCTATTGCAGATTTGAAGGTATACCTTTCCATCATTTATTTCAAGCATTTGTAGTATTTCATTCAAGGTTGATTCCAAACCGGGGTTTGACTTAGGCAAACCCCTATTCCCAACCCCTTTCTTCTTCTTTTTTGTGTATAGGAAGCAGGTGCGCAGCTGTACTTCTAGAATTAAGCTTTATTTGTAGAGATGGAAAAACCCTTTTCGACGCACAGAAAGTTCAGAGGATCGATAGGAGGGCGACCTCATCCGGACACATGGTCCCTGCAGCTTTTGGCAAATTTCGTAGAGCAGCTCCAAATCATCTCAAACTTCTCAAATTCAGGTGCACGACTGAATCTAGAATCTATAGCTCACTATTTCTGCCTATTTTGTCTTCAATTTAAGCACTTTACTTATTCAACTTACAAAAGAGGGTCAAACATATTCCAGACATCAATCAATCTACTTAGTATTCAGTCCCTACATCATTTAGGATTGGATCTAGTTGATTTGTCCGCTCTTTTAAATGTAAAGTTCTCCAAGTGAAAATCAGCTTGATGATTTCCCCCTTTCATGTGGTCAATTTGCTAAGCCCCAAATTTTCCACTTTACACTTTCATCGTGACATCATCCCATTAACATAAAGATCATGGTACATTGGATTATGTTATTATTATTATTTATCAACATTGGAATATGTATGTCGTTTGTGGTTTGGATAAGGATTCACGTTCTTGCACTTGAAGTTTAAAAAAGCACCAATATGGTCATTGTGCTAACTTTTGTACTAGTCATGAGGATTTTAACATATTTTAAAGTTTGTAGTAATGAGATTTTTGGGGTTGTTTTGTTTTTTAATGATAAATTAGAAAAATATTTCTATTGTGGCACTATTTTCATTAATGTTGAATTGTATTTGTGGTTGGAAATTAAGCTTTTCAATTAGTGTGGGATTCACCTTTTTGGATTAGGTAAATGAGAGATGTTGTGTTTAAATTGAGGGTAGGTGTGTTGTTTTGGATGTTAGCTGGAAAGAGAATTTTTTTAGATTTTTCAACCATCAAAAAGAAGATAAACAAACAAATGCATCGAATTAATCAATTATTATGTTAGTAAGAAGGTCACTTCCATCATGACATCATCCTATTGGCATAAGGTTCATGGTACAATAGATTATGTATGTTATCTCCACTAAAAAGAAGAGTTAAGGCTAAACAAACAAATATATGCATAGAATCAATCAACTATTATGTTAGTAAGAGGGTTACTTTCATTGTGACATCATCCCATTAGCACAAGGATCATGGTACATTGGATTATGTACATGATTTTTATTATTTATTAACATTGAACTATGTATGTTGTTACAAACTAAGTCTTCTAAATGTTGGGTGACTAATTCTTTTGGATGTAGATATGAATATTGTTTATTTGTTGAATCTATTGTAAGGTGCTCATTTTTTAGGTGTATCTAACTTCAAGAGAACACATATCTTATAACCTTATCGAATGAGGGTTTTTAAAAGATTATTTTAGGGGTGTGGGTGCTCCAAATTGTATCTTATGATTCTAGATAATATACTCTGGGATCTAAACTAGGGAGCTTAAGGTCAATTTAGATTGACAACACAAGATTCATGATCAAACAATAAGGAATTATTGACCAATTGACAAGACAGACAATTATTTTGCACTTCTACCTATATAAGACAATGAGGGCATTTCTATACATATTTACAAGATCATTAAAGAGAAATGAAGAACAAATAGAGCATACAACTTGAACACACCCTTTACATAAGAATATACCAAACATTATTGTGCATAACTTGCATTGACTTATTAATCTTAGTGAATTAAAAATCTCTTAATAATAAATTACTATTGAATTACAAATTCAACTCAAAATATAAACAAGTTTCATATTTCTAAATGAAATATCATTTATAATATCATTACTTATTCGTTTACAATATCATACTTCCATGTATAATCCTTCAACCTTAAACCATGTAGATCTCACTCAAGGTATGACAAAAGGTCAATATAACTAAGTCATGCACACTAGTAGGACACCTACTAAATTTATTGCATTCCATGTAAGGTAGGACAAATTACTAGACTAAATATTGTGTGGCACTTCTCACATGGAATGATTATATATATTCCATGAGCATCTTTGAAATCTACACCTCATGAAAATCACATAGGAATGATGATCACCCTATATAACTTGTAGACAATCAACAATCCATGGACCTTTGAATTGTTTAAAGCAGGGAAGCTAGGTATGTTGAAAAGATTTTGGGCCCACCAACAAGAAGGTGGGCTCCTACTAATGTCTTTGTCAACCCTAGAATATAGGGTGAACCCCTTATATAGGATAGGTCACTAATGCAAGTTAAGCCATGGTCTACTTAGTAATTCATGTCTTGCCCTTTTGTCTTGATAATATTGTGAAGATGATCAAGGGCTCATGAGCTATTGGCATACAAATCAATGATTTGGATTAAACTACGGCGGGTTCTATTATGTTTGATTAATCAATAACCTAAGTTATTTCTAATGGCTCTTTATAAGTCACCTAATATTTGCATTGATCATTGTTAAGTTGACCTATTATATTTGACGATCAAGGAAAAATTTTGCATTGTTTGATGGTATTCTATCTTGACATGTGTGCTTTGTCAAATAGATTTGAATGATAGTTGTCATGGCTTGAAATATTGGACGGCTGTGTATGGTTGACGTAACCCAATTTGGGTGAACCATATTAAATCTTTGTGTTATATATGTCCTATTTTATTCCTTTATCTTTTGTATTTAAATCTGCATATAATTGTTAGTTCATATTTGCTTCGGATCTGCTTGAAACCCTAACAATTGGTATCAGAGCGAGGTTTTCTGTAAATTGGCAGGACTTTCAGATTTGAGTGGGAGCAATGGAGGATTCCAAATTCAAGGTCGGAAAGTTTAACGACCAGAATTATCAGTTATGGAAAATGCAGATGGAGGATTACCTGTATCAAAAGGATTTGTGGCGGCCATTAGAAGGAAAGACAAAGAAAGCAACCACAATGTCAGATGAAGAACGGGACATTTTAGATAGAAAGGCATTGGGATCCATTAGATTGTGACTTACACCATCTGTAGCTTTCATATAACAGAAGCAAAAACAACTGTAGATTTGATGGCGACATTGGCTAAGCTGTATGAGAAACCCTCGGCTTTGAATAAGGTATTTATTAGGAAGCGTTTGCTTAATTTGAAAATGAGTGAGGGAGGATGTGTAGCGGAGCACTTAAATGAATTTAATACAATTACCAGTCAATTGTCTTTGGTAAAAATTACTTTTGCAGAAGAGGTTAGGGCTTTCTTGATTTTATGTTCTTTGTCAGAAAGCTGGAATAGCTTGGTTATGGCTGTAAGTAACTCTGTCTCTGGAAAAAATACTTTGGTATTTGATGATATTATTGGTGTTATCCTAAGCGAGGAAATGCGAAAGAAAAGCACAGGTGAGACTCCAACATCATCAAGTAGTGTTTTGAATGTGGAGAACAGAGGAAGATCAAAGGAAAGAGGAAAATGCCCTTGGAATGAGAAGTTGCAAGGGAAGTAAAAGAAAGGATGCTCTCAATCTAGAGGAAAGAAAGATTGATGGTACTACGGAAAGCCTGGCCATCTAAAGAAAGACTGTTGGTCTTGGAAAAACAAAGAAGGAGACAAAAATGAAAATTGCAATAAGGAAGCTAATATTGCAAGTAATACTTTACAAGATGCTTTAATCTTATTGTAGCGTCGTAAATTGTACGCACTTGCTAGGGTGGTACAATTTCACACCTAGTTTAGCACCCGCCTTGGCGCATTTTGCATTTTGCATTGCATTTCCCCTTTAGCACTTAATTAATTAAATTAATTAGGTCTAAGGTCCTATTTTATCATCTCCCATATCATAAAGTTGGGCCCTTTCATTAAAGTGTGCCCCTTTCATTTTATTCTTCCAATACATCATTTAATCAAAAACCCTAATTAAGTCCTATTTTGAACTTGGGGGCTTGATTTCGGGGGTCAAAACATCTCGAAATCACCTGTAACTTCGGGATTCTCTCTAAAATCATCATATCTGACGGCCCTGAAAATTTGGTGAAAAGTTGTCGGGACCATGGCGCCCGTGCAACATGGTCCTGGACATTTTTCCCGAAATTTTGGGAGCACGATCCAATCATAAAATAAAGCTTAACCCCAAGAAATTGGCGGGATATTCAATCTCTAGGTCGGCCAAAAGTCGAAATTAAGACCTAGGGTTTCATACATAAGAGCTCTCTTTCTTCATTTGAAAGGATGGGATTTTTGGCTTTCAAGGACCTTCTATGCAGCGAAAGAGCAAATCTTTGAAGACTTCAACAACATTCAACATTCCTCTATCAAGAACTTATCAAATTCATTCATCCACTTAGGGCTTGGAAGACATTGAAGAACAATAGGAAATTACCGACTGAAGATTGGCTTGTACTCCTCCCTTGAGGGTTGGGTATGATTTCATGTTGTTTTCATGTCTTTGCATAAGCTTCAATATATCCTTTATTCATGCTTTAGATCACTTTGCATCTTGATTTAGAGCATTTACATTATCATTTACAAGCAATTAGGGTTTACTTTCTAGGTTGCTCTAGTTTGCTTTCTTGCATTTAAGGACCTTGCACACACACTAGGTCTGCACACACAATACATTTTACAATACAACTTGGCTATTCGTGGAGGTGGAAATCACCGAAGCGAGGGTTTGACTAAGGCAAAACCCTATATAGCCGCCCAAACACCTTTTCAGATATAAGTGTAGGTTTCGGGACTCGGACGACGCCGCAGGTTGCAGATCCGGGAGAAGCAGACTGAGACCGACCTTCCCACCAAATTTCAGAGAAAAAGACCAGGACAGGGGCGTGGGGCGCCCTGGTCCTGCCAGGACAGGGGCGTTGGGCGCCCTGGTCCCTTCTGGGCGCCCTGGTCCCTACTGGGCGCCCTGGTCCTTGGGACAGGGGCGCTGGGCGCCCTGGTCCGACAGCATTTTCAGCATTTTTGACAGCTTTTTCCAAAGTGCAAAAACAGCAGTTTCCGGAGCAGTTTTAGGGGCAGAATCAGGACAGTGGCGCCCGCACCTCCGTCCCGAACATTTTCAGTCAGATTTTAACTCCGGGTACGCACCTGCATTCTTATTTCATCCTTGTATTTACAGCTTTCCATTGTTTAAGTTCAATTCCGCAATCTTGTTATTAGTTCATACTTGCACTTTGGGGTTAGGGATTGAACTTGCATCATTTGATCTTCCAATTTCAACAAAGGAATAGAAATCCTAATAGATATCCCGTGGCTCTCTCTTTCACAAAAAGAAGTAGCCAATTGTGCGATATCTCTAGGCTCTTTCGTATTCTGTAATGTGTGTCAAAAGGTAGGATTAGGGCATGTTAACCTAGTCTCGCTTTTTCCCCTACACACTTATGTTTGGATAATGTTAATGATTCCTGGGTAATAGATTCTGGGGCTTCATTTCATGCTACACCCCATAGAAAATATTTTCTAGATTATGTTCAAGGTGATTTTGGACAGGTATATTTGGGTGATGATGAGCCCTGTCAAATTGTTGGAAAAGGAAAGATAAAGATCAAGTTGCAAAATGGTAATGACTGGTTTCTGCAGGAGGTAAGACATGTTCCTAACTTAAGAAGAAATTTAATTTCTGCAGGGCAACTAGGTAGTGAAGATTGCATAGTTACCTTCTCAGACAGTATCTGGAAGGTGAGTAAAGGATCATTAGTAGTAGCTAAAGGTGCGAATGTAGGCATATTATATATGTGTACTGGTAACACTTACTCTACCTTAGCTGCTACAGATAAAGTTACTGCAGGGACAACAACAATAGATGTTGCAAGAATAGATTCGATAATGTGGCACCATAGGCTTGGACACATGAGTGAGAAAGGGATGAAAATCCTTCACTCCAAAAATCTATTGCCAGGACTAAAGAAGATTGATTTAGAGTTCTGTGAAAACTGTGTTTATGGCAAACAGAAAAGAGTCAGATTTCTCAAGGTTGGGAAAGAGAAGAAGAGTGAGAAGTTAGAGCTTGTGCATTCAGATGTATGGGAACCGGCTCAAGTATCATCTCTTGGTGGCTCTTGTTATTATGTTATTTTTATTGATGACTCAACCAGAAAAACATGGATATATTTCCTAAAACAAAAATCAAATGTTTTTGAAACTTTTAAGAAATGGAAAGTTTTGGTTGAGAATGAGATAAGAAAAAGGTTGGAGTGTCTCAGATCGAATAATGGAGGTGAGTATTGCAACAAGGCATTTGAAGATTACTGCTCCTTAAATGGGATTAGAAAGCAGAAGACAGTTCCAGGAACTCCACAGGAAAATGGTGTGTAAGAGAGAATGAATAGGACTATCATGGAATGCGCGAGGAGCATGAGATTGCATGCTAGATTGCCCTTACATTTTTGGGCAGATGTTGTACATACTGTTGTCTATTTGATAAATAGAGGACCTTCAACCCCTTTGGATGGTGGTATTCCAGAGGAGGCATGGACTGGTAAAAAGGTAAATTATTCTTTTCTGAAAACCTTTGGTTGTGAAGCTTTTGTCCATGTTGATAAAAAAAACATAACCAAGCTTGATGCTAAATCTCAAAAATGTACCTTCATTGGATATGGGATAGATGAATATGGCTATCAGTTATGGGATTTTGAAAATAAGAAAATAACTAGAAGTAGAGATGTTATATTCAATGAGAAGGTTATGTATAAAGAACAGATGCAAGAAAAGAAGCATGAATAGGACAAGTAAGAATATGTGGTGTTGGATGAGATTCCTGAAAATGAAATGCCATAGGTACCTGATGCTCAGCAACAATAGAATGTCCCACAAACTCCTGCAAGTGTTAGATGTTCTACGAGGTCAAGCAGACCCCCTGAAAGATTTTCTCCTTCTTTGTATTCTATATTATTAACTGATTCTGGTGAACCAGAAGAATATGAAGAAGCAATAAAGGTGGATGCCAAACAACAGTGGGAGCTAGGCATGAAAGAGGAGATGGACTCCTTGATGAAAAATAAGACTTGGGACTTAGTCCCTTTACCTGCAAAAAAAAAAAACATTGCCTAACAAATGGGTTTATCGGCTAAAGGAGGAGGAAGGAGGTCAGAAAAGATATAAGGCCAGAATTGTGGTAAAAGGTTTTGCACAGAAAAAGGGTATAGATTATGATGAAATATTTTCTCCAGTTGTAAAAATGACTTCAATTAGAATTGTACTTAGTCTTGTCACTGCAGATGATTTATATCTTGAACAATTATATGTGAAAACAACTTTTCTCCATGGAGTTTTGGAGGAGGAAATTTACATGTTGCAACCACAAGGATATGAGGTCAAAGGTAAGGAGAACTTGGTGTGCAGGTTGAAGAAAAATTTGTATGGCCTAAAGCAAGCACCCCGACAATGGTATTTAAAATTTGATAGTTTCATGGCTGAACATGATTATCATAGATGTCATTCTGATCATTGTGTATATTTTAAGAGATTGGATAATGGCAGTTATATTATCATGTTGCTTTATGTTGATGACATGCTTGTTGTTGGGTCTAACATGGAACACATAAATGATCTTAAACATAAATTAGTCAGGTCATTTGCTATGAAGGATTTGGGTGCAACTAAGCAAATTCTGGGTATGAGGATTACACGGGACAAAAAAAATAGAACCTTGAATTTGTCCCAAAGTGAGTATATAAAGAAGGTGTTGAAAAGATTTAACATGCAGGATGCAAAAGCAGTTAGTACACCTTTGGCTAGTCATTTCAAATTGACCAAGGAGATGTGCCCAAAGGCGCAAGAAGAGGTAAATAAAATGTCTAACATCCCATATTCATCAGCTGTTGGCAGTCTGATGTATGCAAAGGTATGCACAAGGCCAGATATTGCACATGCAGTGGGAGTTGTGAGTAGGTTTATGAGTAATCCGGGTATGGAACATTGGAATGTTGTGAAATGGATCCTTCGGTATTTGAAAGGAACCACTACGAAGGCATTATGTTTCAAAAGATCTAATGTTGCTTTGAGTGGATTTGTTGACTTTCATCTGGCAGGTGATATTGATTCACGAAGGAGCACTACAGGGTATGTTTTACTATAGGGGGAACTGCAGTCAGTTGGATTTCTAGGCTGCAAAAGGTTTTTGCACTTTCAACCACTGAAGCTGAGTATGTTGCTACTATAGAACCCAACAAGGAGATGATTTGGTTACAATGTTTTCTGGAGGAATTGGGTCAGACACAGGAGGATCGCCCATTGTATACTAATAGCCAGAGTGTCAATCATCTTGCGAAGAACTCTGCTTTTCATTCAAGGAAAAAGCACATTCAACTCAGGTACCACTTCATCCGGACTATTTTGGAGGAGGGTCAGTTACGGCTTGAGAAGATTCACACAAGTGAGAATCCTGTCGATATGTTCACGAAGGCAGTTCCACAGGAGAAGCTGATTTCTTCATCAGTTTATGTTGGTCTTCTTGATTGATAATTATGGAATTTATACTAGTCGAGTCCTAGTGTTTTATCCAGCGGATGTTGCATGTACAGTGGTGTCGTGTAGTATCAGTCTCCAAGTAGGAGATTGTTGAAATATGGTGACTGATCAGCAAAGTACTGTACACTAAGCACGTATCTTTATCGGGGTCCAGGGTCAGGTCGGGCCCCGGGTGGGGGTTTGGGGGCGGCAGCCCCCGAGAAAAAAAATTTTGCCATTTTTTTGTTGATGAAAACCGACATTGTAATAAAACCCTAAAAAGGCCGACTTTGTTTGTTCCCCCTAAAAAAACGCATGTTATAAGCGGCTGGGATGCTTAAGGCATGGGAAGGTTGATGTACTTTTTTTGGCTGGATAATAAGAAAGATTAGACGGTTGTGTATGGTGGACATAACCCATTTTGGGTGAACCACGTTAAATCTTTATGTTATCTGTGTCCTATTTTATTCCTTTATCTTTTGTATTTAAATCTGCATATAATTGTTGTAGACACCCAAAATTGTCCAGTCTAATTTATTTATTTAATTATCTAAGCTTAATTCTTCTATTAATTAAATAAATCTTTATTTATTTAATTAATTCATTTAACCTCTTCTAGCCTTATTTCTCATTTAAATAAATACATTTATTTGTTTAAATTATCCTTTTCCTAAATTAAATAAATATCTTATTTATTTAATTGATCCCACTTCTTCTATTAATTAATTAAATCTTTATTTATTTAATTAATTCATTAACCTTTTCTACCCATGACACATGTCATTCATCTCTTAATTCATACACTACCTACCCCTTTCATTATTTTATTATTTCTTTTACCTACCCTCTAATCATGGCCGACCTCCTTTTACACCTCTCAATCTTATCCCTCCATTTCATATAGTGTCTTCTATATAAGGAGATGCTTCCTTCATTATCAAACCCTGGCTAATCAATTATTCTAACTACTTGATCAATTGACTACTTGGCATATGCGATCCTACTTGCAACCACATTCCGTTCTTTATTGAGCTCTTGTGCACATAAAATCTGAGAGCAAATACATCAAACAAGATCAATGGAGATAGGAAGAATGGAGATCAAAACCCTATTGGACATGTGATGGTATAATCTTTGTGATTTCGTTTGATTTGCATTGTCTTAGGTAATCTTCATATGTTATGGTGGATCTTTGTTGTTGTTAGGCTAAGGTTTTGTGGTTGAATTCATTTAGCCTTTCAATATCGTTATTATTGTTATCCATTTTCACCGGTGGGACTTTTGTCCCTTTTTGCATTTAACATCTTTGTTGCAGATTTTGTGTTTTGAAGTTGCAAATCTGACATTTTCGACAGTATTTTGATATTTTCGCGTCTGCGTACTTTCGGATCGCGTTTTTTATTTTCTGGCGCGTCTACGACATCTGGAATCACGTCTATGTTATCGACAGCATTTATTTTGTACATTTTGGAAACTGCGTTTGTGTTCATCAGTCGCGTCTGCGGTGTTTTTAGACGTGTGTGTCCAGAAGTCGCGTTTGGGTTCTAGAGCTGCGTCTATGTCTCACAAAACCGTGTCTGAGTCAGGAAGTCGCGATTGTGTCAAAGGTAACCGCGTCTGTGTGCATCGGTTTCAATTTTTTTTTTGGTTTATTGACTTGGTTTTGGGTTTTGCATTTAATGTTTCAGATCTGGTTTATTTTGAGCTAACATTTTCAGATCTAGCTAACGAAATTGGTGCAACTTGTCTTGAAAGCAAAATCGTTTTGTTGAAGGCCCCTATTTTCACAAAGTCTTTTGGATTTAAAATTTACCTAACTTATGTGCTTGCAGGAAGGGGTGATTATTTGAAACAATCCAAACTACTAATAAATCTTTGTTGCAGGTCCTTGGCAAGGATTTTTGGATTTTTATTGTGTGTCTTGTTTTCATAGACTAGCAAACACTTCAATTGGTGCACTAAAATTGAATCATTGTCTTTTGTGTCTTGAGCAATAGGCTCTTTTTGTTTAATCTCTAAAGGGTCTGTCTTCCCGTGTGGTCATTAGGACTACTAGTGAGAAGAGAACGACTCAAGTGGTAGCAAAAGAAAAGCCATCTTCTTCCAAACCACTATAAATAACTGTATTCATGGTGAAAACTATGGATAACATGTGTTGATTAGTTCATACTGACACTATGTCTCCCCATAAACCCGTTTGATCAAATTTATTTGATCATTTGTAGGGCGTAACCCCTACCGGCTGGGAGCCTTCTGTATTTACAGAGCTGAAAGTGTCGCATGTATGGCCACACGAGCGGATGCCCTTACTAGCACCTTTTTGTTTTAGAAGCCCAAATCCTTCTAGTTGTTGAGGCAAGAGGTCAGACCTCTGGTAGCGGCCCACACACATACGGTTCTTAGTAGAGATACAAAGTTTGTCATGGGGAGTTTTCGTGGGGACTGATGCTTGGCTGACCCGAGAAGTGAGTGCCGAGGGTGGAGCTAGTGAGGTCAAGCATCTAAGTATCCGCTCTGAATAGCGTAGCCTCGGGGGTAAAACCTCATGTGGGATCAACAACTATTGTCTTGGCCAGCCATAAGAATTGTGCTTGACTTATGTTAAACATTCAAAGCATTCAAGACCAAACAACAAAACATTGTGTCTTTTGTTTCTTCAAGTGTATGCAAAACAATTCTACATCAAACAACACATTTTTCTTGGAGTCATTTTTGAGTTTAGACACTTGCAAACATTGGGTCTTCATCAACATTGTGTCCTCTTGTCACGAAAAACAGTCAAACAGTCAAATTGATCACAACAAAACAACTTCACAGATTGGAAAAAATTGCTCAAATTTTGCAGAAACGCGTATGTGTCAGACATAATAGCATCTATGTTGTATAACCGCGTCTGTGAAGGGCAGAAACACGTATGTGTTTCCAAAATCAACAGTGCATTTTACAAAATTCTCAGAAATGCGTCTGTGTTAAACAGAACCACGTCTGTGTTAGGAAATCACGTCTGTGCAGTATACAGGCGCGTCTGTGATCAGAATTGAAAAAAAAAAATTGTTACAGTCCAACAAACAAACACAGTCAGTTTCGGAATTCTTGAGTTTCCTAGGTTATTTCTCCAGGTTTCATTTAGCATTCAACCTGTCTTTGGGTCTCACACAATCCATCATTGCTTCACACCTCACATTACATTCACATTTGTCTAAACTTCAGTCAAAAGGTCACTTGCTTGTCCTCATCATACTTTGTCAACACACTACATACAACAACACTTTGCTAAGTGGTCCCTCATCAAAGTCTCTCACCTTTGGGTCTCATTTGGTCTTACTTAGAGTCAAGGTCAACTTACCTCATCAAGAGAAACTATCCTCTCTTTGGAAGTCACACCTACTCTACTACATACATACTTGGTCTTACACTTTGGACATTACAAGTACACCTCAGATTCATTTACATTCCATCCATTTCTTGGTCTTCCATACTTTTTTCCATTTTCATGTAGTCCAACACATCTTGGTCAATACCTAGTTCATGGTTGAAACCCGTCTTCAAAAATCTAGGAGAGAAACTAAAGAGGCTCAAGAGTCCGCAAACATGAGTGTCTATGAGTATGACAATGATGTCTTTTTCAATACTGATCATAACACATTACCTGACATGGATGCCTATAGAAACATTCCAAATGTTGAGAACATGGACACTACAAACAACAATGATACACACAATGACAATATGGACAACTTTTTCGTACATTCAGTAGATGTGGAAGAATTCATTATGGATCCCCGTTTCAATCGATTGGTTGAGGAAATAATGAGGAGAGATAGACAATACTTCTTACAAATGATGGCACAAAGTGGAGCCAAGATACCTCATGATTTTGACATGTCTCAAATAATGGAAAATCGACCTTTGCAACAAACTCACTCCAACATGGATCAAAGGAGGCCTAATAGTGGAGAAAATAGAGGACCACATATGGTGCCTGAGTCACCATCATCTTTGTTTCAAAAACCAGAGGTCCCACATACACATGGTCAAGCATATGATACTCACCTTCGCAGACCATTCTGGAAGTCTTATGTAGAGAAATATGCTCAATCACATATCAACGCTAAGGATCAACCACCAATGCAATTGGATATTCAAAGGCATGCTTAAAATTTGGACACAAGGAAACCCCATGTCAAATTTGGGGGCAACACATTAGAACATGATATGCCTGTAGAGTATGGTATACATGGACAAAATAGATATGGCGTTCCTCAACATGAATCTATACCAAGTGGTCCATATATGCAGCATCACTATAGACCTCCTCCATATGAACATGTGTATGATCAATATCATACATATATGCAACATGCTCCTCCTCCAATTGGTGCCTCAAGCATGGGGTATGGTCCAAGAAGTCGATCTCCACCTAAGAGCAATTTGGAGCAACAAATCAGGGACTTACAAAAGAAAATGGAGGACATAAATACACCGAAGCCAACATACACAATCAGAGACATATGTCCTTATCCATTTGACAAGAGCATTCCAATGCCTCCATTTCCTACACACTTTGTGACACCTAAGTTTGATAAGTATAGAGGAAAAGGGGATCCTAAGGCACACATAAGACAATTTTTCACAGCTTGCATTGAGGTAGCAGCAGAAGAGACATATTTGATGAGATTATTCCCACAAAGCTTAGGTGATCAAGTTATGGAATGGTTCTCCCAACTCCCACCTGTTATTAAGTCATGGGGTGACTTAGCAGAGGCATTTATTCAACATTTCTCCTACAACATAGAGACAGACATATCAGTCACTACTTTGTGCAACACCAAGCAAAAAGAGGGAGAGTCTTTTGCATCATTTTTACAAAGATGGAGAAATCTAGCCAGCAGATGCTCTTGTGAAATTCCACAAAAACAAATGGTAGAGATGTTCACCCAAAATGTTAACAAAGACATTGGCTATGATCTAAGGAAAGCTTGTTTGTCCACCTTCAAGGATGTCATTGAAAAAGGCTTAGCAACAGAGAAGGTCCTAATTGAACAAGGAGTTATTAAGATATTCAAGGAAAACAAAGATGACTTTAAAGGAAAAGACAAGCCAAGATTTTGGAATAAAAACAAGAACACAGTCAATGATGGTGTTGTTGATGCCAACACAGTGCGACCCAAATTCATCTTTTCAGGATCAAGTTCTACAAACAATCAAGTGAATACTCAAACAACTTCCAGATCACGAAGGAAGTACACCCCATTGGGAGAACCACTTGAGTCAGTTTTCAAAAAGATAGTGGCAAACAAGGTAATCACTATTCCAGATTTTCCTCCATATGAGCCAAAGGTCAAACCAAATTGGTGGAATGATGATGAATATTGTGAATTTCATAAGAGCAAGGGTCATAAGATAGGAAATTGTCATCGACTGAAGAACATCATACAAGATCTCATTGATAGGGGTGACATTGAGATTGAAGGACACTCATCCAATCAAGAAGATGAGATGTTTAAGGAACCATTCCCAAAACATGACAAAGGAAAAGCTAAAGTCACAGATGATCAAACCAACTATACCAGAGCATCCTACAACTATGATTCAACTATCAATCACATCTCGATAGACAATTACATCTCTACCATTATCATCAAGGACAAAAACCCTGAGAATTCTACCCAGAGACCCAAGATTGTCTTAAAAGGCGTTGGATCTTTTTCCGAACCTACCTCTGAATGTCATGTTACAACTCATCGAGGTAAATTCACTTTGCAGTTTGCTCTAGCCAAAAACACCCCTTCTTCATCAACCAATCCTGAGTACGACCTTGTAGAACAGTTAGGGAAGACACATGCGCTCATCTCCATACTTGAGCTCCTACGCATATCCCCCGCACATAAATCCATTCTTGACAAAATCTTGAGAGAAACTACCGTTCCTACTGATCTGAATGTGGACCAGTTTCAAGCCATGGTGGGATACCTTTCCATTCCACACTCTCTTACATTCACAGAAGCCAATGACGCCTTCGTGAGTCAGCCACATAATGCACCTTTACACATTGAAGCCTTCATACACAAACATCGAATAAAACGAGTCCTAATAGATGGAGGAGTTGGTCTGAACATTTGTACATTGAGCACTATTAAACAATTAGGATATTCTGATAAAGTTGTGAATTCTACAAACAAAATTACTATCAAAGCATATGATGATGAAGAGCATTCATCCAAAGGTACAATCACCTTACCTCTCAGAGTTGGGCCAGTTACAAAGGATGTGGTTTGTCAAGTACTTGATCTTGATCTCACATACAACATATTGCTAGGACATCCTTGGATTCATGAAATGAGCGTAGTCCCATCTACATATCATTGATGTATCAAGTTCCCTCACAATGGAGTTGAAGTGACCATCAAAGTGGATCCAAATCCATTCATATATTGCAACAATCTACAACCTCGATCAGAAATAACAATCCCAGTCAATCGAGAAGCTATTCCTTCATCGGCATATGTGGATCCAGAATCCTTGAAAGCTTCTACATCAAAACAAGCAGAGCACAAAGAAAATCTCAAGTTTAAAGACATGGGATGTGGGGAGTATATCTTTCATGTTGATCAACTCCCACTATCTCCTAAGGTATTCAGTCGACATGAACAATCTATAAACAATTTGAAAGGAATTGGGTGTGAACCACCTAGTGTTGTGGCTACTAAGTCTAAATGCAAATCTCCTCCAGTGGTGCAAGCAACTCTTGATATCAATAGTCCTAAGAGCGGTTCCAACGAAGAATCTATTGAGCGTATCGTCAGACCTCTTGAGAACTCACATAGCTTTACTATATCATCCGCTCATTCCATTTCAACTTCTTTCCTAGACTTGGATCAACAAGAATTAAAAAAGCCCTTACTCATTGGGGATCAAGAATCAAGATTTGAAAAGAAAAATCTAAAAGTCAAAAATAGAGAGAAGTCCTTTAGTTCAAATCAAAATCAAAAGCTATTGGACTCTGCAAAAATCAGAGTCAAGGATAAAAATCCTATGAAAGAAAAAGAACAAGAGTTGATCTCCCCTAATATCAAAATAACTGGGGACAAAATTTCTAAAATTTCAAATCAAAAAGCATACTTGTTGATCCTAAGTCTCCATCATGTCATCATACTTTCACTTCTTTTCACAATCATAAGCCTTCATCACTCATCCACTTGTTCCGCACATCCTTTCCCTTATGGCGATACATCATGGACCTTTAATGGAGCTTCCTTGAAGGGCTTTGTTATCAGGGATGCCCAAACTTCTTTAGGTGACACGCATACAGGCAAACATAGTCCACACATTAGTAATTATATCTCAGTTCCTTTATCAAGGAAGACAGCCACTCGAGCTACACATCATTCAATCAAGAAACAATACAGTTACAATCATAAAGTCAAGCCTCGCACATTTGAGGTAGGGGACTTGGTTCTTAGAGAAAACCCCAAAAATCAGCAAGATAGAGAGAAGAAGGGCAAGTTCGAACCAAATTGGCTTGGTCCTTACATCATTACAGCGGCATATGGATCTGGGGCATATCAGCTCTCAACTACAGAAGGTGAACCTTTGGAGGATCCTATCAACAGCATGCACCTTCGCAGATTTTACACATAGCTCTTTGGAGTATCCTAATTCAAAAATACAAAAAAAAAAAAAAAAAAAATTTCAAAAATACAAAAAAAAAAAAAAAAATTTCAAAAAAAAAAAAAAAAAAAGTAAAGAAAAATAATTTTGTCCAACGGTGAAAACCACTTCGGTGGCACCCTGGGCAAGTACCATGGTGAAAACTGGGTCACCAGCGCCATGTGTAGAGACATTGCTCCTCCCTCCTTCAAGATTCCATTTCATCCTTTCACTTTGCACACACTCACAACCTATTCGTTCATAATAAACTTACCCATTCCCATCATGGCTTGTTATTGATCTACCCAAGATTGGTTAGACATTCATAATAAACCTCCCTTTCCATCCATAATAAATCAGATCCTATCTGTGGCTAAGGCAAATCCTACGTCCAGTGATGGGTGTGGAACTGAGAGCATCACATGTTTCGAGGAGTACAGTTTCTTCCAGCTTCCTTCAGTCTATCCGCGCACAATCCGCAATAAAGCAACATTTGCATCACATATCCACAATAAAGTTTCATCTTCTCCACAATAAAGTATCAGTTTCATGGATTCAGTCAGTTTCAGATGAGACACAACAACAACAATGGGCTTCAACAAATCAAATCTTTCAATAGACTTAGACAACATTATGGTTCAGTGCTATCTATCCTTTCTGTGAAAGTAAACATTGTGACCACAATCAAATAAGACTTATACAAGTGACAAGAGACACTAAACTTGAGGACTACAGTGGATGTTGGTGTCCAGTCTTGGTTTTCTTTTGATTTTTTTGGTGACATGTCTTTTAGCTTTTCCAAGATGTCTTTGATTAGAGATTCTATCTCCAAGATGTCTTTGACTAGAAAGGCAAGGATGGGGTATCATCACCTATTTGTATTTATTGTCTATGGATTGTCTCTTAGTAATGCTATGACTTGTCCAAGGATATGAGGACACTGTGAGTCTAATATGAACTGGGGCATTCCTTGTTTGTGACTGTCTTATCTCCATGCAAACAGGTACAATGACTTTCTGGGTCAAACATATGCCTCGATTGTCATAACCTACTTGCCATAATAAAGCTCAATGATGATAACGCACAAGAAGCTCTTTCACTTTCATATCTTCTATCTTCCATCCCCCTTTCTTGATTGACTTCCATCGTTCTTCTTGAGTCTGTGTAGCCTGCTATCACATGACTGAGTATAATGACACGCCAAAAACATTTGCATTTCATGTAGTTGCACCTGCATTACCACATATAAGCATTTCATACATACATATCGATATCACAACTGCATCACATCCTGCACACAACACATGTTAGCACATTTTGCATTTTCATCATCAATTTCATCTGCATTACATACATTCACATTTGCATCATGCATACACATATAAAACATAAAAGAACAAAAAAAATTATTGCATTGCATCATATACATATTTGCATCCATATCATAAGCATCACATAAGAACATCTCATCACATAGGTACACATGCATATGGCTGCCGCAAAGATGAATCATCTCATATATATATAAAGTGTCATGATACAATGATGTCAAAATCATATGGCTACAATCACCCGAAGGTGTCTACATCATCATACAAAAATGATACAATACTGATACATAGGGAGCCCTCTACAGCTATGATGAACTCCCTCCCTCGGAGCCACCTGGCCTCGACGAAATCTGAGCCCCCGAGGGACCCGCCCCAAGATCATCCCTCCTGTCCCCTCTATTTGGTGGTGGTGGAGGACCCATAACCCCACCACTAGATGCCTGTCTCCTCTGGCTCCCTCCCATAGCTGTCGCTGTCCGCGATGGTCTATGGAAGCTCCTCGCCCGCTGATCAGCTTGCACCGCACCAAAATAGAGATCCCGTCAGTAACCGATCTCCTTCCCTGCCCGCAGGACATAGGCATATCCAGCCCCTGTGTCCTCTGCCGCCTGCCTCTTAACCCTCAGTGTTGTCTCAGCCTCTATGTAGCGTTGAATGGCCTGATCCCGCTCCCACTCAGTATCTCTAAGCCGCCTCCTAAGCCTATCCCTCTCCCTCTCCAGGTCCTGGATCTCATCTGCCTGTCCTTGGCAGATCTCCCTCAGCTTCGTTAGCTCATCCTCCTCTGCCTCAGCCCCCTGTGGCTCCCCCTGTACGGGTGCCTACCCCTGTGCCTGTGCCTGTACTAGTGCCTATCCCAGTATCTGTCCCAGTACTTGTCCCTGTACCTGCACCTGTCTGGGACCTTGTGCTGCTGGCACCTGTAGCGGTAATCCACCGCGACCCCTCACTACCCGAGCCTGCATGTCCTCTCCACCCTCCCTCCATGGTGCCACCCTCCTCTCTCCAACTGCTCCCCTCCTCCTCCGTCAGCCTCTACCCCCATCATCTCCATCATCATCCCCATCCCCACCACCATCTCCATCTAATAGCTCTCCTGGATCCATCAGGCGTGGGAATGGATGCTCGACCCAGTATGCTGTGTACTCGACATCCATGCCGACATCCTCGATCTCTAGCAACATTTCTCAGGGTAGGGGCATCAACTTTACTAGCTGTGTAACAGCCTGATCATATGATAATAAGGGCCCAAACTGCGCCCAAACTGCGCCTGATCCCTGATAGTCCGTGCATACATGCCTAAACCCCATGGCATTCGTTGAATCCTGTCGAATTGCCTGCCCACCCTGTCCACTAGCTACCTCTCCAGTACATAGGGCGTCCGCCCAATCAGATATCTGCTCTGGAAGGTGTAGGGCAGCTCTACCGCATCATCCTCCCACTGCTCACATCCCAGGTATGGCCTCCATACAACCATATCAATGTCATCAATCACCCGCCGCCAGTGCTCTAACCTGCCAATCCGTGGCTGCGAAGTGATCATGTCGTACAAGTGTACGAAACTGCATCTGTGACCTCTGCCCCTGAAATGTATCGGTCTCGTCACTGGCAGATGCTCATAGACCCACACCTGTAACAATGTGACCCCGCAACCCAATCCCACTGACCCATGGTACACAAACTGATGCAGCTCGTAATATAGGTGTGCTAGCATACACGGTCCCCAAGCATTTCTGGTGTGTTGTGTCACCAGTGTCTCCAATGCTCCTCCCTAGCCCACAGCCAACCCTCGTGTCACTCTATCAGGACACAAGAACCCACTGATCGCTCCTCCTATCACTGTTGGCAGCGCTAATCCTGTAGCTGTCATGATGTCCCAAGCCACGTGCCCTGCCCTCATCTCCAGTCCTGGGTCCTGGAACACTCGTCTCAGGGCCTCCCTGTCTCCATCTCAATCGTAAGGAATCAACTCCCCATCGATCGGTATCCGTAGAATCCTGTATACATCCTTGAGGGTGACTGTCATCTCCCCCATTGGCAAATGAAATGTGCATGTCTCAGAGTGCCACCTCTCTGCCAGTGCAGTCAACAGTCCCATGTTCACCCGAAACTCAGGCACATATAGAATATGTCTCAGACCCATAGCCTCAATAGCCGCTCGGTCCTCGAAGGTCAGCTCAGGTCGTAATCTCTGTGTCGACAGGAATCTCTCCTGTGACTCCAACATAGGCAAATACTCCTACAGTCAAGCAAATCAATCATGTCAGTCATCGTGGCATTCACTGTTCATCACAAAATGCTACCTTTTATCTAAGTGCATATGACATTCTATCCTAGTGACACTCACTGTTCATCACAAAGTGTTGCTATCTATCCTAGTGACACTCACTGTTCATCACAAAGTGTTGCTTCTATCCTAGTGGTACTCCCTGTTCATCACAAAGTACTACGTGTGTGGCACTCACTGTTCATCACAAAGTGCTGCTCACATTTGCACTCCCTATTCATCACAAAGTGCTGCTCATATTTTAGTACTCCATGTTCATCACAAAGTACTATATCTTGGTACTCACTGTTCATCACAAAGTGCCTTGATCTATCCTATCCTAGAGCCTCTGCTTGAGTGAATCCTCTTGAGTAGTTTCCTAATTGGCAACGTATGTTCTATCATAGAATTGTCAATCTTAGCCCTATTTGCAATCCTAGTCTTCCCTAGAGGACCTGCTTGAGTGTATCCTCTCAGCAGCTTATCCAATCGACAACGTATGTTCATCACAGAACTGCCAATTTGACCTAGAAGATAGACATTCATATTTTTTGGACACAAATGCGCTTTCTTGACATAAATGCGCTTGAAGACTGCATAAACGTGCCTGTTTTACATAAACGCGCCTGAAACACACAGACGTGCCTATGCTCTGCACAGACGTGCCTGGGTGACACAGACGTGCCTTTTTGGCATAGACGCGCCTACACAGCACAGACGCAGCCGCATTCGGCACAGACGTGTTTTCATCACAGACGCGCCTGGCACAAACACAGATGCACTTGGACGTTTTTGACATTTTTTGGACCCTAACCTAGAGCGTATTTATTACCCTATCTAGCATGCATTAATGACAACAATAAATGCATCAAAGTACGAGGAGGTTTTGTGGTACTTACCGGCTCTCCTGCCTCTACTGGCCTCTGGAATTGGCAAACACGGTCGAATCTGTGAACAAAGGCCATCGCTGCTGACTGTTGCTGCTCTATTCTCGCTTTGCACTCTGATCTCTTGGATGTGTGGATGACAATGAGGATGTCTTTCTCTCGTGGTCTATCTTATAGACTACCCTAGCCCTAGCCCTCGTCTCCCGAGTCAGTATTCATTATCCCGTGACTTTGTCACTCTATCCGGTCAGTCCATTCTATCTCGTCTTTCTTATCGAGAGATTGTCTGCAATCTTTTCAGACATTTTTTCATCCAATCTCTCAAGGGGGCATATCATTCCCATCTTGGGGCAACTCTGTATCAGTTCATCTTATTTTTTTTGAAACAACGCGACAAGCCGCATTGTCTCAAAGAGGGGCAAAATGTAGACACCCAAAATTGTCTAGTCTAATTAAATAAATATTTATTTATTTAATTATCTAAGCTTAATTCTTCTATTAATTAAATAAATCTTTATTTATTTAATTAATTCATTTATCCTCTTCTAGCCTTATTTCTCATTTAAATAAATACATTTATTTGTTTAAATTATCCTTTTCCTAAATTAAATAAATATCTTATTTATTTAATTCATCCCACTTCTTCTATTAATTAAATAAATCTTTATTTATTTAATTAATTCATTAACCTTTTCTACCCATGACACATGTCATTCATCTCTTAATTCATACAGTACCTACTCCTTTCATTATTTTATTATTTCTTTTACCTACCCTCTAATCATAACCGACCTCCTTTTACACCTCTCAATCTTATCCCTCCATTTCATATTGTGTCTTCTATATAAGGAGATGCTTCCTTCATTATCAAACCCTGGCTAATCAATTATTCTAACTACTTGATCAGTTGACTACTTGGCATATGCGATCCTACTTGCAACCACATTCCGTTCTTTGTTGAGCTCTTGTGCACATAAAATCTGAGAGCAAATACATCAAACAAGATCAATGGAGAAAGGAAGAATGGAGATCAAAACCCTATTGGACATGTGATGGTATAATCTTTGTGATTTCGTTTGATTTGCATTGTCTTAAGTAATCTTCATATGTTATGGTGGATCTTTGTTGTTGTTAGGCTAAGGTTTTATGGTTGAATTCATTTAGCCTTTCAATATCATTATTATTGTTATCCATTTTCACCATATACAATTGTTAGTTCATATTTGCTTCGGATCTGCTTGAAACCCTAACACATCACACATTTCAAGTCAACAGATTTGCATACAAAGTCAAAGCTTTGTCAACACAAACAAAATGAAAGATTAAGATAAATACTTTTGGTCAATCCACCATGTATACAAACCATGAGCTCAATAAGGCATCAAACAAGGAAACGTCGCATGGGATAAAGTAGTCATCTTGCTAGATCTCATTGAATTACTCTTGACAACATTATTTGATCAAGGTAATAATCATGTACCTAAAACATAGGGTGTGGAACTTGAATTGTAAGGAAATAAGGTTAAAGGTTAATAAGGGAATATCGTAGGGTCATAATTAAAAATTCCCATTCAAACCATATAAGAGGAGAGCCTTGTAGTACAATCATTTTTATAAATTTTAGAAGCATATAAGAAATTATAAGCAAGTTGCATATATTTATGAGTGTAAATAATATCAACATAATTATAGTTCATTAGTGTGAGTCTCTTGAATGGTTCTTATACTACTAGTTAAGTGTAAGTTATAATGGGTGTGGATCTTGCATCAATAGTAACATAGATTGTGTGTGTAAGTTATATTAGATGTGACTCTTGCATTAAAGTTAACATAGTGTAAGTTATGCTAGAGGCGACGTCATTGTAATTCATATAGAAATAAGTTGTGTTACTTTCGATACATATCAGCATAGCCAATGCATAATATTATTGCTTATATTTGGATGTACCCCTTGTATTAACAATATTAATTATTTTTTATTTAAATAAAAGTTATATTTTAGTTTATAGAAGTTGCATCTAAGTTGGATTTGCACATAAAAGATACGTTATTTAAGTGTGGCTTACATAAAAATAAGTTGCCTCTACTTATAATGCAAATAAAAGTGGATATAAAATTTAGTGCAAGTTGCATTATTTAAACATGTTTTACATTGAAATAAGTTACACCTACTTATGACTCACTTTATTGCAACTATTGACTTTTCAATTAATATTATCAATTATCATCGATTCCAATAAAGTTGTATTTAGGTTCAACATGCACAATAAACTTACATAAATATATGAATTAGAAAAAAGTTGCACCTCTTGATGATTTATATTAACATATCTATCAAATGTGAGTAAATTGAATATAAATATAACTCTTGGATTAATATCACCAATTACTATAGACTTGAGTGGAAAATATATTTAAGTTTGTCTGCCATGTGAAATTTATGTTATGATATGTGACTTTCAGAAAGCTAACTTCCACCTTTTGACTCACATTGATATGGTTGTCAATTAAAGAATGTTAATAAATCAATGCCATCAATTTAATGTTTAAAGTAAATTAAAGTCAACAATTTAAAAACTTATAAATAAAAAATTTAAATAATTATTGTTAAATTAGTGTAAATGGTTTAGGAGCATATTTAATGTGATGGGCTCCATGTGAATCAAGTATTTTTCTAGTTGAGTCATGGTATTTTTCTAGTTGAGTCATGGTAAAATGTCAGTACATATTTCACTCCCAACCTTCTCATAAGGTCACAAAATATAATTTAGTTATGTCATAGATATGTTAATTAAATAAAAGTTTTTACCTTCTTAATGTAAATTATATGAATGAATCATATCCCAAATAATACATACAATAGTTTTAAGGTATGCGAGAACCAAAAATTGATCTTAAATTATAGGCATTTACCACATATGTAAGTTCAAATATAATTAATATGATCGAGGTTAGATGTTAAATATGAGAAAACTTAATTAAATATTGTGTTTATCATATCATTTAAATAGGTTAATGATTCAAGTTAATTCGTTGTCAACTTAGTAATTCATGTCTTGCCCTTTTGCCTTGATTATATTATGAAGATGATCAAGGGCTCGCAAGCTCCTACCCATACAAATCAATGACTTGGATTAAACTATAGTGGGCTCTTTTTTTGTTTGATTAAACAATTACATAAGTTGTTTCTAATGGTCCTTTTATATAATTACCCTAAAATTCATATTGCCATTGATTAAGTTGACATATCACATCCAATGATCAAGAAAAAAAGTTTAAGAATTCTCATTCAAGAAATATCAAAGGAGAACCTTGTAATAAAGTCATTTTTAGAATTTTTAGAATTGTGTAAGAAAATAGAAGCAAGTTGCATCTATTTATGAGCATAAATTAGATTGGATGTGGTTTTGGATCAACGTTATTATATTTCATGAGTGTGTGTCTATTGAATTACTCTTATATTACTAATTGAGTGTAAGTTATAATAGGTGTGACTCTCACATCAATAGTAACGTAGATTTGTGATTGTAAATTATACTAGATTTGACTAATGCATTAAAATTATTATAGTGTAAGTTATGTTAGAGGTGGCTGTCACATCCATTATCATAGCTTGTGAGTACATGTTGTATTGAAAGTGATTGGTATTTTGAGTGGAACTTACATTATTTAAGTGTGCCTTTTATAGAAATAAGTTGCCTCTACTTATAGTTCAAACTAAAGTGGATATAAAATCGAGTGCAAGTTGTATTGTTGAAACATGATTTACATTGAAATAAGTTACATCTACATATGCCTCATTTTATTGCAATTGTTGTCTTTTCAATTAATATCATCAATTACCATTGATTTCAATAAAGTTATATTTAGGTTTGAATTGCAATAAACTTGCATATTTTATGTGTGAATTAGAAACAAATTGCACCCACTGATGCTTTACATCAACATAGCTATCAAATGTGATTAAGTATAGCTCTTGGATTAATATCACCAATTACTATAGACTTGAGCGGAAAATATATTTAAGTTTGTCTACCATGTGAAAGTTATGTTATGATGTGTAACTTTCATAACACTAACTTCCACTTTTGAATGCTATTAATATGGTTTTTAATTAAAGAATGTTAATAAATTAATGTCATCAATTCAATATTTAAAGTAAATTAAAGTCAACAATTTGAAAATATATAGAAAGAAGTTAAATAAGAATTGTTAAATTAGCGTAATTAATTTAGGAGCATATTCAATGTGATAGACTTTGTGTGAATCAAGTATCTCTCTAGTTGGATTATGGTAAAATGATTTGAAATCTAGCATAGTGGGAATGCTGGTGCATATTTTACTCTCAATCTTCTTGTAAGATTACAAATTATAATTTAATTATGTTACTGATATCCTAATTAAATAACATTTTGCACCTTCTTAATAAAAAATATGTGAATAAATCATAGCCCAAATACAATCTACAATAGTTTTAAGGTATGCGAGAACCTAAAATTAATTTTAAATTGCAGGCTTGACCAAATATGTAAGCTCAAATATAATTAATATAATTAGGTTTAGGTATTAAATATGGGAAAACTTCTTTACCATATCATTTAAGCCAAACAAAGGCTCAAGTTTATAATTGTTGCATAAAACATCATGTTTGAATGTGGAACATGTTTGCAAATTTGTAATGGTATAAAGTGCATTTCATATGCTTTTCCCCTTTATTCTAGACCAAATTTGATTAGAATATCCCAAGTGACATGGTTTTGCATAAAAATTAGTAATTAACTTTAACCTAACCTAATTTTATATGCATACATCCTTATGTTCTATCCTAATCTATTATATATCAATTCTTTATGTTGAGTCAAATTCATAAGCACATAAATGGTGAACTATTCATTTTATGACATGGAAATGACCCCCTAATTTCTAAATTCAAAATTAAATTTAGGCTTAAGATTACTTCTTTCTAACTAGTCATTATTATTTACTTTATTGTTGAATGTCTTAGTTTGTGTCTAAGGTGTTGTATAAACAAAAATACCGTAATTTAATTTTATGCATGTGATTAATCCAAGATATATAACACATCCATAAGCAAGATTCTTAAACGGTGTTGCATCATTAGCTAAGATCAAAAAGAGTATTTTGTGATAGAATAGAGAATAATGCACGAGTGTTTGTGTCTTTAATATTTGTTTCAAGCCATCGATTTAGATATAGGTTTTTGACATAAAGAGAAGATCCTCTTTAGCGAAAGTTTGCAAAGATTAATTTAGATCCTCTTTAGCAAAGTTATTAAAGGTGTTCCTACACATTGTTTACTTCGTAAAAATGAGTTCCATAAAGGAAGCTAAATGCATTCTAATTGTTAAGAAGTGTGCAAATCATTTTCACAAACACAAAACAATTTGTGAGCCAAATTTTTTTTCACATATAGGGTAATTTGTTTTGCAAGCACATATTTTACTTGAAGCAAAAGATTATAACATTTATCTGTCTTTAAAGCTTTTCTTTCACAAATTTGATTCTTCAATAGAATTTTTGATCATGTAGAAAAGTACATAATAGAGTACCTTCTCATTGATTTTGAATATAAGTCCTTGAACCTTTTTAGTTATTTTTCAAAGTGTAATTAGAGTTGCTATCACATTGACTCTTTTATCTTGGTCGAATTGTGTGTTCTTGTCCACTTATTTTCCTATGTATGCATATCTAAATTGAAAAGTGAGTTTATCCACTTTCATTTGGGTGAACTTGGGTGATCGTACATCCCTAGGTCTTGGCATTTAGGATTTTTTAATTTTTAATTTTCTAATTTTCTAATTATATATTACATTTAATACTTATTTAGTATTTTTATCTTATAAGGATTATGTGTTGTGTTTATGCCAACTTCTCATAATCATCCTTGTCATCCTTTGAGTATTCACTTTGGAATATTTGAAAAAATGACATAATGAGGACAAACTTGGTGAAAGGCACACTTGGACCAAACTGATATGAATGTGTAGACACCTAAAATTGTCCAGTCTAATTAAATAAATATTTTATTTATTTAATTATCTAAGCTTAATTCTTCTATTAATTAAATAAATCCTTATTTATTTAATTAATTCATTTATCCTCTTCTAGCCTTATTTCTCATTTAAATAAATACATTTATTTATTTAAATTATCCTTTTCCTAAATTAAATAAATATCTTATTTATTTAATTGATCCCACTTCTTCTATTAATTAAATAAATCTTTATTTATTTAATTAATTCATTAGCCTTTTCTACCTATGACACATGTCATTCATCTCTTAATTCATACACTACCTACCCCTTTCATTATTTTATTATTTCTTTTACCTACCCTCTAATCATAGCCGACCTCCTTTTACACCTCTCAATCTTATCCCTCCATTTCATATAGTGTCTTCTATATAAGGAGATGCTTCCTTCATTATCAACCCTAATCAATCATCCTAATCATTCTATGCATTCTAATCAATCATTCTAATAAATCATCCTAATCATTCTATGCATTCTAATCAATCATTCTAATCAATCATCCTAATGAGCTAACTACTTGATCAATTGACTACACTACGATCCTACTTGCAACCACATTCCGTTCTTTGTTGAGCTCTTGTGCATATAAAATCTAAGAGCAAATATATCAAGCAAGATCAATGGAGATAGGAAGAATGGAGATCCAAACCCTAATGGACATGTGATGGTATAATCTTTGTGATTTCATGTGATTTGCATTGTCTTAGGTAATCTTCATATGTTATGGTGGCTCTTTGTTGATTGTTAGGCTAGGGTTTTGTGGTTGAATTCATTTAGCCTTTCAATATTGTTATTATTGTTATCCATTTTCACCATATACATTTTGGCACACCCGGTGGGACTCTTGTCCCTTTTTGCATTTAACCTTTGGTTGCAGATTTTGTGTTTGAAGTTGCAGATCTGGCATTTCCGACAACATTTTTGACATTTTCGCGTCTGCATACTCTCGGATCGTGTTTTTGATTTTCTGGCGCGTCTGCGACATCTGGAAT
The DNA here is from genome assembly GCF_030272615.1 of Cryptomeria japonica. Classification (NCBI taxonomy): domain Eukaryota; kingdom Viridiplantae; phylum Streptophyta; class Pinopsida; order Cupressales; family Cupressaceae; genus Cryptomeria; species Cryptomeria japonica. Next base: position 47,879,568 of record NC_081408.1, on the reverse strand, counting down.
CACGTCCGTGTTTTCGACAAAATTTTATTTTGCAGGTTTCCGAAAGGCGCGTCTGTGTTACGGAAACGCGTCTGTGTCATTTTTATCCACGTCTGTGTCTGGGAAGCGCGTCTGTGGTTTATATCCACGTCTGTGTCTCGCAGAACCGCGTTTGTGTCGCAGAGTCGCGTCTATGTCGAGGGTAATCACGTCTGTGTATCGCCTGTTTCAAAATTTTGAAGTTTTATTGATTCAGTTTCGGATTTTGCATTTAGGGTTTCAGATCTGGTTTATTTTTGGACTAACATTTTCAGATCTAGCTAACAAAATTGGTGCAGTTTGTCTTGGAAGCAAAATCGTTTGGTTGAAGGCTCCTATTTTCACAAAGTCTTTTGGGTTTTAAAATTTACCTAACTTGTGTGCTTGCAGGAAGGGGTGATCATTTGAAACAACCCAAACTACTAACAAATCTTTGGTGCAAGTCCTTGGCGAGGGTTTTTGGATTTTTATTGTGTGCCTTGTTTTCATAGACTAGCAAACACTTCCATTGGTGCACTAAAATTGAATCATTGTCTTTTGTGTCTTGAGCAATAGGTTCTTTTTGTTTAATCTTTAGAGGGCTTGTCTTCCCATGTGGTCATTAGGACTACTAGTGAGAAGAGAACGACCCAAGTGGTAGCAAAAGAAAAGCCATCTTCTTCCAAACCACTATAAATAAATGTATTCATGGTGAAAACTATGAATAACGTGTGCTGATTAGTTCATACCGACATTATGTCTCCCCATAAACCCGTTTGATCAAATTTATTTGATCATTTGTAGGGCGTAACCCCTACCGGCTGGGAGCCTTCTGTATTTACAGAGCTGAAAGTGCCGCATGTATGGCCACACGAGCGGATGCCCTTACTAGCACCTTTTTGTTTTAGAAGCCCAAATCCTTCTAGTTGTTGAGGTAGGAGCTCGGACCTCTGGTAGCAGCCCACACACATACGGTTCTTAGTAGAGATACAAAGTTTGCCACGAGGAGTTTTCGTGGGGACTGATGCTTGGCTGACCCGAGAAGTGAGTGCCGAGGGTGGAGCCAGTGAGGTCAAGCATCTAAGTATCCGCTCTGAATAGCGTAGCCTCGGGGGTAAAACCTCATGTGGGATCAACAACTATTGTCTTGGCCAGCCATAAGAATTGTGCTTGACTTATTTTAAACATTCAGAACATTCAAGACCAAACAACAAAACATTGTGTCTTTTGTGTCTTCAAGTGTATGCAAAACAATTTTACATCAAACAACACACTTTTCTTGGAGTCATTTTGAGTCTAGACACTTGCAAACATTGGGTCTTCATCAACACTGTGTCCTCTTGTCACGGAAAACAGTCAAACAGTCAGATTGGGTCACAACAAAACAACTTCATAGATTGGAAAAATTGCACAAAATTTGCAAAAACGCGTCTGCGTCAGGCATAATAGCGTCTATGTTGTCTAGCCACGTCTATGAAGGACATAATCGTGTCTGTGTTCCAACAGTCAACATTGCATTTGGCAAACAAAAAATCTCATAAGCGCGTATGCGTTAAACAGAGCCGCATCTGTGTCGGGAAACCGCGTCTGTGAAGTATACAGGTGCATCTGTGTCCAGAATTGAAAAACTGTTACAATCCAATGAACATAAACAAAAAAATCTCAGAAGCGCGTCTGTGTTAAGCAGAGCAGCGCCTGTGTCGGGAAACCGCATTTGTGAAGTATACAGGCGCGTCTGTGTCCAGAAAACTGTTACAGTCCAACAAGCAAACACAGTCAGTTTCGGAATTCTTGAGCTTCCTAGGTCATTTCTCCAGGGTTTCATTTAGCAATCAACCTGTCCTTGGGTCTCACAAAGTCTATCATTGCTTCACATCTTACTTTACATTCACAATTGTCTAAACTTGAGTCAAAAGGTCACTTGCTTGCCTCATCATACTTTGTCAACACACTACATACAACAACACTTTGCTAAGTGGTACCTCATCAAGGTTTCTTACCTTTGGGTCTCATTTGGTTTTACTTAGAGTCAAGGTCAACTTACCTCATCAAGAGAAACTATCCTCTCTTTGGAAGTCACACCTACTCTACTACATACATACTTGGTCTTACACTTTGGACATTGCAAGTACACTTCAGACTCATTTACATTCCATTCAACTCTTGGTCTTCCATACTCTTTCCATTTTTCATCTAGTCTCTCACATCTTGGTCAATACCTAGTTCATGGTTGAAACCTGTCTTAAAAAATCTAGGAGAGAAACTAAAGAGGCTCAAGAGTCTGCAAACATGAGTTCTTATGAGTATGACAATGATATCTTTTTCAATTCTGATCATAATACATTACCTGACATGGATGTCTATAGAAACATTCCAAATGTTGAGAACATGGACACTATAAACAACAATGCTACACACAATGACAATGTGGACAACTTTTCAATACATTCAGCAGATGTGGAAGAATCCATTATGAATCCCCATTTCAATCGATTGGTTGAGGAAATAATGAGGAGGGATAGACAATACTTCTTACAAATGATGGCACAAAGTGGAGCCAAGATACCTCATGATTTTGACATGTCTCAAATAATGGAACATAGACCTTTACAACAACCTCACTCCAATATGGATCAAAGGAGACCTAATAGTGGAGGAAATAGAGGACCACACATGGTACCGGAATCACGATCAGCTTTGCTTCAAAAACCAGAGGTCCCACATACACATGGTCAAACATATGATACTTACCTTCGTAGACCATTATGGAAGTCTTATGCAGACAAATATGCTCAATCACATACTAATGCTAAGGATCAACCACCAAAACAATTGGATGTTCAAAGGCATGCTCAAAATTTGGACACAAGGAAACCTCATGTCAAATTTGGGGGCAACACAATAGAACATGACATGCCTGTAGAATATGGTATACATGCACAAAATCGATATGGTGTTCCTCAACATGAATCTATACCAAGTGGTCCATATACGCAGCACCATTATAGACCTCCTCCATATGAACATGTGTATGATCAATATCATCCATACATGCAACATGCACCTCCTCCAATGGGTACCTCAAACATAGGATATGGTCCAAGAAGTCGATCTCCACCTAAGAGCAGTTTGGAGCAACAAATCAGGGATTTACAAAAGAAAATGGAGGACATAAATACACCAAAGCCAACATACACAATGAGAGACATATGTCCTTATCCATTTGACAAGAGCATTCCAATGCCTCCTTTTCCTACACACTTTGTGACGCCTAAGTTTGATAAGTATAGAGGAAAAGGGGATCCTAAGGCACACATAAGACAATTTTTCACAGCTTGCATTAAGGTAGCAGCAGAAGAGACATATTTGATGAGATTATTCCCACAAAGCTTAGGTGATCAAGCTATGGAATGGTTCTCCCAACTTCCACCTGGAATTAAGTCATGGGGTGACTTAGCAGAGGCATTTATTCAACATTTCTCCTACAACATAGAGATAGACATAGCAGTCACTACTTTGTGCAATACTAAGCAAAAAGAGGGAGAATCTTTTGCATCATTTTTACAAAGATGGAGAAATCTAGCCAGCAGATGCTCTTGTGAAATTCCACAAAAACAAATGGTAGAAATGTTCACCCAAAATGTTAACAAAGACATTGGCTATGATCTAAGAAAAGCTTGTTTGTCCACCTTCAAGGACGTCATTGAAAAAGGCTTAGCGATAGAAAAGGTCCTAATTGAACAAGGAGTCATTAAAATATTCAAGGAAAACAAAGATGACTTTAAAGGAAAAGACAAGCCAAGATTTTGGAATAAAAACAAGAACATAGTCAATGATGGTGTTGTTGATGCCAACACAGTGCGACCCAAATTCATTTTTTCTGGATCAAGTTCTACAAACAATCAAGTGAATACTCAAACAACTTCTAGATCACGAAGGAAGTATACCCCGTTGGGAGAACCACTTGATTCAGTTTTCAAGAAGTTAGTGGCAAACAAGGTGATCACAATTCCAGATTTCCTGCCATGTGAACCAAAGGTCAAACCAAATTGGTGGAATGATGATGAGTATTGTGAATTTCATAAGAGCAAGGGTCATAAGACAGGAAATTGTCATCGATTGAAGAACATCATACAAGATCTCATTGATAGAGGTGACATTGAGATTGAGGGACATTCCTCTAATCAAGAACATGAGATGTTTAAGGAACCATTCCCAAAACATGACAAGGGAAAAGCTAAAGCCACAGAGGATCAAACCAACTATACCAGAGCATCCTATAACTATGATTCAACTATCAATCACATATCGATGGACAATTACATCTCTACTATTATCATCAAGGACAAAGCGTCTGAGAATTCTACCCAGAGACCCAAGATTGTCCTAAAAGGCGTTGGATCTTCTTCAGAACCTACCTCTGAATGTCATGTGACAACTCGCCGAAGTAAATTCACTTTGCAAGGTCCTCCAACTAAAAACACCGCTTCTTCATCAACCAAACCTGAGTATGACCTTGTAGAACAACTAGGGAAGACACCCGCACTCATCTCAATCCTTGAGCTATTACGCATATCTCCTGCACATAAAGCCATTCTTGAAAAAATCTTGAGAGAAACTGCCGTCCCTACCGATCTGAACGTGGACCAATTTCAAGCCATGGTGGGATACCTGTCCATTCCACACTCCCTTACATTCACAGAAGCTGACGATGCCTCCATGAGCCAGCCACATAATGCACCATTACACATTGAAGCCTTCATACACAAACATCGAATAAAAAGAGTCCTGATAGATGGAGGAGTAGGTCTAAACATTTGCACATTGAGCACTATTACACAATTGGGATATTCTGATAAAGCTGTGAATTCTACAAACAAGATCACCATTAAGGCATATGATGATGAAGAGCGTTCATCCAAGGGTACAGTCATCTTACCTCTCAGAGTTGGGCCAGTTACAAAGGATGTGGTTTGTCAAGTCCTGGATTTAAATCTCACTTATAACATATTGTTAGGACGTCCTTGGATTCATGAGATGAGGGCAGTCCCATCCACATATCACCAATGCATTAAGTTTCCTCATAATGGAGTCGAAGTTACAGTTAACGGTGATCCTAATCCATTCATATACTGCAATAACCTGAAATCAAAGACAGAGACCATCATTCCCAGTAATCGTGAGGCTGTTCCTTCATTGGCATATATTGATCCTGAGTCATTAAAACCTTCGACATCAAAACAAGGTGAGCTTAAAGGCAAATTTCAGGACAAAGGCATGGGGGAATATACTTTCAATCAGACCATGTACTTATGACAAGTCATGAGTTCCCCAAAAGAATATGGAAGACCACATCCTAACAAGCAAATCTCCATCATGACGCTCAAATGGGACCCTACTACCTTTCAAAGATGGGGTGAACTAGAAGAGGAAGATTTATACCAAATGCTTTTCAGAGACAATGAAGAGGAAACATAAGATCACATCAATCTACCATGTGAGAAATATGGCAAAGGCTTCAAAATTCTACAAAAATTTGGGTATGATGGAAAAAGCCCTCTGGGGTTACGAAAGGAAGGCATCATTGAACCTTTACAACCTGAATTGGCTTTCAAGAAGGAACGCTCAAAAGGACTTGGTTTCTTAACTTCCAAGGTCCACACCCAAAGGACAGAAGAAGCCTTACAAATCAAAGCTGCCAAAATTCAACAAGAGAATCACTATTCCACAGATTCCAATGAATGGGAATGGGGTTCCGACAAGTCTTCCAGTGACTACGAGCTCACCGAGACATTCAGAGAGCTAGGTGAACCCACAAAAGAGGAGGAGTTTTATAACAAATTCAGAGTTGGTCAAGAAACAATCCATGAGGAGTCTACACAGTCTTTGTCTCAAGGTTCTAGGTTGAAATCACATAGGATGAGAACACCTGTTCCGGAATGCGCTACTAGTGATGATAATTTGGATTCGTTCGTGATTGAGACTGATGAGGAGAGTGCCATCGATGACCTCGATAATTACCTTGACATACCCGAATATAACCACATCTTCACTCTTAGCCCCGCTAACTTCGAAGACATTAACGGCCTTCCCCTTATTCACCACCAACTCATTGACTGGGATCATGAAGGACCTGCACAGTTGGATACATTTCAAAATGATGAAGCTTTTATTGACTATCTAGGCATACGAGATGATCTTCCCCCTGGAGACCATAAAGCGGGATACACTATAGAACTCAATAGCGTGGCATATTTTGGTGAGGGTGTCGGACCTTCCAGTCGCAAAAATGTGAAAATAAGAACAAATCAAGGGTCTTATGGCGAAAACCACATTGTGGCGCTATCTGACCCCAAAAAAGTAAAAAGAAAGGACGTATCTGAGGGTGAAAACCTCTCTGAGGCGCCCGAAGATGGAAGGCTCGACATTCTCCCAGCATCATATGAGGAAAAATCATCCATGTTGGTAGAGGAGACTATCAAAACAAACATCGGTACAGAAGAGGTTCCACACAACATATTCCTAGCTCAATCACTGACAGAGTCTGAAAGGTCAAAATTCATAAGTTTCTTCAAAAAGCGACAAATCAACTTCGCCTGGTCATACGCTGATATGCCTGGATTGGATCCGGATTTGGTAATGCATTATCTGACAGTCAAACCGGGGGCAAAACCAGTAAAACAGAAATTAAGAAAAATGCATCCGCAAGTGGCATTACTAGTCAAAGCAGAACTTGAGAAATTACTCGATGTCGGATTCATACGCCCAATTGATTATCCTGAATGGATCTCCAACTTGGTACCTGTCAATAAACCAGATCGCAGCATCAGAATTTGCACAGATTTCAGAGACATCAACAAAGCTTGTCCAAAGGATGACTTCCCATTACCAAACATTGACTTGATTGTTGATCTCACAGCAGGTCATGAAATGTTATCATTAATGGATGGATTCTCTGGTTATAATCAGATAAGAATTCCACCCGAGGATCAACACAAAACATCATTTACTTGTCCATGGGGAACTTTCTGCTGGAATGTCATGCCTTTCGGGTTAAAGAATGCAGGTGCTACATATCAAAGAGCCATGACTACTATCTTTCATGATCTCATGCATGTAACTGTGGAAGATTATGTTGACGACCTCTTGGTCAAATCAATAGACAGAAATACACATTTGGACATACTTTCAATTGCCTTTGATCAGTTGGAAAAATACAAAGTAAGATTAAACCCTAAGAAATGTGTCCTTGGAGTAACCTCTGGGAAGCTCCTAGGATTCATTGTATCCAAAAGAGGAATTGAAGCGGATCCAACAAAAGTCAAAGCTATCTTGGAAATGCAACCACCAAGAAATATCAGTCAACTTCGATCCTTACAAGGCAGGCTCCAGTCCATTCGAAGATTCATAGCACAACTGGCAGATAAGTGTAATCCTTTTCAGCACCTGCTACATATAAACATCAAATTCAAATGGGATGACAACTGTCAACAGGATTTCCAGACACTCAAAAATTATCTTCTAAATCCGCCAGTTCTGATGCCACCAGTTCCAGATCAACCACTGTTATTATACATTTCAGCTACTCCAACAGCATTGGGGGCACTCTTAGCGCAACAAATTGCTGAAGGCAAGAAAAAAGCAGTATATTATATCAGTCGCACATTGGTGGGATATGAGCTAAACTACACACCAATTGAGCGCGCATGCCTTGCTGTGGTCTTTGCTTCACAGAAATTACGACATTACATGCTTACTCATAAGACAAAGTTAGTTGCAAGGATAGATCCATTGAAATACCTTCTCAATAAGGCAAAACTTACTGGGCGACTGGCCAAATGGGTAATGATACTAAGTTAATTTGACATCAAGTATGTGGACAGAAAAGCAATAAAAGGACAAGCCATCGCAGATCAATTAGCAGATGCTCCCATGATCGATGATGTTCCTCTAAGTTCAGAATTTCCAGATGAATCCATTTTGACAATGTCACATGCAAAGTCATGGCAACTATACTTTGACAGCTCATATACACAGCATGGGGCAGGAGCTGGCATCCTCTTTATAACTCCTCAAGGGGATTCTATACCAAAATCATACCGCTTATCATTTCCTTGCACTAACAATATAGCGGAATATGAGGCATTAACAACAGGATTACGAATTGTAGTTCAATGGAAGATCCAGGAACTTCGTGTTTTTGGGGACTCCCAACTTGTTATCCGTCAAGCAACTGGTGATTACCAAACAAAAGATGAAAAGTTAATGCCTTATAAACAAATGGTGGATGGTCTGAAACAAAATTTCACAAAGATAGACTTTGAGCAGATACCAAGAGAGCAGAATCGTGCCGCAGATGCCATGGCTACAATTGCTTCACTGATCGATCTACCTCCAAACGAGACCCGCTATGAGTTCTTGGTGGATAACCTTTTGGTCCCTTCATATGAGATCATGCCTACTGAGACGATATGCGTTTTCGGTCCCGAATCCCAGTTATATGGTTCCATTTTCACATACCTACGTGACAATACTTTACCTCCTGATCTATCAAATAACCAACGTCGCACTTTCATTCGCCAATCCTCTCGATATGTCATTTTAGCTGATATCCTATACCGGCGAGGTCTAGATGGCACTCTTCTTAGATGTTTAGAAAGCGACGAAGCTCAGATTGCGTTACGGGAAGTGCATGAAGGGATATGTGGTCCACATGCTAGTGGTCCTACCTTGGCCAAGAAACTCATCAGGACTGGATATTACTGGCCCAATATGGAGAAAGACTCATATCAGTTTGTCAAGAAATGTAAGCAATGTCAAATTCATGGAGACCTCATACATGCACCAGCACAAGAACTTCAACCACTTGCGTCTCCTTGGCCCTTTTGTCAATGGGGACTCGATCTCATAGGCAAGATTCACCCTCCTTCTTCCAATGGTCATAAATTCATTATCACTGCCACAAAGTATTTTACAAAATGGATTGAAGTCGTGCCTCTCACACAAAGTACTGGAAAATAGATTGCTACATTCATCCTTAACTATATCATTTGCCGATATGGTATTCCTGTTTCCATTATTACTGATAACGGGCGTCCCTTCAAAAATCAGGATGTTCGTGAACTCTGTGACCGCTTCCATATCTCTCATTGTTTCTCCACACCATATTACCCCCAAGGTAATGGCCAAGCTGAGGCATCTAACAAAACAATCCTTAAAATCCTAAAGAAGACAGTCGACGATGCTGGTCATAATTGGCATATCCAACTTAATCCTGCACTTTGGGCCTACCGCACAAGTGTTCGTACACCTACAGGAGCTACACCCTATTCACTAGTCTATGGTTCTGAAGCCATCTTGCCTATTGAGGTCGAGCTACCCTCTTTATGGGTCTCTTTGCAAAACATCATCAGTGATGAAGACTATAGGGTCTCTCGCTTACAAGAGCTGGAACTATTGGATGAACGAAGACAAACTGCTTTTAATCATCTCAAGGCTTACCAACAACGAATGAGTCGCAGCTACAATCACAAGGTCAAGCCTCGCACATTTGAGGTAGGTGACTTAGTTCTCAGAGAAAATCCTAAAAATCAACAAGACAGAGAGAAGAAGGGAAAGTTCGAACCAAATTGGCTTGGTCCTTACATCATTACAGCAGCATATGGATCTGGTGCATATCAGCTCTCAACTACAGAAGGTGAACCTTTGGAGGATCCTATCAACAGCATGCACCTTCGCAGGTTCTACACATAGCTCTTCAGAGTATCCTAATTCAAAAATACAAAAAAATTATAAGACAAAAAAATCGTTACTTGGTGAAAACCTGGCAAACAAGCGCCTTGTGACACAAAAAAAAAAAAAAATCGAAAAAAGTAAAGAGAAATAATTTCGTCCAAAGGTGAAAACCACTTCGGTGGCGCCCTGGGAAAGTACCATGGTGAAAACTGGGTCACCAGCGCCATGCGTAGAGACATTGCTCCTCCCTCCTTCAGGATCCACTTTCATCCTTTCACTTTCCACACACTCACAACCTATTCGTTCATAATAAACTTACCCATTCCCATCATGGCTTGTTATTGATCTACCCAAGATTGGTTAGCCATTCATAATAAAACCTCAGTTTTCATTCCTTTCCATCCCTTTCCATCCATAATAAATCAGATCCTATCTGTGGCTAAGGCAAATCCTATGTCTAGTAATGGGTGTGGAACTGAGAACATCACATGTTTCGGGGAGTACAGTTTCTTCTGGCTTCCTTCAGTTTATCCACACACAATCCACAATAAAGCAGCATTTGCATTGTCAGTCCGCAATAAAGTTTTCATCTTCTCCACAATAAAGTATCAGTTTCATGGATTCAGTCAGTTTCAGGTGAGACATAGCAGCAACAATGGCCTTCAACGAATCAAATCTTTCAACAGACTCAGACAACATTATGGTTCAGTGCTATCTATCCTTTCTGTGAAAGTAAACATTGTGACCACAATCAAATAAGACTTATACAAGTGACAAGAGACACTAAATTTGACGACTACAGTGGATGTTGGTGTCGAGTCTTGATTTTCTTTTGATTTCATCTTTTTTGGTGACATGTCTTTTAGCTTTTCCGGGATGTCTTTGACTAGAGATTCTATCTCCAGGATGTCTTTGACTAGAAAGGCGAGGATGGGGTATCATCACCTATTTGTATTTGTTGTCTGTTGATTGTCTCTTAGTAATGCTATGACTTGTCCAAGGATATGAGGACACTGTGAGTCTAGTGTGAACTGGGGCATTCCTTGTTTGTGATTGTCTTATCTCCATGCAAACAGGTACAATGACTTTCTGGGTCGAACATATGCCTCGATTGTCATAACCTACTTGCCATAATAAAGCTCAATGATGATAACGCACAAGAAGCTCTTTCACTTTCATATCTTCTATCTTCCATCCCCCTTTCTTGATTGACTTCCATCGTCCTTCTTGAGTCCGCGTAGCCTGCTATCACATGACTGAGTATAATGACACACCAAAAACATTTGCATTTCATGTAGTTTCACCTGCATTACCACATATAAGCATTTCATACATACATATAGATATCACAACTGCATCACATCCTGCACACAACACCTGTTAGCACAATTTACATTTGCATTATCATATTCATCTACATTACATACATTCACATTTGCATCATGCATACACATATAAAATATAAAAAGAACAAAAATATATCGCATTACATCATATACATATTTGCATCCATATCATAAGCATCACATAAGAACATCTCATCACATAGGTACACATGCATATAGCTGCCGCAAAGATGAATCATCTCATATATAATCATAAAGTGTCATAATACAATGATGTCAAAATCATATGGCTACAATCACCCGTAGGTGTCTACAATACACAAATGGTACAATACTGATACAAAGGGGAGCCCTCTAAGGCTATGATGAACTCCCTCCCTCGGAGCTGCCTGGCCTCGGTGGAATCTGAGCCCCTGAAGGAGCTGCCCCAGGATCATCCTGCCTGTCTCCTCTATCTGGTGGTGGCAGAGGACCCATGACCCCACCACTCGATGCCTGTCTCCTCTGGCTCCCTCCCGTAGCTATCGCTGTACGCGACGGTCTATGGAAGCTCCTCGCCCGCTGATCTGCTGGCACTGCACCATAGTAGAGGTCCCTCCAGTAGGCTATCTCCTCTCCTGCCCGTAGGACATAAGCATATCCGGCCCCTGTGTCCTTTGCTGCCTGCCTCCCAGCCCTCAGTGCTGTCTCAGCCTCTATGTAGCGCTGGATAGCCTGATCCCGCTCTCGCTCAGTATCCCTGAGCCTAGTCCTAAGCTGATCTCTCTCCCTCTCCAGATCCTGGATCTCATCTGCCTGGCCCTGGTAGATCTCCCTCAGATCCAGCAGCTAGACCTCCACTGGGTCAACCCCCTCTGCCTTTGCCCCTGCCTGTGGCTCCTCCTCTATGGGTGCCTGCCCCTGTACCTACCCCTGTACCTGTACTGGTACCTGTCTCTGTCTCTGTCCCTGTATCTGCACCTGCCTGGGACCTTATGCTGCTGGCACCTGTAGCGGCAATCCACCGCGACCCCTCACCACCTGAGCCTGCCTCTCCTCTCCACCCTCCCTCCGAGGTGCAACTCGTCTCTCTCCAACTACTCCTCTCCTCCTCCGTCAGCCTTTGCCCCCCTCGCCTCCACCATCATCCTCGTCACCACCACCATCTCCCTCTAGTGCCTCTCCTGGATCTGTCAATCGGGGGAATGGATGCTCTGCCCAATATGTTTTATACTCTGCATCCATCCCGATGTCCTCGATCTCAGGCCACATGTCCCAAGGCAGAGGTATCATCTCCACCAGCTGAGTCACTGCCTGATCATATGACAGTAGCGGCCCAAACTATGCCTGATCTCTGACTGTGCGGGCGTACATGCCTGATCCCCGGGGCATCCTCTGAATCCGGCCAAACTGTCGGCCAATCCTGTCTACCAGCTGCCTCTCTAGCACATAGGGCATCCGCCCAATCAGGTACCTACTCCAGAAAGTGTACGGTAGCTCGACTGCGTCATCCTCCCACTGCTCGCAACCCAGATATGGTCTCCATATGACCTCATCAATGTCATCAATCACTCGCTGCTAGTACTCTAGCCTGCCAATCCGCGGCTGTGATGCGATCATGTCATACAAATGTACAAAGCTGCGTCCATAACCTCTGCCCCTGAAGTGTATCGGTCGGGTAACCGACAGATGCTCGTAGGCCCATACCTGCAGCAGTGTCACTCCATAGCCCAATCCCACTGATCCATGATAAATAAACTGATGCATCTCGTAATACAAGTGTGCCAGCACACATGGTCCCCAGGCATATCTCGTATGCTGTGTCACCAGCGTCTCCAGTGCTCCCCCCCAACCCACAGCCAACCCCTGTGTCGCCCTATCCGGACATAGGAACCCACTGATAGCTCCTCCGATCACTGCCGACAATGCTAACCCTGTGGCTGTCATGGTGTCCCATGCCACGTGTCTTGCCCTCATCTCCAATCCAGGGTCCTGAAATACCCGTCTCAATGCCTCCCTGTCTCCATCTCGATCGTATGGGATCAGCTCCCCATCGATCGGCACCCGCAGAATCCTATATATATCCTCCAGGGTGACTGTCATCTCACCCATAGGCAAATGGAATGTGCACATCTCAGAGCGCCATCTCTCAGCTAGCGCAGTCAGCAAACCCATGTTTGCCCGAAACTCAGGCACATACAGTACATGTCTCAGACCCATCTCATCGATAGCAGCTCTGTCCTCGGCTGTCAACTCAAGTCGCAACCTCTGAGTCGACAGGAATCTCTCCCGTGACTCTAGCATCGACAAATACTCCTGCAGTCAAACAACTCAATCATGTCAGTTATAGTGGCATTCATTGTTCATCACAAAATGCTACTCGCTATCTAAATGCATATGGCTATCTACCCTAGTGACACTCACTGTTCATCACAAAGTGTTTCTATTTATCCTAGTGGTACTCACTGTTCATCACAAAGTACTACGTGGGTGACACTCACTGTTCATCACAAAGTGTTACTCACATTTGCACTCCCTGTTCATCACAAAGTGCTGCTCATATTTCAGTACTCCCTATTCATCACAAAGTACTCTATCTTGGTACTCACTGTTCATCACAAAGTGCCTTGATCTATCCTAGTCTTCCTAGAGGACCTGCTTGAGTGTATCCTCTCAGCAGCTTATCCAATCGACAGTATATGTTTATCATAGAACTGCCGATTTGACCTAGAAGATGCAAATTCATACTTTTCAAACGCAAACGCACTTACATGACATAAATGCACTCAAGGACTGCACAGACGTGCCTTCTTGGCACAAACGAGCCTGCCCATCACAGATGCGGCCACAATTGACGCAGACGCGGGTCCAGATGTAGACGCGCCTGGCACAAACACAGACACGCCTTGCGAGCACAGACGCGCCTGGCACCAATGCAGACGCACCTGGACGTTTTTTGACACTTTTTGGACCCTAGTCTAAGCGCATTTATTACCCTATTCGCCATGTATTAATGACAAAAATTAAATGTGTCAAAGTACGAGGAGGCTTGGTGGTACTTACCGGCTCTCCTGCCTCTGCTGGCCTCTGAAATCAGCGAACGCGGTCGAATCTGTGAGTGAAAGCCATCGCTGCTGACTGCTCCTGCTCTATTACTGCTCCTGCAATATGCTCTTGTGGATGTGTAGATGACAATGAGGATGTATTTTGCCCCGTGGTCTATCTTATAGCCCACCCTAGCCCTCGCCTTCATTTCCCGAGTCAGTCTTCGTTATCCCGTGACTTTGTCACTTTATCCGGTCAATCCATTCTTTCTTATCGAGAGATTGTCTGCAATCTTTTTAGCCATTTTCATCCAATCTCTCGAGGGGGCATATCATTCCCATTCTGAGGCAACTCTGTATCAGTTCATCTTATCTTCTTTGAAACAACGCGACAAGCCACATTGTCTCAAAGAGGGGCAAAATGTAGACACCTAAAATTGTCCAGTCTAATTAAATAAATATTTTATTTATTTAATTATCTAAGCATAATTCTTCTATTAATTAAATAAATCCTTATTTATTTAATTAATTCATTTATCCTCTTCTAGCCTTATTTCTCATTTAAATAAATACATTTATTTATTTAAATTATCCTTTTCCTAAATTAAATAAATATCATATTTATTTAATTGATCCCACTTCTTCTATTAATTAAATAAATCTTTATTTATTTAATTAATTCATTAGCCTTTTCTACCTATGACACATGTCATTCATCTCTTAATTCATGCACTACCTACCCCTTTCATTATTTTATTATTTCTTTTACCTACCCTCTAATCATAGCCGACCTCCTTTTACACCTCTCAATATTATCCCTCCATTTCATATAGTGTCTTCTATATAAGGAGATGCTTCCTTCATTATCAACCCTAATCAATCATCCTAATCATTCTATGCATTCTAATCAATCATCCTAATCATTCTATGCATTCTAATCAATCATTCTAATCAATCATCCTAATGAGCTAACTACTTGATCAATTGACTACACTACGATCCTAATTGCAACCACATTCCGTTCTTTGTTGAGCTCTTGTGCATATAAAATCTAAGAGCAAATATATCAAGCAAGATCAATGGAGATAGGAAGAATGGAGATCCAAACCCTATTGGACATGTGATGGTATAATCTTTGTGATTTCATGTGATTTGCATTGTCTTAGGTAATCTTCATATGTTATGGTGGATCTTTGTTGATTGTTAGGCTAGGGTTTTGTGGTTGAATTCATTTATCTTTTCAATATTGTTATTATTGTTATCCATTTTCACCATATACAGAATGATCTTGTTATCATTGCATAATTATGATCTTTTAAGCTTACAAATTTAACTAGTCTGGCCCATTTAATACATGATCTATACATCGACAATCCTTATAGCTTAGAGGTATTTCAAGGAAATGATATAGAAGTGAGTTATTCAAGTTCCTTAAATAATGTGTCTTTCCCTCTCCTACCCAATTTTTTTCTTCCATTGTCACTCCTCACTCCAAATCTGTATGCCTCATTTTTATATGTTTCCTATGCCATCCCTTTGTGTCATACCCACTTCTTACATCTCTCATATCATGTCCCAAAACCATTGCTCACACTCTTAGAGGAACCAATCTACTTCAATCCCAAGAAAATTTCATCTTGAAGGGGACTGATCAGATGTGTAGCACTAATCTTCACAAGGTTGTCAAAGTTGATGTACCCCATCCTCTTGTGTCACAACTATCTATCACTAGTTTGAGTCAATAGACACCTTCTCCCATTGGTTTGTTCTAGGTGATAAACATTGTATTCAATCCTAGATCCTTATGCAACTAATCTTCTAGAGTCTTTCTTCCTAATTTTACATCTGTTGTCATGAAATGTGAGATTGTATCCTTTTCTACTAAGTAGACTATGCTTCAACCCTTTGACATAGAGAACAACCTCTATCTTATTATTCCCATCAATAGTTGGCGTACCTTTTTCCACAAATTTTTGCAACTTGTTTTCCTCTCCAAATTTGTCTAATTCACCATTCCACTTCTTGAGATTGATGAATTTTTTTCTATCGCCAGTCATGTGATTTGAACAACAATTTTTAATCACCCAAGCATTTTCTTCTTTTACATGAAAGATAGTATAGCCATTTATTTTTCATGGACCTTGTAAATCTGCAAGGTTTTGGACTTCTTAATTTTTTCAACATCAACATCATTGTTAATAATTTTCAAGGCCATGAAGAGGGTTTAATCATTTGAACCATCATGGTTCTCATCTTCTGAATAGTAGTTGTTCTCCTTATAATAAAGACTTCTTTTGAAATTTTCACTTTTCTTGCTATCTTTTGATCCTCTAAAAGGACATTTAGAGGAAAAATGACCAATTCTTCCACAATTGAAGCATTTGAAGGGTAACTCACCTTTGTATCTATTGATGCCCTTTTTCAGTCTTCTCACAAAGTTTAATTATTCCTCATCAAATCCATCAATCTGGTCATATGCTTCATCTTCCACCTTCTTATTGACTTTGAAAGAAACTTCTTTCTTTGGGGCGTCCTTTTCAAATTCTCTCATTTCAAAATCATTGAGAGCGTCATATAATTGATCCACTGAATAGTTATCCAAATCTTTAGATTCTTCAATAGCAGATACCTTATGACTATATGAGTTAGGGAAATATATTAGTAAAATTTTCACAATCTCATCTTCTTTTACTGAACACAAACACTTTTGATGCAATTAACCACTTCATCCATTCAAAGCATATAACTAGCAACATCTTCATCATGTCATTCTTAGGATCTCAAATTTTCTCTTGAAGTTTTTCATCTAGACTTTCTTCACTTTTATTTATCTCCTTCATACATGCTATTGAGCTTTTCCCAGACATCCTTAGCAAAACTAAAATTCATCACTTTTAGAAGTTTAGAATCAGCTAGCCCACTCAAAATAGCATTGTTTTCCTTAGCATTGTTCTCATACAACCTATTCTTAGCTAGATCAATTAGAGGAGTAGCAAAAGTAGTATAGACATCCTTGAATGAGTGTCAAACACCAAACCATGGAGAGGTCAAATAAGCTTCCATTCTTACTCTCCAAAAATTTATAATTTGTTCCATCAAACCTAGGTGCCTTGTGAGATCCATCTTGAGCCATTTAGGATCTTCCTCGAGCAGTTAAGATTCCTCAAAGGAATTTGGCTCTCATACTAATTGTTGAATACAACATATGTTATGATGTGGGGGGTGAATCAATATCCCTTAGAACTGATACATTTTTGCACCAATTTTTAATTCAAACTCTTAACCTAATCAACACCAATGAAAGATAAAGCAATCAACACAAGTTCACAAAAGAACACCAAATATATGTGGAAAACTCCACTAGGGAAAAACTATAGTGATAAAAGATAATTGGAGCTACTATCCAAATTCAACCTTACAAGATAAAACAGATTTACAACTTTGTCTTAGGGATACAACCCAAGGAAGTTGCAACTACCTAGAAAAATATAGTTAAATATGGCTAAAACCAAAGGAAGTTCACTACTCCCCGAATATCAACCCTTACAAAAGAGGCAACAACCTAAAAATATAATGAATGATTGATGATTTTCCACCACACACATGCACAATCAACTCCCTTCATCTCACAACATCTAGCAAACTTCTAGGCTTTTTCAAATTTAGATACCTTCAGCTCACTACTTTTAGTATGCTTAAAGCATTTCTGTGAAGATTTGACAACGGCCACATTTGCCACACATTTACACCCTTTGCAACTGATTTGATCTTTCATTTATATCCCCTACAAGCATCAATAACCTTTTCTGAGCCAGCTAAGTAAAATGTGCCCTATCAAGAGGTTAGCCCCAACAACATTAGTAGAGCAAGGAGACCAATTGTGGTCCAATCCAAAGGTTAAATGTGACCTAATTCAATATTAGAACATATCTATATTATTTTAAAAACATCATAGCAATGGAACACATACTCTAAGTTGTATGAGGTGAAACATTCATCCCCCAAGGAGGTTGAACCCAAACATTTCCATAGTGGAAGGGAAGTAAATATGTGGTAAATGTAGACCAATGAAAGAGATGGACTAGACCCAAAACACCTTAGCACATCTCTCCATGCTAGCACAAACCACAATACATTATTGTGTGTCCTAGGCCATCCAAACAACCACTTATCCTTCTGACACATCCAATATAGTTACCAAATAGTTTCAAAATGATTAGGAACACCAATGTGGATCATAAGACAATATCATATATATTTTAACCTAACTTATGTACCATTCTTTCATATTCCTATGTTCAATTAGCTAGTGCAAGCAAGCAGATGCAACAAACAACATTCTAGGTAAACTAGAAAACACAGTAGTGAGGTACAATGTTAATAATCATACTTGTGATACACATCAATAATTGAAACTTAAACTGAGATGTTGCACAAACAACATAATCATGTCTACCCAAATATAGGAGTAAACACATAAATATAGTGAAATTCAAAGCATTTCCTAGACTTGTTGGACATTCAACCAAATTGTCTACATACTATAAATATCATAACCTTCTATGACAACTTTAGTGACCTTGAGAGAGACAGATGCATCATTTATAACACACGCATGCTAATTTCCAAACCACAAGTGCATAACTTAAACTGTAGAGAATGCAGAGCATTCTTCTAGACAATCAACAATACAACTTCTTGTATTCTCATCCTTTCAATGTAATATGTGGAGACCTAAACATCTTTGTGACATCAATTCCTTAGTCAGCATCATGTTCAATTCATAATCATACTTCTAATCTTCATCTTAACACTTCTAATCCTCATCGTGATATATCTAATCCTCATCTTTATATGATATCATGATCACTTCACTTTTGTTGACAACAAATATACACAATACCACCTTGATAAATAAGACATGATGTCTAACACACCATCAACATACAAGTGCAAGCATTAGTGATAACACAACATAGTGAGGGTTGACATCAATGACAACATAGTATTAATGATCACTTTTGTAGATGATTATTTTGTTACCCTCTTGGAGGAAAAAAAAGCTATTAGTGGGGCTTCTTAATGTTTGGATACTTTCTATAAGGTTTTTGAGTTAAGTATTTAATAATAAAATACTAAATCGAATAAGCATGCCAACTTAAACTCTTATGGTTGGAAATGAATTGATCATGGAAAAGCTTTTAGATTCCTTGAGATTCATTTTACCTTTCAATCCCCTCCTTTTTCCTCGTGGAAAGTAGTTATTACATAAATTTAGAACTAATTGACATACTATATTACTAAGCCTCTTTTCTTGGTAGGGAAATTCCAAATGTGTTAAGAAATTTGCTACTACACATTTATATAATCTTCCTATTGGATTCCTTATAAAACTTCCTACTAGAAGGTTGGAAATTTTTTAAAGGATTTTCTATGGTTATTTGTTTATACTATTAGAGGCTTCTATTGTGTGGCTTGATAAAAATGCTACCTCCCTCATGATTTTTGAGGTATATAATTAATTTTAATCCAACAAGGATTAGTTTTATGATCTAAATGGATAATTAGATTTGTTGAAGGAAATGAAGCTTGGAGGATTTTCTTAGACATTTCATTTATACTAAAATGTCTCATGAGATTCAAGCTTATAATGAAGGCTCATATTTAGATCTAGGTCATTTTTATTATTAAAAATCATATGAAAGACCTGGAGGTCATCAAAGCTTCGCTCTTATAAAATGTAAATAACATTTGTAAAGGATAATCTATTAATGTGTAATCTATTTGATGGTCTCCTTTTCTTTCTTGTAAATGCCTCCCACTTGCTAAGGCACCATGAATTATTTAACATGGGTATCAAGATCTACATAATATTTTTTCTAGGAGTACATAGAATTTTAGATGTATATAATTCAACTTACCTTTAATATAATCATTAAGACACAAATCTTTTCAAAGAAAATGCCACCTTAGCCAAAACCTTAAGTTAGAAATTATTATATTCAACTAGATTTGGTATGATTTTAGGGTAGAAATTCTATTTAGCATTTAGAAATATAGAAACTCTACTATTTTTGCTATTTGATATTTATTTCTTTCTTTTATAGTAAATATATTATTTATTCCATTTTTCTTATGTAAATTCAAGTACAAGCTAACAAAATTGCATTTGAAGTGGCACATCTTTAGGTGATTTAAGATTATTGGGATAACACCCCATGAATGGTTTCCATTGTATCATTGATCCCAACCTCTAGAAGGGGCCACTCTTCACCTTGTGGACATTGACATGGATGTAATTAAACTACTTAGGGAGGTCATGGTTCTCAAACACATGATTGTCAACCCCCTTCAAGAAGAACCAAGGATTGACCCACTTGTGGTTGGTGTCAACCTACCTTTAGTCTCCTCACATGGTCAAGGGCACATGACTAGCTAAATTTTAGAAAAATCTTTCAAATTGATTTGGTTATCTTGATTGTTTGTGACACTTAGCCTACCAAAGAAGATAATTTAGAAGGTATGCTCATTGATTGATGGCTTGTTCTTGATGTCAATGTATTAGGAAAACTAGATGACATCCACCCTTTAATGATATAACTCTTGCCACTTATTATTATTTAAATAACATTTATTATTTAAAATTAATTAAAATATCAATTATATATATATAACTTACCTTTAATACACACATCGTTTGAAAGAAAATTTCATCTTAGGGAAGAGTTTAGGTATGCATTTAGAATGTGGGCCAAAGAATATGTTTAGGACGATTGTATATATATATATATATATATATATATATATATATATATATATATATATATATATATATTTCCAAGGTTATTTTGCAAGCAATATTTCTTGCTTTATTTTAATACACACATCATTTGAAAGAAAATTTCATCTTAGGGAAGAGTTTAGGTATGCAATTAGAATGTGGGTCAAAGAATATGTTTAGGACGGTTTTATATATATATATATATATATATATATATATATATATATATATATATATATATATATATATATATATATATATATATATATATATATTTCCAAGGTTATTTTGCAAGCAATATTTCTTGCTTTATTTAAAAGACAAAAGTGAAAAGGGTACATATTCTTTTCACACCTCTTCTAGTTAATTAAGAGTGCATGTCCCACTAGGAAAGTGAATTTTATTAACTTTGCAAATAAAAGTAAAAAGTTAAAAAAAAATCCGAATATTATTATTTTGTAGGAAGAAATAATTATGCTATCTTTATGAAGGATTAATGAAAAAAAAATTATATATTAAAAATTGGTTTAATGAAGATGTAAATATTTATTTTAAGAAATTTTATTTTATTTAAAGAAGTTTTATTTCGATTAGTTTTATTTTATATATTTAAATGAGCATATTTATACATATATTAATACATGAAATATAATTTTTAAAGATTGTAAGAAAAAGATCATTAAATATTTAATATGGTCTTTACATTATTATAAGATCGATGTTCTTAACAAAAACATACTTTGATCAAAACATCAGATGATTAATGTTTGTAACTAAAATAAAGTCAACTTGTGAATCTTAAAAGATAAGATTTATTGAACATTTGCATATGTGCAATGAAATATAAAAAATTATTAATAATATTTTGAAGTGAAATTAATTTAAATCACATATATATTGAAGATGGATTTTTGACAACTATTAAATTAGTTTAATATAACTCATCTATGATTTATGTTAGAAAAATGAGCAGAATAAATAATCTTGTAGAATA
Source organism: Cryptomeria japonica (assembly GCF_030272615.1). Classification (NCBI taxonomy): domain Eukaryota; kingdom Viridiplantae; phylum Streptophyta; class Pinopsida; order Cupressales; family Cupressaceae; genus Cryptomeria; species Cryptomeria japonica. The sequence goes on along the minus strand of NC_081408.1, from coordinate 47,857,692 downwards.
AATAAAGTGATAACCCTACTCTTGTGTTGGAGATTATAACACTAATTGAGATAAAAACATCGAAATGAATTACTTTATGAACAAAGTTTTTTAAATAGTCAAGGTAAAAAGTAGATTTTATGTGGTGCAATGTCATGAGATTTTTGTAGACACCTAAAATTGTCTTGCCCTTGCGTACACCAATTTCACTAATAATTCCCCTTTGTTAATTAATCAATTTTAATTATTTAATTAATTCGACTTTATTCTTTCAATTAACATCGTTCCCCCATTTCCAATTCATGATTCAAATTTCTCTCAAATTTCATAATCAATTAATCTTTAATCGTTTCCCTCCTAATATGAATTAATCAATCTCATTATTTAATTAATCCCAATTATTTACTTTAACTAAATGATCTTTATTGTTTAATTAAATTAGTTTCCACTTATGTTGCATAATTAAAAAAATATCCCAAATTATTTAATTAGCTAACATTAATGCCCTCTCAAATTAAATAAATTTGTCTCAGATTTTCAAAGAATTTCATGTCTCTCTAAATTCAAATTAATTTCATTTCCCTGTCATTTTAATTTCATTTCATATTTCCATAAACCAAAATTTCCTTCAAATGCAATCCCATCTTAATTTCCTACATCACCTGTTGAAAATGTCCAACTACAACTAACTCTCAGTTCTCACCAGTAAGTCATCAATCACCATTTTTCTAACTAGCTAATCAACCCACTCTTATCGAAATCACCTTTTTTTGACTAATCAATCAATTATCTTGACTATTCAATTAAATCAGTCATCAAATCAATCAAATCCAATCATGTTATCTGATTATCTCACAGCAACTTATCTTATCAAGTCTCAACCATTGATCGACTATGTTATTAAAGCCATCTCAACCATCAATTCAAATCCAAACAATCTATAAAATTAGCATCAATCCTCAATGATTATAATCATATTCTTCAAATTCTCGTGCTTAAACTCTACAGGTATTGTGCAAGTCTGAGAGCCACTATCACCATATGAAACAATGAGGAAAATGACAATAGAAGTCTCATGGCATGGATTTAGCATAGTGTTTGATTCATTTTTTAAAATTTTTTTTGTTGATTTCATTTAACATACTTTTATTGTTTTATGATTGGATTTGTGATAGATTAGGCTCATGGTTGCTATTAGTCTATTTGTTAGAATTAAGATGACATCTACCTTGTAAATCCTTGGTTCCAACATTCTTAGAAAGTATCCTAAGGCACTTAGGATGTATTGGAAAAACAATTTGTAATATTTAATTCTCACCATTGTTTGTAATACATTCATAAGGGGTGATGGGTTACACTAGCAATGGTAAAAGGGATTGTGAACACAAATAAGATATTTAATGACTTAAGAAAGTGGGAAAAGAGTGAACTATGGGCTTCTCCAAGTGGGAGCATGGAAGAGGCAATAGGTGTCTCTTGGTTTCTAGCCATTTATTATATTTAATGTAATGTTTATAGATTGCAAGTATACGTGCCCATGTTTGAGGGAAGGTATTGGAAGCTAAACCGATGTATTTTCAAATTTCATGGAGCCATTACAAGGGTTGTGGTCATGAGTAATGAAGAGTATTCTTTGGGAACCTTTATTGGTGATTTTGGAGCTCTTGTCATTCTATAAATTTCTTATCTTGTCATTCGTCCCTCATAACAAGAGTGAGTCGCCTTGCAAAATTTTTAGTTGAGTCTTTGTATTGTTAAAAATTCGTTGGTTCAATCCCTAATCCTCCTGTAAATCATTTCTAAATCCTTAGCATTACGTTTCAATAGTTGTTTGAACCTCATGAACCCCTTGAACTCCTTGAACCATCTTGAACAGAGTTCATAGTGTTCATTTAGGTACTGCAGGTGCTAAGTTGTGTCTAAGACATTTTCGGGCTAACATTCATATCAAGTTTTTTGCAGCAGCTCTATTTCATGATCGTGGATGATGTTTCATATACTCTTTCTCCAGACTATGAACCATTTAAACCTAGTTCAAATAGTTCAGTGATGTTCAAAGTGTTCAATGAAATTCAAGGTTCAAACTCTGTAGGTATGATTTTATGATAGTCATATAGACCCGCACACAGTAGCTCGTATCTTTTTACTTAGAAATTTTTTTTGAAATCTCTTTGGTCAGAATGCAGAAAACTAGGTTGTGACCAACATATCCAAAATTGAGAAAGATCCAATGGTGGAAACAAAAGTTGTGGCCCTTGTACCGAGACAGACTTTGACTGTCACAAATATTTTCAGTCCGCCCAACATAATGAATATTTTCATTTTGGTTTAAAATATTCAAGTGCCACCTGTCCAAATATTTTATATACTTTAGAGAATTATATTTCTAATGTTTATAAATATTTTATGTTATAAATAAGAGTAATGGGGAAAGTGAAAAGTAGAAGTTAAAAAGTTTTTCAAGATTCGGTTATAAAAACTGAATAAAGCCTTCATGTAACTATTTATTGTGAAAGGATTGAAAGAGCAAGGGTTCTTCTTCTTTTTCTTTTCTCCCAACAGCCTGTGGGGGAGGGAGAGTAGATTTTTATTTGTAAAGGAGGAGTTGAAGCTTTTCTAAGCAATGCTTTGTACAGAAAATATCAATCTTTGAGTTGATTTCCAGACATGAATAGAATGCAGATGATATCTTCAATCTTTGTGTTGCTGATATTCTTCTCATGGTTGTAGTTGGACTTTGAGCCTTTGCAGTTGTTTATTAATGTCTTTTATGTTATAATCAATTGTGTATGTGGATTTATTACAAGTCTTTGTGCTTGAAAGTAAGCCATATTGGAGCAACAACTTTCTCTATTAGTTTTTAGTCCAAATGTTATCCATAAGTGCAGAAAATTAAACTTTGATTTAATGGTCTTCATTTATATCTGTTTTGTAAGTCTTTGGCATTCATTTTCATGGCTATGGATGAATGTTATTTTCCTTTATTGCTTTCTGGTTAAAAGCATATCAGCAATTTAATTCCTTGTAAATCTTCTAAGAGGGAGTTGTACCTCTCAATTCAGAGGAAGATTATCACTTCAATGATAATCTATCCAACTATTAGTACTTTTTGTTCTTCATTCTGGGCATTTTGAGTTTATTTGTATAGTTATCTTCGAAGGACAAATTTGTTCACTAACAAAATTCAGCCTTTAGGTGTAGATTTTATGTGCAACGGAATGTGGAACAGTTGAATTTAGTTTTCTTTGTAGGAATGAAGGACAAATGGGAGACATAAGGAGATTGTTCACATGTACATAGGTGCTTCTATAGTGGAGGCAAAGAGGAGAATGGGAGTGATTGTATTGTAAGCACTTTTATTGTTGTTAATACAAGCTTGTCCTCTCTTCTTGGTGGAGTTTTTTCTTGCAAGGGTTTATCCACGTATATCCTTCATTGTGTGTGGATATTATGTTGTTGATTTATTTTTTATTGTTGTTATCTTATGCTTATGTTAATCATTATTTATTGTTGTTATAAGTTCATATAAGATATTTTTAGTAAGCATGGTTAACAAGCTGATTTTTGGCATCACAAAGAAGAAGGATCTAGTCATGGGTTTTCCACAATTAAGGCAACTTAATTTTCAGATATGCCAACGCATTTCAATTTTTTATGTTGCTGCTATCCAAGCCTGGAATCTCATCCTTTGATTACTTTATTGGATAGAGATTGATCTCCACAATATTTGGTATTGAACCTTTTATTTCTCAACACTATTACATTATGTTTTTCGTCCATTTTCAGTTTATACATTTGTAATGGTAAATTATTAAGCTTTTATAATTTTGACACACACAATGGTGAATTTGTATATCCATGTCATTTCTCATTTGATTTTTGTTCTTATTGTGGGGAGACTACTTTGATACATTACATATATTGACAATGACATAATGTTTTGTGCAAAGTCAAGTTCCTTGACCTATGCTACCCATACCTATCCATATGCATTTATATTCATGGCATAATTTCTTATACATATACCCTTATTATATCGTTGATTTCATGTGCTACTGCACATTCATCTTATCTATGTCCTAATAATATTTACCTATGCACACATTTTACCACATTAGTTTAGCCCCTTTTATGTTCCATGATATATTAAGGAGTTGGATTATTGGAATGAGCTTCATCGTTGATTTTCAAAACTACACTAAGGAAAAGGATTTATGGAGAAATCCATCTATTAATATTTATTTGTGAGGAGCACAATGTGATTACTTAGAGCCTTTGGTTGAACAAGTCAATTTGATTACTATAATGGGATGGGAATGGTTATTTTTATCTAAATATGGAAATATTAACTTAGGTTAGCTTAATTTGATAAATCAACCAAAACTTAAACATATAATTTATATTTTTATGTGGTATTTAATATGCTAAATTTTAACTCTAGCTTTGTTGATTGATAGTTGAATCTTACTCTTTGATTTTCAAAATTACTGTAGAGTTTCTTTCTCTACCTTAGATAATTAGTTGAATCTTATCAAATATGTCTATTGAAATATGCCTTCATCAATTTTGTTAAGTTAAAACATTGTAGTGCATTTTTTGCACACTTCCTTCAAGAAACTCATACTATGACAAATGGATTCCTTTGGTCCTCTTCAATTGATGCATTCTTTGAACCTTAATCATTTTTATAGTTTGAATGATTCCATTTCATTAATTCCTATATCATTTCAATGATCCACACTACTCGATATTTGAATTGTGGGTGTTATGATGTTAATGAAACTTTTCCTTTGGTTCCCAGATCCATCTAATGTCATTCACAACCCCATTCATGATTTTTGGCCAAGTACTTAGCCTTGAAATATTTCAATGTTGTTTCCAACAAGTCCAAAAAAAATTTGTATTCGAGTCTCTTGCGTACATGGTTCATCCTATCTCTTTTGATTGGTATCACAAACACCTATGTTCTTTTTTTGACTTAGTAATAAAATATTTCTATAGATCATCCATCTAATGATGTGGATAAATTTCTTCAAAGAACTATAATCATAGCATGCCCCACCTTTTATTTGCCTCTTTTATCTTTGGAGGTTTCCATGACTTGTTATATACACAAGAAATTGACCTATGGTGGCATATTTTCTTATACACTTGGAATTGGCCTATGGTAGCATATTGGTATATGTTTCTATGCATCACCTTCCTTGTGTTTTACTATCTTTTAATCCATTGTGGGCCTTTCTCTTTATAGTTTCTTCTTCTTTTTAGGAGCTTTTGAAGTTTCCACAATTCTAGAATCCTTTTGATTATGATATTTATCAATGCTAAAAATAACTTTTGGATGTATATCTCCTTGGGCTCTCATTTATAAAATTAAGATCCAGGCCTCTTTTTTCTAATGTATATACATGAAAACCACAATATAGGAAGTAACATGCTCTCATGGTTCTAATAACATGTTGGAATTAGCCAAGATTTGAAAGCACACATTTATAACCTTCCACAAGTGAAACAATGAGAACAATGGTATATCTATCATATATAAATGAAGAATATATAAGACAATAATAAACTTTGCATATATAGGCAAGGATGAGGAAGTGAGAAGGTAGGAGTGAAACTCTAACTACCCCTCAAAAGGTTCAAAACTTGTGAGCTCACTCAACTAGTGTGTGGGAAAGTGGAAATTATGCATGCAATAGGTGCAAGTGATGAGAACAAAATTATCAACCACATGAAGTAAGACAAAAACATTAAATAGCCTAAGTAAACTTAAGCCAAGTGTGAATAGTTGCTCAATGGAAATATAACTAGTTTGACAATGACTCCATTATAACTAACACTACCAATAGATTAATAACTCTACTAATAAGTATTAATTAAATATTTTGGTGTGTAATTGTAAAGGTTTTTTGTTTTTTTTTTGTATTGTTTTAAGTGTCATTATGCTTTTGAGTGTGTTCTTCTCTGTACAACTATCTTTATAAAGCCTTAGTGTTCTAGTGCATTTATGTTCTTTTTCATGTTCAATTTTTTACTATGTGTTTGCGGGATTGCTTGTGGTGTCATGTTTGTGTGAGGGTATTGGATTTTTATTCTTACTTTCTTGTTTGTGCTAGTGTCCACATGTGGATTTGACTTTTCTCTTTTTATTATTTGTGGGTGCTCAAGTTTATTCTTGCATTAATGGTTGTTGATGATCTTTTCGAGATTGACTCATCTTTTCCACCATCACTACCAAGAGGTATGCAAGGAGAAGAATAGTAAATGAAGTATGAATTCAAAGAATATCATCCTCCCTAAAAATATTAGCTCCATATACTAATGCATGTTATAGATATAGGGTGTGTTAACATTGAAGGATTCAAACAAATAGCACATAGGGAAGGATATAGGACCAATTTGGCATAGTGTTTGCCCACTTCAAGATTGGTAAAGGTAATTTCTTTCCTCAAAATAGTAAAGTTTCCACATTTGGTATTACCATGTGCCAAACATTATAATTGAATAGAAAATAAAGTATTTGGGCCTTGAGGAGAAGTGGTGCTAGATATTGATTCAAAAATGTTAGAAATTGTTTTTAGTCTTCCAAACTATGCTCAATTTGGTGTGGAGGACCTAAATAAAACCCAAGGTTTTATAAGAAGAATAACAAACAAGTCATTGATTTCATCATCTCCAATCATTTTCTGGTGCCTAGGAAACTTGCATAGAAGATGGATAAGCTCCAGTATTGGAGTGAATTTAAAAAGGATACAATATACTTCATCATAATCCTAATTAGAGTCTATGGACATCGCAATTCCAGAGAATGCCACCCTTGGATGCGTTATTTTATATTGAAGATATTTGATCACTAAAGAATTGATTGGAAATGATCATAAATAAAACTTTGCATGAACACTAAAATTTTCATGACTTCATTTTTTTTCATTGGATTTACAAGAAAGTTTTATAGGATTGAAGAGGGTGGTTTCCATGCAAACATGGGAAGACAAAATTCTACCATGACTACCTTGATTGTGTTATTTTAGTAATCTGATGGCTAGAAAATAATTTTCCAAAGAGAAGGTCCATGAAGGAAACCTCTTAATTGAAGAATTGAACAAATTGGTAAATATGATTAAAAATCTTCACTTACATTAGGTTGGTTGGCTTGCACAAGGCACCATATAATTTTCCTAAGTACCCAGGTGACATGTTGATTTTGTTAAACCTTTGTAGGAAAGTAGAAAAAATTCATAAAATAATCATGAAAAATTATAAATATGCATGTTTTTTCCCAATCAAAGTTGGGTTATACTCCTACTAAAGAATGAAATATCTAAGATGACTAAGCTTAAAATGGCTCCATTAAGAATGGATTTTTTTTGGGACATAAGAACCTTGATCCCATTGGGAAAATCTTCTCAATCATAGGAGCTTATTAAAAATATGGCATGCATTGGAGGACCATTAGGGAAAAAAATGAATGCTAAGGATAAAAGATTTTTGTAGGTTATTTACGATCATGATGAAGGAATTGAATTGGGGAAATATACCCAAATAATTGTAAAAAGATAGAAATGTAATCCATCTTATGTATAACACACAAAGGATTTTTCATCAACCTATACATAGTTTGGATTGTTCCCTTGCAAAAGACTTATTTATGAACAATAGAGTGGTGGCTAGTTGAAGCTTTCCAAATTTTAAAGCCACCACACCTCAGGAGTAGAAAAAGAAGAAAAATAGGGAATTCTTCAGTGTTGTAGCAAAAGAAAGCAAAGGATAATAAGAGAAACCAAAAAAGTTTCCTCCAAAAGGAATATGCTAGAAAATAGTAGTTATAGACATAGGTGAAGAGGAAAAAGAATAAGATGAACTTTCACCCATCAGAAGGAATCAGATGCACTCTCAAGCCACTACTCTAGCTAGGTTTCCACCTCTTTCCTTATATCCATCTCCTTAAAGAAAGCCTCCTATATTTTCTCCACCTCTCATTCACCACCTTCATCTCATCCAAGGAAAATTGAGGATTTGCCATAAACTTTCTTTTTCCTCCACCACCTCCACCTCCACCTAAATTACCTTCACCTTTGTTGTGTCCACCTCATTCTTCTCCTCCCAATTAGACCCTAGTGCCTTCATCCCCACACACTAAAAAAGAAGATTAACTAAGTAATAACGGTGAACATCTTGAGGGGACTATACAAGGAGAAAAAATTGAAAGCTTGGGACTTGCTACTGATGGACAAGAAGATGATATAGCTAAAATCTCTCAAAATACAAGTGGGACTATAATTTTGATTCCTACTCGACCTTATTAGCCTCCCCAAGGATAAAATAATTAGCCCCCTCAAGGATAAAATTTAAATTATGGTTAAACCATGGGTAAAAAAGAGGAAAATAAATATGTAAATAGAGGAGGATTTCTCTACTTTAGAAGAGGTGTGTAAGGTCCAACTAGCAAAAAGGGGGCTAGATGACTCTCCACTGTCATGGTGGATAAGAAAGCCAATAGGATAACACAAATTTCCACCCCATGGTATATAATCCAGAGGCCCTAATCATAGTCAAAGATTATTCTTTGCAAAAAAATAATTTTTGGTACATAGATCAAGGAGGAAGAGAAGAAATCTCTTCAACTAGCTCATTCCACCATCTTGGAGTGGATGAAAAAAGATGAGAATACAAAAGAACTCAAGACTGCTGTGGGACAACTAACATCATTGATAAGTTATCTAGTAGGACCTATTGTCTTTGTTTCTCTAACCCAATTTTGCAAGTAGATCATAAACAAGGATGCTTAACATCCAAACCTTGAAGGCCTTCTTTCAACATCTTTAGAGTGAAGAGGGCAATCACTTGGCTACTGGATAATGAAGAAAGCATTAAGATCCTATTACACCATCAATGATGAGACAATTTTAGCTCATGAGATAGAAACGAAAATAGATGAAGGCCTTCTTACGTGGGAATACTATATCCTAGTCTTGCAAAGAATAAAGGTTACTCCTTCTAGTGAGTGGCCCAAGCAATTATTTTTGTATAATTAAGATCAAGATCTACCCAAATAATAGTTGGAGACAACTCAGTTGAGAGTACGAATACACAAGAATTATAAGGATAAGTTTAATAGTAATAGAAGCTCAGTGGCCAAAATATATAAGTTCATTGAGGTTCTTTTCTATAATATTTCGGGATACTCCCTCGTTGGTACAACTAATAGTCAATATAATTAAGGAATTCATAGATTCGCTTTATCATCCATTATTAAAAGAAGTAATTTATAGAGAGATAAAGACCAAAGTATCCATTCAAAAATTATTTTGAGGAGTTGCAAGGGAAGATGGAAGAATGAACCTTCTCTTAGATATTTATGTTAAAATATCACAAGGGTTCAAATGTAAATGACTTAAATGAAGTTGTTAATGCCTTTATGGAATCTAAAGTGTTTGTTGAGTAAATAGGCATTTGTTTTAGTTTAGTTTAGTTTATTTATTCTTTTAAAATTACAATAAATCAATTTGTAAGTTTAAAAGTAGCATTTAATTTTATCACTCAAATTCTAACTATTAGTTACTCTTAGTTTAGATTACTTCACCCAATGTTGACCTTAGTTAACCTATTTTTAGATCCATAATTCTAGGGCACTAAGGTTCTTATTCATATATCTCCTTTTGAGAATCTTTTAGGGGTTACATATCTTGCATTAAAATGAACTTACATAATTTTTAACATTTAAACTATATTGAATTTTGTAATTTAAAAAAAAATTCAAATCAATCAATAGATTATGCCTACTATTCAAGTGTGTTGTTATAGCCTTGGTGATGATTTTTTTGTTTAATTTATCTAAATTGAATAATCTAGTGAGATATATATTTCACTGTGTCATTTAGAGTTTGTGTTTCAAATTTGTGCATGAAATATGGTGGTCTAATATATATGCGACTTGAAAGATCTTGCGTTACATTCCTTAGGTGTTTTCATTAATGTTGTAGATGGTTGTGTGAAATAATAATCATTCCTTTGTTGGCTTCAGGATGTCATCTAACTATTTAGATTTGACAATTAAGATGAAATTTTTTAGTGTCCATTTAGTCCATGTTTCATTTCTCCAAAACCCTATTGTCTTTTCATATTTTTTTATACAAGAAAGTTAGAATAGACTGGGATGCAAGAGTAACCTTAACTGAATTATTATATCTATGTCAATTCCTTGGTGAAAATATAAAATGTTTCCACATTTGTGTTTCTGAGCATTAAATTATATTATTCTCTATTACATCTAAAAATATTGATTGATTATTTATGTCTATAAATTGATTTACTAGTAAATTCCTACTCACTGAACTCATCACATAGACCACTTTTCTATCCCACATAGTCTACACCTAACTAGAAAGGAACCTTGGGGAATAATTTCCCACTTTTTAAGAGGAGTATGTGATCTCTCATTAATTTAGATTAGGTTGTGCTATAACCACCATTAATAATACTGGTGCTAGAGGGAAGGATATCCTTTTCAAGTTGGACCCAAACAAAAAAATCTACCCCTAAGCCTTGTAGTAGAGTGACTAATTCATTTTTTGTCGTAAATTGATCACCAATTCATTGAATTAGGTCAACATATTCAAAGAAAAAGTGAAAAAAGGAAATAATTAGAAACCATTTTTTAGCCACAAATATGGTACTCCCATAGTTGTCATCATCACGTCACCTACAATGGCCTTCTTTAGAGCAAAGAAGAGTTCTCCCCTCAATATTATCGGAGATCAACATGATTTACCTAAAACCCTCAAAAACATTGTCCTAAGTTTATCCACGAAGAGTTCAAGATCATTAAGGATCATATCCAAACCTTTAAAGAAATATGCAACCAAGCTCAAATTAAACATAAAGATATGGTTCGTAGGTTGCTCCCTTAGTCATTGGGAGAATTTTCAAATAGTTGATACTTGAATTCTGCTTCTAAATTCGTCATTTTGTGGGATCAATTTATATAGCACCTTTTAAAATCAATTCGAAATCTCTAAAGACCCAATTTTCCATTATCATCAGTTTATCATGTGCAAGAGAGAAGCTAATGAACCTATAAGAATTTTAAACATCAAATTCCATAAGATGCATAAGGAGATAATATATCCATACACAATGAAGGAGGCATCAACCATTCATATCTATCTTAGATTTTTGGATGCATTAACCAATTTATTTTTGAGAAGATTGTCATCCAATGATATAAATACTTTGAAAAAAAGTAAATTTTGAAGTAATCATTGTATGCGGGAAATGAGGGCAACAAAAAACGTAAAATTCAGATTCAAAAGACCCACACACCAATGAGACTCTTAGTGCAAGTTATATGAACTATATTGAAATAGCTCAACTTTCCAAGGGGTGTCCCATTGTTCTCTATCTCACAGAACCCCTAAAGTCAATGTCTTTGCTCTCAGATCACTGAGCAAAGTGACATAGGAATGACAACTCCAAGAATGAGTGATGTTTGATTTATATTCATGAATGCATTCCTAGATATGTATGATATTGAAACTATGATGGTTAAGCTAGCATAAAGATGATGATAAGATTAAGGATTAGTAAATTTATCCTCATGATATACTAGTCTAGCATGGATATTCTATGATATTAAAATGCTTCTAAATGCTATTATGATGATTTAACAAAGAGAGGCTAAAATGCTTAGTAATATGACTATAAGTTTGATGCACAAAGACTTGGATATCTCAAAATGAGAGAATGAGAGCTCTATTTATAGGGAAAATAGGGCAATGGATGGTCAAGATTGGATAATCTTAACAAGGGTTAGGATTGAAAGTTAATCAATCCATGTTTACAATTCTTATCAATGAAATGGTGACAATTGTCAACAAGAGGTTGCTTGAGAGGAAATGTAAGAAGCATTAAATGGTTGAGAAGACATGGAGGTTACCTTAGGAGGTAAGGGGTAAGGTTAGATTAGGGTTATCCATTGGATAAAGCTTTTACCCAAAGAGTAAACTCTTGTGCAAGAGTTAAATGGATAACCAAAGTTAAAGCCATGAATGCTTGATGAGACCCTTGGGTTAGATGAGGGTTGAGTTAGAGAGAAAGTCTTTAATCATGCAAGAAGGTTGAGTTAACCATTAATTAAAAAGGGAGAAAAATGAATTAATTAAATAGAATAATTTATTTAATTTAAAGTTAGAAAAGGTTTAGGTGAACTTAATTAAATAAATTGAGTAATTAATTCAATCAAATAGATTAATATGAAGAAATTAATTAAATAGAATTTAATTAATAAGAAAAATAGGATTAAAATAAATATTAAATATTCATTTAAAAAAGTGGTCTGATTTATATCTCTATAATCACATTCTCAAAACAAATAAATCCAAACCAATTTATTTTTGAGAAGATTGTCATACAATGATATAAATACTTTGAAAAAAAGTGTATTTTGAAATAATCAGATACTCAAAACAGATAAATCCAATCGCTGGGGGAGGCTTTGTCTCTGTCTTCTTTAGGTTTCCCTCGCATGACCAACCAAATCCAAACTACTAATAATTCTTTGACTAATCATACATCATTCATTAGTTTGATCCAACCCAAATTCATCTCTTAGAGTGAAATATGATTCCAAGTCACATAAGGAGTGCTTTTTTTAACAACAAAATCAAGTACCCACACCAGATCAAACCACTTAATTAGCTTCACTACCAATGAAAAAATAAATTTATTTTTCGTTCATTTTTACTTTTTCTTTTGGACGGGGAAAAAAATGAGAACGGGGAAACAAAATTTACGTGTTTTCAACGCGCTTTCTGACGCCATGGGACCCACCTGCCTGCAATATCCTTTTTTACGCGGACGGTAGACTAATCCCTAGTGGTCAATTCGAGGTCTCAAGTTCGAATCACGCGAGAGGCCGTGGTTTCATTTACGAGAGGCCTGCATTTCAACAGTGACGTCTCTCAGGACACGCATTCAGCCATTAAAATATACGATGGAAAGTTCTTTTGTAATAATCAATCACGGAAAGTTCGTCTGTTTATGGTCAGGCTGTAGCTGTAGCTGTAGTTGTAGTTCAGATAAGGATTACCTACATTCTTGCACTTGCACTTGCACTTTGAAAAAGCACCAATTATCATAATTATTCTTGCTTTTGTACCAGGTGGGAGGATTTTTAACATATATTTTCAGGTGGTAGGAATGAGATTTTTGTGGGGAGTTTTTTTTTTTTAATGGTAAATTAGTAAATTATTTTTATTATATAGCGTCATTTTCATCAATGTTGAATTGTATTTGTGGTTGTAAATTAAGTTTTTTAATTAATATGGGATTCATCTTTTTGGATCAGGTAGATGAGAGATATTTTAAGTCTAATTGAGAGTAGTTGTATTTTTTTTAATGTTCATTGAAAAGAGATTTTTTTTAGATTTTTCAATTGATTAAACAAACAAATGCATCGAATTTATTTATTATCATGCTAGTAAGAAGGTCACTTCCATCGTGATATCATCCTATTGCCATAAGGGTCATGGTACATTAGATATGTATTTTTTTTCTACCAAAAAGAAGAGGTAAGGCTAGATAAACAAACAAATGAATCTAATTAATCAACTATTATGTTAGGAAGAGGGTCACTTTCATTGTGACATCATCCCATTAGCATAAGAATCATGATACATTGGATTATGTATATTTTTTTATTGTTATTTATCAACATTGGACTATGTATGTCGTTTATGGAGTGGATAAGGACCACATTCTTGCACTTGAAGTTTTGAAAAAGTACCAATATGGTCATTATGCTTGGTTTTAGACCACTAGTGATGATTTTAACATATTTTTAAAGTTTGTAGTAATGTGACTTTTGGGGGTGTTTTGTTTTTTAATGGTAAAATAGTAAATTATATCTTTTGTGGCATCATTTTCATTGAATGGTATTTGTGGTTCCAAATTAAGCTTTTCAATTAATGTGGAATTCACCTTTTTGGATTGGATAGATGAGAGATATTTTAGTCTTATTCATATGTTAGGTGTGTTTGAATTGACGGTAGGTGCATTCAGCATTGTTTTTTTATGTTAGCTGGAAAGGGATTTTATTTTTATTTTTCAACCATAAAAAAGAAGATAAACAAACAAATGCATCAAATTAATCAACTATTATGTTGGCAAGAAAGTCACTTCCATCGCAACATCATTCCATTAGCATAAGGATCACGGTACATTGCATTATGTATGTTTTTAATTATTTATTAACTTTGGACTATGTATGTTGTCACAAACCAAGTCTTCAAAATGTCGGGTGACTAATTCTTTGGAATGTAGATATGAAGATTGTTTAGTTGTACAATCAATTGTAAGGTGCACATTTTTTAGGTGTATCTAACTTGTGGAGAACACATTTCTTATAAGCTTATCGGATGAGGATTTTTTAAGATTATTTTAGGGGTGTGGGTGCTCTAAAATATATCTTAAGATTCTAGATAGTGCACTTCAGGATCTAAACCAAGGAATTTAAGGTCAATTTAGATTGACAACACAAGATTTGTGATCAAACAACAAGAAATTAAAGACCAATTGACAAGAGCATGCAATCATTTTACTCTTCTAGCTATACTAGTCAATACTTGTTTAGAAACTTGAAAAATGAAGAACAAATAGATTATATAACTTAACCACACCCTTTTCATTTAAAATATCATACTTCCATGGATGATCCTTCAACCTCAAAACACGTGGAGCTCTTTAAAAATAGTTAATAAGTGAAAACTCACTCAAGATATGCCAAATGGTCAATATAACAAATTACTAGACTAAATATATTCTATATAAGGTAGGACCAACTACTAAAATGACTGATCCACTGCCACTTTTCATTTGAAATCTAGAAGCCAAATATTTTGATTTCCATCCTCAATCGACGATACAGATTGATCACCCTTTAAATCGATGGCTACAGACATTCAGTGGGTCCTCAAGATGCTCGTTGCTTTGCGACAAACCAAATGGCTGCAAAGTATTTTGTGTGGCGCTTCTTACATTTTTCACATGAAATGATTAAAATATTCCACGCGCATCTCTGAAACGAGTATAGAAAAATCAACCGTCCATGGACCTCCGAATTGTTCAAATAATCCTGGCAAGGAAGTTATGTTGAAAAGACTGGGCCCATCATATTCCTGCTTTCGACCAAAAAGGAGGGCTCCTAGTAACCTCTTTGTCAACCCTAGAATATAGGGTGAACCAAAATAAACCACGGTCTACTTAGTCTTGATAATATTGTAAAGATGATGAAGGGTTTACAAGCTCCTCCCCATATAAATCAATGAATGTAATTTCTAATGGTCTTGTATTAGTCACCTCAAAATTCATATTGGTCATTGATTAAGTTGACATGTTACATCTAACAAACAAGGAAAAATGTTTGCATTGTGTGATGGTCATTATATCTTGATGTGTGTGCATTGTGTGATGGTCATTCGATATTTATCATGGCTTGAAATCTTTGTAGTATATTGCCAAAGGATGAACTAAAACATGCCTTAAGATCAACTATGATGAACAACCATAGTGCATCACACCTGTCAACCCAATAGATTTGCATACACATAGTCAAAGCTTTGTCAACACAAACAAAACTAAAGCTAAAGGTAAATATCTTGAATGGCTCCACCACATGTATTCAAACCATGAGCTCAACTAGGCATCAAAGAAGAAAAAGTAAAAAGGGATAAAGTAGTCATCTTGCTAGATCTCATCAAAGTACTCTTGGCAACATTATTTCATCAAGGTAACAATTATGTACCTAAAACATATGATGTGCAACTTGAGTTGTAAGGAAATACAGTTAAGGGGTTAATAAGGCAATACCATAGAGTAATAATTAAAAGTCCTCATTCAAGCCATATAAGAGGAGAACCTTGTAGTAAAGTCATTTTTCGTATTTTTAGAAGCGTGTAAGAAGATATAAGCAAGTTGCATCTATTTATGTATGTAAATTATATTGGATGTGGTTTTTGGATCAACATTATTTTAGTTCATGAGTGTGAATTTGTTAAATGGCTCTTATATTAATAGTTAAGTGTAAGTTATAATGAACATGGCTCTTACATCAATAGTAACATTGATTGTGATTGTAAGTTATATTAGATGTGACTCTGGCATTAAAGTTCACATCGTGTTGTAGATGAAGAAAATCAAATATGAGATCTTATGATACAAGATCCAAATGATTCAACATCTTATCAATGAAGTACCTGGAAGAAAACATACATGCAAAGCTAAATATCTAAGCTAAAACACGCATGCATGCAACAAAAATTCACTCCAATGTTCTCCTACCAATCAAGATCTTGTGTTCGAAATATAGGTGCTCTCAGAAGCACATACACAAGAAGCTATGATGGACGGATATGAAGATTATCAAATGAAATGAAATGAAATAGATATGAGAAATCAATGAGATGATGAGCAAATGTGAAAAATTGAATGCAAGAGAAAACTTCAAGTATGCAAATGATAGAGAAATTTTGCTAGGCTTAGAAATGAGGAGCAAGGTATTTATAAATGTCCTCGAGGTGAATCCAAGTTTCAAGATGAATATGGGATAAAAGATTAGATTGGAGATGTTGGCCCCACATGCATAGGTGAGTGTAATAGATAGAGGTGAAATATGATAAATAAGGGATGATGTTGATATGAGAGGGGTTTGAGAAAATGATTTTATTTAGAATAAATAAAATGGATTATATGTTATTAAATGGATGAATAATAGAATATATATTGATTTAATGGAATAATGGAGAAAATAGATTGATATTATGGATTAATATAATGGAAAATAAGATTATTAAATAATGAATCCACTTGATTAATTGAAAAAAATGAGATTGATTTAAGAGGACAAATTTTAATGATTTTTTTTGTGTCTACAAGTGTAAGTTATGTTAGAAGCTGCTCTCGCATCAATGCTAGCATAGATTGTGATTGCACATTGTATTGGATGTGATCTATTTTTTAAGTAGTAGTTACTTTTAGATTTTGCTTGCACTCATAAGTTTATTATTCACGTGTGGTTTGAGCTTGCAAGTATAAGATACGTTCCTTCAACGTGATTCATATAGAAATAAGTTGTGTTACTTTTGATTCATATTAGCATAGCAATTACATAATATTATTACTTATATTTGGATGTACCTTGCGTATTAACATTATTTATTATCTTTGATTTAAATAGAACTTATAATTAAGTTTATAAAAGTTACATCGAAGTTGGATTTGCACATAAAAGTTACATTATTTAAGTACATGGCTTACATAGAAATAAGTTGAGCATCTACTTGTAGTTCAAATAAAAGTTGATATAAAATCTAGTGCAAGTTGGCATTATTTAAACATGATTTGTATTTAAATAAGTTACACCGACTTATGACTCACTTTATTGATACTATCGACTTTTCAATTAATATTATCAATTATCATTGATTTCAATAAAGTTGTATTAGGTTTGACTTGTACAATAAACTTAAATTATTTATATGTGAATTAGAAAAAAGTTTCACCTATTGATCCTTTACATCAAAACATAGCTATCAAATGTGAGTAAGTTGTATATAAATATAACTCTTCGTTCAATATCACCAATTTCTATAAACTTGAGTGGAAAATATATTTAATTTTGTCAGCGATGTTAAATTTATGCCATGATGTGTGACTATCATAAAGCTAATTTCCACCTTTTGACTCACATTAATATGGTTGTCAATTAAATAATGCTAATAAATTGATGCCCTCAATTTAATATATAAAGTAAAGTAAAGTCAACAATTTAAAAAAATATAGAGAAGTTAAATAATTATTGTTAAATTAGTGTGATTGATTTAGGAGCATATTCAATGTGATGAGCTCCTTGTGAATCAAGTATTTTTCTAGTTGAGTCATGGTAAAATTATTTAAAAACTAGCATAGTGGAAATGTAGTACATATTTCACTCTCAAACTTTTTATCAGGTTAAAAAAATATAATTTAGTTATGTCATAGATATGTTAATTAAATAAAAGTTTGTACCCTCTTAATGATAATTATGTGAATGGATCATAGCCCAAATAATACATACAATAATTTTAAGGCATGTCAGAACCAAAAATTGATCTTATTTTTTAGGCAAACCACATATGTAGGTTCAAATATAATTAATATGATTGAGGTTAGATGTTAAATATGGAAAAACTTAATTAAATGTTTTCTTTGCCATGTTATTTAAATAGGTTAATGATGCAATTTAATCCATGGTATACTTAGTAATTGATATCATTGCCCTTTTGCCTTCATTATATTGTGAATATGATCAAGGGCTCCTGAGCTGCTACCCATATAAATCAATGACTTCGACTAAACTATAGTGGGATCTTTTATATTTGATTAACCGATGCCATGAATTATTTCAAATGGTCCTTTTTATAATCACCCCAAAATTTATATTGCCCATCGATTCAATCAATGTGTCACATCTAACAATCAATAAAAAAGTTTACAATTTTTTATGATCATTCTACATTAATGTGTGTGTTTTGTTGATTAGATTTGAAATATATCATCAATGGATGAACCAAAACATGCCCTAAGATTAATTATGATCAACGACCATAATGCATCACACCTATCAAGTCAATAGATTTGCATACACAATCAAAAGATTTGTTAACACAAACAATACAAAAGGTAAAGGTAAATATTTTGAATCAATCCACCATGAATCCAAATCATGAGCTCAACATAGTATCAAATAAGAAAGAAAAAGTCACATGGAATAGAATGTAGTCATGCCGCTAGATCTCATTGAAGTACTCTTAGCAAAATTATTTTATCACTTGCTAACAATCATGTAACTAAAACATGGGGCATGGAACAAATTGTAAGGAAATAAGGCAAATCATAAGATCATAATTAACAATTCCCATTTAAGTCATATAAGAGGAGAACTATGTAGTAAAGTGATTTTTAGTATTTTTAGAAGTATGTAAGAAAATAAAAACAAGTTGCATCTATTTATGAGTGTAAATTATATTGGATGTGGTTTTTGGATCAACATTATTATGGTTCATGAGTGTGAGTCTATTGAATGGCTCCTATATTACAAGTTAAGTGTAATTTATAATGGGTGTGGTTATCACATCAAAAGTGACATTTGTTGTGATTGTAAATTATTGGGTTTGGCTCTTGGATTAAAATTAATATAGTGTAAGTTATGTTAGAGGTGGCTTTCACTTCAACGTTATCATAGCTTGTGAGTTCACATTGTGTTGAATATGATTCATGTTTTGAGTGGAAGTTACATTTAGATTTTCCTTGCATCTAGAAGTTTATTATTCACACGTGGTTTGAACTTGAAAATATATGGTACATTACTTCAATGTGATTCACATAGAAATAATCTTTTTTTTTTCTTTTAATTTGTATTAGCATAACAATTACTTATATTTGGATGCGCTTGTATTAACATAATTAATTATCATTGATTTAAATAAAGGTTATATTTTAATTTATATAAGTTACATCCAAATTTGATTTGAACATACAAGTTACAATATTTAAGTGCATCTTACATAGAAATATGTTTCCTCTACTTTTAGTTCAAATTAAAGTGGATATAAAATCTAGTGCAAGTTGTTTATTTAAACATGATTTGCATTGAAATAAGTTACACCTACTTATGAATCACTTTGTTGTAGCTATTGAATCTTCAATTCATATAATCAATTACCATTGATTTCAATAAAGTAATATTTAGGTTAGACTTGCAATAAACTTGCATATTTTATGTGTGAATTAGAAACGAGTTGTATTTATTGATGCTTTAAACTAACATATCTATCAAATGTAAGTTGTATATAAATATAACTCTTCAATTAATAACACCAATCACTATAGACTTGAGTGGAAAATATATTTAAGTTTATTTGCCATGTGAAAGTTATGTCATGATGTGTGACTTCGATAAAGCTAACTTTCACCATTTGAATCACACTAATATGGTTGTCAATTAAACAATGCTAATAAATTAATTTCACCAATTTAATATTTAAAGTAAATTAAAGTAAATAATTTTAAAAAAATTATATATAAAAGTTAAATAAGAATTGTTAAATTAGTGTAATTAATTTAGGAGCATATTTTATGAGATGGAATCCATGTGAACCAAGTCTTAAATCCCTAGTTGAGTCATGGTAAAATGATTTAAAATCTAGCATAGTGGGAATGCTAGTACATTTTTCACACTCAATCTTCTTATAAGATTGCAAAATATAAATTAATTGTGTCTTATATGTCTTTTAAATAAAATTTTGCACCTTCTTAATAAAAATTATGTGAATGAATCATAGCCTAAATACTACATACAATAGTTTTAAGGTACGTGAGAACCTAGAATTGATCTCCAATTATTGGCAAACCATATATATGTAAGTTTAAATTTAATTATATGATTGGGGTTAGGTATTATATATGGAAAAACTTTATAAAATAATGTCTTTGCCATATCATTTAAGCCAAAAAAGGTCAAGTTTCTAATTATTATTGTTATCCATTGCACTCACACCCCTTTTTTCCTCTTGGGAAAATGGGGACCACCTTCTTTTTCTTTGGTTCTCCTAGGGGTTTTCATCCTCCAATGTCCTTCATGCTTCATCTTGTCCCTTTTCCTTTTTTCTTTTCTAGTTCTTTCCAAGTCTGGGCCTCATGTTTTCATTGTTCCATTTTTAGAACAAGGGATCCTTAATGCCCGATCCTCGATTCTCTCCCTTGTGTTCCTTTCCCTTTTGTCATTGATTGAACATCAAAGGTAGTATGTTTCCCTTGCAAAAATGGAAAATGGTAACCTCAATGCTTGATCCTTGATCCTACTTATATTCACTCTTCAAGGATTGGGCGTTGGAGATTTCATGTTCACTTGATGAAATTTGAACAATGGATTTATCTGACCCCCCACCTCAAATGGGTCATTTGCCCAATTTACCTACAAATTATAATCTTGATTTGGGTGCACAACATTAATGGTAGTTGGTGTCTTGCTAACACATGTATCCCAATCTATGAAAACCCCATTTATATAAATTTACGTCGTTTTAAGTGAA
Source organism: Cryptomeria japonica (assembly GCF_030272615.1). Classification (NCBI taxonomy): domain Eukaryota; kingdom Viridiplantae; phylum Streptophyta; class Pinopsida; order Cupressales; family Cupressaceae; genus Cryptomeria; species Cryptomeria japonica. The sequence continues at coordinate 47,836,585 of NC_081408.1, read as the reverse complement.
TCCAAAGATATTTAAGAAACTCTACAACTAAGAAATTGTAAATCATATTCCCTAGCCATGAATTTTAAACTTGAATTCCAGTTCCCTAGTATAGCACTTGCTGAGAAACTCTGCTTGTCAATGTTCAAGATTAGCTTTCCACATTTTCTAGTTGGTTCTCTCTTTCTTCCCTATTATCTTTCCTTATCTTTTATCATTTTCATGTGTGTGTGTGTGTGGTGTGCTAGGTCTTGTTAGGTATTTTGGTGTTGTTTGTGTTCTTCTACCCACTTAGGTTTTCTTTCCTTCTTTATTCATAAAAAATATTAGCTTAAGACTTTGTGCTTCCTTGAGACCAAGTCAACAATTGTTAGTGTGTTTTTTTCACTCAATTTTGGCCCAACCCTAAGTATGCCCCACTCTTATCATGAGATTTACCCTTATAATTTTATTTAAAAAGCCTTAAAATTAAAATTAGATTTAAAAGTTCTAGGTAAAACCCTAGCTAAATGTCATATTAGGGTTACGACTCAAGAAAATTTTAAAACAAGACTACCTAGATTAACAAATCATATAAATCGAGGATTACTAGGAATCTAAGATCATTTTGCACAATTAACCTATAAATGTTCGATCCCAAATCCCCAATCAAACAATGCAGAGATTTGAAAAAGTTAAGTCCAATGAAGATCGCTTAGCATCAAGGATTCACATTACCTTTTACCATTGAGTTTAGGAAAAACGAACATGGGATCCTCAATCACCACCAACAAGAATTAGACAACTTAGAGATATTATTAGACATCAAATATTGGGTACATTATTTACATTTGATCCTAAGTTTTCAATATGCACCATTTGGATGCTCGATCCCCTATATCTCGTAGGCACAAGACTCAATGACTGAAATTTGGAGTTATGAATTTAGAAATTCAATTTTCAAAAGGAAATCGATAAAGTGAGACTCCAAACCCCCTCCCCTGGTAACTCTTTCAAAGGATTTTCACATAGATCGATCAACAATCATCAAACATCGGAGATACCAACTTCATATTCTTAAAGGTATAAAGGACTTTTAAAACTCTAATCCTCGAACCCCCAATAGGGATTGCAATATCTTTTTTCCAAAAATTATAAGAAGGAAAGGTTAAATTGTCGCACTAATGATTTATTCCTACTATGACATTTCCTTATTTTGATTAAGGTGATCTTAGTTAGCTAGTTGTGATGAAAATGTATTTTTTTATCACCCTAACATGACCTATTGGTTCTACAAAAGAGATATTGTCATAGGAGAAGGAGACAATGAACTATTTGTTTGAAAACTATTACACACCATCCAAGCCAGTCTCTCCAAATGAGGAGATTATTGACACAAACCTAGGGCACATTGACATGAAGGAGTTATTAAAGAGAATAAGTGATGAGAATAATAGAACATCCTAAGCCACAACCTTGGCCAAATTTGGGTTAGTGCAAGTAGTTGCCTTCTTAGTTGATACTTGCCTATCCCAAGTATTACAATCTTAATCAAAAGAAATTCTTTGGACCTTAAGGGGAAGTGGTGTTGGACATTACATCAAATATGGTTGAGAAAGTATTTGGAATACTACTTCACCATGATTAAGAAAATATGGGCATTAAGCCTAGTAATGAGTACTACAATAAATGATCTGATGCTGTGGAATACATCAAATATTAATTTCTCAATAAGTCAAGGAAAGTAACTGCTAAGTAAGTAATCTTAATTAACCACATATTCAATTAACAATAGTAAGTATGTGAAAAACTACAAGTATTAATGAGAAAAATAGATGTAATAGCATAACTCGTAAGAAGAGTTATGTGCATAAAAAGTCATCTTGATCTTATCCAAAATGAGTTTTATACAGCTATCTAGAATTATAATAATATTTAGACTATTCCAAATTCTTATGAATTCGAAATGAACAGTTTTTATAAACTGTCATAACCTTGTTTTTGGACCTTGATATGACTTGTATTATTATTATTATTAATATTAATATTAATATTATTATTATTATTATTATTATTATTATTATTATTATTATTATTACTACTACTATTATAATATTAATTTTATGAGTAATGTTAGAAAGAAAAGATAAATTGAAACGAGGTTGAAGTTTTTAAATAAAAAGAATTTAAGTGGTGACACATACATGAGGTCATAATTTATTTGAAAATTGCTTATGATCTCAATATCCTAATTGAGCACATGGTGTAGGAGAAATAAAAAGATTCTAGAAAAGAAATTTAAAATTTAAAATATTAAAGAATAAATATTATATTTAGCAAATATATGACATGGGAGTTACAAAATTATTCTATGACAAGAATAATTCTATTCATGGCATTTTTATGACAAAGGAGTTACAAAATGCAATTTTGGGGGAGAATTCAAATTTGAATTTCAAATGCATGGTCAAGTGTAACCCCCACTATGACTGACAACAATCATTTTGCATGAAATTAATTTTGAAAATTCTTATTTCTCAATATGTTAATTTAGCACATGTCGTAGGAGGAAATAGAAGCTTCTAGAGGTAAAATTCAAATTGCATATTCTTGCATGTAACTCCTCCACCAAGTGATCAATCAATATTTCATGAAACCAATTTTAGAAAAATAACCTCCATTTTCAATTAATTATCTTGATAGTGGAATTGGAGCATCTTTTCTATATAATGTATGCAAATCTTTCAAAAAGGGAGTTCATAGTTTGGGGATGAAAAGAAATTTTCTAGAGTTCTTGTTCTTGTTGGTAGAAGTAGAATTTGGTAGTCACTTCAACAATCCAGGTTCCCCTCTATTGCATTCTCTCATTTACATGTGAAAAATTTGTATTTTTTTTTATATATAGATTTTATCTCTCTGGAATCTTCATGTATATATTAAAAAAAATGCTCATCTTAATTGTTTAGAAAGTTTAATCAAAAGAAAATCTATTTTCATTATAAAAAAATAAAAAAATAAAAAAAAAGTAATACACCGATAAAAGTTCTTTTTTAAAAAAAAAGCATATGAATATTTCTTTCTATATATTTAATTTGTTTTACAGAAAAAGAAAGAAAAATCAAATCTTTGCTTTTGCTTTCTTGAATTTTAAAATCTAGAAAAAGGATCTTTGTAAAAAAAAAAAAATCTTATTTTCCATATGTAATTATCTCCATGTGAATAAACTTATCTTTCTGTGAATATATGTTGATAATCTGTGTATAAATCTTTATTTATTTATTTATTTTTTTACTTTCATGTGTATAAACTTATTTCTGTGAGCATATGATTACCTGTGTATAAATCTTACTTCTCTTATTTATTATTTTTCGGTGAATAAATATTCTCTTTATTCATCTGTGTATAGATCTTGTTTTACTCTTTTTGTGAGCATAAAGCATAAAATTGTTCCTCTGTGTAAACGTCCGTGAATATAATCTTTCCTTCCCTGTAAATAAATTTTACTCTCTCTCTGTGAATTAATTTAATCATTTTTCTGTGAACATATACTTGTCCATCTATTCAAGAAAATTTGTATCTCCCTAGGAACATGTGTTTTTCTTTCTATAATATCACTTCTCTCAGAATATGAATTAATTTAATTGTTTTTCTGTGAACGTACACTTGATCATTTATTCAAGAAAATTTTAATCTCCCTCAGAACATTTGTTTTTCTTTCTCCCTGAATAATATCACTTCTCTGAGAAATTTAAAATAAAATAAAATAAAATTATTACCCATCTCAAAATGCATCAGAGATAAATTTATTTATTTACTTATTTATTTTCTTTCACTTATTGTTCTCTGTGAATTAATTATATCTTTTAGTGAATATATTATTTAATTCCTAAGTCTATCTCTGTTTTTTTTTTTAACTCAAATCAAATCAATATATATATAGATAAATACATTAAAAAAATAATATAAATACTTATATAAATCTTTTAAGAATTAATGTTAATTAAGTTTCAGGCATGTAAAGTTATTATGGCATCGCAACCATGTTATATCAATTGGTATAACTGCTGTTATTTTTACAATTTTATTTTTAATTTAGTTATTAATAAATTATTAATATATTTGATATATTATATATAGTTGACTATAATAAGTTTAGGATATAAAATAATATTGGTATATGTTGTCTTAAAATTGGTGCTAATTGATTATAAATAACATCTTGTTAACGTTAAATTGATTTGCATTGATTCGAGTTGAGTGAATTAAATTATAATTTATTAATAGTTGAATGAATGAATTTTGGCTTTTTTAAAAGTAAAATACAATTAGGATTTGCAATTAAAATTTATTTTATGTATATATACTAAAGGGTTTATTTAGTTAAAATTTATTCATTAGAATTTGGTAATTAAAATTTATTTATGTCAATATAGTTGAAATTTAATTTATAACCTACTCTTATAAGAAGGGATTTACTCTTTAGTGTATAGTAAAGTTTGTTTATTAAAGAAAAATTTAAGAGGTGATTAATCCTTTAGGGAAAAATGATATTTCACCAATGATACACTTATTCTATAGTATTGGTTCTTTTTCTTCAAGTGTCTCTATTTAGTCTCAAATTGTACCAGTAGTAAGTAGATTTTCCCAAGACATTTAATACATTTCAAATATCTAAGTTCTTTATTTATTTATTTATTTTAATTTTTGGACTTCAAACTATCTTTTGTATATTTCAATTAGTACAAGCATCAAATGTTAAAGGAAATTACCTAACAAGTAAATGTGTTTAGATTCATAGTAACCCTTTTAGGTATTTCAGCAATATGAGTTAATGTTAGACAAAGTTTGTCTCAATTGGAAAGGTTGATTATTTGATTTGTTTCTTTATTAGATTCCAAGATATGAGTCTATAAGGCATTGCGAATAGTCACTTCTTTTAATAGTTAATGTAGACACCTAAAAATGGTCAACACTTGCGGAATCATACTTTAACATTTGCGCATTGCCTTATTTTAGGTTTTTTGCGTCGCATTAACATTTCTCCTATGTTACGCATTTGGTCTTTATCATTTGCGAGCATTGAGTCATTCTTCTGCATTCTTCATTTATCTCGCTCTCGAATTTGGTCTTGTCGATAACAATATTTGTCATGATTTCGGTCAATCTTATCCCATCGCATCTATGTGCGTATTCATTTGTCATCATTTTGGACATCATCAATCCTAATTAGGGTTTTTGTCCTCTTATCAATCTTGTCATCATGCGATCGATTTGTCATCGATTCTTGTCTTTTGATCAATTTCTCATCAATCTTGTCGTCTTGTGATCTATTTTGTCATCGATCCTTGTCTTCTTGTCAATTTTGTCATTTTGCGATCGATTTGTCATCGATCGTTGTCCTTCTCAATCGTGTCAATTTGGATCAATTTGTCATTATTCCTCGTAAATTGGTGCATTTATCAATCAAAATTGTTTGTCAGCATTGGTCCTTTGTCAATTCAAAATCATGATCGAATCAACATCAAATCAATTTTATATCAAGACCTAATTGTCGTCCTTGCATTCCTAATTTATCTTCTAGGGTTTATTCATTTAACCTTGTTTGTCATTTTCTCTCCATTTTCTCCATCTAGGTTAAATAATTTATTTATTTATCCTAGGTCTTCGTGTCACAATTAAATGTTTAATTTAATTGGCTAACTAATTGTTCCTCTTTTTGTGAATTAATTAATAAATGACAAATTATTAATTGATTTACCTAATCTCCTAATTTTTCATCAATTTCTTAATTCCCTCTTTGTGAATTAATTCATAATTAATTCACTAATTTCTAAATTCCCTCTTTGTGAATTAATTAATAAATGAGAAATTATTAATTAATTCACTAAATTCTTAATTTCTTCATTTCTAATTTTCTAATTTCCTAATTTTCCTAATTTTTCCTAATTCCTAATTTCCACCTATTTTCTAATTTGTCAAATTTAATTTCCACCTAATTAATTTCTCTCTAGTCTCTCCCTATTTTTGTGCTTCCGTGGAAGCATGAATTTCTCATGCGTCATACTTTTGACATAGCAAGATGTCATAAGCTTCTAGTCTTCTAACCTTTGCATTGGTAATATGTCATAATTCATGACATAGAAGGTGTCATAACCTTCTTCTTTCCACTCAATTTTCCCATTTTGAAATCAATTGCCTCTAATATCAATTTCATGCTAATCTTGTCTTTTCTCCAATTTATCTATAAATTGGATGAATTTCTTCAATCAAGACTAATCACATTATCTAATAATCACTTTGTCAAATCAATCACGCTTTGAGTATTCTTGTGCCAATGTCAATCTTGCTTTCATATTAGGTTTATGCACTTGAAGGTGAGATCCACAAACAAAGGCTATTTGGAGAAGAAAGAAGGACAATGGAGCCGCATGAAGAAGACATTTGAATCTGCATCTGGTTTGCTTAGTTTTTAGTTTTGAATGTTTTGCTTTCATGTCTTTATTGAGTGTAATTAGGATTGATCATTGCATTTGAGCTTTCGTGATTGAGCTATAATTAATATTTTGATTTTCTTGTGATGATTTCCTATTTCCTAGCTACATTAATTGGTGGACCCGACGTGAACTAACCCCCTAATCATGCTTTTGAGTTCTTTTGAGTTGATTTGCAGGTCAAAAACCCAAGAAACAGGGTAGTGTAGTGTTTTCTGGGAACTTTTGTGCCTGTGTCAAGCATTCAGCGCCTGTGTCAGACATTCTGCGCCTATGTCAGACATTCTGTGCCTGTGTTAGACATTCTGCGCCTGTGTAGGGCCAGAAACAGAGGTAAAAGATAGTGTTTTTCACTTGCAAATTGTTTTCTTTTGCATTCTGTTTCTGCTTTTTTGGTTTTGTTGGTACTGATTTTTTGTGTAGAACCTTGGCATATGCATGACAAAGACAATAAATGAAACTACTAACATGTTTTATGCAGGTTCGATAGTCAAATACTAAACATATCAAACTTTTGACTTGGGTTTTGCAGGTTGCCTTGGACTACAACTAAACTTTGTGTTCGCAATTAATATTTAGGCACCTAGTGATTTCTAAATAGGATGGAATGAATGTATGTTTGCTTTTCTTGTCGAGTTTGACATTGGAGTAGGAGAGTATGCTCTCATCCTTCTTAGGGTGATCAAAAATCCAGATCTTCAATACCATGCTCATGTTTTTGATTGTGTGTCACCTTTAGAGGGCCTGCCTTCTCGACCATTTGCTTTTGCAAGCAAGTGATAATCGTGAGAAGGGGATGACCCAAAGTGAGTACGGCTAGAATACCTTGGCATTCTAACTCACTATAAACAAATACTTGATAGGCGAAAGCTTTGAAGGAAGGGTTACGTGGGAATTGTAGTTACTTGGGAAGTGATGACCCTTGGACTCTTTCTCATATCAGCATCTAAGTAGGGCCTCACGGTCTAAATCGTTCTTGCGCGACTACATTTGTTTGGTATCTTGGTGGGCTTAATGTCTCAATCACGCTTGTGTGACACCAAGGAGTAACACTTAACATAAATCCTTACTAAACACCTTGTATTTAGAGGCCAAGTTCGGATACTTGGAAGAGATACTAAGTTCGCCATGGGGAGATTTCCATGGGGACTGATGCTTGGCTGCCCTGAGAAGTGAGTGTCATGGAGGGGAGCCCGTGGGGTCAAGCATCTATGTATTCTCCTTGAATCCCATAACAAGTCTACCTCTAAAGTACCTAATGTCCTTGCCATCCATAAGACATGTGTGAATGAGCATGATTGTCTTGAGTCTCAGTTGAGGTATCTTGTCTTCTTTGCTTGTCAAAAGTTGAATTGCATCTCAAGACAAATTGATTCAAAATAAGGCTAAACACAAGAGTCATTCATCCAACAAAGTTCAAATTCAAAGCACCTTCAAACATGGTTGTCAAACATTTTTCAAAATCTTGTCTCAACATTCATGTCACTTAGATTTAGGTTCATCCTAGGTTTGCATTTTGCAAATTCATTGTCAATTACCAAGGTTAAGTTTCACCTAGGTCATACTCCTTTGCATATCAATAAGGGTCATCCATTTTGCATGTGTCCTCTTGCATTAGAGTAATATCATTTCATAATTCAAACTTAGGTTGACATTGTCATACATTTGCATTTGCATGCCCTAGGTTTCTTCATTAAGCTTAGGTCATTATCATATCATATTAAGGTCACTTGCATAGTAATTGTCCCTTAGCATATAGTGTCAAAACTAGGTTTTGTCATACTTGAGTAATCCAAATCTTTGATAAACCCTAAGTTATTGTTAGGAGGTCTAGACCTTATCAAACCTTTTCTCTTTATGTCATTATTGTCATTTGGTCAAACCTAGCTTAGTATCCAAGCATATAGGGGAGACGTTGTCATTTGTCCTTTTGTCACTTGGTCCTGTTGTCCTTTGAGGTCTAGACATCATTTCAATTTCCTAAGGGTCTCTTTTAGATTTGCATTCCAAAAAGTTTGTCAAAATCTTCAAAAACAACCAAAAACATAGGTTGCATTCTTGCCATAGGTTGCATTCTCATTTATTTAGTTTGCATTTAGTTGCATATCATATAGTTTCCTTGAAAATTTCCAAAAACATTGCATTTGCATAAGTGACATGCCTGTTGAGACAAGATCAAAATCTAAAAGGATGGGCGAACCAACGTATCAACCCATTGACAACATAGCAAATTCACAATTTCAAACCACTGAAATAGTACAAATTGAAGGTTCATCAAACACATCATTACCACCATATGGAATGGTTCAACTTGGACCACCTCCATTATATGAACCAGTGTTTGTACCTATGAAACCAGGACATGGGAGTGTTCCACCAACTCCAAGAGGAAGTGCACCTTTCAATTGGAATCAACCACACCTGCAACATGACATTCAAAGTCAAACATTATATGAAGAACAAACTCTTTCGCAAGGATTTGGTTCAAATCAAGGCATTCAACAAGAAATGAATCCAAATGTCCAACCAGATTCTTCATCAGATTCCGATGCTTCTGATGATGTTGACATGTTCCTTCAAGCTCCTAAGATGACAAAAAAGATGGATAAGTTCTTGAACAAGGTCTTTAAAATGTTCCCAAAAAAATATATTAACATGATGAGTAATGTGACCTCCCCAAGTGAGCAAGTCAATGTGCAAAAACAACAAGGCGGTGAGTTGTTAAGTTTCTCTCCGCATCCAAATGAAGAAAATGTGCAACCAGAAACTCAGCCTACCTTGATGAGCAAACGTGCTTCAAAGGCATTGACAGTGAATATTCCTCAAAAGTCACCATTTTAGACAATAAATAATCCATTATTCAACACAACACCTGTAACACAAGATCAAATGAAGACCACACCAATATTGATAGCTGTCCCTCAATAAGAAGTGGTTCCTTACATGCATAAAATTGGATCAAAATCTAAGATGCAAGAAAGTTTCACGACTGGAATGCCTGATATCACTAATGTCCAAAGCAATTCCACGATGCAACAAAGTTCTTATGTCCCGTTAAGTTCAATATCTTTGCCAAACACTATTGCGACAGATCCTTCGATAATGGCGACACAAAGAGCTATGGATAGTGTTTTGCACCAACAAAAATTGTTGCAACAATTGAGTAATACACAAAAGGTACAATCGAATGTGCAAACAAGTAATGTACAACAACAACAATATTGCATTCGACAACAAATTGCAGCGCTTTCGGCACTAGTACAAGTTAATGCAAACTTGCAATCATCACAGTGGATTGGACAAACAACACAGCAAGCTAATGCAAGTGCCATACCTCATCTTAAGGAGAAGCAACGAAAACCACCTAAACAAAGTTTTTTACAAATGATGGGATATACACCGCGACAACAATTGGCACAAAGTCAACAAATTTCTATTCGTCAGCATCAACATGTGCCTCAATATGTGCCAAGGCAAGCAAGCTATCATACTTCACAACCACAATTGGCGCCTGTGCAATATCAACAACCTACTCAATTGCAATATCAACCTAGGCTCCAAGAAGTACAGCAACAAAGTCAGTATCAAGGCATGGCATCAACCTAGGCCATTTCAGAGCATCAACAACCGATCGGAAATACGATGTATCAACAAAGAGTACCCACCGGGATTAATGATGGACCTCCAAAATCTGATACAATTGTGCAACAACTTGAGAATTTGCAATGACAAGTTGACACATTAGAAACTAAAGGAACAAAGAAATTGTATACAGATCAGGATTTATGTCCTAATCCATTTGACAAGAGCTTATACATGCCTCCATTCCCTAAGCATTTTGAAGCACCTAATTTTGAGAAATATAAAGGGAATGGCAATCCAAAAGATCACATTCGAGCATTTTTCGTGGCATGTACTGAAGTGAGTTATGAGGAGACATATTTAATGCGCTTATTTGCACAAAGTCTCATGGGACAAGCCATGGATTGGTATTCGCATCTGCCAGGAAATATAAAGACTTGGTCTGAATTGGCTCAAAAGTTTATATCTCACTTTGCATTCAACATCGACAGTGACGTGACCATGTCAGATCTATGCAACACCAAGCAAAAGCAAGGTGAACCATTAGTGACTTTTTTGCAATGATGGCGAAGCTTGTATAGTTGTTCTTCCCTCGATATACCTGAAGAACAACAAGTGAATCTATTTATCCAAAATTTGGTCCCAGAAATGATGTATGAGCTAAAATTGAAAAGTCCCAGTACTATAGAGAAACTCATTAAGAAGGGGATGAACATTGAAACTGCTCTTGTAGCCAAGGGAATCAATAAGCTTAACAAAGACAGTGATAACGCGAACAATTCAGGGGACATAAATAGATTTTGGTATAAGAACAAGAATGTCACTAATGATGGAGTTGTTGATGCAAGAGCAGTGAATGCAAATCAACCCCCATTCACGATCAAGAAATTGAGTGTTCCTAATATGTCAACTATGGAACAAAATCAAACGCCAATGAGCAATGTTGCTCAACAACAGCATACTCAACAATATAATCAACAACAAGGCCAACAACAAAACCAACAATACAAACCTTTCCGATCGCGAGATGGGCCTCCTCGACAATTTATGCCATTGGGAGAGCCTATTGAATCAGTAATGAAACAATTAATACAAGAAAAATTTATCAAGCTACCAGATATCAAGGCAGAACCTGTGGTAAAGCCGCATTGTTGGAATGATAATGCCTATTGTGAATACCATCGGTCCAAAGGACATAAAACTGCATCATGTTTTCAATTGAAACATCTGATTCAAGACCTGTTAGAGCAAGGAGTAATTGAGGTAGACCCACCCCATGCAACCTCTAACACTGATCATACCATTTTCAAAACTCCTTTGCTTGATCATGACAAGGGTAAGGCGTCTTCTTCAAACTCTACTCAAATGACAAATTATACAAATACTGGTTATAACAATGTCATCAATTGTTTTCGCGCGTCAAATGAGTATGTTTCCACCCTGAGAATAAAGGGACAAGATCCTTCTTGTGCAGTCACCACTCATCGATCCAAAATAGTCCTGAAAGGAGCTCCTACAGCTCCTCCCAAACCAACTCCTGCAAATCAGTACAATCTCTTGGATCATCTAGGAAAGACACCTACACAAATATCAATCCTTGAGTTGTTGAAAATGTCTCCCATGCATCGTGCAGTCCTAGATAAAGCTTTAATTGAGTCCACTGTCCCGACAGACATTGATGTTGACCAGTTTCAAGCCCGAATTGGACATCTAGCTGTTTCCCAAAATGTGGCATTTTCTGACAATGATATCTCACCTGATAAGCTCCCTCATAATGACCCTTTGCACCTAGAAGTCTTTGTCCATAATTGCAAAATCTGACGAGTCTTGATAGATGGCGGAGCGGGTCTTAATATTTCTACCTTGAGAGTGGTTATTGGCCTTGGTTATACAGAAAATGACATTGATGCTTCCAAAAGAATAACAATCAAAGCATATGATGATGCTGAACGCCCATCCAAAGGGATAATCACATTGCCTATCAGAGTCGGTCCAGTGACAGAAAACACTTTCCTGCAGGTCCTAGACCTTGATCTCCCTTACAATATGATTCTTGGCCGTCCATGGATCCATGCAATGAAAGCAGTTCCATCCACCTATCATCAATGTTTAAAATATCCTTACAATGGAACTGAGATAACAATTCCAGGAGATCCTAATCCATTTCAATTTTGTGCTACTCTAAAGGATTCTCCATAGCAGCAAGTCCCAGTCAATAGAGAGGCCAAATCACATAGTTATGTGGATCCTAATGTATTGTTAGATGCTGTCAAAGGAAAATTGAAGATACAGGATCAAGGATGCGGAGAATATTCAATGGATCAAACATTCCTCATCAGGAATTTACCAATATCTCCAAAATCATATGGCAACCCACATTTATTGCAAAAGGAACCTAAGGTCGTTATTCAATATCAGCCTCCCACTACATTTACAAGATGGGGTGAACTTGACAAAGAAACTTTAGATGATGATGTCATAGATTGGCTTTATAAGGATCCAACTGAGACCTCACCTATCAGGTTGCTAGTGGAACGGTACAACAAAGGATTCACTATGCTGCAAAAGAAAGGATATGACGGCTGCAGTGGCTTAGGCCTCAACAACAATGGAAGGTTAGAACCTGTCATACCCAAGGTGCGACCTCCAACTTTAGGGTTAGGTTTTGTACCATTGCTAATTGGACCCTCATCTTCCAAAGTGACCAAGCGTGGAAAAGGGCGTGACTCTGATGATGAAATAACACCTGAGGATACCCGATCTGAAACTGATTCCAATGAATGGGAGTGGAGTTCTTTTTCTTCTAGCTCCTATGCCCTGGACAATATTTTCCTTGACCCTGATAATTTTCCTATGGAAGACAAACATGAAATAACTCCTCTTCCTAAAACATGTCCTCATGCTTGGATAGAGTCATTTTGGGATCCAAGCTCCAAATTAGATACAAGCAGTTCAGATAGTGACACCACAGATGTTTACATCTTTACCATATCAGCCCTCTCTCTCCTAAAAACCGATGATGACATGCCCCTCATCTATCCCTAGCTTATCCAACATGACCAACAAGAACCACTCACATTGGACTGTTTTCAAAATGATGAAGCAATTGCAGAATTCCTTGGACTACGGGAAGGCATACCACAAGGTGATCATAAGGCAGGATTTGCCATTGACCTAGATTCCACAGCATATTTTGGGGAGTCAACTCCATCTTCCAGTCATCAAAATGGAAAAAGAAAAGAAAAAGTAAAAAATCAAAAGAATAGATCTTTGAGTGAAAACCGTAAGGCACTCTTTGATCATACAAAAGTAAAAATAAAAGACGTACTTGTGGGTGAAAACCTCTCTGAGGCGCCCAAAGGTGGAAGAGTGGACATACCCTTATCAAGTCAGGATAAATCAACATTGCTTGTGGAAATGACCGAGGAAATCAATTTGGGTACACCTGACAACCCCAAGGTCATTTATTTTGCTGCTTCTCTATCAAAACAGGAAAAGATAGACTTTGTCAATTTCTTTCTTGAGAAGAAGATCAGTTTTGCATGGTCCTATGCAGATATGCCTGGCCTTGATCCAGAACTAGTCCTTCATCACTTGCCATTAAAAGCAGATGCCAAGCCTGTCAAACAGAAACTTAGAAAGATGCATCCCCAGGTGGCTCTTTTGGTCAAGGTAGAACTGAAAAAATTATTGGATGTGGGCTTTATTAGACCCATCGATTATGCAGACTGGATTTCAAATTTAGTACCAGTTAGCAAAGTAACTGGGGGCGTCAGAATCTGTACAAATTTTAGGGATCTCAATAAAGCATGCCCTAAAGATGATTTTCCATTGCCAAATATCGACATCATAGTTGACATGACTGCTGGATATGAGATGCTCTCATTGATGGATGGTTTCTCCGGCTATAACCAAATTCGCATTGCTCCTGAAGACCAACATAAGACTGCATTTACATGTGCTTGGGGTACCTACTGTTGGAATGTGATGCCCTTTGGTCTTAAAAATGTAGGCGCAACATATCAAAGAGCGATGACGACAATTTTTCATGATTTCATGCATACTTTGATGGAGGACTATGTTGATGATTTATTATGCAAATCTGTCACAAGAGATAGTCATTTAGCCATCCTGGGCCCAATCTTTGACCGAATGGAGACCTACAAGCTCAGACTCAATCCAAAGAAGTGTGTCTTTGGTGTCACAGCTGGAAAATTACTAGGGTACATTGTTTCTCACAGAGGCATTGAGGTCGACCCTGCCAAGGTTAAAGCAATAATGGATATGCCCCCTCCTTCTAATCTCTGTCAACTACGCAATCTGCAAGGAAAGCTCCAGTCAATCTGCCGCTTCATAGCTCAGTTGGCCGACAAATGTCATCCATTCCAGCATCTATTGTATAAAGGTGTCGCTTTTAAATGGACTAAGCAATGTCAATCAGCCTTTCAAGCTCTCAAAGACTATTTGTTGTCGCCGCCTATTCTAATGCCTCCTATAGAAGGAAAGCCTTTTTTATTGTATATTTTTGCAATTGAAACGACACTAGGAGTTCTCTTGGCCCAACAGGATGAGAACGACAAAGAGCAAGCTATTTACTATATTAGCGGGACACTGGTAGGCTATGAGCTAAATTATTCAACTATTGAAAGGGCATGCTTAGCAGTGGTATTTGCAACATAGAAGCTTCGACATTATATGTTAAATCACCAAACATTGCTGGTTGCAAAAATTGATCCCCTAAAATACTTGCTTAGCAGAGCAGCTTTGACGGGTCGCCTAGGAAAGTGGGTTATGATCCTCAGTGAAGTTGATATTGAGTATATGGAGTGAAAGGCGATTAAAGGACAAGTCATTGCAGATCAACTTGCAGAGGCTCCTATTTATGATGATCATCCCATGTTGACCGATTTTCCAGATGAATCAGTCTTTGCTCTCACATCCTCTAATGAATGAAAGTTATACTTTGATGGATCCCATACCAAGTTCGGGTCCGGAGCAGGCATCTTGTTTGTCACCCCTCAAGGTGATGCTATACCCAAGTCCTACAGGATAACTTTTCACTGTACCAATAACATTGCAGAGCATGAAGCATTGGTCACAGGACTCCAAGTAGCGGTTCACTGGCATATCACACATTTGCAAGTCTATGGAGATTCTCAATTAGTCATCTGACAAGTGAATGATGACTACGAAACAAAAGATGAAAAGCTTATTCCCTATAAGCATATGGTAGATTTCTTCAAGACAAAATTCACGGCTATCCATTTCAGTCAAGTTCCAAGAATGCAAAACAAGTCGGCAGATGCGATGGCTATGATTGCCTCCATGTTAAATATGCCAAACAATATGGACAAATGTGAATTTTTGGTCGAACAGTTGTTGGTTCCTTCTTTTGACATTCCGACAGTAGATGTGATGTGCATTCTTGTTGGTCCCAACTCCCCATGGTACAATGATGTATATCAATATTTGAAATCCCAAATCTTAGCACCTAACCTTTCCGCTAACCAACGCCGAGCCTTCATCCGACAGACAGCCAAATATGTCATCATCACCGACACCCTTTACCTTCGTTCCTTTGACCATACCCTCCTCAGGTGTTTGGATTTGGACAAAGCACAAATGGCTTTACACGAGGTTCACGATGGTATATGTGGGGACCATTTCAATGGTCTAAGCTTAGCCAAAAAGTTGATTCGTGCTGGGTATTATTGGCCCACTCTGGAAAAGGATGTTCATGATTTTGTTAAGAAGTGCTACAAATGCCAGATCCATGGAAACTACATTCATGCACCAGCCCAAGAGCTTCATTCTGTCATATCTCCGTGGCCCTTTTCCCAATGGGGATTGGATTTTATTGGCAAGATTCACCCGACATCTGCAAATGGACACAAGTTTATCATTACAGCCACAGAGTATTTTACAAAATGGATCGAGGCTATCCCCATGACTTATATCACTGAAGTGCAAATTTCAAAATTCCTCTTGAATTATATCATATGCTGGTATGGGGTTCCTCTTGCCATAGTCACAGATAATGGTCGTCCCTTCAAGAATAAAGATGTCAAGGAACTCTGTGAAAAGTTTCATATCCAACACTGTTTCTCCAATCCATACTATCCACAGGGTAATGGTCAAGCCGAAGCATCAAATAAAACCATTATCAAGATCCTGAAAAAGGTTGTCAATGACGCTGGTCGAGATTGGCATGTACAGTTGAATCCAGCACTATGGGCCTATCGCACTTCTATCCACACACCTTATTCCTTGGTGTATGGTGCGGAAGCCATTTTACCCTTGGAAGTGGAGATTCCTTCCTTGTGTGTTTCCTTGCAACATCTGATTGATGATGAGATGCACAGAGTCTCTCGGTTGCATCAACTTGAGATGTTAGATGAGAAACGTCAGACAACCCTGACACATTTGCAAGCATATCAAAACCGTCTCCGTCGCTCTTATAATAAGAAGGTCAAAGGGCGACACTTCAAAGTGGGAGATTTGGTTTTAAAGGCAAACCCTAAGAATTCACAGTCTACTGACATCATCAAAGGTAAGTTTGAACCTAATTGGGTTGGGCCTTTCATAGTGACTGCAGCCTATGGCTCGGGGGCATATCAGCTGGCCACACCAGAAGGTGAACCTCTATCTGATCCTATAAACAACATGCATCTTCGCAAGTACTGGGCATAATTTTCTATCAGCACTTCTTCAAATATGATCTTGAAAAAATACAAAAAAATAAAAAAAGCAAAAAAATACCAAAAAAAAAAGTAAAAAAGCAAAAGCGAAAAAGAGCAAAAAAGTAAAGAAAAATGATTCGCCCTCTAGTGAAAACCTGGCAAACAGGCGCTTTGGGCAAGTACCATGGTGAAAACCTGGCAATCAGGCACCATGAGTAATGAGATCATCGCTCCATCATCTGTCATGCCCTCTAGCTATGCTTTCTCTCGGCCGATTTATCATGTTCTGTTTCAAGCCTGAGATTGGTCCACATCATTGTCTTGCATACTTCGGTTTCTTGTACATATGTCTTTCCAATGTGCATTGGGTGCATTCCCCTTATCATGATCAATCACTGGAACTTTTGCATTTAAAATGTCCTGAAATAATCCAAAAAAAATTGAAAAATGTCCTGAAATAATTCAAAAAAAAAATTGAAAAAAATGTCCTGAAAAAATCTCTTAAAAATTGAAAAACGTCCTAAAATAATTCATAAAAATCAAATAATGTCCTGAAAAAATCCCTAAAAAGTCAAATAAAGTCCTGAAAAAATGAACACAAAAAAATTGTAAAAATCGAAAAGCAAAACAAAAACATAACTATAACCCCTTTGTGCGTAGACAGATCGCTAAGCATACATCCAATGACTCGCAATCATACACTGTGCTTTAATGAAATCACGCGTTAACAGATGAACTTTTTCATTCAAACCAGACATTCAAACTGATCACAATTGTCATAACAATCGAACATCAGCATCACTATCATTCGTCCTTGGCTAATATCATGGGTCTTATACAGGGTGTGGTATACTCGAAACCAGACTGTGTCCTGTCTTAGACGGGGTACCGCATGTCCTGAAACCAGACAACATGATCGTCCTATCAGCACTTTCAACTTTTGACAATGAAGATCAAGATGTTTGTTTGATTTGTTGGAATTTGTGCATCTTATCTTTTTACTAATTTATCTTTGGCTTCGATCTTGTTCCTATGTTGCTCGATGATGTCACTGAGTGATTTAGAGTGACCGGGATGGATCATGGTCCTTTTTCTTTTTGGTTGTGATTGTTGTTTGTCTACGATGTGTCTATCTTTTGCAAAAAGGGTTGCATTTCAGCTCTGGCCTTCCATGCCATGATGCTACACATCCATTTTGCTACATTAAAATAAAGGTTCTCAAATATAAAGTGCATTACTGAAAGCAAGTTTTTCTTCGTCTCTAACTGTCCTCTGTCTGATTTTTACTAACATTTCTTCCGTCAGTTCAGATAATCAGTCCGGTCTAGTGCTCCGATCTCCACAAACTTATGTTGCATCCTGCATTCATTGGTTAGTACATTTACATTATGTCAAACATCACATCAAGCATTTTATCCATTTCATATTATCAATGCATCAAAAACACATAAAAAATAAATATCCATGCATGTTCCACAATGGTACATCAACAGTGCATAAGTCATCCATACATGGAAAATAACATATGTCATAACACATTGCATTTCATCATATCATATATCTAAATAATATCAGAGTAAAAAATTGGACTGTCTGTCCTAAGTATGGCCCGCAGGTTGACTACAAAATGTCAAACTACATAATGTCCACTGTCTGTCCTAAGGAGCACGTGCCTTTGTCACTGGGTGCTCCCTCTATCCTCCTCATCCCTGCCATGTCTCACGGATGATGTCCCTCCTGGTCCTGGCTATGGTGGTCTCATAGGTCCACTCACCCCCATGCTGCTCAATGACCTTCGAGAGCGTGCCCTGCTCTCTGTCCTCGATTGTGCCCGATATGAAGCTGCTCTCTGCTCTGGTGGAACTGCACTCTCATATAGTGTCCTCCAATGGCGTATCTCCTCTCCAGTCTCTACCAACATCTGTGCCATCTTCCGTGCACTGGCATCCCTAATCGACCCAATATACTCAGTGACTCTCTGTTCCTCTCGCTGTGCCTAAGCTATTGCTGTATCTCGAGCTGCTGTGAGTCTGGCTATCTCCGCTCTGAGCTGATCCTGCTCTGTCCTCAAGATGGCATTCTGTCTCTCTAAAGTCGCAATGTGATCATGCTGACTCGCTATGGTAGCCCTGCACATCTCCATCTCCTCTATGCTAACTGTCTCCGGCTCTATGGGTATATCCTGCAATGCCTCATGCTTGCCTGAATCTGGCTCATCCTCGCCATCCCCATCCTCATCTCCATCCTCATCCCCCTCATCCTCATCACCACCCTCATCCTCCTCATCCTCATCATCTCCCTCCTCCTCTACTGTGAGTGGGAAGTCCTCCTGTCTCCTCAGTACTTGAATGTCCGGATCTGTCAATGGCATTGGCCGTCGTCGTGCAAACCATCGCTTATACTCCTCTGTCATCCCGACGTCCACTACATCTGATCTCCAATCCCACTGTCTCTGTTGTAGCTGAGAGAAGTCAGCATATGCTATGTGTGGCTGAATCATACTCCCCCACTGACTCGTCTCTTTGTGAGATCGGGCAAAGTGTGTAGTCCTCCTAGGTACATCCTGCCTCTCTCCAAACTGTCGTCTGACTCTCTCTGGTAGGTACAACTCAATCACTCTCTAGTGATTCACTGGTCACCCAATTAGGTACCTCTCCTGTCTACAATATGGTAGCTCATCCCTATCATCTGACCATCCAGGGCAATCACGATATGGTCTCCATGTGAACTCTCTCAGTCTGTCTAGCTCGTGTCGCCAATATAATATGTATCCAAAAGGACCCTATCTCAGTGCTCCCCCATAGTAGTACACATATGGTCGATGTGGTACTACCTGTCTCTCTGTAATCGGTCAACATACGACTATGTGCTCAAATGCCCATACCTGTAACAATGTGACTCCACAGCTCAAAGTCTACACTCCCTGATATGCTATCTGATGCAACTGAAAATATAGCATAGCCAGCACACATGGTCCCCATGCATACACCGTCCCCTTTGTCGCCATCCACTCTAGCACTCTTCCCCATCCAATAGGGAATCTATGTCCTCGTCTGTCTCCTGCTAGTAGACATGCTATCACCACTGCTATCACCACATATCATCGATCATACTCTGATGCCATGGTCTCCCAGCCAATCTCCCTCTCTACGATATCCAGATCCTCTGTGTCGCACTCAAATAATCTGCACAACGCATCTCTCCCTGTCACTGGGTCATACTCTACCATCTCTCCATGAATCGGAATGCGGAGGATACGCCATACGTCCTCTAGTGTCACAGTCGCCTCTCCAGTCGCCAGATGGAAGGAGGAGGTCTCCGAATGCCATCGCTCTGCCAATGCGGTAAGCAGTCCTGTGTTTGCCCTAATCTCGGGCATGAATGTGATATAGTATATCCCAATTCCTGCTAAGGTATCTCTATCCGTGCTCCTGAGTTTATGTCGTAGCATGAAGCAGTCAGGTCAGTTCTCCCGTGTGATCAATGGATACTGTCAACTCTACATCATAATTGGGGCATATTTTGTCAGTTTTAGGGTTTTCTCCTATGGGTTGCATTTCGTCATTTTCATCCACAAATCAGGGTGTTTCTAAGCTATTCTAACCTATCCTACCCTTATCCCCCCTTTTCAGATCATTTGCAAGCTGTTTTGACCAAAATTAGGGTTGCCAATGCACTTCTGCACCTGTGTTCTGCATCCTGTGCTTGTGTATCATAACCTGCACCTATGTCCCCCTACACAAGTGCAAAAGACCCTACACAAGCGCAGGATTTTCCCTACACAAGCGCAGGAGTCCCTTTCTGCATCCCCTGTGGGCCCTGCAATATCCCGCAAGAAAGTCAAATTCATAAAATTGAAAACATGGGTTTTTGAGATACATACCACTGCTCCCACGTCATCCGATCGTCTGAATGTGCGTACATGTTCTCCGAGGTGATTTTCCCTTGGAATGTTCGCCATCTCTCTGCAAGTGTCCTTTTCCAGAGCAACAAATCCTCTTCTTGGGCTAGTGCAAATGAGCAAATTTCATTCTCTTTGCCTTATTTATAGATATTTGTCAGTGCATAGATGGACGTGCACCCTCTCCATCTTATGTTGGTCGCAGTCTTTTGCGTCTTTGATTGCTTGTCCTTCGTGCATCCGGTCTCCGATTGTCAGTCTGGTTGCTCCTATCGTTTTCTATCATTGTTATCGATCAATTGGCCTCTTCTCTGCATGTTTCCGGCCAATTCCTCGAGGGGGCATGCATATGTCATTATTATTGTCTGGGGCATTTTCATTATTGTTCTTTGAAACAACACTTAAAATCGCATTGTCTCAAAGAGGGGTAAAATGTAGACACCTAAAAATGGTCAACGCTTGCGGAATCATACTTTAACATTTGCGCATTGCCTTATTTTAGGTTTTTTGTGTCACATTAACATTTCTCCTATGTTACGCATTTGGTCTTTATCATTTGCGAGCATTGAGTCATTCTTCTGCATTCTTCATTTATCTTGCTCTCGAATTTGGTCTTGTCGATAACAATATTTGTCACGATTTCGGTCAATCTTATCCTGTCGCATCTATGTGCGTATTCATTTGTCATCATTTTGGACATCATCAGTCCTAATTAGGGTTTTTGTCCTCTTATCAATCTTGTCATCATGTGATCGATTTGTCATCAATTCTTGTCTTTTGATCAATTTGTCATCAATCTTGTCGTCTTGTGATCTATTTTGTCATCGATCCTTGTCTTCTTGTCAATTTTGTCATTTTGCGATCGATTTGTCATCGATCATCGTCCTTCTCAATCATGTCAATTTGGATCAATTTGTCATTATTCCTCGTAAATTGGTGCATTTATCAATCAAAATTGTTTGTCAGGATTGGTCCTTTGTCAATTCAAAATCATGATCGAATCAACATCAAATCAATTTTATATCAAGACCTAATTGTCGTCCTTGCATTCCTAATTTATCTTCTAGGGTTTATTCATTTAACCTTGTTTGTCATTTTCTCTCCATTTTCTCCATCTAGGTTAAATAATTTATTTATTTATCCTAGGTCTTCGTGTCACAATTAAATGTTTAATTTAATTGGCTAACTAATTTTTCCTCTTTTTGTGAATTAATTAATAAATGACAAATTATTAATTGATTTACCTAATCTCCTAATTTTTCATCAATTTCTTAATTCCCTCTTTGTGAAGTAATTCATAATTAATTCACTAATTTCTAAATTCCCTCTTTGTGAATTAATTAATAAATGAGAAATTATTAATTAATTCACTAAATTCTTAATTTCTTCATTTCTAATTTCCTAATTTTCCTAATTTTTCCTAATTCCTAATTTCCACATATTTTCTAATTTGTCAAATTTAATTTCCACCAAATTAATTTCTCTCTAGTCTCTCCCTATTTTTGTGCTTCCGTGGAAGCATGAATTTCTCATGCGTCATACTTTTGACATAGCAAGATGTCATAAGCTTCTAGTCTTCTAACCTTTGCATTGGTAATATGTCATAATTCGTGACATAGAAGGTGTCATAACCTTCTTCTTTCCACTCAATTTTCCCATTTTGAAATCAATTGCCTCTAATATCAATTTCATGCTAATCTTGTCTTTTCTCCAATTTATCTATAAATTGGATGAATTTCTTCAATCAAGACTAATCACATTATCTAATAATCACTTTGTCAAATCAATCACGCTTTGAGTATTCTTGTGCCAATGTCAATCTTTCTTTCATATTAGGTTTATGCACTTGAAGGTGAGATCCACAAACAAAGGCTATTTGGAGAAGAAAGAAGGACAATGGAGCTGCATGAAGAAGACATTCTAATCTACATCTGGTTTGCTTAGTTTTTAGTTTTGAATGTTTTGCTTTCATGTCTTTATTGAGTGTAATTAGGATTGATCATTGCATTTGAGCTTTCGTGATTGAGCTATAATTAATATTTTGATTTGCTTGTGATGATTTCCTATTTCCTAGCTACAGTTAAAATCATTTACCTTCTAGCTAAAAGAAACATAAGACTAGTAAAAAGGAAAAGTTACACTTAATAATACAAGTAATTAGTAAGGATAAATTTAATTAACATTAAATTTAGAGGTAAATTGCATAGTTAAATATTCATATGGTAATAGTACTAATTAGGATGCAAAGAGAGTTTATTCAAAACCGAAATTGTTTTAGCAAATGAGTTTCAAGAAACCTACTCCATGATCACTTAGAAAATTAAATAACAATTCTAATTGAGGGTAATTTAAGGAGCAAACA
Organism: Cryptomeria japonica; assembly: GCF_030272615.1. NCBI lineage: Eukaryota > Viridiplantae > Streptophyta > Pinopsida > Cupressales > Cupressaceae > Cryptomeria > Cryptomeria japonica. Next base: position 47,813,611 of record NC_081408.1, on the reverse strand, counting down.
TTAGCTCCCTTTGAAGTATTTGAAATTGATAAAGTTATTATTTGTAGAATGTACCCAATGATAAAGTTAACATTACTTCAAGTGGAAGGAGTAATTAGTTATCACTTTATAATCTTGCAAAGGTATTAGTTCAAAAGCAACTAGAAGTTTATTGATTAGAATTGCTTATTAGGAGACTTAGTATTAGTTACTTGGTTAACTAGCAAGTGTTTACACTCTTGTCTAATCTCTTTTTCAAACAATTAGTAACTAAGAATAATGTGGTTAATTTGAAGCTTATTGTTGAATAGTTGTTTCCTTTTCCCTTCAACAAGTGAGTATTAAATTCATTTCCAAAATATAATTATTTGATAATTTAAATTCTATTTCAAGCAATTTAGTACCTTTCAAGTATTAGGAGTCACATTTAAAGTAGTGTTATCATTTGTAGATGAAAATTGTATTACTTCATATGGAAGAATTATTTGGGATTATTATTAAGTACTTTTCACTTCAAACAAGTAGGAGTTAAAATTCATTTCCAAATTCTTGCTATTCAATCATTTAATTTTCTTTCAAGCAAATCAGTACTAGGATTCATACTTATTGTGTAATGGTTTGTCCAAAACAATTATATCTTGCAAGTAATTCAAATCATTTTCATAAGTTATCTTTGAAAGTATCATGGTTTCTAAGTAGTTAGTAATTTCATGTATTTAGTTTAAGTTTTTGAATTTTTAATTATCATAACTTTCCTTCGGAGAAAATACTATTCCAAGTAGTCGATTTGTTTATGTTCCTTTCAATTACGTAAAATTCATAGTTTAGTTTTTAAATTCAAGCGACAATTCCTTGTATATAATAGTTTCTTTTTCATAATTGTATTGGTATATTGCTTCTTTTAGGATTCATGAATTCAAAGTTAAATTCCTAATTAGATAGCCAAACAAGAGTTGAAACCAAAAATTAGCGGCATTCGGTATCTATGGTGCCTCTGGGTCACACTTACGGGTAATGTCGTCGTGTTGAACTACTGCACTTAACGCCTAATAAAGCTGCAATAACAGCGTCTGTGGTATCGTCCCTTTGAATCGCTGGGGACAAATAAGGGTCATTTGGAAGTTAAAATCCAAGGGGCCGGTAATCCCCCTTGGATCGATAATCTAAAAAGATTAATTTTTAAATGAATTTACATCCGCTCAATTAAACCTTAGAAAACCCCATTAGGGTTTGGCAGTGTGTGATAATTTGGAATTTATCTATCTTGATGATTTTTTAAAGTATGATAATGGATTAAGGGTGACGTATTTAATAGAAAATAGGACCTAGTTGTTTTAGGCCACAAGCATGAGGTCACCTTGAGCCTTTTTTCTATAGAGCTACCATCATGGGTAGCAACCGCAGAGAACTGTCTGGGACATTGACCCTAGAAAGGGTTGCGTACCCACCAAATAGTTTACATTAAACCATAGTTAGAAACCAGAACTACATACTTTACGCCTTGATCCCGTGCCAAAATGGGTATGTAGGCAGTCTAGGGACGAAGTTGTCCCTTGTACTAAGGCATTCGGGGATGGGGATTAGGATTTGGTTATGGGTGAGTAGTTGGTTCTTGAAGCTCCTTGGTCTTTTAATCAGATGGTGCAAATACTAATTGAAAGGTTAAAATTAATTCAACGCATACTCAGAAGGAATCTCGTATGGATTCGCTTGACTTCTCGAGGCTTTAGGCCGAATTTTGAGGCTAAACTCAAGATTGTTTATGTAATTATTTTAATACTCCTAAGGACGGTGACCTTGGTGCACTCCTAGTAGGGAAGTGTAGTCTTTAGAGAGTGGCTCAGGACCTGGATGGTCCCGATGAGTCTAAAGTCTCTGGCCAGAGCATATCCTATTCTTATGAATAGATGCCTACCCCATTTGGGTAGATGCCTATCCTGGATTGGATAGATGCCTAACCCGTATGGTTAGATGTCTAGTCTCGTATGGATAGATGCCTAACCCGTATGGTTAGATGCCTAGTCTCGTATGGATAGATGCCTAACCCGTATGGTTAGATGCCCATCCCAGTTGGATGGATGCCTATCTCGTTTGGATAGATGTACTTGAGTATGTGATTGAATAAAAAATAAATAAGAATAAGTAAGAATAAGAAATCAATATTTTTATATATATAAAAAAAAATTAGTGTAGTTTTTGGATTAAGTTAAGTGGGTTATTACATAAACAAAACAAATTAAAAAAAATTATAATTTTTTAGATAACTAATAATTTAGATACCCCAACCTGGTGGGGTCATAACTTTATAGTCAGTGCGTGAAATATGAAATTGATTATAATGTTGGAAAGATCTCCAAGGCCTCTAATTTTAGTATGTTAAATAAAATGATTTCAATTATTCAATTTATAGGATTGACAATATTTTTGACCCAAAATTCCACTCTGAAGGCCTCTAAAAATGTGAGTTACTAAAATAAGAAATAGTGAAAATTTCAGAATTTTTGGTTTTTCTCACCTCCATTTGTTCCATCACCTTTGGATAGCTCTAGAACATCTTCAAAATAATCTAGATTTCTTGACATACTCAAATTTTTCTAGATCAATTAGCCAACGTAAGACATAGAATAATGCTTCATAAAGATGCTAAGGATTAGGAGACATTGTTAAGCAGGATTGTAGGCTTGCCAAGTCAAAAAAGGCTTGCATCCTTTGATGCTACTATTCATCAAAACTATCTTAGCAAGAAAAAAATAAATTTATTGGGGAAAAATCATAAGTGACAACCTACATGACCAATTGGTTGCAGTCAAGGATAATCCCAAATTCTAAATAACATCCTATGCAATATATTTCCTTGTTGCTCAAGCCACATTTCTAGGGATAGCAATAATAGGTTCTCTAAAGGATCGTAAATGATTATTTACCAGCATTAACTCCAATTAGCACTGGAGATAAGCATGAAGTAAGATTGTTTGGTAAATGACAGCTTCAAATTTTCCTTAATTAGGCTACTAGAGGATGACATTGCAAAGATACTTTTAGTAAATGTTGCAGTTGAGATATAGAAGCTAGGGCATTATTACATTCATTTTAAAACCTTCACTTATATTAGGTTTTAGGATGCAACATGACACCTATAAAGTTTCCAACAATTCCTATGACAAAGTAGTCTTGTTGGAACTCTACAGACAAGTTGGGGAGGCACACAAGCTCATTGTCAATAAGAACAATTCTTGGTTTACCTTCCTTGTCAAGATAGGTGTCTATGCCTACTTAGACATGAAAAGCACTGCCAAAGATGCAAAGGTAAATATGGATACCAATACGATGGATTCATTATTGGGGATAGGGGATACATATTATTCAATTGAAAAGATAAGACCAATCATTAAAACATTTACAAGCATGAACCCAAATTTGGAGATCATTGGGTTGATTACATAGACAAGTATGAAGTCAGGATCAAAGAAATTTCGTAGAATGGACCTCAACTTTGCAAATGCATCTATAGGGATCATGATCTACAAAGGCCTTAAAGAAGATGGCAATATGTTGTAACCTTTCTACAATACTAGTGGAATCTTCAATATCCCCATATTCAATGTTGATTCTTCTATAGATTAAGTTGTTGACATGGAATATGATAGGGAAAAGGAGGTAGTTGTCACAACCCTCCTTTATCACTTTTGATTTGATACAATTTTTATTATATCTTTTTGTGGTTGAGCTATTGAATATGGTTGAATAAATATTATAAAAGGTTAAATAATGGACCCACATGCACACTTGGAGAATATAATTTAAATAGGCATTATTTATTTTTCCCATTTCCAAATATGGCACATGTTGTAGGAGAAATTAGAAGCTTCTAGAGGAATCTTCATTCTTTAATTCCCTTGCATGTAACTCCCCCCACTAGGATATTAATCAATTTTGCATGGATCCAATAGTGGAAAAAGAATCTCATTTCAATTAAATTCTCTAGATAGTGGAGTTAAGGGGTTTTTCCTATATATTGTATACAATTTTCAAAAAGAGGGGGTTGATTATTTTGTTTGAAGAAATTTTTTCTCAAGTAGTAGGTTTTTTTTTTTTTTTCTCATAGTCACATTTTCATTGTAGGATTGTTAAGTAGCTGTTTTTGAGGAAATTCAAAGAAAGTTGCAAGGAAGGATCAAGGGAGGCTAGTTGAAGAATTCAGAGGGGATTCTACATCAAGCTTCAAGTATCCAGGTTCTCCTCTTTTAATTAAATCTTACTGTGTTCTTGTTTTATTCTTTCTTTCCTGTGAATAAATTCTTGTTGTGAGTTAAAATAAATAAATTTATGAAATCTTGTTTTTCTGTGAATGAAACTTATTGGGATTAAAGATTAATTTCAATCTTGTTCTTCTTGTTTTCTTTCTTGTGAATAAATCTTGCTGTGTTCTCTTTCTTTCCTGTGAATAAATTCTTGCTGTGAGTTAAAATAAATAAATTTATGAAATCTTGTTTTCCTGTGAATGAAACTTATTGGGATTAAAGATTAATTTCGAATCTTGCTTTTCTTGTTTTCTTTCCTGTGAATGGAAATTAATTTCTCATGTAAGAATCTTGTGTTCTTCATGTGGAAATCACCCAAATAAAAATCTCTTCCTTTGATTTTAAATTTGTTCATGTGTACCAAAACTTATTTAATTCCTAAAAGTAAATCCATTTCTTTTCCCTCTCTTGATATCGATTTGATCTTCTTAAAACCTTTAATTAATTCCTTCCTCTCTGTAGAGGTACATGGCTGTCGTGAGAGAAATTTTATAAAATCTCCTCTCTACTGTATTTGCTTGCCTCAATTTCAAGCATAATGTATTTTTTTTTGTGCTCCTGTGAAATCATCTTAAACAATTTTCTCTATTATTTTCATACCTATGAGTAGATTCTTATTTTTATTTTTATAATAATATTTTTTATATACCCCTCCTAAATTGTTAATAAAACTGGAATAAAACTATATATATATATTGCAATATTAAACTTATCCGATAAAAAATAAAATAAAATAAAGTAGTTTTCAAAAAAAAAAATTATAAAAAAAATTAATAGTTAAACGTAGGTGGGGCGGCAGAGTTATTATACCCGCTGGGAAGTGGTACTCTCCACTAACCCTGCGGTCATTGTTACGACAATGGCCGCGGAGGGAGTGGAGGGGCCCACGACTGTCCCCTCATCTCTGCGGGCCTGCACCTGCAGGTCCGCAGTGGTGATGGGACCTGTGGCCCCCACTCCCCACTTGGCGATAAAAACCATATTTTAAATCAAATTGGAATTTGCTAATATTTTCTTTAATTTAAATTTTAGTTTAGTAAAGTTAAACTTAGATAAATTTATAAATAATTTGGATCATTGTTATCTAATACTACCAAATCAATCTTTAGTAAATTTATAATTGTAAATTAAATTATATCTAATTTTATAATTGGAATCTTTCAATTTATTTGAGACTTATTGGGTTACTTAGTTGGTATTTTAGATTCATTAAAAACAATTAATTTATATTATTATGATTTGATCTAAAATTTGTCTAATGTCTAAACTAATTGCTTATTTTGAACTAGTGACTCTATAATTAATTATTCTTGTAATAGAAATAAACATTGCTTAATCTTGCATGTAAATTACACTATTCTTGCATCATGCGAATTACTTATACATTATTGCATTTATTGATGAGCAAGTTACATTTTCTTCATCTTCATGCAAGTTACACGTTTAATTATCAATATGCGAGTTTCATAATTGTCATTATTGTGCAAGTTATATTTCAAGTTTTGAATATTAAATAATTTAGTTGTAGAAGGATGGTATTTTTTTTTTCAAGTGGTTCATGAATCCCATAGAAGTAGTTATTTCAATTAATTAAGCTTTGCAATGTCCAATTATGCACATTCATTTCATAATTATTTCAAGCATGATGCTAATTAAAAGTTTTCATAGCCACTTAGATAAAAAAACTTAACAAAGGGAGTTGGAAAACAAAAACCTAGCAGCATTCGGTATTTACGGTGCCTCTGGGTCACGCTTACGGGTAATGCTGTCGTGTTGAACTACTGCACTTAACGCCTAATAAAGCTGCATCAACGACATTTGTGGCATCGTCCCTATAAATCGTTGAGGAGTAATAAGGGACACTTGGAAGTTAAAATCCAAGGGGCAGGTAATCCCCCTTGGATCGATAATCTAATAAGAAAATCCTTAAATGATTTTACATCCGCTAGTTAAACCATAGTAAACCCCTTTAGGGTTGATTGAGTGAAATGCCTTTATAAATTTGATTTAATCTCGAAGAGTTGTTGACGATTGAAAATTGGGTCAAGGGTGACGCTTATGATAGGTATTAGGATCTAGTTGTTTTAGGCCACAAGCAATAGGCCATCTTGAGCCTTTGCTTAAGTGCTACCATTGTGGGTAGCAACCGTAGAGAAGCTGTCTAGGAAATTGACCCTAGAAAGGGTTGCGTACCCACCAAACGTTTTACTTTAAACCATAGATTAGAAAATAGAACTACATACTTTACGCCTTGATCTCGTGCCGAAACGGGTATGTAGGCAGTCTAGGGACGAAGTTGTCCCTACTACTCAGGCGTTCGTGGATGGGGTCTAGGATTTGGTAAGAAGAAGGATTGAGAAGAATCCTAATTGAAAGATAAGGAAAATAAAGAAAAAATTAATTCAATGCATACTCAGAAGGAATCTCGTATGGATTCGCTTGACTTCCCGAGGCTTTAAGCCAAATTCCGAGGCGGAATTCAAGCTTGCATTATGTTATTTTGATTTCTCCTAAGGACGACGACCTCGGTGCACTCCTATTAGAAGAGTGTAGTACTTAGTGAGTGACTAAGGACCTGAATGGTCCCGATGAGTCTAAGTCTCTAGCCATAGCACCTCCTATCCCAAGTTGGATAGATGCCTACCCTGTATTGGATAGATGAAACCTTATGTCTAGTATGGACAAATGCTTAACCCGTATGGTTAGATGCTCATCCCGGATGGATGAATACCTAATCCAAATGGATAGATGCCCAGAGTATGCGATTGAATCAAACACAAATGATTAAATTAAAAAAAAAGGGGGTCAAAATTTTGTTGGGTTAAGTATAGTGGGTTATTACATGTGGTATCAGAGCAAAGGTTCAAATCTAGGCCTTGTGCTCAACTAAGGGAGTGTCTTGCAATGGTAGAGATTAAATTATAAAATCTTAAATCAATAACTAACTACATAATTTAATTTTTAGTTAAAAACCTTAGATGGCTAGAGGAAGGGGAAGAGGAAGAAGAAGAGGAAGAGGAAGGGGAAATGGAAGGCATGCTACCACTAGTAGACAAAGGGAAGCTAACCATGAGGAAAATCATGAAGAAAACCATGAAGAAAACCATGAGGAAAACCATGAAGGGAATCAACATAACCAAGGGAATAATGAAGATGGGGTCGAGGCTATAATCAACCTGCTAACCGAACAAAGGGATAAGATCAACTTCTTGGAGAAATCAATGCAGGACCTTAGGGCAAGGCAGAATGACATTGAAAATTGAAGTGGAATTGAAAATGGGAACCCTGGTAGCAATCAAGGGAATGCGATGGACAATAGAAGAGAAAATAGCATGTTGGAACTCTCTAAGGATTTGAAAAAAATCACCCCCCCTAAGTTCGATGTGAAGCAAATTGGTGAAGGAGCTGAAAATTGGTTAAATGAAATGGAAAAGTATTTTGAACTAAGGGATTTTAGCGAAACAACCAAGGCCTTATGGAGTTCCTATCAACTCACAAGGGAGGCAGCTAGTTGGTGGACCAACACAAGGGAGCAAAATGGGTATAGCAGGGATACGATCACATGGGATCAATTTGTTCACCATTTCCGTAAAAGGTGGCTACCACAATTGTTCTTTGATGAGAAGGTGATAGAGTTCCATAATCTACGACAAGCGCCCCTATCAGTCCAACAATATTGGGATAAGTTTGCCAAATTGCTTAAGTACGTACCTATGTACCAGAAAGATGAAGAAGGTCAAGCGAGGAAGTTCATTTTGGGACTAAATACCAACATAGGGGCAGAGGTTGACATGCATGGACCCAAAAACATGAACGAAGTACTTGAAAAGTCCCTAAGGCAAAAGAGAAAGATTCAAACCCTAACAACAGCAAGGAAAAACTATAATGGGAACCACTCATTTAAAAGGAAGCAGGAATTCAAGGGGAACACTAACTTCAACAAAAGTCAAAGGAACAATTCTTCCGAAAGAAGGCCACCCCCTAATCAATATCAGAGGAATGGAAATAATAATAATAGGGGCAATTATAATAGGAATGACCAGCACAACAGGATAACTTATCCACCCAGGGCCAATGAAACAAGAAATGATCCCCCTAGGAATCAAGGTAGGAGGGGTCCTCTAGGTGAATGTTTTATGTGTGGGGAAAACCATTTTGCTAGAGAATGTCCCATAATGCAAGGTCAGATTATGGCCAATCAACCACAACAAGGGCTTTAATAAAGGATTCATGCAGCAGTTAGGAACTGAAGAGTAAGATTTCAGAATGTTCCCGTGGAAACTACAGGTACAATATTTGAACAACCAATTTCAATTCTAATTGACACTGGGTCATCTGAATGTTTCATCTCACATGAATTAGTAAGAAAATATGCATTAAAATTTAATCAAATGGAGTCATCATGGACAGTTCAATATGGGGATAAGGCAGCTAGGGAAATAACTAAGTGTTTGTCGAGGGCAAGGGTACAATTTCTTGAGTTTGAAACAAGGGTAGATCTCTATGTGGCACCCCTAGGGTTATATGATGTAATTATTGGAATGAGTTGGTTAACAAATCATCAAGCTAATGTAGATTGCTATAAAAAAGTTGTTGAATGTTTGGATGATGAGGGGAAAAGGGTCAAAATCCAAGGAAAGTTTAACCCCATTAACATAGAAACCATATCAACCATGCAATTAAAGAAGGAAAGAAGAAGAGGAGGCCTAATCTATATGGTTGGAATTGATGAAGAAGAAGAGGAAAATACCCCAACCTTTGAAAATACCCCTTTCTTGCGAGAATTCAAGGATGTATTTCCAGAAGAATTACCAGGCTTACCCCCTAAAAGGAAGTTTGACTTTTCTATCGACTTACTACCAGGAGTTGAATCAGTATCAAGGGCACCTTATCGAATGAACACAACTAAATTACAAGAACTCAAAATGTAATTAGAGGAACTCTTAGCTAAGGGATTAATAAGGCCAAGTGTATCACCATGGGGAGCACCAATCTTATTCGTTAAGAAGAAGGATGGAACCTTAAGACTATGCATCGACTATAAGATGTTGAACAAGGTCACAATAAAGAATAGGTATCCCTTACCTCGAATAGAGAATCTTTTTGACCAAATGAAAGGAGCAGCAGTTTTCTCGAAGATAGACCTCCGATCAAGATATCATCAACTTAGAATTAAAGAGGAGGACATTCCGAAGACAACTTTCAGGACTACATATGGGTATTATGAATTCAAAGTAGTACCTTTTGGTGTAACCAATGCCCCAGCTGCATTTATGAACCTAATGAATAGTGTACTCTATGAGTACTTGGAAAAATTTGTTTTGGTATTTCTAGATGACATCTTGATTTACTCTAGGAATAAGGAGGAACATTTAGTATACCTACAAATGGTTTTGCAAAGGTTGAGGGAATATAAGCTATATGGGAAACTGTCAAAATGTGCCTTCTTCGAGGAAAAAATTCACTACCTTGGGCATATAATATCAAAGGAAGGAATAGCAGTTGATCCAGATAAGATAAAGGCACTAGTAGAATGGTCGGTCCCTAAAAATGTTTCAGAGGTAAGATGCTTTATGGGGCTAGCAGGGTAATATAGGAGGTTTGTGGAAGGATTCTCTAAGATAGCAAACCCCATCACCTCATTGCAGAGGAAGGGTAAAAAGTTTGTGTGGATAGAGAAAAGTGATAAGGCATTTCAAATTTTGAAGGGAAAACTAACTTCAGCACCCATTTAAAAAGTACCAGATCTGAATGGACACTTCACAGTTGTGATTGATGCTTCTATTGAAGGTTTAGGAGGAGTACTTATCCAAGATGAAGGGGTAGTAGCTTATGAATCCAAGAAGATGAAGACTCATGAAGTTAATTATGCACCCCATGACTTAGAGTTAGCAACGATTGTGCATGCCCTACAGAAATGGAGACACTTCTTACTAGGGAATCCCTTTGAGTTAAAGTCAGATAACCAAGGACTAAAGTACATCTTTACCCAACCCCACTTAAATGCTAGACAAAGAAGGTGGTTAGAGTTTCTAAGGGAATATGATTTTGAAATTGAATATATTAAGGGGAAGGAAAATAGGGTGGCAGATGCTTTAAGTAGAAGGAGACACTTGATGACTATAGCAACATTCAAAACTACTTTCAAAAGGAAAGTAATGGATGAGCAAGGACATGACCCATGGTATAAGCAAGTCAAATTGACTTTAGAATACGATCCAACAGATCCTAAGGTTGAAGGGTATACATTAGATGAAGATGGATTGCTCAGATACAATAATAGAATATATGTTCCTAGTTCAGGGGACTTAAGGAAGGTAGTCTTATCGGAGGCTCATAGTGCCCCTTACTCAAGGCACCTAGGGGTTAACAATATTTATGCAGATCTAAAGAAGCTATACTTTTGGCAGGGGATGAAGAATCACATAGTTAAGTATGTGGCTAAATGTTTGGAGTGTCAAAGGGTAAAGGCAGAGCATAGACATCCAGCTAGATTATTACATTACATGATGTACCTCAACACAAGTGGCAAGTTATTAGCATGGATTTTGTGCAAGGGTTGCCCATGTCACCCTCTAGGCATGATACAATAATGGTGGTAATTGACAAACTCACTAAGGTGGCACACTTTATACCAGGGAATCTGACAGATGATGCACCTACCTTGGCAAGGCGCTTTGTTAAGGAAATATTTAGGTTGCATGGACTGCCAGAGAAAATCATATCAGATAGGGATGCTAGATTCACTTCAAGGTTTTGGACAACTCTTCAATCAACTCTGGGAACTCAACTAAATTTTAGTACTGCATACCATCCTGAAACTGACGGTCAAACAAAGAGGACAAATCAGATTTTGGAAGACCTACTTCACATGTATTGCATGGACCAACAGAAGAAATGGGAAGATTACCTACCTCTGGTAGAGTTTGCTTACAATAATACATATCAAACATCTTTGGGAATGACGCCTTTTGAAGCATTGTATGGTAGGCCATGTCGAACACCTTTGAGTTGGGATAGTCTTGAAGATAGAGTAATTGTTGGACCAGATATGTTGAAGGAAATGGAAGGGAAAACTCAGGAAATTAGGCAAAGATTGAAGGAAGCCTCAGATAGGCAGAAAATTTATGTAGACAAGAACAGGACACCAAGAGAGTTTGAGGTGGGAGAGAAAGTCTTCCTAAGGGTTAGGCTACACAAGAGTTCCATAAGGTTTGGGAAAAAGACTAAGCTTGCACCTCGTTATGTTGGGCCTTTTGAGATATTGGAAAGGATTAATGCAGTTGCATACCGGTTGGCCTTACCTCCCCAGTTGAGCCGAATCCATGATGTCTTCCATGTATCTCTTCTTAAAAAGTATGTACCTAATGAGAAACATATCTTGAATTGGGATGCTTTACAGGTCTAGGAAATGGGGGGAATAATGATAGAGCCATTCAAAATCTTGGAGAGGCGCTAGTACCAATTGCGCAACAGAGAGGTTGATCAATGCAAAGTATAATGGAATCAGTATGATGAAAAGAATGCCACATGGGAAGATACTAGGGAAATGCAACAGTTGTTTCCTTTTTTGTTTTAAACTAATCATGAACTATAGACTCTGTTATGGATACATTCAATAAGTGCATCGGGACGATACACAATTTAAGAGGGGGAGGATGTCACAACCCTCCTTTATCACTTTTGATTTGATACAATTTTTATTATATCTTTTTGTGGTTGAGCTATTGAATATGGTTGAATAAATATTATAAAAGGTTAAATAATGGACCCACATACACACTTGGAGAATATAATTTAAATAGACATTATTTATTTTTCCCATTTCCAAATATGGCACATGTTGTAGGAGAAATTAGAAGCTTCTAGAGGAATCTTCATTCTTTAATTCCCTTGCATGTAAGTCCCCCCACTAGGATATTAATCAATTTTGCATGGATCCAATATTGGAAAAAGAATCTCATTTTCAATTAAATTCTCTAGATAGTGGAGTTAAGGTGTTTTTCCTATATATTGTATGCAATTTTCAAAAAGAGGGGGTTGATTATTTTGTTTGGAGAATTTTTTTCTCAAGTAGTAGTAGTAGTAGTAGTTGTTGTTTTCTAGTAGTCACATTTTCATTGTAGGATTGTTAAGTAGTTGTTTTTGAGGAAATTCAAAGAAAGTTGCAAGGATCAAGGGAGGCTAGTTGAAGAATTCAGAGGGGATTCTACATCAAGCTTCAAGTATCTAGGTGCTCTTCTTTTAATTAAATCTTACTGTGTTCTTGTTTTATTCTTTCTTTCCTGTGAATAAATTCTTGCTGTGAGTTAAAATAAATAAATTTATGAAATCTTGTTTTCCTGTGAATAAATTCTTGCTGTGAGTTAAAATAAATAAATTTATGAAATCTTGTTTTCCTTGTGAATGAACCTTATTGGGATTAAAGATTAATTTCAAATCTTGATTTTCTTGTTTTCTTTCCTGTGAATAAATTCTTGTTGTGAGTTAAAATAAATAAATTAATGAAATCTTGTTTTCCTATGAATGAAACTTATTGGGATTAAAGATTAATTTCAAATCTTGCTTTTCTTGTTTTCTTTCCTGTGAATGGAAATTAATTTCTCATGTAAGAATCTTGTGTTCTTCATGTGGAAATCACCCAAGTAAAAATCTCTTCCTTTGATTTTAAATTTGTTCATTTTACTTATTCGATAATAAAATAAAATAAAATGAAATAAAGTAGTTTTCAAAAAAAATAATTATAAAATAAATTAATAGTTAAATGTAGGGGGGGGGAGTTATTATACCTGCTGGGAAGTAATACTCTCCACTATCCCTGCAGTCACTATTACGACAGTGGCCGCAGAGGGAGTGGAGGGGCCCATGACTATCCCCTCATCACTGCGGGCCTGCACCTGTAGGTCCGCAGTGGTGATTGGACCCGTGGCCCCCACTCCCCACTTGGCGATAAAAGCCATATTTTAAATCAAGTTGGAATTTGTTAATATTTTCTTTAATTTAAAATTTAGTTTAGTAAAGTTAAACTTAGATAAATTTATAAATAATTTGGATCATTGTTATCTAATACTACCAAATCAATCTTTAGTAAATTTATAATTGTAAATTAAATTATATCTAATTTTATAATTGGAATCTTTCAATTTATTTGAGACTTATTGGGTTACTTAGTTGGTATTTTAGATTCATTAAAAACAATTAATTTATATTATTATGAGTTGATCCAAAATTTGTCTAATGTCTAAACTAATTGCTTATTTTGAACTAGTGACTCTATAATTAATTATTCTTGTAATAGAAATAAACATTGCTTAATCTTGCATGTAAATTACACTATTCTTGCATCATGTGAATTACTTATACATTATTGCATTTATTGATGAGCAAGTTACATTTTCTTCATCTTCATGCAAGTTACACGTTTAATTATCAATATGCGAGTTTCATAATTGTCATTATTGTGCAAGTTATATTTCAAGTTTTGAATATTAAATAATTTAGTTGTAGAAGGATGGTATTTTTTTTTCAAGTGGTTCATGAATCCCATAGAAGTAGTTATTTCAATTAATTAAGCTTTGTAATGTCCAATTATGCACATTCATTTCATAATTGTTTCAATCATGATGCTAATTAAAAGTTTTCATAGCCACTTAGATAAAAAAACTTAACAAAGGGAGTTGGAAAACAGAAACCTAGCCGCGTTCGGTATTTACGGTGCCTCTGGGTCACGCTTACGGGTAATGCCATTGTGTTGAACTACTGCACTTAATTCCTAATAAAGTTGCATCAACGACATTTGTGGCATCGTCCCTATAAATCATTGGGGAGTAGTAAGGGACACTTGGAAGTTAAAATCCAAGGGGCGGGTAATCTCCCTTGGATCGATAATCTAATAAGATAATCCTTAAATGATTTTACATCCGCTAGTTAAACCATAGTAAACCCCTTTAGGGTTGATTGAGTGAAATGCCTTTATAAATTTGATTTAATCTCGAAGAGTTGTTGACGATTGAAAATTGGGTCAAGGGTGACGCTTATGATAGGTATTAGGATCTAGTTGTTTTAGGCCACAAGCAATAGGCCATCTTGACCCTTTTCTTAAGTGCTACCATCGTGGGTAGCAACCGCAGAGAAGTTGTCTGATACATTGACACTAGAAAGGGTTGCATACCCACCAAACGGTTTACATTAAACCATAGATTAGAAAATAGAACTACATACTTTACGCCTTGATCCCGTGCCGAAACAATTATGTAGACAGTCTAGGGACGAAGTTGTCCCTAGTACTCAGGCGTTCATGGATGGGGTCTAGGATTTGGTAAGAAGAAGGATTGTGAAGAATCCTAATTGAAAGATAAGGAAAATAAAGCAAAAAGTAATTCAATGCATACTCGAAAGGAATCCCGTATGGATTCGCTTGACTTCTCGAGGCTTTAAGCCAAATTCTGAGGTGGAATTCAAGCTTGCATTATGTTATTTTGATTTCTCCTAAGGACGGGGACCTCGATGCACTCCTATTAGAAGAGTGTAGTACTTAATGAGTGACTTAGGACCCGAATGGTCCCGATGAGTCTAAGTCTCTGGCTAGAGCACCTCCTATCCCAAGTTGGATAGATGCCTACCCCGTATTGGATAGATGAAACCTTCTGTCCTGTATGGATAGGTTCTCATCCCGGATGGATGAATGCCTAATCAAAATGGATAGATGCCCAGAGTATGTGATTGAATCAAACACAAATGATTAAATTTAAAAAAAAAAAAAGGGGGGTCAAAATTTTGTTGGGTTAAGTATAGTGGGTTATTACAGTAGCCCAATGGACCAAGGAGTGGGTAAAGGTCTCATATGCTATGGTAGTCCTACCTAAGATAAAATAAAATTCTCTTGAGAATAGGAGAAAGAAATTTGAAAGATAGGGCCATCCTCTACAAAACCTCAAGGGTATGAGAGACCTACAATTATAAAGCCTCCAACCAAAGTAGTGAAGGCTTCAAAGGCTAGTGGATCACTACGGTCTATTGTTCTAGACAATAAACAAGCTTCAATCACTATGATAGTGGAAGAAATAGTGCCTCATAAGTCAAAGGATAAAGAAGAAAACCCCTAGACTAATTTGGTTAGCTCCATAGTTTGATGCTTTGTGGCTGAATTTTGGAGAGAGAAGGCTAAAAACCTCCTTATTTAAGATCCAAATCCTTAGCTTATAGGATACCTATTTAGACTAAGGTGTGTATCTCTAGATTCAAAGTGTTTCAAACCTAAATTTTAAACATAGGTTCCTCTCTTCATCTCATTCCTAGTATGAGCTTAAATTTTAATTTCTAATTTTGTATCTATTTGTATGTTAATTAATTTCAAATTTACATTTTTTTTTTTAACATATGTTGTCATTTATATCAAGGGAGTGTTGACTTTGATGTCAAATTTGTGTCATATGTGCTAGTCAATTTTATTGTTGATGTCATGGCATCCAAAAGATTGAAGAATGTGTAATATTGTCATCCATTATCAGATCATTTTGAGTTGCACGCAAGTATAGTGGCTTGATATGATGATGGAATTAGTTGAGGTATATCTACTATATCATCTTGCATTTATTCCAATTAGTGGAGGTGATCTAAAAGTGTGATCTCGAAGTGAATGAGGTAAGCTACCTAGATAATTATTTTTCTCTAGTAACTTGTTATGTTATGTATTTCTTCACTGTTGTGATTTACAGCCTTTTCGTCCCCATTTTCGAAGTCCATTAATCATCATCATTGAACAAGTAGCTTTCTTCATTAGTGAAGAAACTTTTCTGGTTCTTCTAAAAGTTATTCTTTTTTGGCATGGTCTCCTTCCTATTCTTTTGATCTTCATTATTACAAACTTTGTATGGATACTTGGCTATTGAATATCCTATTTCAAGATAAACAAAAGATATGAGACACCAATCTCAATCAAGATATATAAAAGATATGTAATACAAACCTTCAAGGATGAATACTTAGCTTCTCCCTAATCTGATCAATTTTAGAACATTCTCACTTTGTGCATAAGATCTTCAAATGAAACTACACATAATAATTGAGTAGACAACTTGCACAAATTTTGTCACTGTTATCATGCTACACATCCAATATCATCAGCCACATACTCACACACAAAAAACACTCTAGAATGAATCTGGTCAATAATTTATGTATGCATTCTAAAAGTAATTACAACTTTATGTCAGCCTACAACGTATTCAAAACTATCTGCTTATCATCCACATGTAAATCCATCAATCAAACATGTAGTCAACTAGGTCCTAAAGCCCACACGTTACTCCAAGAGTAGGAACATGCTATGCATTATAAAACACATACTGAATTGACCCCAACGAGCATCCACATGCTTCATATAGTTGGCATAGAGTGTAATGCTATTTTGCATACATATGGAACATCATTACAAATCATGAATGGTCACAATGATCATTTTTTACTTCTATCTTCTTGTAGGCTGAAGCTTATCTTGTACAACTCTACAATATGACACATCATATATAGCTCAACTTTATTTCTAAACTACAAGCCATAAAAATTACTATAGTAGAATGTGATACAAAACAGGTTGCCAATGTATACACAATGTCTAAGTAACAAACCTCAAAAACATACTATTAACACTTTCAGATCGCCATAAGCAACTAGAATAAATGTATTGATGTTATTAACAATCTACAAGAGAGATATCCAAATAGCTTGCAACTGACTTTCTAGAAGCAAGTAACTCAGTCATGTCATGTCAATAGTAACTAAAATTTTTGTAGTTTCCAAACACTTGAAATTAGGTACAATTGTATTTAATTCTCACCGAGTCCTTTGACATCAATGACAACATAATGTTCAACAAGCTATATGTTCCATACTAATGACAAGTTTCTTATTTGTGATACTCTTTACCTATAAATTCTATAAATCTCTCTATGAATATCTTCATTAAGTTTATTTTGAATATTTTCATTATAATTCCTCAAGGAATATTATAAAAAAATGGAATACAATGTTTATACCTAAGTTTGGCGACCTTAATTTATTCTACAACAAGAGATTTATAACCTTGTTCAATATGTCTTATAAAATCATTACCAATGTACTTAATCTTAAGGTGCCCCATCTTCTTCCCCAAATTGTTCATTCTAAGAAAATTAGCTTCATAAAATCTAGGTATATTCTTGATAATATCATTACTATTTGGGAAGGAGTGAAATGAGCCAATCATTCTCAACAAGAAGATATTTTTATTAAGATATACTTTGTCAAAGCTTATGATCACATTGAGTGGCAACTATACCCTAAAATGCTTTAATCTATATAATTGTATTCCCAATTTGTATGTTTACTTAAACTACTCTTTATTGATGTTCTACTTACATTACAATTAATGACCAACAATCTCTCTCTCTTGGAATTTTTTAGTCCATCTATTAAGACTTTTATTTGGATTTTCTCTTTATGTGCTTACTACAGAAGGCTTTCACTATATCTTGCTAATGTTATTTTATAGAACCTAGTTAGAAGGAATGTCTTTGCCCAATTCTATAATAAAAATGGTTAATGATCACTTTTATAGATGACTACTTCCTTACTCTCTTAGAGAAAGAAATAATACTAGCTAGGCTTCTTAATTCTTGGATGTTTTCTATAAGGCTTTTGAGTTGAGTATTTAATAATAAAAATTTGATGTCATAGATGATCTAAATTGAATAAGCATGCATAGTTAAAGTGTTATGGTTGGAAATTAATTGATCATGGGAAATTTTTTAGATTCCTTGGGATTCCTTTTACCTTTCAATCCCCTCCTTTTAACTTGCGGAAAACACTTATTTGAAAAATTTAGAAGTAATTAGCCTACTATATTACTAAGCCTCTTTTATTGGTAGGGAAATTACTAGTGTGTTAAAAACATTACTGCTATACATGTATATCAATCTTTCTATGATTCCTTATAAAAATTCCTACTAGAAGGTTGACAAACTTTTAAAGGATTTTATATGGTTATTTGTTGATACTATTATAGGATTCCATTGTGTGGCCTAAGAAATTTGCTACCTCCCTCATGATTTTGGAGTTATATAATTAGTTTTAGTCCAACACCAACAATTAGCTTTATGATTTAAATGGATGATTAGATCTATTGAAGGAAATGGGGCTCGAAGGATTTTCTTAGACATTGTTGTTCTACTAAAATGTCTCATGAGTTTCAAGCTTGGAAGGGTGCTAGTATTCATACCCCTACTATAATGAAGATTTATATTTATATTTAGTCTAGATTTAGGTCATTTTTCTATTAAAAAGCATTTCAAAGACTTAAGAGGTCATCAAATATTAGCTTTTTATAGAATGGAAATAACATTTGTAATAGATAATCTATTCATTAGTAATCTATTTGATGGCCGCCTATTCTTTCTTGTAAATGTCACCCACTTGCTAAGGTTCCATGAATTAATTCTTTGAAAGTATTTAACATGGGTATCAAGATCTAAATAATTCTTTTTCTAGGACTACAAATAATTTTGTCTTCTAGCTTGAGCCCAAATTGAAATTCAAGCTCTTTAACTAGGACTTGAAGACTTACTAGACTATAATTGATTCAATTATTTGAATATGATTCATAAAATAGGGGTTAAATCTATTAAACTGGGATTAGAAATGGTACCCTTATACACTAGTTCACAACTACGTAGCTTAATAGTAACAACCCTAGGTATCTAATTGCATCTTCACATGATACCTAAATTTAATCATAGAAATTTTCTCTAGTCTTTGTTGGGCCTTGAGAATGTAAATTTTAGACTATTTCATCAGTTATTCTTGAGGTACAACTTGTCCATTTTGCATAATGCATTTCTTCTAAGGGCCTTCCCATTGGTACTCATTCAATTGATATAGAGGTTGATAATTCTCATTGCCCAATCTATGGATAGTAGAAGACTCTTGAACACTCTTAATGACCTTGTCTCAAAGCTCATGAAACTTGAGATTGGATTCATGAATTTTTAAACCATATAGAACTAAACCTTTCTCACATGGCATGTAGTCTTCTTGGGAGATTCACCCATAATAAAATTACTATATTGACCTAGATTTGGTATGATTTTAGTGTAGAATTTCTTTTTAGCATTTAGAAAGATAGAAACTCTACTATTTTTACTATTTGATATTTATTTCTCTCTCTTATATTAAAGTTATGATTTATTTCATTTTTCTTATGTAGATTCAACTACAAGCTAACAAAATTGGACTTGTAGTGGCACATCTTTAGTTTCTTTAAGATTACTAGGATAACAACCCATGGATGGTTTCTTAAGGTATCATTGACCCCACCCTCTAGCAAGGTCATTTTCCACCTTGTAAACATTGACATGGATGCAATCAAACTACTTAGGGAAGTGATGGTTTTCATGCACATTGTTTCCAACCTCCTCCAATAAGAACCAAGGATTGGCTTTCTTATGGTTGCTCTCAACCTACCTTTAGCCTCCTCTTGGCCACACAATTATCGTCACATGGTTGGCTAGATTTGGACAATTCATTTAGTTTGATTTGGTTATCTTGCTTGCTTGTGACATGCAACCTAGCAAGGAGGAAAATTTAGAGGGTGTGATAATTGGTTAGGGGCTTGTTCTTGATGACCTAGACCTCATTAATGTATTAGAAAAATTGGATGGCTACCACCCTTTAGTGGTATAGCTCTTGCCACATATTAGTTTTGTTTAGCTTTACACAATTTAAACTTATCAATTTTTATGAATAAATGCAATATCACCTTTTATATACATACTATATGATGCTTATTCATTAAAAAAATTATCTACTATTTTATCTTATTTATTTTAATGTGCCAACTTTTTAATATTTTTTATCAACATTCATACTATTACACTTCATCTTTTATTGCGACTATAAATGACACCTACAAACATAATTGTTTAGATAATGTATATCAAAATATCAATTATATTTTAGAATCAAATCTAATTATTTACTATCAATATTTAATTTTTTTAAGAATATATTGCAGCCTCTCTTTAATATGACCATTAAGACACAAATCATTTCAAAGAAAATGCAAGGCAAGAGCTTAGGTATGCTTTTAGAATGTGGGCCAAGGAAAAAGTTTTGGACGGTTGTATAAATATATTAATGCTTCCAAGGTTATTATGCAAGCAATATTATTACTTGCTTTATTTAAAAGACAAAAGTGTACTAGAAAAAGGGCAAATATTCTTTTCCCACTCCCCATTCACACCTCTTCTAGTTAATTGAGAATGCATGTCCCACTAGGAAAGTGAATTTTATTAACTTTGCAATAAAAGTAAAAAGTTTTTTAAAAACAAAACATTCGAATATTATTATTTTGTAGAAATAAATAATTATGTCATTCTTATTGAAGGGGGTTAATTCTTTGGAAAATAATTATGTCATTCTTAGGAAAATAATTATGTGTTAGCAATTGGTTTAATGGACATGTTAGATACTTTTATAAGAAATTTTATTTTATTTAATATGAATATTTTTTATTTTATATATTAAAATAAACATATATTAAATTTATTTATACATATTAAATATAATTTTTAAATATTGTAATTATAAGATCATTAAATATTTAATACGGTCTTTATATTATTTTTTAAGATTGATATTCTCAATACTTAGATCAAACTTTCTATTCTTTATAACTAAGTGGTGAGATCAACTACAATGATGTGTAAGAGAGCATTGAGAGATAAGATTTATTCTCTCTTTGTAAATATGCAACAACATATAACTAGTAGTTGTAGGGGGAGTGCCTGCAACAAGAGGCCGATAGGTTTGATTGTAAAGGGATTATAACATTACAAGGAAGATTTTTGTAGAAACATCATAATGAGAGAATGTAATTAAATTCAAATTGAATAATTTTATTGATATATAGTATATAGTATTGGCACTGTACAAAACCCAACCAATGTTTATAGTTGTTCCCAAAATAAGAAGTTGACCACCCACCATCCCCCATGCTGCTGAATGCAACATGATGTAGAGAAAGAAAGTACCATGAAGAGTAATTTTTACAACAGAATGAAAGTGCTATAAAGAGTACTTATTATAAATGGTTTGTATTGTAGACTGTATTAATCCCAACCAACAGTATTTGTTGGACCCAGAAAACTTTTTTTATCCACCCTCCATCCCCCATGCTGGTAATGGTAGCATGTTATACAACCTTTTGTTGATATCTATTTGATGTATATCATCTTAAACCTGTAAGAAATAAATTGTATTAGGACCTCACTTTGGAGGAAATAAAAAAATGAACACTAATAAAACACAAAGGCATTTACCTTGTAGAGTAAAAGGCTTCACGACAACAAAGTGGCAAATCACAAAAAATCCTACCAATACACAAAAACCCTGCAAATTAACGACATTAAGTAACAGTCACAAAGAAAGACCTTGAAAGGTATAAGCACTCACCAATTGCAAACTAAACCCATTAAAACAGAAAGAAGTTTAGTTTGCAAATAAACAAGAAAACATACACATTTACCTTGCAAAGTATCAAAGATGATGGCAACGAAAAGCAACTATGGTCAGATGATGAGTATATGTCTGCTTTTGAGATGGCAAGCACTTGTAACCTGCAAACAAAATTCAATGGTAGAAAATCAACAAACCGTAAAAGGGCTGCAAATGGTTTTAGGTTTTAGGATTGTGTTTGGCTTGATGTCCAACATGGTAATGTCATTGATGTGTATGGTTCTCATGTTGTGTTTGGCTTTGTTATTTTGCCATTGAATTTGTATTTAGAAACATATTTATACAGGACACATACCTTTAGAGTAATGATATTAGAGTGTTGGATGTTGATCACCACCAAAACCTTAAATGTAAAAGCAATGACAACCTAGAAATATTAATGCATCATAATGAGAGAATGTCATTAAAGTCAAATTGAATAATTTTATTGATATATAGTATATAGTATTGGCACTGTACAAAACCCAAGCAATGTTTATAGTTGTTCCCAAAATAAGTTGACCACAAAGAGAGCTTATTATAAATGGTTTATATTGTAGACATGTATATCCATTTGATGTATATCATCTTAAACCTGTGAGAAATAAAATGTATCAGGAAATTGTAATTGTATGAAGATTTTCTTGTGAGTAATAAATTGTATTAGGAAATTGCAAATGTATGTAACACTTGTAGAATATGAATAATATTAATTGAAGGTACTTACATTTTTTACTGATGTTGTATTTGGTTAATGTGCTTGTTTTGTTTTGTAGGCCACTTCGTTGCCTGCCATTTGATACCTGTGAGAAATAACATTGTATCCAAAAATTTAAAGTGTTTTAAATTGTAAAGTTTATCTTTAGTAGTGGTTCTACAATCTGCAGAGTATACAGACAGTGGAAACATATGTTAGTATCATTGATTGTAAAAGTTAGAGTTATTTGCATACCCTTGTAGGTTCTGTTGTTTGAACTGGTGTCTTCATCGATTCCCTGCAAGTACGAGAATACCTGCAAGTACAAGAAGAGAAAATAAGTTTGGTAACCATTAGAAGAAGCATATTTGTAAGGAAATTAAATAGTTGAGAAGATAGTGGATGGCAGATGTGTACCTGTCCTATCAGAGTATTTTCGCATCCAAGAGCCTCGTTCAATTTCATTTGAATCTAATATTGGTTACATTTGATGTTGATCCTACAAGGTATGAATATTGTAATGCCTTGAAACAATTGATAGAAAATATATGGTATGTAAAATCACAATGAAGTTGTGTTTGCAGTACCTGTTTATGTTTGTTTTGCAGGTAATTTTCTTTTGTGATCTGGGAAAGCTTCAAAAAATGAGCTTCTTTTTTTTTTCTTAGAATGGTTGATGCAACACCTTGCAACCTTGAGTACCTTTCGTAGGTGAAAGTTGGGTGAATCCACATGTGGTTAATTGATTTCACTATGGAAAGTCTTGTAAATGTAAGGCCTTGTTTCTTTGTTTTGCCAATGTCAACTATTGCAAAGTCTAGTGTCAGACCATGTGAATTGTGAATAGTAATACCCCATGCCATTGTTAATGGAATTTGTGTGCGGTTTCCCCTAGTAATTGGTGATATGGGAACATATTTTGGATTTGCTTGATCCCATGATGGGCCAGTATAATGTTGGAAGAAGACCACCACATATTTTGGTAGATTGGGCGACTTAGAACTTGCATCGTAGACAATCATTTTGATTTGACCCAAAGCACCATTGACAAGCCCAACTTCTATCCATAAATTTGTAATAAGAATTACTTCCTAGTCTATAGAAAGAAGGATTTCAAATGATAGTTGTTCTTCTTGGTGTCTTTGTTTATCTTTCTGGTGTGCAATGATTTTTTTTGCACGTGCAATGGGCGAGTGCAATTGTTTCAACATTTTAATGTTGTGTGCATTTGAAGCTGCGTTTGTTGCAAACAAATGTTTCTGTTGGTTGAAGTGGTTGTTCTGATTAAGTGTCAAAGCATGGGTTGACCACATCTGTAGGCTTTCCCAGTCTGTTTGCAAAGGCGTTGTGTTGTGTATATTAAGCAAAATCTCACGAAACTGCATCTGGGAGGGGCTTGTACCTTGTTGTCGAAAAGAAACATCCAAGGTGACAACATTATTGAAGGTGTTCCATAGAGCCAATGCTGTCAAGTGGGATGCATATAATGGTTTATCCATAACTGGGGGAAGTTGTGCAAGATTACCAACCAATATCATTGAGAGAGTTGCAAATGATTCATGTTGTTTGGTGAGAAAAGCTTCTCGCAATCTGTTATCAATCTTCATCAGTAATTGAGGACCAACAAAGCTCATTTCATCTATCAAAATGTAGTGTAAATGTTTGCATTTCTCTTGAAACATTAATAGTGAATGGCCCGTTAAGGGTTTGTATTCTTGAATAGGTATACAGAGGGCAGCATGGATTGTGGTAGCTTGGATATTATATGTGGATACACCTGTTGGTGCTAGTACAAGCAATGGGTATTGTTTTGGATCTAAATGGGAATTTAACTGTCTATGTATACAGTCAATAAGAAATGACTTTCCAGTACCTATTGTGCCTTGAATAATTAATCGTAATGGTGAGGAATTCAAATTTTGTGTAGTGTGAATATTTATAATATCAAGTGCAGTATTTTGGTTTGCTGCAAGATCAAATTTATTAGGTGCATTTGAATGTATGTTGCCAAGGGTGTGAGCTAATTGGCTTTTCTTTGTTGAAATAAATTGAGATGCTTTTGTATGCAACATTTCATTAGGTATGGAAGCACTCCAATTAAATTGAAGATCAAAATCACATTTGCCAAGCATTTGAAGAGTAGCAACATAGAAGTTGTTTGACGCTCCTATTTGTGACAAGAACTCCCATTCGAAGAGGTCTTGATCAGTAGATTGTGGAATATCTTGTGACTGCAGGTCTTCGCTATTTTCTATAGTCAAGTGTTCTTCAATGCCATTTACATACCACCAGATGTAATGCGTACTTTGAAGATGTTTCCAATTTACTATAATTTCATCAGTTTAGATACCTATGTGTAGAGGGATGCTACAGAATGGTTTGTACAAGAGTATTTACTCCAACAGAAAGTTTCAAAAGTACTGTCATCTTCTGAAGGTAAAGATTTATATTGCGGGTAGACGTTTACAATTGTTGGTAGCTTTCTTTTATCCATTTACATGATTTGTGTTGTTCAGAGTAAGTATATTGCTGAGCTAAATGGAGCAAAGTTAGGTTTCCTAACTCTGATGGTCTTTTCATGTAATTAGAAATGAAAGAAATGGATGTCTGTGAACCTTCATCATAGTTTATTATACGTTGGAAGATTTTTTTCCAACATTGAGGGTCACAAACTGACGTGTGCAAGAGATCAAGGGGAGTTTAAGCAACATGTGACAAGTTTGTTGAGCACTAATATCCCTATCAGCAACAATTCCCATCATGAATCTCTGATATGCTAATAGAATTGCATCTTCTGAATTAGTTGATCTAACAATTCTTTTTAACATGTCAGTATAGCTTTCTGATTTATGTTCAGTTTTCGATGCGTATTTTGAGATATATTGGAGAAATGCCTTTTTGGAGCATAATGCCTAACAGTCAACATTAGCCCTCCATATGGCGAGCATCGTTGGGTTGTGGACATTGAGGCGACTATCATTCCTTGCTGGCTTGTATGATGGGTTATTATTATGGTCTAAAGTCAATGATGAGTCATGTTGTTCATGCCAAGGTGCTTTGTATCGACATTCAAGTGTTGAGTTTTTTTTTTTTTTTCCAAGCAGGTATACTCTGAACACTTTGTATGTCATTGAACAACATTCACTAATTCAATATAATCAGTGCAAGGCTTAGATCTGGATATGTCATCTATATCTGAAAGACATGGATCTGAAATTGCAGGTATATACTGTTTGTTTAAGCAGTCCACTTCAGTGCATGGATTCCATGCTGTGATGTATTGGTCAAAGAATTTTTTAATTGATTGAATGATTTCATGGTCCGATCAATCAAGTTTGTCAATATTAGGTGCTTGTGGCAGCCAAAGAAAGCCATGAATATGGGTAGAGCCTCGGTGTTGCCATTCATATATATAACAGTGGTCAGCGGCATGCAACTATTTGACAATGACTTCATCATGAAAGATCTGAAATCTCAAGTGCAAGTATAAAGCTGTTATATGTGGGTTATTGACTAAATTCTCAATAAACTGCCTTCTATTGTGGTGCATAGTATTTGACTATGTTTTTGGGAACAACTTATGCGAGTCAGGCCATTTTGTATCAGTTGAGCTTAGAGTAAAGAATAGCGTAGGTGGACCTAATTGTTCTATTATTGTTGTAAGGTCTCTATGAGATTTGCTCCAAAATGTGCATGTTCCACGCAAGGAGGCAGCAGATCGCATGATATGATTTGGTAATTCATTTGATGGTGTATTCTATAAGTATTCTCTTAGGCCATGAAGATTCAGTGGAAGAGAATGTTCTAAATTTGTCTTTATGAAAACATTAGCTGATTTTTAAGATCGATGCCTCATCATAACGTTATAGATATAATATCTAAAACGGACATGCTGGCCAAATCTTTGATCGGAATATTTGATCAAGTGCAAAGCATATTCATGTAAATGTACATGCCTTGTTTTGTCTTGAAGTGGTAAAGCCAATCCATTAGGGAACAGTGTGGGGAATGCCATTGAAAGTAGGCCTTCTGTATTGTACTTGAAGATCGGAAAATAAAGTAAGGTGGATAGGATTGTTAATATGCAAATCAAACACTAAAAACATAAGAAGATGAAGCATAAACCAAATCACATAAAAATAACATGAAGACGATGCTTATACTTTGCTATCTTACCTTCTCCTTCGGATGGAGCTTCATGAAGTGAAGGCGCCCTTGGATGATGCTCCACTTGATGTGCTCCTCTTGCTTGCTTGATGTGGATGGCTCTCCTATGTTGTGCACAAATGAGATGGATCTTGAAGGATGATGGGGATGAGATGATTAAGTGTGGATGCGAGATAATTTTGACATGGTAAGATTGCTAAGATGATTTTCCTAGGCTCAAAAGGGCAACATAAGATTACTAAGCTTGGAGATGAAGAATGAAGGGATGGAGTCCTCAATTTATAGGAAGAGGAGAGGAAAAATGGATGGCTAGGATGGATTCAAGATGAAGGGCTAGGATTGCTTGTGAGCTCACACAAGGCCCAAGAGAGGGTGTGGAGACCAAGAGATATGCCTTAAAGGCATTTTTTGTCTCCACACTCCTCAAGGTACATTGGAAAGACTTCCCAATGTGCCTTAAGAAGAGCAAGGGATGGGACATTCCTTAAGAATGGGGAGGAGGAATTTAAAATTCTCCAAAAAGGGATGATCATGGGGATTGGAGGAATAAGAAGGAATTAAAAATTCCTTGGGAGAGGAGATGCCTAGAGGAATGTTAGATTTTGAAAATCTCACATTCACCTAGGAAAAGAGCGTTTAAAGCTAGTGGTTGGATGGAAGGGACTAGGGGTTTTTACTTTGTGACTAATCATGATGATTAGTCACTAGCAACTCATTAGGAGGGGGATTAGAGGAAAGGTTAGGTGAGATAGGATTTGTAGGAGGATTTAACTAGGATAGAGAATGAGTGGAGGGAATAAAAAATTAGAAGAATAAGGTTAAGTGAGTTTAGGGAGTTTCTAGAAGACTTTATTAGGTTAATGATGAATTAAGAAGATGATTAGTAGGAATCATGTAGGTTAACTAATTAATTTAATTAGCTAAGAGGAAGATTTGTGAGGATTTAATTTTTTAGAAGAATAAAGAAAGGGATTGATTTATTAAATAAATCAGTCACATACTATAGTGACAATATTAATTATATTTAATTAATATTGAGGAGAATTTGAATTAACATAATTAATTAATTAATTATGTGAGGAATTAAAAATAATTAAAATAATTATTTTTAAGTGTCTACATTTTGCCCCTCTTTTACGCAGCGGAAAATTTGGCGATGTGTAGAAGATAGAAGAAGAAAAAGATGCCCCAGCGTAAAGCATGGGAGGTATATGCCCCCTCGAGAATTTTTTCGAAAAAAGATGAAAAATTCTTGAAAATAAAGGAAGAAGAATTAGGGTGGAAGGGCTAAATGAGGAAGAAATATGAAGCAGTCGTGAAGAATTTGGAAACAAGAATAGGAGATGCGAGACCGCAGAGGAAAATGGGCCCTCACGGGGGCACATATAAGCCACAACGGGCCCAATAAGGGGTCATTGTTACACACACAAGCCTTGGAGATACTCGGAGCGAAGAAGAAGAGAAGGAGAGATGCACCGCATTCCAGTTCGTGATCATCGCGCTGAGAGGATCTAATGTTTCGACCGACTGACGAGCTATGAACCACTGGTGAGTAGGTCTATCTCTCATTTGAAATTTTTGATTTTAGGTAAATTTTAGGGCTAGAAATAGGGGTCAAGATTAGGTGAGGTGCTCGTAATGATCTGAGATAGAAGAATATGGAATAGATGGGAAATGGGGGAAATTTAGAACTCCATGGGATTATTGAGTTTAGGATTTTATGGAATGATGGTGAGATTTTGTGTGCAACAAATGTGGAGAGCCAACCTAGTTTGATATTGCCCTGGGTGACTTGCACCACTGATTATAGAAATCAAGATGCCACGAGAAACCCAAGGCATGGACCGACTCTTAGATAAACGGGAATTCCTTACACACAACTCTGCAAATGTTAAGAAACATTGATACAGAGTTGTGGGTACGTGCAAGGAGACCCTCAAACACACCGATAACTCTTGTACACGAAAGGGTAGGTGTTGATAAACACTAATACCAAATCGTCATTTTATACAAGAGAGATCCAAACATGCCATGCTATGAAAATATGCCCCAGTATGCGCCTATTGTAACATACCTGGATATGGCAAAGCCAGGCAGTCATAGGGCAAGATGTAAGTCTAAATGAAAAGATCCGACAAAATATAACAAGTCAATTCTTCTATGACCAAATGATATCTCTTGCCAAGAGTAGGATGAGGATGGAGGATTAGGTTGCCAGGTGAGGGAAGGAATCATCCCTAGGGCAAAGTGGACTTGTGGATTTAGGCAAGTGATTTTATGGTTTTGGAAAGTGACCTGCGGACTTGGGATTGTTTCTCAAGACTTCTTGGAGCTTACAGAGAGGCATAAAAGCTTAGTTTAATGGGATATTCCTTGCTCATGACTTAGGCGAAGACTCATCATCATACACGTGTTTTATTGGGAGGCGGAAGAGAAGCAATGTTACGAATGGGTGGACTGGATGGCGGGTGATTTGCAGACAGTGGATCTGGTTATTTACCTTGGCGCGTGCATGGAGGTTTTCACCAAGGTACTTGTTCATAGCGCCACAAAGTGGTTTTCACTGGTGGACAAATTTTATTTTATTTTTTGATGTTTTGATTATTTTTTATTTTTTTTGATTTTTTGATTTTTTTTCTTTTTCTGAGGACTAGGCATAAAATCTTTTGAGGTGCATGATATTCATTGGATCATCCAAAGGATCGCCTTTAGGAGTAGCCAACTGATAAGCTCTTGATCCATATTTTGTTGTGATTACATATGGTCCAAGCCAATTAGGCTCGAACTTGCCTTTCTTTTCTCTTTCTTGTAGATTTTTCTGATTCTCCATAAGGACAAGATCACCAATATGGAATTCTCGGGTTCTGAAATTTTTATGATAACTCATGTGCAAATGGTTTTGATATACCCGGAGATGATTCAAGGCCTTGAGGCGCCTTTCATCTAACAATTCTAGCTCTTGTAAGTGGGCAATTCTGTATTCCTCATCTGGTAAGATATTTTGTAGCGATACCTTTAGAGAGGGGATCTCAATCTCAAGGGGAAGGATGGCTTCAGAGCCAAAGACCAAGGAATAAGGGGTGGCACCTGTGGGGGTGCGGATGGAGGTGCGGTAGGCCCACAAAGTGGGATGGAGTTGAAGGTACCAATCACGACCAGCTTCATTGACTGTCTTTTTGAGGATTTTTATTAGGGTTTTATTAGAAGCCTTAGCTTGGCCATTGCCTTGGGGGTAATATGGAGTGGAAAAGCGATGTTGGATGTTGAATTTTTGGCAGAGTTCTTTGACATCCTGGTTTTTAAATTGTCTGTCATTATCTGTAATAATAACTTTTGGGATGCCATATCGGTAGTGATGCCCTACAAAATGGCACAAGGTTAGTCTATGATCAAAGAACACAAAACACACAAAACATTAGTGTTAGTCAATCAAAAACTAATCTATGAAGGCATACCAAGAGAGACACTAAAAGCATGCTAATGTATCTAATAAACAAAACAAAGATTATGAGGCATCTCCAACTGCCTCTTAGCATGGCCTTAGCTCCTTCTCCCTTGTTCCTCTCCTCTCCAAGTTCCAAAATAGTGTAGCTCTCAGCAGCTTTTTGCACTATGGATGCTTATGGAGGATTGAGATTGTAGTATAGCTCTAAATATGAAATAAAAAGCTAATACTAATGCTAAAATGATGTATTTTAACCAAAATGATAAGATGTTAGATTGCTTATGCTAAATGCTCTCTAAAAATGTCTATAGCCTAAATGCATACAAGTTTTCAGGATCTGGATTATGAAGGAATGGGCTCTATTTATAGGAAAAATGGAGCAATGGATGGCCAGGATTGAAAGGTTTAATCAAGGGTCAAGCTTGAAAGTTGGGGATCCATATGCACAATTTGTACCAATGAAATAGTGACAAGTGTCAACACAGGATTGGGTTGAGAGAAGAGGTTGGAGGCATTAAAGGCCTGAGAAGACCTCATGGTTATCTAAAGGCTAAGGGTCAAGTCTAAATTAGGATTACCCACTGGATTAGGAGTTAATGCAAGGATAAACCTTTGTGCAAATGATTAAGAGATAATCATGGTCAAAGCATTAAAGGCTTGATGAGACCCTTGGGTTGAGTAGAGGTTGAGTCAAAACAAATGTTTTAACCATGTGGGAGGGTTTGGGTTAACCATTAATGGTTTTTGAAGACTTTGTGGATCAAGTGGTTGAAGGTTGGAAGCTTTCAAAGGTTATCCAAGACTTTGAGACATTTAGTGGTTGAAGGTTGAAAGCCTTTAATGGTTATCAAAGACTTTTAGACTTTGAGAAGTGACTCCATTTTGCTTATGAATGTGACAATAATTAGGGGATGGATTAGGCTAATTAGGAAGGGGTTAGAAGAATCTAGAAGGGGATTAGATTTTGCAAGTGGATTTGGTGGGTGAGGGAAAATAGGATTTTATTTAAAATAAAAATTCATTTATTTCAATAAATGTGTGCAAGTTGCATTTGTAGGAAAATGCAAGTGGAGGGGGATAATGATTTAAATAAATGTTTTATTTAATTTATTTAAAAGAGGAAAAGGGGATTTAATTAAATAAATTGATTTTATTTATTTAATTGAATGGAATTTGATTTAATGAATTAATTAAAATAAATTGAATAATTTATTTAATTAATAGAAGAATGTTTGGGGACGAATTAATTAAATATTAATTTAATTAATTGATGGTTAGTGGATTTTTAATCAAATAAATACGAAATATTCATTTAATTAAGCTAGACAGATTTATGTGACTACAGGTAGATTAGGTAGTTTAGGATGAATTTGGATATTTGTTTGCCAGTGGTAATAGTAAGAGGGATAGCCTCTACCCATTTGGTAAAATACTCGGTGGCAGTGATAATGAATTTATGTCCATTGGAAGATGGAGGGTGAATTTTCCCAATGAGATCGAGGCCCCACTGTGAGAAGGGCCATGGTGTAATAAATGGCTGCAATTCTTGTGACGGTGCATGAATCTTGTCACCATGTTGCTAGCAAGGGATGCATTTCTTCACATAGTTGTATGCATCTACTTCCATTTTAGGCCAATAGTATCCTGTTCTCAAAAGGTTTTCAGCCAATGTGAGCCCACTTGAGTGTGCCCCACAGATGTCCTCATGTACTTTGCGTAATGCCCATTCCGCTTCTTGTTTATCTAAACACCTTAGGAGGGAACCATCAAAATGCCTTCTAAACAAGGTGTCTCCAAGGATGGTGTAATGAGCACATTGGCGAATGAATGTTTGTTGTTGGGTTTTGGTGAGATGTGGGGGAATGGTGTTGTCTTTGAGGAAAACGAAGGTTTCTTGGTACCAAGGGGACTCGGGACCAATGAGAACATACACCATTTCAGACTCTGGTAGGTCATAATGCCGGTATAAACAATTGATCGACCAAGAACTCACACTTCTGACCGTGTGCTGGCATTTGAAGGAGGGAGCCAATGGTGGCCATTGCATCTGCAGCCCTGCTGTTTGTTCATGGGATTTGATCAAACTTGATTGTCGTGAAATGTTGCTTAAGATCTTCAACCATGGTATGGTAGGGAAGGAGTTTATCATCTTTCGTTTGGTACTCATCATTGACTTGTTTTATGACGGGATGGGAATCACCATAGACTTGTAACTCCTTTATTTTCTAGTGGATAGCCAAGCGCAAACCTGTGATGAGAGCCTCATATTCTGCTATGTTGTTGGTACATGTAAAGGCTATCTTGTATGATTTTGGGATGCCATCTCCTTGAGGTGTGACCAATAATATTCCTGCGCCCAATCCATTTTGGGTGCAGGAGCCATCAAAGTACAATTGCCATGTGAAGGATGTGGTAACAACCATAATGAACTCATTTGGTAATTCTGTGAGAAGAGGATGGTCACCTGGAAGTGGAGCTTCAACCAACTGATTTACAATGACTTGTCCCTTGATTGCCTTTCTGTCCATGTATTCAATGTCAAATTCGCTTAAGAGCATGACCCATTTAGCGGTTTTGCCAATGAGAGAAGCTTTTGACAAGAGATATTTGAGTGGATCAATTTTAGCAATTAGTTTTGTTTTGTTGTTTAGCATATAGTGCCAGAGTTTTTGTGTGCTAAACACCAATGCCAAGCATGCTCTTTCAATGGGGGTATAATTGATTTCATACCCTACTAGTGTTCGACTGATGTAGTAAATGGCATGTTCCTTTCCTTGGTCATCTGCCTGTCCCAATAATGCCCCCAATGCTACTACAGTAGCACATATATACAAAATAAGGGGTTTTCTAGGAGTAGAGGCATCAATACTAGAGGTGATGCTAGATATTCTTTTAGTTTCTCAAAGGCCTTTTGGCATAAGTAGTCCCATTTGAATTTCGTGTCCTTGCGCAAGAGGTGTGCAAATGGATGGCACTTATCTGCTAGTTGTGAAATAAAGCGTCTAACAGATTGTAGTTTTCCTTGGAGACTGCACAGTTGTCTGAGAGTTTTTGGTGGAGGCATTTCCATGATAGCTTTTACTTTTGCCGAATCGACCTCGATGCCTTTGCGAGAAATAATGAATCCTAATAATTTTCCCAACATGACTCCAAATACACACTTTTTGGGATTTAGACGTAGTTTGTACTTTTCTAATCTTTCAAAGATCTACTTTAGAATGAGAATGTGTTATTTCCTTGTCTTAGATTTGCCTAGCAGATCATCCACATAGTCCTCCATAATTTTGTGTAAGAGGTCATGAAAAATTGTTGTCATGGCACGTTGATATGTAGCTCCCGTATTTTTGAGACCAAAAGGCATGACTCGATAACAAAAGGTACCCCACGGTGTTGTGAATGCAATTTTATGTTGATCCTCATCTGCAATCCTGATTTGGTTGTATCCGGAAAATCCATCCATAAGTGACAGCATCTCATGTCCTGCTGTAAGGTCCACAATCATATCTATATTGGGGAGCGGGAAATCATCTTTAGGAAGAGCTCTATTTAGATCTCGAAAATCTGTGCAGATGCGGATGCCCCCAGCTGGTTTGCCGATAGGTACAATGTTGGAAACCCATTCAACGTAATCTATTGGTTTGATGAATTCTGCATCTAACATCTTTTGGTGTTCCGCCTTGACCAGGAGTGCAATATGTGGGTGCATTTTGCGCAATTTTTGTTTTACAGGTTTTGCATTTGGGTGGACAAGAAGATTGTGAACCACCAAGGCAGGATCCAACCTTGACATAGGACCATGCAAAATTGATTTTTACCTCTGTAAGGAAGTTGTTGAAATCTTGTTTCTCTTTTTTCGTGAGAGACTTAGCAATGAGAACATTTTGTGGGATGACTTCGGTGCCCATGTTGATGATGTCTGTTTCTTCTATCAACAAATTTGATATGTCCTGTGGAAGGTAACCAACGGTAGGGAGGTCAAGTCCCTCATCGTCAAGTGCCATTTCCAGGTTTTCACTTTCGGATACGCCCTTTGTTTTTATTTTTTGCTCATCCAAAGGTGCCTCAGAGGGGTTTTCACCTAGGGAATCATGTTTTTTGCTTTGATTATCTTTTTTGTGGCTAAGGGCATTGACCTGACTACCAAAGTATCCCTTTTCATGTAGTTGAATTCCCTCGACTTTGTTACAACTTTCTAGATTTTGCATCATCAAGAGAGTAATAAGAGCATTATCATCGACACAGATGTCTAACATGGGTTTGTCTTGTTGGCCCCAGTCTATGAGTTCAGGATGGACAAGATGTAGCTCGTGTGAGGTGGAAGGGGGTATGGTGGAAATGGTATTGACGTGAGTGTCAAAGAAGATATCATTTTTGTATTCATAAGGCATTTTGTGGAACTCCTCTTCATCAACGCTTTCGATATCCAAAGAAGGACTAGAAGGGGCACCAACGATAGTAATCTTAGGCACTGGGGTGTACCCCAAGCCCTTGTTGTATTTGTAGGAGATAGGATTTATGGGTGCTGTAGACACCTAAAATTGTCCAGTCTAATTAAATAAATATTTTATTTATTTAATTATCTAAGCCTAATTCTTCTATTAATTAAATAAATCTTTATTTATTTAATTAATTAATTTATCCTCTTCTACCCTTATTTCTTATTTAAATAAATACATTTATTTATCTAAATTCCATTTTTCCTAAATTAAATAAATATCTTATTTATTTAATTATCCCACTTCTTCTATTAATTAAATAAATCTTTATTTATTTAATTAATTCATTAACCTTTTCTACCCATGACACATGTCATTCATCTCTTAATTCCTACACTACGTACCCCTTTCATTATTTTATTATTTCCTCTACCTACCCTTTAATCATAGCCGACCTCTTTTTACACCTCTCAATCTTATCCCTCCATTTCATATAGTGTCTTCTATATAAGGAGATGCTTCCTTCATTATCAACACTACCTGGCTAATCAATTTATGTACTGGACTACACTACGTTTTTCATATGCGATCCTACTTGCAACCACATTCCGTTCTTTGTTGAGCTCTTGCGCACATAAAATCTGAGAGCAAATATATCAAGCAAGATCAATGGAGATAGGAAGAATGGAGATTCAAACCCTATTGGACATGTGATGGTATAATCTTTGTGATTTAATTTGATTTGCATTGTCTTAGGTAATTTTTATATGTTATGGTGGATCTTTGTTGTTATTAGGCTAGGGTTTTGTGGTTGAATTCATTTAGTCTTTCAATATCATTATTGTTGTATCCATTTTCACCATATACATTTTGGCACGCCCGGTGGGACTCTTGTCCCTTTTTGCATTTAACCTCCTTGTTGCAGATTTGATGTTTTGAAGTTGCAGATCTGACATTTCCGACAACATTTCAATATTTTCGCGTCTGCGTACTTTCGGATCGCGTTTTTGGTTTTCTGCCGCATTTGCGACATCTAGGATCGCATTTGCACCCTCGACAGTTTTTTTTTTTTTTTTTGCAGATTCTAGAAATCATGTCTGTGATCCCTAATTGTGTCTATGGGATTTTCAGGTGCATCTGCGTCCAGAAGCCGCGTCTGCATTCCGAAACCGCGTCTGTGTGATTTTCAGGCGCGTCTGCGTCCAAAAGTCGCATTTGTGTTTATGGTAACCGCGTCTGTGTACACTTATTTTGCATTTTGGATTTTTATTGATTCAAGTTTTTAGTCATTCAGTTTTTCAGATCTGGTTTATTTTGAGCTCACATCTTTAGATCTAGCTAACGAAATTGGTGCAACTTGTCTTGAAAGCAAAATCGTTTGTCGAAGGCCCCCATTTCACAAAGTCTTTTGGATCTAAAATTTACCTAACTCGTGTGCTTGCAGGAAGGGGTGATCATTTGAAACCATCCAAATTACTAATAAATCTTTGTTGCAAGTCCTTGGCAAGGGTTTTTTATTTTTATTGTGTGCCTTGTTTTCATAGACTAGCAAACACTTCAATTGGTGCACTAAAACTGAATCATTGTCTTTTGTGTCTTGAGCAATAGGCTCTTTTTGTTTCATCTTTAGAGGGCCTATCTTTCCGTGTGGTCATTAGGACTACTAGTGAGAAGAGAATGACCCAAGTGGTAGCAAGGAAAACCCACCTCTTCCGAACCACTATAAACAACTGTATTCATGGTGAAAACTATGGATAACGTGTGCTGATTAGTTCATACCGACACTATGTCTCCCCATAAACCTGTTTGATCAAATTTATTTGATCATTTGTAGAGCGTAACCCCTATCAGCTCGGAGCCTTCTGTATTTACAGAGCTGAAAGTGCCGCATGTATGGCCACACGAGCGAATGCCCTTACTCGCACCTTTTTGTTTTAGAAGCCCAAATCCTTCTAGTTGTTGGGGCAGGAGGTCGGACCTCTGGTAGCGGCCCACACACATACGGTTCTTAGTAGAGATACAAAGTTCGCCACGGGGAGTTTTCATGGGGACTGATGCTTGGTTGACCCGAGAAGTGAGTACCGAGGGTGGAGCCAGTGAGGTCAAGCATCTAAGTATCTGCTCTGAATAGCATATCCTCGGGGGTAAAACCTCATGTGGGATCAAAAACTATTGTCTTGGCCAGCCATAAGAATTATGCTTGGCTTATTTTAAACATTCAAAACATTCAAGACCAAACAACAAAACATTGTGTCTTTTGTGTCTTCAAGTGTATGCAAAACAATTTTACATCGAACAACACACTTTCTTTGAGTCATGTTTTCGAGTCTAGACACTTGCAAACATTGAGTCCTCATCAACACAGTGTCCTCTTGTCACGAAAAAATAGTCAAACAGTTAGATTTGGCCACAACAAAACAACTTCACAAATTGGAAAAAACTTGCACAAATTTTGCAGAAACGCGTCTGTGTCTGACATAATAGTGTCTGTGTTGTATAACCACGTCTGTGAAGGGAAAAAATGCATTTGTGTTCTCAGAATCAACATTGCATTTACAAAATCTCAGAAACGCATCCGTGTTAAACAAAACCATGTTTGTGTTAGGAAATCGCGTCTGTGCAGTATATAGGCACGTCTGTGTTTAGTATTGAAAAACTTTTACAGTCCAGCAAACAAACACAGTCAGTTTCGGAAATCTTGAGCTTCCTAGGTTATTTCTCCAGGGTTTCATCTAGCATGCAACCTGTCTTTGGGTCTCACACAGTCCATCATTGCTTTACACCTTACATTGCATTCACATTTGTCTAAACTTGAGTCAAAAGGTCACTTGCTTGTCCTCATCATACTTTGTCAACACACTACATACAACAACATTTTGCTAAGTGGTCCCTCATCAAGGTCTATCACCTTTGGGTCTCATTTGGTCTTACTTAGAGTCAAAGGTCAACTTACCTCATCAAGAGAAACTATCATCTCTTTGGAAGCCACACCTACTCTACTACATACATACTTGGTCTCACATTTTGGACATTGCAAGTACACCTCAAATTCATTTACATTCCATCCAACTCTTGGTCTTCCATACTCTTTCCATTTTCATCTAGTCTCACACATCTTGGTTTTACCTAGTTCATGGTTGAAACCTGTTCCCAAAAATCTAGGAGAGAAGCTAAAGAGGTTCAAGAATCCACAAACATGAGCTCCTATGAGTATGACAATGATATCTATTTCAATTATGATCATACTACATTACCTGACATGGATGCTT
The DNA here is from genome assembly GCF_030272615.1 of Cryptomeria japonica. Lineage (NCBI taxonomy): Eukaryota > Viridiplantae > Streptophyta > Pinopsida > Cupressales > Cupressaceae > Cryptomeria > Cryptomeria japonica. Next base: position 47,775,788 of record NC_081408.1, on the reverse strand, counting down.
ATAGAAACATTCCAAATGTTGAGAACATGGACACTACAAACAACAATGCTACACACAATGACAATATGGACAACTTTTCGATACATTCAGTAGAAGTGGAAGACACCATTATGAATCCTCATTTTAATCGATTGGTTGAGGAAATAATGAGGAGAGATAGACAATACTTTCTACAAGTGATGGCACAAAGTGGAGCCAAGATACCTCATGATTTTGACATGTCTCAAATAATAGAAAATTGACCTTTGCAACAAACTCACTCCAACATGGATCAAAGGAGGCCTAATAGTGGAGGCAATAGTGGACCACATATGGTGCCTGAATCACCATCATCTTTGTTTGAAAAACCAAAGGTCCCATACACACATGGTCAAGCATATGATACTCACCTTCGCAGACCATTATGGAAGTCTTATGCAGAAAAATATGCTCAATCACATACAAATGCTAAGGATCAACCACCAAAGCAATTGGATATTCAAAGGCATGCTCAAAATTTGGACACAAGGAAACCCCGTGTCAAATTTGGGGGCAACACACTGGAAAAAACTCATGACATGCCTGTAGAGTATGGTATACATGGACAAAGCAGATATTTCGTTCCTCAACATGAAGCTATACCAAGTGGTCCATATACACAGCATCATTATAGACCTCCTCCATATGAACATGTGTATGATCAATATCATCCATATATGCAACATGCTCCTCCTCCAATTGGTGCCTCAAGCATGGGGTATGGTCCAAGGAGTCGATCTCCACCTAAGAGCAATTTGGAGCAACAAATCAGGGACTTACAAAAGAAAATGGAGGACATAAATACACCAAAGCCAACATACACAATGAGAGACATATGTCCTTATCCATTTGACAAGAGCATTCCAATGCCTCCTTTTCCTACACACTTTGTGACACCTAAGTTTGATAAGTATAAAGGAAAAGGGGATCCTAAGGCACACATAAGACAATTTTTCACAACTTGCATTGAGGTAGCAACAGAAGAGACATATTTGATGAGATTATTCCCACAAAGCTTAGGTGATCAAGCTATGGAATGGTTCTCCCAACTTCCACCTGGAATTAAGTCATGGGGTGAATTAGCAAAGGCATTTATCCAACATTTCTCCTACAACATAGAGACAGACATATCAGTCACTACTTTGTGCAACACCAAGCAAAGGGATGGAGAGTCTTTTTCATCATTTTTACAAAGATGGAGGAATCTAGCCAGCAGATACTCTTGTGAAATTCCAGAAAAACAAATGGTAGAGATGTTCACCCAAAATGTTAACAAAGACATTGGCTATGATCTAAGGAGAGCTTGTTTGTCCACCTTCAAGGATGTCATTGAAAAAGGATTAGCGACAGAAAATGTCCTAATTGAACAAGGAGTCATTAATATATTCAAGGAAAACAAAGATGACTTTAAAGGAAAAGATAAGCCAAGATTTTGGAATAAAAACAAGAACACAGTCAATGATGGTGTTGTTGATGCCAATTCAGTACGACCCAAAATCATTTTTTCTAGATCAAGCTCTAGAAACAATCAGGTGAATACTCAAACAACTTCTAAATCATGGAGGAAGTACACTCCATTGGGAGAACCACTTGAGTCAGTTTTCAAGAAGCTAGTGGCAAACAAGGTAATCACTATTCCAGATTTTCCTCCATATGATCCAAAGGTGAAACCAAATTGGTGGAATGATGATGAATATTGTGTATTTCATAAGAGCAAGGGTCATAAGACAGGAAATTGTCATTGACTGAAGAACATCATACAAGATCTCATTGATAGAGGTGACATTGAGATTGAAGGACACTCATCCAATCAAGAACATGAAATGTTTAAGGAACCATTCCCAAAGCATGACAAGGGAAAAGCTAAAGCCACAGATGACCAAACCAACTATACCAGAGCATCTTATAACTATGATTCAACCATTAATCACATTTCAATGGACAATTATGTCTCTACCATTATCATCAAGGACAAAACGCCTGAGAATTCTACCCAGAGACCCAAGATCGTTTTGAAAGGAATTGGATCTTCTCCCGAACCTACCTCTGAATGTCATGTTACAACCCGTCGAGGTAAATTCACTTTGCAAGGTGCTCCAGCTAAAAACACCACTTCTTCATCAACTAAGCTTGAGTATGACCTTGTAGAATAGTTAGGAAAAACACCCACGCTTATTTCCATCCTTGAGCTTTTACGCATATCCCCCGCACATAAAGCTATTCTTGACAAAATCTTGAGAGACTGTCGTTCCTACTGATCTGAACGTGGACCAGTTTCAAGCCATGGTGGGATACCTTTCCATTCCACATTCTCTTACATTCACAGAAGTTGATGACGCCTCTGTAAGTCAGCCACATAATGCACCATTACACATTGAAGCCTTCATACACCAACATTGCATAAAACAAGTCCTGATAGATGGAGGAGCAGGTCTAAACATTTGTACATTGAACACTATTAAAAAATTGGGATATTTTGATAAAGCTGTGAATTCTACAAACAAAATCACCATCAAGGCATATGATGACGAAGAGCATTCATCCAAAGGCACAGTCACCTTACCTCTCAAAGTTGGGCCGGTTACAAAGGATGTGGTTTGTCAAGTTCTAGACTTGGAACTCACATACAACATATTGCTAGGACGTCCTTGGATTCATGAAATGAGGGCAGTCCCATCTACATATCACCAATGCATTAAGTTTCCCCACAATGGAGTTGAAATAACAGTTAATGGTGATCCTAATCCATTCATATATTGCAATAACTTGAGATCGAAAACTGAGATGATCATTCCAAGTAATCGCGAAGTTGTTCCTTCTTCTGCATACATTGATCCTAAATCATTAAAACCTTCGACATCAAAACAAGGTGAGCTTAAAGGGAAATTCCAGGACAAGGGCATGGGTGAATACACTTTGAATCAGACAATGTACTTACAACAAGTCATGAATTCACCAAAAGAATATGGACGACCACATCCTACTAAACAAGTATCTATCATTACACTTGAATGGGATCCTACAATCTTCCAAAAATGGGGTGAACTAGAAGAAGAAGACTTATACAAAATGCTTCACAAAGACCTTGAAAATGATACACAAGATCACATCAGTTTACCATGTGAGAAGTATGGCAAAGGGTTCAAGATTCTACAAAAAATTGGGTATGACGACAAAAGTCCTCTTGGGTTAAGAAAGGAAGGCATCATTGAACCTTTACAACCTAAATTGACATTAAAAAAGGAATGCTCCAAAGGACTTGGTTTCATGACTTCCAAGGTTCATACTGAAAAGATAGAAGAAGCATTACAAATCAAAGCTGCCAAAATTCAACAAGAAAATCGCTATTCCATAGACTCCAATGAAAGGGAATGGGGTTCAAACAAATCCTCCAGTGACTACGAGCTCACCGAGACATTCAAAGAACCAGATGAACCCACAGAAGAAGAGGAATTTTATAAAAAATTCAAAGTTGGTCAAGAAACAACCCCTGAGGATTCTGCACAGTCCTAGGTTGAAATCACATAGAATGAGAACACCTGTCCCAAAATGTGCTACTAGTGATGATAATTTGGATTGCTTCACAATCGAGACTGATGAGGAGAGTGCCAATGATGACCTCGATAACTACCTCGACATACCGGAATATAACTTCATCTTCACTCTTAGCCCCGCTAACTTCGAAGACATCAAAGGCCATCCCCTTGTCCACCACCAACTTATTGACTGGGATCCTGAAGGACCTGCACAGTTTGACACATTCCAAAATGATGAAGCTTTTATTGACTATCTTGGCATATGAGATGATCTTCCCCCTGGGGACCATAAAGTGGGATACACTATAGAACTCAATAGCGTGGCATATTTTGGTGAGGTTGTCGGGCCTTCTAGTCGCAAAAATATAAAAATAAAAACAAACCAAGTGTCTTATGGCAAAAACCGCAATATGGCATTGTCTGACCCCAAAAAAGTAAAAAGAAAGGACGTATCTGAGGGCAAAAACCTCTCTGAGGCACCCGAAGATGGAAGGCTCGACATTCTCCCAGCATCATATGAGGAAAAGTCATCCATATTGGTAGAGGAGACTATCAAAACAAACATTGGTACAGAAGAAGTTCCACACAACATATTCTTGGCTCAATCTTTGCAAGAGTCAGAAAGGTCAAAATTCATAAGTTTCTTCATGGAACGACAAATCAACTTTGCATGGTCATACGCTGATATGCCTGGATTGGATCTGGATTTGGTAATGCACCATTTGACAGTTAAACCGGGGGCAAAACTAGTGAAACAAAAATTAAGAAAGATGCATCCACAAGTGGCATTACTAGTCAAAGTAGAGCTTGAGAAATTATTGGATGTGGGATTCATACGCTTAATTGATTATCCTGAATGGATCTCCAACTTAGTGCCTGTCAGTAAACCAGATCGTAGCATCAGAATATGTACAGATTTTAGAGACATCAACAAAGCTTGTCCTACGGATGATTTTCCGTTACCAAATATTGACTTGATTGTCGATCTCACAGCAGGTCATGCGATGTTATCCTTGATGGATGGATTCTCTGGTTACAATCAAATAAAAATTACATCCGAAGACCAACACAAAACAACATTCACTTGTCCTTGGGGGCCTAAAAAATGCAGGCGCTACATATCAAAGAGCCTTGACTACTATCTCTCATGATCTCATGCACGTTACTGTGGAAGATTATGTTGACAACCTCTTGGGCAAATCAGTAGACAGAGATACACATTTGGACATACTTTCAGTCATCTTTGATCAGTTGGAAAAATACAAAGTAAGATTAAACCCCAAGAAATGTGTCTTTGGAGTAACCTCCGGGAAGCTCCTAGGATTCATTGTATCAAAAAGAGGAATTGAAGTCGATCCAGCAAAAGTCAAGGCCATCCTAGAGATGCAACCACCATGAAACATCAGTCAGCTTCGATCTTTACAAGGGAGACTCCAGTCCATACGAAGATTCATAGCACAACTTGCAGCTAAGTGTAATCCCTTTCAACACTTGCTACATAAAAACATCAAATTCAAATGGGATGATAACTGTCAACAGGATTTCCAGATACTCAAAGATTATCTTCTGAATCCGCCAGTTTTGATGCCACCAGTTCCAGATCAGCCTTTATTACTATACATATTAGCTACTTCAACAGCACTGGGGGCACTCTTAGCACAAGAAGTTGCTGAAGGCAAAGAAAAGGCGCATGTCTCACCATGGTCTTTGCTTCGCAAAAATTATGACATTACATGCTAACTCATAAGACTAAGTTGGTTGCAAGGATCGATCCATTGAAATACCTTCTCAATAAAGCAACACTTACTGGGCGACTAGCCAAATGGGTGATGCTCTTGAGTGAATTCGACATCGAGTATGTGGATAGAAAAGCAATAAAAGGACAAGCTATCGCAGATCAGTTAGCGGATGCTCCCATGATAGATGATGTTCCTCTACCTTCAGAATTTCCAGATGAATCCATTTTAACAGTGTCACACGCGAAACCATGACAACTATACTTTGATGGCTCACACACACAACATGGGGCAGGAGCTGGCATCCTCTTTATAACTTCTCAAGGGGATTCCATACCAAAATCATACCGCTTATCATTTCCTTGCACTAATAACATAGCGGAATATGAGGCATTAACAACAGGATTACGGATTGCTGTTCAATGGAAGATCCAGGAACTTCGTGTTTTTGGGGACTCTCAACTTGTAATCCATCAAGCAACTGATGACTAACAAACAAAGGATGAGAAATTAATGCCTTACAAAAGAATGGTGGATGACTTGAAACAACATTTCACAAAGATAGACTTTGAGCAGATACCAAGAGAGCAGAATCGAGTCGTAGATGCCATGGCTATAATTGCTTCACTAATCGATCTACCTCTGAATGAGACCCGCTATGAGTTCTTGGTGGATAACCTTTTGGTTCCTTCATATGAAATCACTCCTACTGAGATAATATGTGTCGTCGGTCTTGAGTCCCAGTTATACGGTTCCATTTTCACATACCTTCGTGACAATACCCTACCTCTTGATCTATCCAACAACCAACGTCGCACTTTCATTCGCCAATCTTCTCGGTACATCATTTTAGCCGATATCCTATACTGTCGAGGTCTAGATGGCATTATTCTTAGATGTTTGGAAAGCGATGAAGCTCAGATTGCGTTACGTGAAGCACATGAAAGGGTATGTGGCCCACATTCTAGTGGTCCTACCTTAGCCAAGAAACTCATCAGGACTGGATATTACTAGCCCAATATGGAAAAAGACTCATATCAATTTGTCAGGAAATGTAAGCAGTGTCAACTTCATGGAGACCTCATCTATGTGCCAGCACAAGAACTTCAACCAATTGCGACTCCTTGGCCTTTTTGTCAGTGGGGACTCGATCTCATAGGAAAGATTCACCCTCCTTCTTCCAATGGTCAGAAATTCATTATCACTGCCATAGAGTATTTCACAAAATGGATCGAAGCCATGCCTCTCACACAAGTCACTAGAAAACAAATTGCTACCTTCATTCTCAATTATATCATTTGTCAATACGGTATTCCTGTTTCTATTATCACCGATAACGGGCGTCCCTTCAAAAATCAGGATGTTCATGAACTCTGTGATCGCTTCCATATTTCCCATCGTTTCTCCACACCTTATTACCCTCAAGGTAACGGTCAAGCTGAGGTGTCTAATAAAACAATCCTTAAAATCTTAAAAAAGACAATTGACGACGCTGGCCGTAATTGGCATATCCAACTTAATCTCGCACTTTGGGCCTACCGCACAAGTGTTCGCATACCTACAAGAGCTACACCCTATTCACTTGTCTATGGTGCTGAAGCCATCTTGCCTATTGAGGTCGAGCTACCCTCTTTACGAGTCTCCTTGCAAAACATCATTAGTGATGAAGACTATAGGGTCTCTCGCTTACAAGAACTTGAACTATTGGATGAACGAAGACAAACTTATTTTAATCATCTCAAGGCTTATCAACAACGAATGAGTCGCAACTACAATCACAAAGTCAAGCCTCACACATTTGAGGTAGGTGATTTGGTTCTCAGAGAAAACCCCAAAAATCGGCAAGACATAGAGAAGAAGAGCAAGTTCGAACCAAACTGGCTTGGTCCTTACATCATTACAGCAGCATATGGATGTGGTGCATATCAGCTCTCAACCATAGAGGGTGAACCTTTAGAGGATCCTATCAACAACATGCACCTTCACAGGTTTTACACATAGCTCTTCAGAATATCCTAATTCAAAAATACAAAAAAAATCATAAAACAAAAAAATCGTTACTTGGTGAAAACTTGGCAAACAGGCGCCTTGTGACACAAAAAAAACATTGAAAAATCGAAAAAAGTAAAGAGAAATAATTTCATCCAATGGTGAAAACCACTTCGGTGGCGCCTTGGGCAAGTACCATGGTGAAAACTGGGTCACCAGCGCCATGCGTAGAGACATTGCTCATCCCTCCTTCAGGATTCACTTTCATCCTTTCACTTTGCACACACCCACAATCTATCCATTCATAATAAACTTACCCATTCCCAGCATGGCTTGTTATTGATCTACCCAAGATTGGTTTGCCATTCATAATAAATCAGCTCATATCTATGGCTAAGGCAAATCCTACGTCTAGTGATGGGTGTGGAACTAAGATCATCACATATTATGAGGGGTTTAGTTTCTTCCAGCTTCCTTCAGTCTATACGCGCACAATCCACAATAAAACAACATTTGCATCGCCAATCCGCAATAAAGTTCCGTCTTCTCCGCAATAAAGTATCAGTTTCATGGATTCAGTCAATTTCAGATGAGACACAACAACAACAATGGGCTTCAACAAATCAAATCTTTCAACAGACTCAGACAACATTATGTTTCAGTGCTATCTATCCTTTTTGTGAAAGTAAACATTGTGACCACAATCAAATAAGACTTATACAAGTGACAAGAGACACTAAACTTGAGGACTACAGTGAATGTTGGTGTCGAGTCTTGGTTTTCTTTTAATTTTTATCTTTTGGTGACATGTCTTTTAGCTTTTTCGGGATGTCTTTGACTAGAGATTCTATCTCCAGGATGTCTTGGACTAGAAAGGCGAGGATGGGGTATCGTCACCTATTTTTCTTTATTGTCTGTGGATTGTCTCTTAGTAATGCTATGACTTGTCCAAGGATATGAGGACACTGTGAGTCTAGTATGAACTGGGGCATTCCTTGTTTACAACTGTCTTATCTCCATGCAAACGGGTACAATGACTTTCCGGGTCGAACATATGCCTCGATTGTCATAACTTACTTGCCATAATAAAGCTCAATGATGATAACGCACAAGAAGCTCTTTCACTTTCATATCTTCTATCTTCCATCCCCCCTTTCTTGATTGACTTCCATTGTCCTTCTCGAGTCCGCGTAGCCTGCTATCACATGACTGAGTATAATGACACGCCAAAAAAATATTTGCATTTCATGTCGTTTGCACCTGCATTACCACATATAAGAATTTCATACATACATATCGATATCACAATTGCATCACATCCTAAACACAACACATGTTAGCAATATTACACTTTTATCATGTAAATATTTCTTTTGCATTATCATATTCATTTGCATTTCATACATTCACATTCACATTTGCATAATATTTAAAACATAAAAGAACAAAAATATTGCATTTCATCATGTACATATTTGCATCCATATCATAACCATCACATAAAACATACATCATTAAACATCTCATCACATAGGTACACATGCTTATAGTTGTTGCAAAGATGAATCATCTCATATATATATAAAAAGTGTCATGATATAATGATGTCAAAATCATATGGCTACAATCACCCGTAGGTGTCTACATCATCATACAAAAATGGTACAATACTGATACATAGGGAGCCCTCTATGGCTATGATGAACTCCCTCCCTTGGAGCCACCTAGCCTCGATGGAGTCTGAGCCCTGGAAGGACCCGCCTCAAGATCATCTCTCCTACCCCCTCTATCTGGTGGTAGTGGAGGACCCATAACCCCACCATTGGATGCATGTCTCCTCTGACTCCCTCCAGTGGCCGTTGTTGTACGTGATGGTCTCTGGAAGCTCCTGGCCCGCTAATCGGCTAGCACTGCACCATAATAGAGATCCCGCCAGTAAGCAATCTCCTCCCCTGCCCGCAGGACATAGGCATATCCAGCCCTTATGTCCTCTGCCGCCTACCTCCCAGCCCTCAGTGCTGTCTCAGCCTTAGTGTAGCACTATATAGCTTGATCTTGCTCCTGCTCAATATCTCTGAGCCGCCTCCTGAGTCTATCCCTCTCCCTCTCCAAGTCCTAAATCTCATCTGCCTGTCCCTAGTAGATCTCCCTCAGCTCAACCAACTCATCCTCCTCTGCCTCGACCCCCTATACCTCTGCCTGTGGCTCCCCCTGTACGGGTGCCTGTGCATGTGCCTGTCCCTGTACCTGCCTCTGTCCCTGTCTCTATCCCTGCACCTGTCTAGGACCCTGTGCTGCTGGCACCTGCACTAGCAACCCACTGCGACCCCTCACCACCTGAACTGATCTCTCCTCTCCACCCTCCCTCTGTGGAATCACTCTCCTCTCTCCTACCACACCTCACCTCTTCTGTCGGCTTCTGACCCCACCATCTCCATCATTATCATCATCTCCTCTGCCATCCCCATCTATCAGCTCTTCGGGATCTGTCAGTCGTGGGAAGGGATGCTCAGCCCAGTATGCACTGTACTTTGCATCCATCCCTGCATCCTCGATCTCTGGCCACATATCCCATGGAAAGGGAACCATCTCCACTAGTTGCATCACGACCTGATCATATGACAGTAGTGGCCCAAAATGTGCCTGGTCGCGCACTGTCCGCGCATACATAACTGAGCCCCGTGGCATCCGCTGAGTCCTGCCAAACTGTCTATCCACTTTGTCCACTAGCCACCTCTCCAATACATAGGGCATCCACCCAATCAAATATCTACTCCAAAAGGTGTATGGTAACTCTACTGCATCATCCTCCCACTGCTCGCACCCAAGGTATGACCTCCATATCACCATGTCGATCTCATCCAAGACTCGATGCTAGTACTCCAATTTGTTAATCCGTGACTATGATGTAATCATGTCGTACAAATGCACAAAGCTGCATCCATGCCCCCTGCCCCTGAAGTGTATAGGTCATGTCACTGGCAGATGCTCGTATGCCCACACTTGTAGCAATGTAACCCCCCAGCCCAATCCTATGGATCCATGATAAATAAATTGATGCAGCTCGTAATACAAGTGTGCTAGCACACACTGTCCCCAGGCATATCTGGTGTGCTGTGTAACTAGCATCTCCAAGGTGCTCCCCCAACCCATAGCCAAACCTCGTGTCACCCTATCGGGACACAGGAACCCACTGATCACTCCCCCTAGCACTGCTGGTAGCGCTAATCTTGTAGCTATCATGGTGTCCCATGCGCATGTCCTGCCCTCATATCCATTCCTGGGTCTCGGAATACTCATCTCAGGGCATCCCTGTCTCCGTCTTGATCGTAAGGAACTAACTCCCCATCGATCGATATCCTCAGAATCTGGTATACATCCTCCAAGGTGACTGTCATCTCACCCATCGGCAAATGGAACGTGCACGTCTCTGAGTGCCATCTCTCAACTAGCGCAATCAGCAAACGCATGTTCACCCGAAACTCAGGCACATACAAAATGTGGCGTAAACCCATACCCTCAATGGCAGCTCTGTCCTCGAATGTCAAATTTGGTCGCAACCTTTGAGTTGATGGGAATCTCTCCCGTGACTCAGCATAGGCAAATAATCCTGCAGTCACGCAAATCAATCATGTCAGTCCTAGTAACACTCACTGTTCATCACAAAGTGTTGCTTCTATCCTAGTGACACTCACTGTTCATCACAAAGTGTTGCTTCTATCCTAGTGGTACTCCCTGTTCATCACAAAGTACTACGTGTTTGGCACTCCCTGTTCATCACAAAGTGCTGCTCACATTTGCTCTCACCGTTCATCACAAAGTGTTGCTCCTATTGGTACTCCCTATTCATCACAAAGTACTATGTCTTGGTACTCATTGTTCATCACAAAGTGCCTTTGATTCATCCTATCCTAGGGCCTCTGCTTGAGTGAATCCTCTTTAGTAGTTTCCTAATTGGCAGCGTATGTTCTATCACAGAATTGTCAATCCTAGCCCTATTTTCTATCCTAGTCTTCCCTAGAGGACCTGCATGAGTGTATCCTCTCAGCAGCTTATCCAATCGACAATGTATGTTCATCACAGAACTGTCGATTTGACTTAGAAGACACAAATTCACATTTTTGGACACAAACGCGCTTTCATGACATAAACGCGCTTAGAGACTGCATAAACGCGCCTGCCTAGCATAGACGCGCCTGAAACACACAGACGTGCCTATGCTCTGCATAGACGCACCTAAAAGACACAAATGTGCCTGCCTACACAAATGCCTTTTTCAGCATAGACGCGATCACATCCTACACAAATGCCTTTTTCAACATAGACGCGCTTGGCACAAACAGAGATGCGCCTAGCCAGCATAGACGCGCCTGGCACCAGCACAGACACGCCTATGCGTTTTGGACATTTTTTTGACATTATCCTAAAAGCACATTTATTAGTCTACTTGACATGCATTAATGAAAACAATTAATACAACAAAGTACAAGGAGGTTTTGTGGTACTTATCGGCTCTCCTGCCTCTGCTGGCCTCTGAAATCGACGAACGCGATTGAATCTGTGAACCATTGCCATCGCTGCTGACTGTTGCTGCTTTATCTTGCTCTGCACTCTGATCTCTTGAAGGTGTGGATGACAATGAGGATGTTTTCCCCTCGTTGTCTATTTATAGACTACCCTAGCCCTAGTCCTAGCCCTTGTTTCCCGAGTCAGTCTTCGTTATCCCGTGATTCTGTCACTTTATCCAGTCAGTCCATTCTAGCCTTTCTTTCTTATCGAGAGATTGTCTGCGATCTTTTCAAACATTTTTCATCCAATCTCTTGAGGGGGCATATCATTCCCATCTTGGGGCAACTTTGTATCAGTTCATCTTATCTTCTTTGAAACAACGCGACAAGCCACATTGTCTCAAAGAGGGGCAAAATGTAGACACCTAAAATTGTTCAGTCTAATTAAATAAATATTTTATTTATTTAATTATCTAAGCCTAATTCTTCTATTAATTAAATAAATCTTTATTTATTTAATTAATTCATTTACCCTCTTCTACCCTTATTTCTTATTTAAATAAATACATTTATTTATTTAAATTCCATTTTCCCTAAATTAAATAAATATCTTATTTATTTAATTATCCCACTTCTTGTATTAATTAAATAAATCTTTATTTATTTAATTAATTCATTAACCTTTTCTACCCATGACACATGTCATTCATCTCTTAATTCCTACACTACGTACCCCTTTCATTATTTTATTATTTCCTCTACCTACCCTTTAATCATAGTCGACCTCTTTTTACATCTCTCAATCTTATCCCTCCTTTTCATATAGTGTCTTCTATACAAGGAGATGCTTCCTTCATTATCAACACTACCTGGCTAATCAATTTATGTACTGGACTACACTACGCTTTTCATATGTGATCCTACTTGCAACCACATTCTGTTCTTTGTTGAGCTCTTGTGCACATAAAATCTGAGAGCAAATATATCAAGCAAGATCAATGGAGATAGGAAGAATGGAGATTCAAACCCTATTGGACATGTGATGGTATAATCTTTGTGATTTCATTTGATTTGCATTGTCTTAGGTAATCTTCATATGTTATGGTGGAACTTTGTTGTTGTTAGGCTAGGGTTTTGTGGTTGAATTCATTTAGTCTTTCAATATCATTATTGTTGTATCCATTTTCACCATATACAGGTGCTTTTCTTCCTTTCTCCTCTGGTCCCAGGCCATGTCCTTTGTAACCCATTTTTTCAACTATGACTAATGCTTTTGGATACATTTTTTTGGATATTCTTGTTGGATCTTCATCCTCTTCCTGGTACAACCATGAAGAGATATCTTCTTCGAGGCTCTCTTCATCAAGTGGGCCCCATTGTTGGAAGGTGGTGTTTTGGCATTGCATGACTCGTTTTGGGTCCTTTTTGAGCTCTTTTGGTTTGCCAAATGACTTAGGAGAGAGGGAGATTGCCTATTAATAAGACATCCTCCAATTTGTATTCTCCACAACCACTGTCCAAGATCTTGATTTGATTATCTAGTTGGAATGAAGTGGAGGAAACATTTGATGTGTCAGATGGAGGCGTTGGCGAGGGTCTATTTAGTGGGAAATGATACGAATGCTTCCCCTCTAATAGTTTGCAATATTGAAAAGGTTGGGGATCACCTTTGATAGTGATCTCTCTTCCATTATAGGGGATTTTGATGCATTGGTGATAGGTGGAGGGTACGACCTACAAGGAGTGAATCCATGGCCGCCCAAGGAGAATATTGTAGGGGAGATCAAGATCTAGTACTTGGAAAGGGGTTTCAATTTTAAAAGGTCCCACTTGAAGAGGTAAGGTGATCATGCCCTTTGATACTCTCTCTGCATCATATGCTTTTATGGTAATCCTTCCTGATGTGTCTACCAAGTCCTTAGAAATTCCCAATTGTTTTATTAACTTATATGTACACAGATTAAGTCCGGATCCACCGTATCAAAATATGTTTGACCTTATGTTTTTGGATAAGGGCTTCAATGTGCAAAGGTTTGTTGTGATCTTCATCTGCAGGAGCATCTTTGGAGGTAAATACAAGGTGCTGCTGGGCAGCAAGGTTTCCAATGAGAGCTTGGAATTGAGTAGCAATGATGTTATTAGGAACACAGGACTCAAGGAGGGCTTGTTCCAAAATTTCCTTATGCACAGGGGAAGTCTTGAGAAGTTCTAGAATGGAAATATGTGCAGGGGTCTTCCCAAGTTGGTCCAGGAGGTCACATCGACGGGTGGAAGACATGGGTGGGGGGTTTGGTGGGGGAGGAACTCCTTGGATGGTGACTTTTCCTCGACGTGTGGTTACATTGCAATCATTTTGGGGATAGGAGGTGGAAGGCATGGCACCTTGAATGACTATCCTAGCAGGGTTTGGTCTGCTTTGGGGAGGGGGAGGATTAATTCCTTGGATGGTTATGACGTTAACATGGTTGTCTATGGGCTCAATGCGACCCACTAAAGAGTCAAAGCCGGTTATGTGATTGGTGTAGTCATAACCCATTGCGTTAGATGATGAGCCTTTTCCTTTATCATGCTTCGGGAATGGTTCCTGGTACATTTTAAGTTTGTCATTGTTATTACCAGGTTTTGCGTTTGCTACTTCAATCTCACCCCTATCAATGAGATCTTGTATGTAGATTTTGAGCTTCATGCACTTTCATGTGTCATGTCCCTTGATACGATGATACTCACAATACTCATTCTCATTATACCATCTAGGTTTGGGTTGATTGGGGTCAAATGGGCGAGTGATCGGAAAGACCACTACGCCTGCTTGGACAAGTTTTTGAAACACCATTTCAATAGGCTCAGCAAGAGGAGTGAAATCTCTTGGAGTCCTGTTATTTGATCGGGGTGGTCATCCCTGGACTGAAACATTGTTGTGAGGCTTTTGTGATTGATTTTGGTTGTTTTGATTGTTGAATTGATGATTATTGGTGGTGGATTTTTGGGGAGCAACCACTATTTGGAACCGCTTTGCATCAGTTACAGCATCATTGACAACGTTTTTGTTTTTAGACCAGAATTTTGGCTTGTCTTTATGATAAGAGGAAGAACTTGTGTTGATTTTTGGTAATGTTTCAAGGTTCCTTCCTCCAACAAGACATGTTCAAGAGCAAGGCCCTTATCGGTCAATTTTTGGAATTATTTGATACATTGGGATGTCAAGGGTCTTGGAAGTTCAGGCATCAAGTTCTTTTGAAATAATTCAATTTGATGTTGTTCTCGCATGTCCCACTGGAATTTCTTGATAAGATGTTGCCATCTTTGTATGAAGTTGGCAAAAGTCTCTCCGAGCCTTTGTTTTGTGTTACATAGGTCCATCATAGAAACATCATTAGCCATGTTGTAAGCATAGTGGACCACAAATTTCTCTGCCAAGTCTGGAAAGGAGACAATGAAGCCTCGTGGTAGAGATGAGAACCATGCCAGGGCATCTCCCGTGAGACTCTTGGGAAAGAGTCTGCGAAGATATAGGTCACTATAGGAGACTTCTTGACATAAGATGTGAAATTCTCGGACATGGTCGCGGGGGTCTCCTTTGCCCTCATACTTGGTGAATTTAGGGATCTCAAATCCTAGAGGGTAATGTGTAACAGATATGGACGGGTCATAAGGACAAGGAAAAAATTCCTTAAATGAGTAAGGTTTTCTCTTGTTAGTCCCTTCTTTCATGTCCTTGATGATATTTTTCATGTCTTGAATTTCCTTGATGAGATCTTGTTGTGGACTTTGATAATGATGAATTGCATTTACCCCAAGAATCGGATGAGTCAAGGAAGGTGCACCACCACCAATGTATTGATATGATGAGGAGGCGGGAACGTGGGATGTGAGGACCGATGTCACAGGGATTTGTGTGATAGTTGGTTGCTGTTTGCAAACTGTTGTGATGGGATTGAGTACGGCCCGGATAAAATTTGCGACATTGTTGGCAGGAAGGGAAGTTTGTGGAATAGAAATATGTGGTTGAATGGAAGGATGTGGCATAGAAGCGTGTTGGAGAATAGATTAGATCAGATTTGATAGTGGTATAGATGGTAAAGAGGAAGGAGGCGGGATGGAGACCATGGTGGGAGGTGTTGCGGGTGGCATTGATTGAGCTTGGATGATTGGTGGGGCTACAATTGATTGAGTTTGGATAATAGGTGCAGCACTTTGTGAGGGAGCAAGGTCTCCTTCTGGTTGTTGGTCGAGGGTGGATTTATCAAATTCGGGTGGAAGTTGAGCTCCATTTTCAAGGAGAGTCTTTAGAAGTGCAATAGGATTGTGTTGGATGAACTTTTCAATCATCTCTTGGTTATAAGAGTCTTCTAGAAAAGTTTTCACTTCTGGGGAGAGTTCATCTTGGCTAACCATGTTAGGATTTTGGCTTTTATCTTGATTGCTAGGTTGCCCACTTTGTGTAGGATCTTGTGTGGGATCTTCATATAGGACACTAATGTCCGGCATGCCATATTGTTGTTCAGCCATATTTTTCTTTTGGGATCGAGTTGTGACCATACATGAATAACCTAAGAAAAGCTTGGAGGAGGAAATTTGCGATGAAAGGACTTAGCAAGATATTTGTGGAATTTTGGATTTTGTCTTTGATGACAAGGGATTTTGTTGATTGGTGGGGTTCTTAGATTAGAGCCCGGATTTGATTAGGATTTGACACCTTAGTCCTTGGATGAGGATTTTAGGTGGTGGATGAAACCACAAGCAAGGTAATGACCAAGTTGGGTAGAATTTAGACCTGGGAATGATGATTAAAAATCCTCTCTTACACCAAGGGCTGACTAATGACCCTAAGCAAAGCAAAGACGTGAGTTAAGAGTCTTGATCAACTCAAAAAGGATTAGGAAAAAGGTACTTGGAGAGGATTCTTCTTCAAGCACGAGAGACAATTGATTAATGATGAGGTCTAAATGAAACTTCACAAGGCATGTAACCATAATGTGAGGTTAAATTGGATTAGAGGATGATTGGATTTGGATTTTGATAATTGATTTGATAACGGTGGAAGATTGATTTGATGTGCTAAGTCCTTAGGAAATTTTAGGATGATTGATGGAGGAGGTATGATAGTGATGGCTTAGAAGAAACTTGATGACTAGGTTGTTCTTGGCATGAACATGACTCAATGGAGGATCGATTCGAATGGCAAGTTATATGAAGGGACACGACCACCCTGATTTGGAAAATAGTTAGTGTTTCAAAGGACAGACTTGAATGTTGATGGAGAGGATGGAATCTTAGCTTCTCTCTTAGGCTTATGAAATATGGGACAGACGGAGCTTTGATGCAATTTTGGACTTTGTGTGGGTAATGACCTGGACAATTGTTTATGTCTTGACAAGTGTTTTTTTGAAAAGTGTTTGGGGATAGTGATGTGTCTTTAGTCTACTCTTGGCAAGTATGTACTAAACAAAGAAAACACAATGATCAAATGCATATTATCTCAAAGACACTCATGCTCATACACAACATTCTCAAGACTGGCACAGACAATAGTCATTGGATCCCAATTGGTTTCCCAGCTACGCTTACCTAGAGCGAATACTTAGATGCTTGACCCCACTAGCTCCCCTCCATGACACTGACTTCTTCAGGGCAGCCAAGCATCAATTCCCATGAAAACTCCTCATGGCGAACTTTGTGTCTCTACTAAGGGCTGTAAAAATATGGGCGGCTTCAAAGGTCCGACCTCCTGCACCAATGACTAGAAGGTTTTTGTACACTATGCACAAGGTGTTTAGTATGGCTTCTAGTTAGGAGCTACTCTTCGTATTTGCGCAAGTGCAATTGAGGCCTATAGCCCAACAAAGCACCAAGAACTTAGTAGTCACGCAAGCATGATTGAGATCTCTAGGATCCTACTAAGCACCCAATGTAAGAGTGAACTCTCATATAGCCCCAGCCATTGACCCTTTCGTAGTCAATGGCCTATTTATTATAGTGAGTTGGGAACCCTAGGTCCGGGTGTACTCACTTGGGTCGTTCTCCTCTTACCTTCTCAAAGAGCAAGTTGGGAGTGCAGGCCCGCTAAAGGTGAACACAAACAAACTAGAAAAGTGCCAAAGGTTTGGATTTCTAATTGTATAGATAGACAAGAGCATACTCTCCTACTTTCACACTTTCCACAAACACAAAAGACAATGATTCATTTACCCCCTAATTAAGCCTAAGTGCCTAAAAATCGAAAACACACGGTTTAATTGAATCTCCAAGGCAACCTGCAAAACCACTTGGTTAGTAGTTTCAAAATGAAGTCTTTGACAAGCGTAGATTTGATTGATGAATCCTTTGACAAATGAGATCTACAAACACTTGTTAGACTGTCAAAACATCCAAAAACTCCTGATCCTGAAAAAGCCCTGAAATTTAACTAAAAAACTCCTGATCTTGGAAAAGCCCTGAAATTTGGAAAAACCTCCAAAAACTAGATTTTGCATTATAACTCCTAGAAGTCTGAAACCCCTCTCAAACATCCTGTCAATATATATGGAATATAACTTAAAGTATAAGAAAGAGAAAAGAAAAGAGGAAAATGTCACTTATACTTAAATGTTATATTCCATATATAAAACTGCTAAAAAAACTCTATGTTTTTTATACGAGTTATTCTACAAGCTCATACGACAAATCCTAGATAACCATAAAATAGAACATAGAAACTCGTACTATCTAAGACAGAAATTCGTACGAGTTTCAGTACAGAGGACAGAAAGCGGAAAGAAAAGAATCAACACAACATATATACATAAACTCATACGAGTTTTCTCAGTAGTCCATACGACAAAAGAAACAGAGTCATTTTATGTTAGATAGAAACATGTACAAGCTTTCGTGCTGAACCGGAACTTGCGACAAAAATTCACAAAAACTTGCAAAAAGAGGTTAAATTCAGGGACGTGGGTCCCATCAGGAGTGCCAAAATGAAGAGGGGAAAATAAAGCAAGGTGGATAGGATTGTTAATATGCAAATCAAACACTAAAAACATAAGAAGATGAAGCATAAACCAAATCACATAAAAATAACATGAAGACGATGCTTATACCTTGCTATCTTACCTTCTCCTTCAGATGGAGCTTGATGAAGTGAAGACGCCATTGGATGATGCTGAACTTGATGTGCTCCTCTTGCTTGCTTGATGTAGATGACTCTCCTATGTTGTGCACAAATGAGATGGATCTTGAAGGATGATGGGGATGATATGATTAAGTGTGGATGAGAGATAATTTTGACATGGTAAGATTGCTAAGATGATTTTCCCAGGCTCAAAAGGACAACATAAGATTACTAAGCTTGGAGATGAAGAATGAAGGGATGGAGTCCTCAATTTATAGGAAGAGGCGAGGAAAAATGGATGGCTAGGATGGATTCAAGATGAAGGGCTAGGATTGCTTGTGACCTCACACAAGGCCCAAGAGAGGGTGTGGAGACCAAGAGATATGCCTTAAAGGCATTTCTTGTCTCCACACTCCTCAAGGTACATTGGTAAGACTTCCCAATGTGCCTTAAGAAGAGCAAGGGATGGGACATTCCTTGAAGAATGGGGAGGAGGAATTTAAAATTCTCCAAAAAGGGATGATCACAGGGATTGGAGGAATAAGAAGCAATTAAAAATTCCTTGGGAGAGGAGATGCCTAGAGGAATGTGAGATTTTGAAAATCTCACATTCACCTAGGAAAAGAGCATTTAAAGCTAGTGGTTGGATGGAAGGGACAAGGGGTTGACTTTGTGACTAATCATGATGATTAGTCACTAGCAACTCATTAGGAGGGGGATTAGAGGAAAGGTTAGGTGAGATAGGATTTGTAGGAGGATTTGACTAGGAGAGAGAATGAGTGGAGGGAATAAAAAATTAGAAGAATAAGGTTAAGTGAGTTTAGGGAGTTTCTAGAAGACTTTATTATGTTAATGATGAATTAAGAAGATGATTTGTAGGATCATGTAGGTTAACTAATTAATTGAAGTGAGGAAGATTTGTGAGAATTTAATTTTTTAGAAGAATAAAGAAAGGGATTGATTTATTAAATAAATCAGTCACATACTATAGTGACAATATTAATTATATTTAATTAATATTGAGGAGAATTTGAATTAACATAATTAATTAATTAATTATGTGAGGTGATGTACTAATTTGTGGCCAAGGGACAACATTGTTGTCGGTATTATCTAGATGTAGGATTGTCTTGATTGCATCAAGTTAAGGTATTGAGGATGGAAGTCATGGAATGAATGAAGAAGAGTTTTTTATTACTTCTTATTCATTGTTGATGTTGGGCACATCAGGAATTTCTTGTATAGGTTCTTCTTGAGGTGAAGGTATTGAATGCAAAAGGTTTGAAATGTCAGTGGGTTGTGACAAGGCCCAAATAGAGGGACGGGTGAAGCATGTGTACCATAGCAATCGATTGAAATGTGAGTGTTGTTGTCACAACCCTCCTTTATCACTTTTTATTTGATATAATTTCTATTATATTTTTTTGGTTGAGCTATTGGAAATGATTGAATAAATATTATAAAAGAATAAATAATGGACCCACATACACACTTGGAGAATATAATTTAAATAGGCATTATTTATTTATTCTTTTTCCCATTCCCAATTATGGCACATGTTGTAGGAGAAATTAGAAGCTTCTAGAGGAATCTTCATTCTTTAATTCCCTTGCATGTAACTCCCCCACTAGGATATTAATCAATTTTGCATGGGTCCAATATTGGAAAAAGAATCTCATTCTTAATTAGTTTCTCTAGATAGTGGAATTAAGGGATTTTTCCTATATATTGTATGCAAATTTTCAAAAGAGGGAGTTGGTTATTGTTTGAAGAAAGTTTTCTCAAATAGTTTGTTTTTAGTAGTCATATTTTCATTTGGAGAATAGTTAAGGTTGTTTTGAAGAAATTCTTCCAAGCTTGCAAGGAAGGATCAAGGAAGGCTAGGCTTGAAGATTTGGAGAGGATTCAACATCAAAAGGCTTCTCCAGGTTCCCTCTTTGCGTTTGTTAATTCCTTATGTAATTTTTTTTATATTTTCAAGGGAAATATCTCCTCTTAGATTCTTTAGTTGAATATAGCTTTCTGAAGGAAATCATTTCTTAATTGTTAGATAAATTAATTAGAAAGGAAATCTATTTTTCATTAAAGAAATACATTGATAAAAGTTTCTTCTCTTTTTAAAATACAAATGCAGATTTCTCTGTTATTTGTTAATCTATTTATTTAATCTATTTACAATAAAGAAATCAGATTCTGCTTTTTCTGTATTTTTTGAAATTTAGAGAAGATCTTGAATCAAAAACAAAAAAAAGAAAAAGAAAATAAATCATTATTTTCAACATCTCTATTCTTTTTTTGAAAAACTCAAATTCTCTTATCTCTGTAGATAATTTCTCTCTCTATGCATAAAATCACTTGTATTGAGAAATCTCGCTATGAGAAATAGTATATCAAATATGAATTCTTCTCATTATTGTTCTGTTATTTATTTATTTCAGAAAACCCTCTCTCTGTGAACATTAATTTCATGAGAATCTCTCAAAGAAAGTTTGTTTATCTCAACATAAGGGCAAAATTGTCAGATATGATCACCGTGAAATCAAAATTTCAACATTTACCTATCTTTGTGATAATTTAGTTATCTGTTATATTGCCGAAACAAATTTCTCTATTTCATTTCATTCATGTGATTAAATTCTTATTCTTATTTTTATAATAACATTTTTATATATATCTCTCTCTTATATTATTAAATGAACTGGAATAAATAAATAAATAAATAAATAAATAAATATATATATATATATATATATATATTATTAAATTTATATAAAATGATACTACAAAGTGGTTTCGAAAATAAATTTTGCATAAAAATAAGACAAAGTGGTTTCGAAATTTATTTTGAATAAATTATCGGGCCAACGCAGGGGGGGCGAAGTTATGACAACTGTCGGAGAGTGGTACCCTCCACTACCCCTGCGGTCACTATTACGGCAGTGGCCACAGAGGGAGTGGAGGGGACCACGACTGTCCGCTCATCACTGCGGGCCTACACCTGCAGGACCGCAGTGGTGATGGGACCCATGGCCCCCACTCCCACTTGGCTGTAAAAGCCACTACATAACATTAAATTCTTGGCAATTGGATTTTGTTAAAAAAAAAATTAACTTTAGTTTAATAAAATTGAACTTAGGTAAATTTATAATTATCTTTAGTGAATTTATAATTAATTTAACTTTAGTAAATTTATAATTAAATTATATCAAATTTTATAATTAGAATCTTTCAATCTATTTAAGATTCATTGGATCACTGAGTTGGCATTTTAAATTCATTAAAAATAATTAATTCATTTTAATATGATTTGAACCAAAATTTTCAAATGTCTAAACTAATTGCTATTTTTGAACCAGTGACTCTATAAGTGATTATTCTCATGGTAGAAATAAAACATTGCTTAACCTTGCATGTAACTTACACTATCCTTGCTTCATGCACATTACTTATACATTAATTGCATTTATTGATGAGCGAGTTACATTTTCATCATCTTCATGCAAGTTACATGTTTTAATATGTGAGTTCATAATTGTCATTATCATGCAATTATATTTCAATATTAAATAGTTTAGTTGTAGAAGGATGGTATTTTTATCAAGTGGTACATGAATGCCATCGAAGTAGTTATTTCAATTAATTAAACTTTGCAATGTCCAATTATGTACATTCATTTCATAATTGTTTCAAGCATGATGTTTTTCATAGCTTCTTAGTTAGAAAACTAAATAAAGGAAGTCGGATAACCAAAACCTAGCAGCGTCCGATATTTACGGTGCCTCTGGGTCACGCTTACGGGTAATGTCGTTGTGTTGAACTACTGCACTTAATGCCTAATAAAGCTGCATCAATGATGTCTGTGGCATCGTCCCTATAAATCATCGGGGAGTAATAAGGGACACTTGGAAGTTAAAATCCAAGGGGTGGGTAATCCCCCTTGGATCGATAATCTAATAAGATAATCCTTAAATGATTTTACATCCGTTGAGTTAAACCATAGTAAACCCCCTTTAGGGTTGATTGAGTGAAATGCTTTTATGAAATTGATTTAATCTCGAAGAGTTGTTGACGATTGACAATTGGGTCAAAGGTTATGCTTATGATAGGTATTAGGATCTAGTTGTTTTAGGCCACAAACAATAAGCTATTTTGAGCCTTTGTTTAAGTGCTACCACTGTGGGTAGCAACCGTAGAGAAACTGTTTGGGACATTGACCCTAGAAAGGGTTGCGTACCCACCAAATAGTTTACATTAAACCATAGATTAGAAAATAGAACTACATACTCTACGCCTTGATCCTGTGCCAAAACGGGTATGTAGGCAGTCTAGGGATGGAGTTGTCCCTAGTACTCAGGCGTTCGTGAATGGGGTCTAGGTTTTGGTAAAGGATTGCAAAGATTACTAATTTGAAAGATAAGTGTAAAATAAAGAAAAAGTAATTCAATGCATACTCGGAAGGAATCCCGTATGGATTCGCTTGACTTCCAGAGGCTTTAAGCCAAATCCCGAGGTAGAATTCAAGCTTGCACTATGTTATTTTGTTTTCTCCTAAGGACAGCGACCTTGGTGCACTCCTATTAGAGGAGTGTAGTACTTAGTGAGTGACTCAGGACCCGAATGGTCCCGATGAGTCTAAGTCTCTGGCTAGAGCACCTCCTATCCCAATTGCATAGATGCCTACCCCGTATGGGAAGATGCCTATCTCGTATTGGATAGATGAAACCTCTTGCTCCGTATGGATAGATGCCTAACCCATATGGTTAGATGTTCATCCTGGATGGATGAATACCTAATCCTAATGGATGGATGCCCAGAGTATGTGATTGAATCAAACACAAATGATTAAAGTAAAAAAAAAAAGAAGGGGGGTCAAATTTTGTTGGGTCATGTAAATTGGGTTATTACAGTTGTGCTCTGGTAATAGGTGTATTGCATCTAAATCAATGACAAGATCTTTATAGTATTGGTCATGCTTTATTTTGTAAGTCTATGCATTCATGATGTGAAAACTATTCACGTAACAGTCATAGTTTAATCCTTGTAGATTAGTTCTAAGGACAATAAGGATTTCTAAATGCTGAATTTTGCGGGGCAATGATAATACAATTTCTAAAATATCTTGTGGGAAGTTAATTGTGTGACCAGAATACTTATATTGTCCTCCCCTTACATGAGTAACTTGCAAAAAAGGGGCAATCCTTGCTATGATAATTTCTTCTACTTGAGAAAGACACTTTAAAATAGAAGGTTGCTCACCTGGGTCCATATTGTTTGATAATGAGAAACAGTGGAGTCTTCTTTCAACAGAACATCTCATGCATATAATTGCATGGTTGATTTTTTAAATAGTCATGCCCACATAGTTTTCTTTACAAACATTTAATGCCTCTGTGAGCTCCAACATATCAATTCTTTTTCGGAAGTTAGATAATGCATGTAGGAATGAAGGAGTCTGTAGGGCAAGTTCAGGAGCAGTAGAATGTGTTTGAGGCACATTACTTTGCTCAAGGTCATTGCTTTCTATTTGTAATAGAATGTCTGAGTTACTATAAGATGTTTGTTGTGCACGATGCTTCATTTGGTGTTTGTTGGAGATATTGCCTCTATTCTTTGCATAGTAAGTCCTATTTATTTGCTTTCTCCTCCATTTGATGGCATCGCCTTCTTGAGTGGAAGGCTCAATAGATATCTAATAGTTGGAAGAGAATAGAGGTATGTTAGAATTCTCATAACTGAAGAGAGAAAGCATTGAAGTATGTATTCAAAAGCGTATGGGAATTGAAAACTGCTTAATCTAATATGTATTGTTCTTTTGTTTAGTTTTGTGGTGGTCATTTTGTTGCGAGATGTATTTGTTGTGCAAGTGTTCAATTTACCAATGTATAGTTTGCTGAATATATTGCTTACCTATGAGTTTTCCTACCAAAGCTATTATTGAAATATACCTATGCACATATATGTAAATTTATACATACATACAAATGTATGTATATATGTACACATGTATATATACATATAAATGAAATATGTGAATACCTGTATACATAAATATGCACATATATAAAGACACGTGTATATGTATAATTTTATAACTGTGTATAAATATATTTTTGTATAGAATTTGATTTGTATATTGGGTGGATAGAAATCGCATTGGCTTCTTAGTATATACATTGTTGGTTGAGTAAGTTTAGTTTTGTTGTGGTCATTTTGTTGCGAGATATATTTGTTGTGCAAGTGTTCAATTTACTAATGTGTGGTTTGCTGACTGTAGTGTTTACCTATGACTTCCCTTCCCAAAGGCATTATTGAAATATACATATGCACATATATATAAAATTTATTTACATACAGATGTATGTATACACACACACACACACACACACACACACACACACACACACATATATATCTGTGTGTGTGTGTGTGTGTGTGGTGTGTGTGTGTGTGTGTGTGTGAATATCTGTATATATAAAAAATTCTATAGCTGTGTACAAATATATTTTGGTATATATTTTTTTGTGTATTTGGTATTTTTATAATTTTGGGTACGATAACATTTCAAGACTGTGATTATGGATATATATTTCTCCATACATAAATATAGATATACATACAAATATGTGCATGTGTAAATATATATCTATTAAAAAAATTTATATATAAGTAGGTATATACCTGTAGAAATAGATATGCAAAAATAAAAATAGATATATATGTACATATATATATAAATTTTCTATAAATATTTATTTATTTACAGTTACTTATATATGTATACAAATATACTTAAGTATGTTCATATGATACAAAAAAGTGCAAACAAAGATATAAGTGCAAGTAATGAAATGAATAGCAAAGTGCATTGAACTGTAAATACTTTTATATGAAAGAAATTTGAAGGAAAGCATTTTGTGTTCTGGAAAGTAAGTAACTGGCATACATGACTATGCAGTCTCTATATAGGAATATAAATAAACATCTTTACATCATAGGCAAATAGAGTAATTAAAGCTAAGAATGCAAGGTAAAAAAGATATTGAAAAGTGTGCTGAGCTTGTAGAAAGATCATATTTGAAGAAATTAATTTCTCAACAATCATTAATGCATGAAAGAAATAGACAACTGAAATTTTTAGATAAATGTAAATATGTAATTGTACAGGAAAGCATGAAGAGTAAGTACTTATATACGAGAGGAATCTCAAGGAAAGCAAATTTATTTTGCAAGGCAATTAACCAACATAGATGAGTATGCAATTAAACGTATTGTGCAATGCAACAACGAGTATTTCTCGAAGAGTTTGAAAACTTGTATAGTTAGTTGTGCATAAACATATAAATATACCTGTATGCAGAGATCCAAATTCTTACTGTTTAATATCCAATTGTAGATGTGATTGTTGACATGTGTGTATGAATTTTAAAACTAAATATAGATAGTTATTGAGATACAAATTCTCTTATAATATTTATGCATACACAAATGGGCTAATTTTATTTATAATAGTACATGCAAAAGTAATAAGCATGACAATAAAAAAGTTTATGTGGTAAGGAAATAATTGCAAAGAGATAATAGTGTAATTTTAATGCAATCTATTATTTATGTAAGAAATATACATATACATATATATAGATGTAGTCATGTATTCATAGAAGATAATTGTTTGTATTTGTAAGTAGAATTATCTTAATATACAACAAAGTTCTACATAATGTAGTATTCAAAGGAAAAGCGATAAAGCTATGAAGACATCTATATGTAAAGTTATGTGTAGGATTGTAGTACTATAAAATATGTAAAATTTCAAATGTAATAACTGTATCATGAACATAAAGTTTTGTAATTAGGCAAAATGCCTAATATAGCTAAGCATGTGTAGATAGGCGAGCAATCTTTGCAATTAATGCATCACACTTAGATTTATAGTCAACAAAGAAGACTTTGTTGATTGTAACTTTCATCTTTGATTCAGAGTTGTAAGTGTCAGTAGAAACCAGTAGTGTGAATGAGTAGTGATGTGAGACAAGTTTATTAATCACAGAGTAAGGTGTTTCTGTTCTTGTGGCATCATTTTGCAGTGCACAAAGCTCTTTTGCACTTTTCTTTATCAGTTGAGTTCCAACCTCATCAAAAGCAGTAGCCCAAACAATCCCTGTTGCATCTTGTAGCTTCATTCGTAAAAGGTAACTGTAATTGCATTCTGCCATGGTCATTTCACATCTAGGACAAAACCATGAATCGTCAACCTGTTGAGTGCATTTTTTTTTACAAGGCTTTCCATTTACTTTTAGTGGACAAGTTGCATAACAGAAAGTTTTATCTATTACAATTACAAATCTTAGAACAACCAGTAAAGTGGTTTGAATAGTTTCTGATTTCACATTCATACGTTCGTGGATTGATGAAATAGTCATTCTAGTATATTTGCCATCAATGTGGGTAATTGCTAGAGAAAAATCTGGAGTATGCAAGGGGAGATATCCTCTTAATATTAGGGGTTCTGCCTCTGGAAAAGGAGGATTAATATGTAATGTTGTTGCAGTTGTTATGTTAACAACCTTACCATTAAAATAACCAACACAAGCATTACGTAAAGCAAGTATAAGAACACTATCACTGGTTAACATGTTTTTTAACTCTAGTCCACTTTGTTCTGATATTGGACCCTATAGATTGATATCAATTGTTGATCCTGAGAGATCATTAATTCTAACAACTCGCTTTTGTGTTTGAGTGCCATCTTTTCTATGGATTGGAATGATATCTCCAACATGTAAAACAACACCAATGATGTCAACTAATGTATTATTAGTTAACTGAAACACTTCACTAATAGGAATGAAAAGAGAGTGTTGTTGATTTGGTACTTCTTCATGGCTACAATGATAGTTCTAATACTTAATGTTAAGTGCAGATTCCAAGATAATAAGATGAGAGGGGGGGGGGGTGGTGAATCATACAAACTTAATCTTCCATAAAAACAACAGATTCAACCTCGGTAACATATATTTCAGTAATATAACCAAAACTGCTAAGCATGCAAACTCAAAAGCATATAAATATCATATAGGATCTTCACCTTGTTAGAAGTGACCTTGTTAAAGGATTTCAAACACTCAATCAGAATGTCACCTTGCTAGAGGGTTTTACAAATAAGATTGTTCAGTCCACTCAGTTAAGAGATTTTCTGTCACTTTACAAAATAACAGTAATAAAAATCTATCTGCAACTTCACATCTAAAATGCTAAAGCATATTCTTATTTGCTCAATACAATCAAGTCATAGGACTTATCTTGTCCATCTACTGGGCTCTATACTCTGTTATTCAAAACAGGTCTTCAAGCTTTTGTGCTCAGTAATCACTATGTAGCATCCCTGTGCATACACTTGCCCGCATACATTGTTTACCAACAATTCCTTATTTATAAACAATTCGCCAACCACTTAATCTCCTTGATCACATATCCCATGATCAATCATAGCCATCAGATCTTCAAACTTGACCAGGTTCAATGTATCCTTCGATCTGAAAACATTTTACCCCGCCTTGGAACTTGCATACATTTCTTGGAACTTGTGCTAGGGTATTTCTGTTCAATCTGAGTTGTAGATCTTCCTGCCAATTTTCCTTTACCATAGATTCTTTAACAAAATTCATGCACAACATACCAATCATTTAATTAGTTCCAGCTCATCAGATTCCTTCATTAAATAATGCTTTTATTCATTCAATGAATTTTGTTATAGCTCGGTTGCAACTCGGTAAATACTAAACTTCACTCGGTAGACATTCTGCCTTCATTAACTGATAGCAATAACCTTAGGGTTTACCAACTAGGTTCCTTGCTTGGTAACATAGTATAGTATTAACCTTACAATCAACAACATATGTAGGATATCAAAACAATCTAAAACATCATGATCTCATCATTGTCTAACTCGGTAATAGTTGCCCATTGAATAACTTATTCCTCCCCTTATTCATCACATTCTTTCTGTGTCTTTTACTGACATCTTTATACTCATCAAATCATACTTCTTAAGATATGACAACATCATACTGAATTTAGAAAATCAATTTCTTGACATCAATGACAAAATAATAATATTAAGAAAGTAAACATCCTTAATCAGTTATATCCATAATCATCAACAACCTTCTCAATATCCTTATTAAAATGCCAACAATCTCTCCTTGTCTGTTATAATGCCAACAATCTCCCCCTTTGGCATTGATGGCAAAACCAATTGATTTGACCTAATTGATTCAGATTGCTGTTCTGAAATGCTCTCCCCCTGTCATTAGTCTTCTCCCCCATACAATAGTCTTCTCACCCTTTTCTTTAGTCTTCTCCCCCTTTGACAACAATGCCAAAAAGTAAAGAACTAAAACATAATTTCTTCTTGTATGAAGTGATTTCCTGCTGTTATGTGTCAACTTAGTCTTGGTCAATGCATTTTGTCTTCAATTCATGTTCCCTGTATTGTTTCCTGCACACCTTTAGAAAACATCCTAAAGTGTGTAAATCAACGTCAACTCCTATAAGATATTCTGTAGAGTCATCGAATTGATGCTTTCACCGAACTCGGTCAGTGAATGGAAGATAGGGGTAGGACCCCTAACTTACTTCTGAGATACTCAAAAGTGTCCCTTGGTAGTGGCTTGGTGAAGATATCTGCTATTTGTTCCTTTGTGCTAACATACTCCAACACCACTTTCTTCTCTTGAGCTTCTTCTCTAAGATAATCATATTTGATAGAGATGTGCTTTGTCTTAGAGTGCATAACATGATTCTTTGAAATGTTAATGGCACTAGTATTGTCACATAATATAGTTACTGGCTCGGTAACTTTCTCATTTATACCTTCCAATAGTTGTTTGATCCATGCTATGTTGGTACAATTCAATGCTGCAACAACGTATTCAGCTTCTGATGTTGACTGTGAAACACATCTTTGTTTCTTGCTAAGCCAACTCACTAGTCTTTCTCCTAAAAAGAAAGCTCCTCCAATTGTGCTTTTTTGTCATCAATGTTGCCTACCCAATCAACATCAGTATAAACTTTTAAATCAAAGTCATTTCCTTTCTGATATACTAAGCAATAATCTTCAGTGCCTTTCAAGTATCTGAAAATTCTCTTGATTGATGTCATGTGTGTTTCCTTAGGATCTACAGAGAATCTTGCAACTATACCTACTGCATGTGCTATATCTGGCCTGCTGTGAACAACATATTGTAGCTTTCCAATCATGGATCGGTAAAGTGTTTCATCAACAGATGTAGATTCATCATTCTTTGATAATTTACAGTTGGTAGTCATAGGAGTACTTACTGGTTTTGAATCCTCCATTCCAAATTTCTTCAAGATTTCCTTTATGTACTTGGATTGAGTAATGAAAATCTCATTTTTCATTTGTAGTATTTGTAAACCTATAAAATACTTTATCTCACCGATTAATGACATATCAAATTCTTTGCTCATTTCATTTCCAAAATTCTTGCATAAAGAGTCATTTCCACAAAAGATAATATCATCAACAAATATGGCTGAGATCAGTATTCCATTTTCATCATTCTTTATGTATATGTTACTGTTTTCACTTGTTCTTATAAAACCAATCTTGATTAAATAGGAGTGCAATCTTTCATACCATGCTCTAGGTGCTTGTTTCAGACCATATAAAGCTTTGTTCAATTTACACACCTGATCTTTATTCTTGTCTTCAACAAATCCTTTAGGTTGTTCAAAAACTTCTTCTTCTAATATACCATTCAGAAATGCAGATTTGACATCCATTTGATATACCTTGAAATTCTTGTAAGCAGCATATGCCAACAATGTTCTTACTCCTTCAAGTCTTGCCACAGGTGCAAAAGTCTCACCATAATCAATTCCTTCTTCTTGGGCATAACCTTTGCAAACTAGTCTTGCTTTATTTTGAATGACCTCACCTTTTTCATTTAGCTTGTTTCTGAAAATCCACTTTGTACCGATTACATTTTTGTCCTTCGGTCTTGGGACCAGTGTCCATGTGTCATTCTTCTTGATTTGATCAATCTATTCTGTCATAGCATTTATCCAATCTTCACTGTTAAATGCCTCTTTCACTATCCTGGGTTCAAATTTAGATATCAAACATGTATTCTGTCTCAGTTTGTTCCTTGTCATCACTGGATCATCCTTATCTCCTATAATATGACTTGATGCATGATGTCTTCTGCCATACTTGGCTAATACAGGCTCGGTAGGCTCTGTATGATCTTCTTCATCACTCGGTAACTAAATATTCTCTTCATTTCCTTCAACAGTTCTCTCGGTAAGACTTGTCGGTTGAACATAGACAAATTCATAATAATCTTTTGGTTCTTTGGAGTTTCCTTCATCATTTCTTTCTGCAAATTCATCAATTTTCACATTTGCACTTTCTACTATTTTGTTAGATGATTTGATCAAACATTTAAATGCTTTACTTCTAGAAGAATAACCAAGAAATGTTCCTTCTTCACTTTTCTGATCAAACTTTCCATTTCTATCATCTTTGTGTACATAGCATCTACTTCCAAAGATTTTGAAGTAACTTACATTAGGTTTCTTGTCATACCAAATTTCATATGGTGTCTTCAAAGTTCCTTTCTTCAGTTGTACTCGTTTCAGGGTGTAAACTGTTGTGCTTATTGCTTCTCTCCAAAATGTTTGTGACACTTTCTTTTCAATCATCAGGGTTCTGGCATAATCCACAATAGATCTGTTTCTTCTTTCAGCTATCCCATTTTGTTGTGGAGTTCTCGGTGCAAAGACTTGTCTTTTAATACCATGATCATTGCAGAATAAGTTGAACTCATCAGAGGTGAACTCTCCTCCTCTGTCTGATCTAAGACATTTCAGTTGTCTTCTTGTTTCATTTTCAACTCTTGCCTTGTACCATTTAAACATTTGAAAAGCTTCTGATTTTTCTTTTAAAAACATAACTGACATCATCCTTGAGTAATCATCCACAAATAATATGAAATATTTATCACCATAATAACTTTGAACTTTCATAGGACCACAAAGATCAGTGTGCACAAGATCTAAAATTCCCTTAGAAGTGTAGGACTTACTTGTAAAGCTTGATCTTGTCATTTTACCCATCTACCATCCTCGACACATAGCATTCTCAGGTTTTTCAAGACTCGGTAGACCTCTTACTCCGTGCTTCTTACTTATTTTGATCAGATTATCAAAATTTACATGACAAAACCTTTTATGCCATAACCAGGTATCATCTATCTCTGCATACAGACAGTTGTTCTCAGTTGAGTCAAGGTGAAATGTGTTACCTTTTGTTTGTATCCCGGTAGCAGCTAACTTTCCATGCTTGTCATGAACTTTGACAATTCTTTTTCGAAATTCTATTCGGTAACCTATATTGTTTAGCTGTGCTACTCTCAACAAATTGTATTTAAAACCTTCAACCCAATAAACATCATTGCATTTAGCATTGTCAAGAAGTGTTATAGATCCTTTACCTTTTACCAGACATGGTGCATCATTACCAAATCTTACATAACCTCCATCATAATCTTCTAACATAACAAACTTGTGTTTATCACCTGTCATGTGATGTGAGCATCCACTATCTATGATCCAAGAATAATTAGTATTTATGTGAGATATTAGGGCTTTTTCTTCATACCTTTCTTCATTTGATCCATCTTTGATAGCCACATAAACTACTTCCTCTGTATCAGTTTCATCTGATTTATCATCATTTGATTCCTCATCAACTATTAAGCATGACTTTCTATCTCTTCTTCTGAAGTCTCGGTGTCCTCTGTAATGATTATCTTTATGTGTGTCATCTTGGTAATCTCTCTTTTCAATAGAATCTTTGTCAGGACAGTTAGAAGCCATATGTTCTATTCTATCACAATTGAAACATTTCAAAGGTAGTTTTCCTTTAAACTTACCTTTGCCTCTCGGTAACCTTCTGGCTAATAGTGCTTCAAACTCTTCTTTCTTTCTGATTTCCTCATACAATTTGTGTACTTTTTCCATGTTCTTGCGAAATCTCTCACTTGCTCCACTGTGATCCCCTTCAGTGTACTTACTCATTCTATCATTGTAATCATCAGATTCACCAATATGAAAAGAACTAAATGCAGATTCAACTTTATTTACCGAAGAACCACTGTTATCAAAGTTACTTAACTCAAATGCATGTAGCTTACCAATAGTAGCATCTAAAGAAACTGGCATATTGGGTACATACCTCAATTCATTGATTGTAGAGACTCTGATTGCATAAGCTGGTAGAAAGGTTCTTAACAACTTACTTGTTATATCCTTTTCTTCAATAGTTCCACCTGCTCCTTTGATTTGATTGACAATCTCCTTTAGACTTGTACTGTACTGGGTTATGTTCTCACCTTCATTCATCCTCATAGATTCAAGTTGCCCTCTTAGACTATCCACTTTTGCTCTTTGAACATGTTCATCTCCACCATACACAGATATGAGCTTGTCCCACATTGCCTTTGCATCATTACAACCTTCTAGATCATTAAACTCTGAGTCGGTCAATGCATATGTTATTTCAATCATTGCTTGGATGTGTTCTTGCTTTGCCTTTATCTCATCCATTGTCAATGGATAGGTGCTCAGTGTAATAAAATCATTCTCCAGATAATATACAACATACTCTCCAACTCCTGATAGGTGCAGCTTCATCCTTTTCTGCCATGTAGAGAAACTTGACTTGTTCAGCTTCGGTGCATCCCTCTTATACATCTTTGGATCTTTTCCTCAAGTACCTTTAAACTTTTTCTTCCGGAGTCCAATGCTCTAATACCAATTGATAGTTTTGATACTTAATGTTAAGTACAAATGCCAAGCTAATAAGATGGCCGGGGGGGGGGGGTGAATCATACAAACTTAATCTTCCATAAAAACAACAGATTCAACCTAGGTAACATATACTTCAGTAATATAACCAAAACTGCTAAGCATGCAAACTCAAAAGAATATAAACATCATAACACTCATAACACCAGATTTAACGTGGAAACCCGAATAGGGAAAAACCACTGTGGGATTTCGGACCCACTAAGAAATATACTCTTCTAGAGTATGCTCAGTTAAAAGAAAATCCTGTTAAAGATTACAAACACATTGCTAGATGTGACCCGGTTAAGGGATTTCCCTAAGATCTGTTAGGATCTTCACCTTGTTAGAAGTGACCTTGTTAAAGGATTTCAAACACTCAATCAGAATGTCACCTTGCTAGAGGGTTTTACAAATAAGACTGTTAAGTCCACTCCGTTAAGAGATTTTTTGTCACTTTACAAAATAACAGTAATAAAAATCTATCTACAACTTCACATCTAAAATGCTAAAGCAGATTCTTATTTGCTCAATACAATCTAGTCATAGGACTTATCTTGTCCATCTGTTGGGCTCTATACTTTGTTATTCAAAACAGGTCTTCAAGCTTCTGTGCTCGGTAATCACTATGTAGCATCCCTGTGCATACACTTGCCCGCATACATTGTTTATCAACAGTTCCTTATTTATAAACAATTCGCCAACCGCTTAATCTCCTTGATCACATATCCCATGATCAATCATAGCCATCAAATCTTCAAACTTGACCAGGTTCAATGTATCCTTTGATCTAAAAGCATTTTACCCCACCTTGGAACTTGCATACATTTCTTGGAACTTGTGCTAGGGTATTTCTGTTCAATCTGAGTTGTAGATCTTCCTACCAATTTTCCTTTACCATAGATTCTTTAACAAACTTCATGCTCGACATACCAATCATTTAATCAGTTCCAACTCATCAGCTTCCTTCATTAAATAATGCTTTTATTCATTCAATGCATTATGTTATAGCTCAGTTGCAACTCGGTAAATACTAAACTTCACTCGGTAGACATCCTACCTTCATTAACCGATAGAGATAACCTTAGGGTTTACCGACTAGATTCCTTGCTCGGTAACATAGTATAGTATTAACCTTACAATCAACAACATATGTAGGATATCAAAACAATCTAAAACATCATGATCTCATCATTGTCTAACTCGGTAATAGTTGCCCATTGAATAACTTATTCCTCCCCTTATTCATCACATTCTTTCTGTGTCTTTTACCGACATCTTTATACTCATCAAATCATACTTCTTAAGATATGGCAACATCATACTGAATTTAGAAAATCAATTTCTTGACATCAATGACAAAATAATAATATTAAGACAATAAACATCCTTACTTAGTTATATCCATAATCATCAACAACCTTCTCAATATCCTTATTAAAATGCCAACAATGTCTCCTTGTCTGTTATAATGCCAACATACAATGTTTTAATATGGAGGCATCAGACAGGATGATCTCTAAATGGTTGTCCAGTTTGTTGTATCTTGTGTTTGCTTCCTTAATGGACCCCTTAGAAATGACATAATGTGAACCCACTTCCACATGGTCAAAATGCAGTTGAGCTATTTCATCAAAACATGTAACTCTAATTTCACAGCCCTCAGTGTCAACAATGTCAAAACTAAAGACGTGGCCATTCTTAGTAGTTGTACTATATGACTTTATAGACTGTTTATGAGTAACTTTGCGTTTGATTGTCCATTTTTTTTGGTATGGATTTAAAATTTTTATTGGGCTTATATTTTCAGAGGTTGTACTTTGGAGGGATGGTAATTCAGTAGAAAATTGAAGAGAACATTTAGACGATGATAGTGTATCTTCACTCATCATTTCTAGTTGTTGTTCTTTGAACAGGTATTCTGGTTTGCCAAAGAATGGACAATCACTTTTTTTGACTTGTAAACTAAGTATTATAATAGTCCTTTAAAATGAAAAGACTTTTCTTTAAGATTCTTTGAATTGTATCTGAAAACAATTAAATAGCAAAGAAGGATATTTTATTTAATAATCATAGTTTGTTTCCTACCTTGTGTTCCATACGTATTTGCATGTATAAGTGGACAACAAGACTATCAATCCTATTTTAAGAGTGTCTGAATCTATCAGAGTGGCATACTTAGAAGGCAAAATTGCTAACTACATGTATGTGCCATCAAACAACACTAGTTTATATCTGTCTGTATCATCTTTTCTACTCTGCATTTTCTGGAATGATAAAACTTGCAGCAATGCTAAAGGAAGCTCAACCCTAGCATTGATAGATTGAATTGCAAATGGGGTGGGGGTATAGTCTTGTGTGTTTTCCTAAAAAAAAAAATATCAATATAGAGGATTTAATGTCAAGGGCTACTAAGACATATATGTGGTTATTCATTAATGTATAGTTTGTTGTTTTGCAGTGTATGTAATTAAGCTATGTAAATTACATAATGCTTAACTATATTTGTGTATGCTAGGAAAAAGGGTGCATGTCAGAATGGAAATGATGGAATAAAAAAAGATATATTATGAAAGAAATGACAACAAAGCATTTTTTTAAAGGTGTGATGTATTAGCTTACCAAAGTATCCATTGTTGAATGTTGTATAGATTCAGAGGTGGTTGGTGCAGATGACATTTTGGATAGAGAGATTTAAGTTTTAGAGAAATCTCAAGGCTAAACGTACATGCCAGTACATGTTATTAACAAGTAATTAATTTATTTCATACGTATGTTATATTTATTGGAAGAATGCAATATTGTAAACATTATCGTCAAATAAAGTTATCGACATGTAAAGATATGTTCATAAATGAAAATCTGAATGAGTTGGAAAGTATTTTGCATGTTTTGGAAAAAGTGTACAAAAGAAGGGAATCAAAATTTGCAGCGAATAGAGATGTAATTTCAAGAGAAGGTTAATTTACTTGTTTGTGAGAGTTAAAAAAGTTTCAGGATCAGTCTGACGAAAGAAGTCTTGTCGTCTGGATTGGTATATTGCCTTGCAAAATAAAGTTTATTGTGATCCTACTATGACGTTTCAAATATTTTGTTAGAACAGATTGAAAGGCATAATGGATTGAGTAATTCACTGTCGTGGATAAGTAGGTAGCTAAATCCTAGTAAATAGGAAAGTTGTAGACAAAAAAAATTAAAATTTGTAGTGTGTTATTTTTTGTGTGGTTTTATAATCTCAATCTAATTTTAAAAATGTCTCTATGCATCCACATTTGTTGGTATTTAGGAATCCATCAGGCTAGACCAATAAAAGTAAGTGGTGAACTAGCATAAAAAAAAAGTAAAATTGTATCAACCTTTTTGGTGGATGGATGTTTCTATTACTTTACTTGTAATAGGCATACAAGTACCAAAATATAAAGTTTTAGTTTACGATTTAGACATTTAACAATCAAGTACAAGGATCACGAAGTTTACTTTTAATTTCAAAATCTAATCAAAACATGAGTTCAACTGATCAAACACTCATATGCATACACATTTATTGGTATTTAGGAGTCCATCAGTTGGACCAGTAAAAGTAAGTGGTGAACTAACATAAAATAAAAAGTAAAATTATATGAACATTTTTTGGTGGATGGATGATTCTATTACTTTTCTTGTAATAGGCATATGAGTACCAAAATATAAAGTTTTAGTTTACGATTTAGACATTTAACAATCAAGTACAAGGATCACAAAGTTTACTTTTCATCTCAAAATCTAATCAAAACACGAGCTCAACTGATCAAACACTCAGTAATTAAAGAGAGAGAGGATCTACCCAGGCAACCCATCCAAGTTGGTTATCATTCCATTTAAGGATCTTGTGTCCTAACATGAAAATGGCTAGTGGATCAGTTAATTGTTCAATAGTTGTTATTGAAAGAGGGTATAATACCATACTATGTATGGAAGTAACAACAATGGAAGAAGTAGAAGGGGAGTTTGTTGATTGCTTGGCCATTTTACATTCATACTGATGAATTATCTTTCTCAGGTTGTCCTTTATCTTGTTGCTCTCTTGCAACAACTTTGCAATGACACTGTTAATATCCTTTGTTTCTTTGATTCCTCTATGCATTGTAGAAATTTGATTGTGTTAATGTGGCTCTTTTCTATTGGAACCAAAAAATCAAAATTGATCTCTTAAACAATCAATACAAGAGAAAAACAGAGGCTATGTCAAATAAAAACATTTTTTTTTTAGGAAATTCAAAAAATAATAATTATTGACTGGTTACAAAAAACATTAACTGAAAATGTAAAAAATCAAAAAGTCACAGGATATAAAGAATTCAGGTGAAAATAAGAACTAAAACGAGAAGACAAGAAAAGTATAGTAATGAATTTCATTTAACAAATTATACATTTACTTTACATTCCAGGAAAAATCAAATTGTACACGAGTAGCTTCCAACTAACGGAATGGAACCACAATGGATTGTGTAGTACTCTGTTAAGACATTACCAACACAAGGAGAGGAAATAGTTCAAGGTTCGTGGCGGTCAATAGTGACAGGGACAACTATATTCACCAGTACACATCACTAGCACTGTGAGGGGAAACAACCAATCAGTGGAAAATAAGGTGGCCGACAAGTCTTATGCTTTTGCAAGTAAAGGCCCCCTCAGTACAAGTTTATAGCCTTAACTTATATGGCCATAACATAATTGTAGAGGGCCATTTGAGGTTAAACATAGATAACAAAGTTATGCACATTAAAGTTTTGTAACAATCTTAGTAGAGGGTTGATCATATTGTTTTCTACAAATTTGTTTATACTTAGTATTGAAATGCGACTTTTTTGTATGCTTGTGTTGTACTCGATGCTTATTACAACATTATAAAAGACAGATTGGTTAGCAGTATATTATCTACCTAAAATTGTAATTGGCCATTGACTTTGTATGACCCTCTACAACTATGTTTCTACTGATCTATAAAGGCTATAAAATTTCAAAAAGGATTCTAATTACAAAATTTCTCTGCTAAGTATAGACATTAAGCATAAATTTACTCATGGTTCTAATTCATAACAAATTTATAGATCCTATGAAATTCCCTACCAAAAAGTTGTTTACCTTTGAAGCATTCGAAATAAGCATAAATTTAGAGGATAACAAACAACAACAAAGTCTAGGATAGATTCACAACGCTGCAGATGAATAGCATTTCTATTTAAAATTATTTATAATTAGTTGAAGAATTTTATCCAACTAACTAAGTTTATCTTCATAAAAGTACAATTTCATAATACAATTTATTTCTCACAGGTTTAAGATGATATACATCAAATAGATATACATCAAAAGGTTGTATAACATGCTACCGTTACCAGCATGGGGGATGGAGGGTGGATCACAAAAGTTTTCAGGGTCCAACAAATACTATTGGTTGGGATTAATATAGTCTACAATACTAACCATTTATAATAAGTACTCTTTATAGCACTTTTATTTTGTACAACATTGGTTGGGATTAATGCAATCTACAATACAAAGCATATGTAAAAAATACTCTTCATGGTACTTTCTTTCTGTACATCATGCTGCATTCAACAACATGGGGGATGGTGGGTGGTCCACTTCTTATTTTGGGAACAACTATAAACATTGATTGGGTTTTGTACAGTGCCAATACTATATATTATATATCAATAAAATTATTCAATTTGACTCTAATTACATTCTCTCATTATGATGCATTAATATTTCTAGGTTGCCATTGCTTTTACATTTTAGGGTTCGGTGGTGATTAACATCCAACACTCTAATGTCATTAGTCTGAAGGTATGTGTCCTCTATAAATATGTTTCTAATTACAAATTCAATGGAAAAATAACAAATAAGCCAAACACAACGCGAGAACCATACACATCAATGGCATTACAGTGTTGGACATCAAGCCAAACAGAACCCTAAAACCTAAAACCATTTGTAACCCTCTTACGGTTTGTTGTTTTTCTGCCATTGAATTTTGTTTGCAGGTTACAAGTACTTCCCATCTCAAAAGCAGACATATACTCATCATCTAACCGTAATTTCTTTTTGTTGTTGTCATCGCTAATACTCTGCAAGGTATGATTCCTTGATAATTTGGAAAGTAAACTTCTTTCTATTTTAATGGGTTTAGTTTTGACATATTTTAGGTTTATTGATTTTCTGTCATTGGATACTCTTTGTAGTTGGTGAGTGCTTATCTTTGCAGGGTTTTTATGTATTGGTAGGATTTTCTGTGATTAGCCACTTTCTTGCCATGTAGCTTTACTCTGCAAGGTAAATGCCTTTGTGTTTTATTAGTATTTGTTTTTTGATTTCCTCCAAAGTGAGGTTCGTCTCAATGGTTAAACTTATACTTTCATCTCCTTGGAATTTGCCTAACTTTGTTATTCGTCATGAACCTTGTATCTGAAATGAGCATATGAGGTTCATGATCAACAAGCAAGTTAAGTAGTTAAGTATAATATATAAATTTTTATATGGGGTCATAGTTACTATTGTGGGTTGTGTGTGGGTTGACATCCAACATTGTAATGCTCTTAATCTGCATGGTTCTGCCCTCCTATACAACCATTATAACACTATAAAATTAATCACCCTGTGACTATTTTTGT
Source organism: Cryptomeria japonica (assembly GCF_030272615.1). NCBI lineage: Eukaryota > Viridiplantae > Streptophyta > Pinopsida > Cupressales > Cupressaceae > Cryptomeria > Cryptomeria japonica. The sequence goes on along the minus strand of NC_081408.1, from coordinate 47,735,384 downwards.
TTTCTAGGGTATATTTGTTATAGTGTCATTAGATTTTGTTTTTATGTTATGCAACTTTTTGGTGCTTATAGATTTTAAGGTGTTTTTTTTGTGGGCGTTCTCTAATGTCGTTAATTTGCAGGGTTATTGCTGTGATTTGTCACTTTCTGGATGTGAAGCCTTTTACTCTGCAAGGTAAATACCCTTGTGTCTATAAAGGCTATAAAATTTTAGAAAGGATTCATTCAAAATAAGGATTCCTTGGAGAGGATAACATATAACAAAAAAACATAGCACAAGGTCAGAATCCTGCAGATGGATAGCACTAAAATGTTGGAAATAAACCCAAACTCGACCCTAAAAATTATAAGCACTACCAACCTGCTAAGAAAATCCAATTACAAGAAAACAACAAATTTAAAATATCTTAAACATATTGGTAAATTATCTAATGGTTCAAGTATATATTATTTGCATAACATGGCTAATGACCATGAACCACATATGCTTCTCTATAAATTTGTTTATAATTAGTTGACAAATTTTGTTTATAATATCCCTCATTTAAATTTCCAGGTTGCCAGTGCTTTTATATTCTAGGGTTCGGTCGTGGTTGACATCCAACAGTCTAATGTCATTAATCTGAAGGGATGTGCCCTCTATAACTATGTTTGTAATCACAAATTCAATACCAACCATACATGATAATCCGTAAATGCCTCTATTAAAGAATATCAATCATTCTTCCAAAATACAACAAATGCTAAGTTCAAATAAATTCCACATATTCTGCACAATATAAACCCTATAAAAATATCAGAAATGATTCTAAAAGCACAAATTAGAAATAAAAAAATTTCTTACCTCTGAAGCTTTGAAAAGAGCCTTACCTTGCAGAGTATAACGGGTAATACATAAGCCTAGCACAACGTCAGAATCGTGCAACGCAATAGCATTACATTGTTGGAGGTCAACCCAAACAGAACCCTAAAACCTAAAACCACTTGCAACTTGCAAACAAAAGGCAAACACAACAAAACATTAAACCGGGAACACCTAAAAATGAAGGCGAATTCTAAAAGAAGAACCTAAAATGCAAACACTAATAAAACACAAAGGTATTTACCTTGCAGAGTAAAAGGCTTCACAACCAGAAAATGACAAATCACAACAATAACCCTGCAAATTAACGACATTAGGGAACACCCATAAAAAAACACCTTCAAATCTATAAGCACCAAAAAGCTACATAACATGAAAACAAAATCTAATGACACTATAAAAAATATGCAAAAAACCTGCAAATTAAGGGTATCCAATGACAAGAAAATAATAAACCTAAAATATGTCAAAAGTAAAACCATTAAAACAGAAAACATACCTTGCAGAGTAACAGAGTTGATGACAATGAGAAGCAAGAAAATGAAAAACCGAACACTAATTAAACACAAAGGAATTTACCTTGCAGACTAAAAGGCTTGATGGCCAGAAAGTGACAAATCACAACAATAACCCTACAAATTAACGGCATTAGGAAACACCCACAAAAAAACCTTAAAATCTATAAGCACCAAAAAGCTGCATAACATGAAAACAAAATCTAATGACACTATAACAAATACACAATAACCATGCAAATTAAGGGTATCCAATGACAAGAAAACAAAAAACCTAAAATATGTCAAAACTAAAACCATTAAAACAGGAAACATACCTTGCAGAGAAATAGAGTCGACGACAGTTTGTTTTCAAGATGCCAAGCACTCCTAACCTGCAAAGAAAATGGAATGATAGAAAAAAAACCGAATCGGACACATTCTATAAAAAATAAACAATAATCAAACTGAAAAAAATGCAGACAATTTACCTTACAACAAAACCTTAAGATGTCGACCGTAAAATCCAAGGAGATCACAAAGATGCAAACAATTTACCTTACAACAAAACTTGCAGAGAAAAACAATTCACACAACGAAAACAACAAAATACCTATTAGGGTTAGGCAACGGCTATAACTTTGTCTAACCGATGACAATGACTCCAAGATGTGTGCCCATCGACTGAGGGCAAACCAAGAAACAAATCGACAGTTGGGGATTTGTGCCGACCGACAGTCGCAAGAGGAAGTATGGACGTCGCGTGCGGACCCACGAAGCTCGCCGCCAACACGTCACAACCGGTCGAGGGGAAAAATACGACCACCGGGAAAAAACGGCCGGAGAGTCTTACACTTTGGTGGGCAAAAGCCCCCACTAAAATCATATCGGCTTAAATATGACTAATATTTTAAAGTTAAATTAAGTCAACTTGTGAATCTCAGGAGATTCCACTTAAAACATGAATCACATTCAACACAATGTGCACTCACAAGCTATGATAACGTTGATGCGAATGCCACCTCTAACATAACTTACACCATATTGATTTTAATGCAAGAGCCAAATCTAATATAATTTACACAATCTATGTTGTTATTGATTTGAGCACCACCCCCATTATAACTTACGCTTAAATAGTAATATGAGAGTCATTCAATAGACTCACACTCATGATCTATAACAATGTTGATCCAAAAACCACGTCCAATATAATTTATGCTCATAAATAGACAACTTGATAAATTATTTTCTTGCACGCTTCTAAAAAAATTCTAAAATTTACTTTACTACAAGGTTATCCTCTTATACGACTTGAATGAGAATTTTAAATTATGACATTATGATTTGCCTTAATTCATTACAATTTGTTCCATGCCCTATGTTTTAGTTACATGATTGTTACCAAGTAATTAAATAATTTTGCCAAGAGTACTTCAACCAGATCTAGCAAAATGACTACTTTATCCCATGTGACTTTTTATTATTTTATGCCATGTTGAGCTCACGATTTGGATTCATGGTGGATTGATTCAAAATATTTACTTTTATCTTTTGTTTTGTTTGTGTTCAAAAACATTTTTACTATGTATGCAAATCTATTGACTTGATAGGTGTGATGCTCTATGGTTGTTGATCATAATTGATCTTAGGGCATGTTTTAGTTCATCCATTCATGATATATTTGAAATATTTCATACAATGACAATTGTTGATCAAATCTAATCGACGAAGTGCAAACATTAATATAGAATGACCATAAAAAAATGTAAAGTTTTTTTCTTGATCGTCAGATGTGACACATCAACTTAATCAATGGGCAATATGAATTTTTGGGTTATTATAAAAGGGCCATTAGAAATAGTTCATGTCATTGGTTAATCAAATAGAAAAGAGCCCACTATAGGTTAATCAAAGCTATTGATTTGTATGGGTAGGAACTCACGGGCCCTTGATCATCTTCACAATATATTCAAGGCAAAAGAGCATGATATGAATTACTAAGTGTATCATAAATTTGTTAGCAGCAACCAAGAAGGAAAACTGAGATGGAGGGGGGTGAATCGGTTTTCACCGGATTAAACAATTTAAGCACAATCCCAGATCTAAACAACTACAACAAGAGTAAAGATAAGAACAATGATACCACAACACATAACACCAAGATTTTGACGAGCAAAACCCGGTTAAGGAAAAACCATGGTGGGAACCTACCCACAATAAGATGATACTCTGTAGTAGTATGTGTAAATATTACAATGGGAAATGCACATGCATTCAAGAACACTTCCTAGAGCTTACTTCTCAAAGGGGAAGCTCACTACCTTACAATAAGATTCAAATTACAATCTGGATTACATGAACTGAAAATATAGCATCTCCTGATGCCTGATGATAGTCTTGGTTAAGCATATTTGTCTGTCCTGCAACAATCTCTGCTCAATACATCACACCAAAGGATAAATTTGCTTAAGCACCACATATACCACTCTTTGATAATGAAGACACAACACCGATACTCAAATTACATGTCTATACCACATATATATACAATTCATCAACCTTGACAATAAGGTCAACCAAACCCTCAACTCTCAATTACAAAATTACATCACACGATACATATGTGAACCACCAGACCAATATAATGATATGCATGACATATCATGGATGTAAATAAAATCTCCAAACACACATCACCACCATAAATCACGTTGAGATCAACGACAACATGCTACACCACCAAGAGTACCGCATAACACAAAAAATATTACCGGATCAACAAAATCACCAAGAATGCACAAAAGAGTTAATGTGGACCACCAAAACAAATAGGAAACAATGAGGAAAATCCAACAAGCACATTAGAACCATCTGCAATAGATGCACCAACACCACTTATAAGAATCCTCATCGATCAACACGCTAACTCTCAGGAACACTCAACAACAACAATTCAGACTAGAAAGATAACTTGTGGAGCACCAAATCATGAACCATTTGAACTGAAGATACACATGAACATCAAACACATTCTCCCAAAACAACAGCCAAAGATATGATCATACCAGAGCTCACCAGAGCAAATACCAAACTCTACCAACCATTGCATAGAAACAGGAACTATAAACCGGATTAAATAATATGATCAAGCAATCTTCCGGATCATTGAAACCAATAAGGAATGAAGTATTCCAACATACTAAATAAATAAACCATCCATGTCAGCTCAATACAATCACTAGAACATCAAACAACACTCTACAACACCAGAATATAGGAATATGTTGACATCAATGACAACAACATATCCTAGCAACAACAATATCCAACAAGATTAACTTGCATCATTAACCTACTTAAATAATAAGGCAAAGATAATATTTAATTAATTTTTTCCCATATTTAACATCTAACCTCAATCATTTAAATCATATTTGAACTTACATATTTAGTTTGCCTATAAATTAAGGTCAATTTTTGGTTCTCACATACCTTAACACTATTTTACGTATTATTTGGGCTATAATCCATTCAAATAATTATCATTAAAAAGGTGCAAACTTTTATTTAATTAAGATATCTATGACATAATTAAATTATATTTTGTAACCTTATAAGAAGGTTGGGAGTGAAATATGTACTACATTCCCACTATGCTAATTTTTAAATAATTTTACGATGAATCAACTAGAAGAATACTTGATTCACAAGGAGCCCATCACATTGAATATGATCCTCAATCAACCACACTAATTTATTAATAGTTATTTAACTTCTTTATGTATATTTTTAAATTGTTGACTTTAATTTACTTTGAATATTAAATAGATGGCATTAATTTATTATTATTTAATTGACAACCATATTAATGTGAGTCAAAAGGTGGAAGTTAGCTTTATGAAAGTCACTCATCATGACATAAATTTCACATGGCAGACAAACTTAAATATATTTTCCACTCAAGTCTATAGTAATTGGTCATATTGAAGGAAGGGTTATATCAGTGTAAAGCATCAATAGGTGTAACTTTTTTCTTAATAATTTAAGTTTATTGTACAAGTTGAATCTAATACAACTTTACTAAAATAAATGATAATTGATCATATTAATTGAAAAGTCAATAATTGCAATAAAGTGAGTCATAAGTAGATGTAACTTATTTCAATGTAAATCATGTTTAAATAATGTAGGTTGCACTATATTGTATATCCACTTTAATTTTATTTTTTTATCAGTAATTTTATGGTTTTATTGATATAAAATAGAAACCTTACGATTAATTGTCCAAACATTCTAACAGTCCCAAACCACCCTCCAAAAAACCACCTATACAAACCATCATCTAAACCCCATGTATTTCCAACTATTAACCATCACTGTATCATCAAACAAATTAAGCAACTTGAGCATCCAAAAATGGCTCGTAACAATCTTAAATAGGAAAGTTTAAGCAATAAAATAGTTCAAACAAGACCTAAGGTGGACCAAAAAATAGGGGATTAGCCCCCAAGACATCAAAAACGGTAAAAAAACCATGAAACAACTAACCAGATGAGGAACAAGGGTCTGCTTGCCTTTGTTTTCTCACTTGACCTCCATCAACAACACTCCTACCCACGTCCTCAAGAGCTCTAGCCTCCTCAATGGCACACTACAACTCCACATCCACCTCATCATATCCACAAACACCTTCAAGGCCTCCCATCCAACTTGTGCCTCCTCTTTGAAGCGAGCATACATTTGGTTGTCCCGCCACCTCAAAAAAGAAGTGTAATGCTACTCTAGTTTACAGTGAAAATTCACAATCCCTTAGCACAAATCGAACCCTTTGCCAAGGACCGCCCATTCGAAAATGGAGGCAAGGTTTAAACTATAATCTTATAGAATAATGACACTCACTACCCTCTTTATTGGCTCCAAAGAAAGATCCAACTCCAACCCCCATGCAACAATAAGGGAGTATGCATCCATATTCATTCTGTAGCAATAATCTACAATCCCAATGCTCTCCCCATTAATCTATGGATGCTTTCCATCAATAATTCATCTTGATGAAGAAACATCCCATTCAACCTCCTTTCCGTGAAAGGCCCAAGGAATGTGCAGAGGTGCTTCTTGGTCTTGAGCGTGAAGTTGGCTTCCATTTCTGCCAACAAATGGTAGAAACAAACTTACCAATTCGCCAACACTTAGAGGATCCCTTAACAATTGCATCCACAACTACTTGGGAATCTCATTCTAAATGGACCTTCGGAGCCTTCAAATTCCTTGCTAGTTCTATCGCAAGTAAAGTTGCTTGTGCTTTCGTTTCATTGTTTGTTCCATCTTGCATACAATGAGCACCTTTAAACAAAATTTGACCATCATCATTGCATGCAACACATCCTGCCCCTGAAATACCCAGATTACCTTTTGAATCTCCATCAAAATTAATTTTGATCCACCCTTGCTCCGGTTTAGTCCAAACACAATTTGAAACCCTCACTTCTCTAAGATTAACCTTAACCTGCCCATGAATGGGCCTATATCCACTTTAATTTGAATATAAGTAGAGGTAACTTATTTCTATGTAAGCCATGTACGTAAATAATGGAACTTTTATGTGCAAATCCAACTTAGGTGTAACTTCTATAAACTAAAATATAACTTCTATTTAAATCAAAGATAATTAATAATGTTAATACAAGAGGTACATCAAAATATAAGTAATGATATTATGCAATGGCGATGCTAATATGAATCAAAAGGAACACAACTTATTTCTATGTGAATCACATTGAAGTAATGTATCTTATACTTGCAAGTTCAAACTAAATGTGAAAAATAAACTTCTGAGTGCAAATAAAATCTAAATTTTACTTTTACTTAAAACACGTGTATTACATCGAATACAACGTGTAATCACAATCTATTCTAGCATTGATGCGAGAGCCACCTCTAACATAAATTACACTATGTTAACTTTAATGTAAGAGTCACATCCAATATAACATACAATCACAATCATGTTACTATTGATGCGAGAACCACACCCATTAACACTTAACTAGTAATATAAGAGCAGTTCAACAGACTCACACTCATGAACTATAATAATGTTGATCCAAAAACCACATCCAATATAATTTACACACATAAATATATGTAACTTGCTTATATTTTCTTACAAGCTTCTAAAAATGACTTTACTACAAGGCTCTCCTCTTATATGGCTTGAATGAAATTTTTTAATTAATGGCCCTATGATATTACCTTAATAACCCTTTGACCTTATTTCCTTACAATTCAAGTTCCACAACCAATGTTTTAGGTACATGATTGTTATCCTAATCAAATAATGTTGCCAAGAGTACTTCGATGAAATCTAGCAAGATGACTACTTTATCCCATGTGACTTATCCTTCTTTGATGCCTTTTTGAGCTCATGGTTTGGATTCATGGTGGATTGATTCAAAATATTTACCTTTACCTTTTGTTTAATTTGTGTTAACAAGGATTTGACTATGTGCATGCAAACCGATCAACTTGATAGGTGTGATGCACTATGGTTGTTAATCACAATTAATCTAAGGGTTTGTTTTAGTTCATCCATTGGCAATATATTGCAAAGATTTAAAGTCATAACAACTATCAATCAAATCGAATCAATGAAGCACACAATTAAGATAAAATGACCATCGAACAATGCACACATGCCAATATAGAATGACCATCAAACAATACAAACTTTTTTTCTTGATCATCAGATGTGCCAACTTAATCAATGAACAATATGAATTTGGGATGATTAATAGTGGGTCATTAGAAATAACTTATTGGTTAATCGAGCACAAAAGAACCCACCATAATTTAATCAAATTTGTTATTTGTACTGGTAGGAGCTCATAAGCCCTTGATCATCCTCACAATATTATCAAGATAAAAGGGCAAGACATGAATTACTAAGTATACCAAAACTTAACTTGCATCATTGACCTATTCTACATTAGGGGTTCATTCCATATTCTAGGGTTGACCAAGAGGTTAGAAGGAGCCCTCCTTTTTGGTCAAAAGAAAGAATATGTTGGGCCAAGTCTTTTCAACAAAACTTCCTTGCCAGGATTATTTGAACAATTCAAGGGTCTATGGACCATTAATTTTTATTAACCATTTTAGAGATGTGCATCAAATATTAATTATTTCATGTGGAAAATGTGAGAAGCCCTTTGGTTTGTCACAAAGCAACGAGCATCTTGAGGACTCATTCAATGTATGTAGCCATCAATATATAGGAATATAAATTTGTGGCGTCCATTGAGGATGGAAATCAAAATATTTAGTTTCTAGATTTCAAATGAAAAGTGGCAATGGACTAGTCATTTTAGTAGTTGGTCCTATCTAGCATGGAATATATTTAGTCTAGTAATTTATCCTACCTTAAATGGAATATATTTAGTTTAGTAGTGTAGTATTTTGGCCTACTCTAGTGTACATGACTTTATGATATTTACCTTTTGGCATATCTTGAGTGAGCTTTCACTATTTAACTGTTCCTAAAGAGCTCTGAATGTTTGAGGTTAAGGATTGTACATGGAACTGGATATTGTAAATGATAATTATATTTTGAGTTGAGTTTCTAATGGTAATTTAGAATTAAGAGATTTTTAGATCGGTAAGATTAATAAGTTAATGTAAGGGGTGTACAATAATGTTTGAGATGTTTTTATGCAAAAGGTGTGGTTAAATTATATGATATATCTGTTCTTCATTTTTCTTTAGCAAATTTGTAAATATGGGAATACCTTTGTTGTCTTAATATAGTTATAAAGTGTAAAATAATTGCCTAATCTTGTTAATTTGTCTTCAATTCCTTGTTGTTTGATCATGAGTCTTGTTTTATCGATTTAAATTGACCTTTAAGTTCCCTAGTTTAGGTCCTAAAATGCACTATCTAGAATCACAAGATACAATTTGGAGCACCCACACCTCTAAAATAATCTTTTAAAAAACTTCATTCAATAAGTTTATAAGAAATGTGTTTTCTCCAAGTTAGATACACTTAAAAATGTGCACCTTACAATCGATTCTACAACCAAACAATCTTCATATCTACATCCAAAAGAATTAGTCACCCAACATTTAGAAGACTTAGTTTGTGACAACATACATAGTCCAAAGTTAATAAATAATAAAAAACATACATAATCAATGTACCATGATCCTTGTGCTAATGAGACGATGTCACAATGAAGGTAACCCTCTAACGAGCATAATAGTTGATTAATTCTATGCATTTGTTTGCTTGTCTAGCCTTACCTCTTCCTTTTGATGGAAAAAATATACATAATCTAATGTACCATAAGCCTTATGCCAATAAGATGATGTTACGATGGAAGTGACCATCTTACTAACATAATAATTGATTAATTCGATGCATTTGTTTGTTATCTTCTTTTTTATTGTTGAAAAATCGTAAAAATGCCCTTTCCAACTAACATCCAAAACAATGCTTCTACTCTCAATGTAAACAATAAGACTAAAAATGTTTTTCATCTACCTAATCTAATAAAAAATGAATCCCAAATTAATTAAAAAACTAATTTACAACCACAAATACAACTCAACATAATGAAAATAATGCCACAACAGAAATAATTTACTAATTTTCCTTTAAAAACAACACAAAAAAAAAAACTCATTAATAAAAACTAAAAAACAATTTCAAAATCCTCATAACTTACACAAAAGCAAGCATAATGATCATATTAGTGCTTTTTCAAAGTGCAAGATTGTAAATTTGACCGTAAACAGACGAACTTTTCGAGATTGATTATTACAAAGGAACTTTGCATTATAATATTTTAACAATCCGGCGGCACTGTGATTCGAACCCACGATCCCATAAATGAAACCACGGCCCCGCACGTGACTCGAATTTGCGACCTGAAATTGACTGCTAGAGATTGGTCTACCGTCCGCGCCAAAAAAGGATTGAGGGAGGGCCACATGGAGTTAGAAAGCGTGTTCAAAACATGTAAAACTTGTTTCCAAAAAGAAAATCTTAATGAATATGAGGGTAGGTAAACTTAACTTAATCAACTATGCTTTCTCATTAACTCTTTCATTATATTTTTAAGCATATTATGTCTCCTATTGTAATCCAAGAATTCATAATCTCAGAGGGAGATAAGTAAAAAGTATGTGTTAGGGAAAAAAAAAATGAAGGATGATATCGAAATACACTTGACTAAGTTGGTACAACAGTATGGGCTCTAAGAAAATTTCATAACGGATTTAAGTTTCTTAAATACCTCAATCGTACTCTTATGGTGATAATGTTCTAAGCATAAAAGTATTCCTCTACTCTTTCAAATGATATAAGTTAATTGGATCTCTAGGATCCAACATACCTAAACATTGGACGTGTCCCGACTAATATAAACATGACATTTCGATAATGTTTTTACCTTTTTTGTGTAGCCTATAAACTCATCTAAGGCATCTTATTCAAATAAACTTACAAAGTCTTATTAAGGTATAGTAGAACAAAATAAATTGAAAAACTTGTGTGTGAATTTAATGAAAATACTTTTTGTGGGAATTATAAAACTAAAACTATTATTGAAAAGATAATACAAGCTATATAATTTTTCCATACGATGTTTCATAGTTTACATAATATTGTTTGACAATGTGAAACTTTCAATTGATTCACTAAGAGAAAAAAATGGCCCCTTCTATTAAAAGTCGTCTCATTAGATGCCCATTTTTAGTAATGAGGACTTAATTTTACTAGAATGATAAATCCTCTCTCTAACAATGGTGACAAGTGTATTCTAACCATGATCCATTATTCCATTTGGTGATTTAACATATCAATTAATTTGAAAGATGCTAAGAGGGATTTGATCCCATATTTCTTGGAGAAAATTGTGATTCATTTCAATGCTCTTGATAAGTTGTTGTGCCTTTCACTCACACCTCAATTTTGAAATCTCAAAATGTGATGTAGGAAGAATCTCCCTATTAAACAACACATGCAAATCCCTAAATTATTTGATTTAAAAATAATATAGGGTACTCCTCTATCACAAAAGAACTAAAAATAACGAAGATTTTAAACAAAAAATATGCCAGACATGATTCTTGATTTCTATTCACGATCTTTAAAAGAAATAACAATGTCGTTCTAAAATTTTACAAAGCTTTCAGCCTTAAATGCAACATACAATAATCTCAAAAAATTGGAAAAATTATCTAAAATCAATACATATGCAAGTTTGAACTACAAGGAAATCATCAACCAACTCTTAAAATAAGTGTTCAACACTTGAGCTTCAGTTTGCCTTCTCTACCACTGTGCTTCAACCTACAAACTGAAAAACTAAAATCTCCAACTCAATCTCTCAATATATAGAATCACGGGGGCTCAAAATACCACCATAAAACATTACCATGTGGCTCAAAACAAGGTTTCAAAAAATCATGGTGAAAATCCATATGACCCCAACTTAGTGGACAACTTGTAAAGTTAGTAAAACACAATAAATGATTCACATGGCCAACACATGACCACCAATTTCTTATCCAATTAGGTACTTGTCATAAAGATGCTCTTTAACTCCTTCAAATCCCATATATAATGCATTCAAAGATATGCATAGGCATGCAAACTTGGGTGCTCCAATCTGGGAAGCATGCAAGAAAAATGTCACTAACTTCCTAAATAGATGCCTATATTTGGGGTTCTTCTAATATGCTCTTTCAACCACTGTTGAAAAGTGTCCACAATTTGCTTCTACGTTTCAAAGTGTTTACATTGTTCAAAGATTCCTTCATTATGCCTCATAACCTCCACTGACATATGTCTAAATCCCTTGTATGATGCTACCTTAAGGACTTGGCCAAATATTTATTAAATATTTAGGCCTCAAATATATTAAATTTATTTATTAAAATATTCCATATATTGCATCAAAATAAATAAAATATTTTTTTGGTTGATGCAAGGTTGCCCTTACACCACCAAATGCTCCTACATCAAAATTAGAGCCTCACCCATTGTTCTTTTTGTGTTTTCCTTCCTGTTATTATTTTTTAATTTCCATTTTTTTCCCTTGTTTTTCTTCTCCTTTGTTATTGTCAAGATTTAAAGGTTTGTCATCTAGGTATGACATTGACATTGGCCTTATCCCCAACGTCTTTATTTTCCCCTGTTGGAATCCAAGAACACTTAGAGGGGGGGGAGTGTTCTACCGGTGAATAAGAATTTAATTCCTTTAGATACTTTTCTAAATAACAACTGCTAAGCATATAAACAAAATATAATGAAGAACAAAGCAACCATAGAAAATAACACCACAGATTTATACGTGGAAAACCTCAAAGAGGAAAAACCATGGTGGGATTTGTGACCCACAATATCTATCCACTGGCCAAATGAATAAATATTACATAAAAAGGGGTCTACACATGCAGAAAGGAACACTGCCTAGAGTGCACTGAACATCACAAAGGAGCCTCACTGACTACAGATACAAAATACTGAATTACAGTCAAAATCTGAACTCTAAGTGTACATCTGATATACTGAATGAGTTTCGGTTTAAGCACAGACTGTATCAGTTAACATTGAAACCTTCCTTACCGGTAACCTAATTCGCTTTCCAATCCTCTTAACAAACAACCAAGGCTGAGTACATATCATTACATTCGCATTATGTCGATCAAGATCTAACTCACACACTTGCATATATACTATATCCCAAAATGACCTAATAGAGTGACTTGTATACCCTTACATAAATGAATGCCTTATGTCGGCTTACAATAATATTACAAAAGATAAATACATGTCAGCCCAAAACAAAATATAAACTTTAATCTTCATGATCCTTGCTGCTTTAACCTTTGTCGGATCAATCTTCTATGTCGGCCTCCAAATACCAGTTCCTAGTTTGTTGATTACCCTTGCTTATCAATATGTCAGTTTCCTTAAATGTCGGATGTCAATCCTTGAATACCAATGGATACCGAATAAGTATCCAACCCAAAATGATGTGTGTAGTCATCAATGACAACACCATGATCCCAGATGAGTGTCAATTGCCAACAATCTCCTCCTTTGGCATTGATGGAAACACTCATGTGAAAAATGAATCATTGAACTGTTGTTCCAGTTTCTGTCAAAAAACTTCCCAAAAACTAATCTCAGAAAGCTTCTCCCCTTGAGCTATACATTACTTCTTATGTGCATTCCTCCCCAAAAGATATTTTTCACATGCTACAACTCTCCCCCTTTGACATCAACGCCAAAGTCGGGGCAAATAACAAGAAATGAATGAATGGAATCAAAATTGTGTTTACCAGATCTAGATGTGTTTGAATATATCAGGGTAAGCACTCTACAAAAATCCCAAGTAAGTATCCCAGACAGTTTTTAATGTTCCCAAAATTGAGACAAAGCCATTAAGAATGGAAGCATGAAATTCTTATTCTAATAATGTGTTTGGCGTGGGCTTGCTCATCTGTTCCATATATTCCCTTTTACGAAGCAATAAAGTGTTAAGTCGGGGACTAACCAAACCTCTCAATTCTATGGCCCGTCGGATTAACCTGTGCTTCTCCTTCTCCAAAGCTAAAATTTCCAATTCAAAAAGCAAAATTTGACCATCAACAATGTTGGTCAATGACTGAGTACCATCAAAATTATTAACAAGTTGCTCAATCCTTTACTTAGCTGCCTTTATTCTAAATTCCAGGTTTGCTGATATTTTTGTAGTGTTAGTGCAAGATCGGTATATGTCGCTACATTGATGAAGGGCTTCATCAATCCTTTTCAATTCTTTTATCAATTTGAACTTATCATATGTGATCATGTTATCACATGTGACCTTCCTTGCTACATTATATATCTCCACCAACTGTTGGTTTGACACTTGTTGTAGAGTTTTGAACTCTTTGGCAATGTGCTCACTCAAACCCTATAGCTTTCCGGAAGGGCTAGCTACCTGAGTGATTTTGTATTCTCGTGCAAGCTGCTGTAAAATTGGAATGGCTTGCTCTATCACTTGTTTATCCACAGATCCTTCCTTCATTAGTTTCTGAGCTACAACCATCATCAATTCTGAATTGCTCAACTGCTCAATATTCCTCTTCTCAAAATGACTAAAGTCCAATTGACCGGATGTGTCAAGAGCCAACAATGAGGGACCTACAACCGATGATTGTATTGGTACCCTGACTTCAATCTACTCAACTTCTTTCTCCTTCTTCTCTTCCTTTTGTTCCTTTTGTTCCTGTTCTTTCTGCTAATCCTATATCATGAATCTCAATTACATCTATATCAATAACTGCAGAAGAGTTGTTCTCAATATTATCTGTCGGTTTATTTTCCTCTACATCTTGTACATTTTTTACCATCAGAGGAATATCCTCAGTTATTTTCTTATCCAAAACCGGTGGGTCTTCACCTAATATGCCTTTTCCCTTAGCATCAATCAGGATGTTTGGAATGTCAAAATTAGGAGGAACTTCTGGTGATGTAAATAAATCTAGACTATTAATAAAGAATTTTACCCATGCCTCATGGGTCTCTTTGACTATGTCATTTATTCTTCCCAGCATTAGACTAACCTTCCTGTGCCTACTCTGGAAAGTTGTTTTATTTGCAAATTCAAGGCACTTCTTCATTTCCTCTTCAGTGATTGCATCACAAACAGTTAACCGTTCCTGAATCTTTATATGCCTATCTTCCTCCAGTGCAGACAGTCTTCTAGCATCTAATTTATTATAAAACTCTTTTGGTATTTGTTTTTCTATCTCTATTAAGGCCTTCTTATATATATCTAAGTACAACAAAACTGCTTCCTCAATTTTCTTTTGCTCTTTATCATCCATATGTAAAGAATAGAGTTGTATATTACTCAAAATTACACCCTTAGTGATTTGATCTACCAATTCTTCTATAGACAAAGGAGGGATATCTTTTATACTCTTACCAGATTCAAGTGTTGTGCTTAAATCTGATTTCTTCTTCTCATGCTCCTTCTAGATATCATCAACTTTTTGCTTTCCCTTCTCATTGGATTTGTCATTTCTTGTCGGTAGGTTCTTGCTTCTGCAAAATTTAGTAATGTGTCCTACTTTGTTGCATCAATAACAAGTGACATTGTTCTTTTGAATTGCCTTAATGTAACCTTGATCATTTCTTGACGTACATTGATTAGCCATATGCACAAACTTTCCACATGCATGACATTTTACATTCATTCTACAATCTGATGTCCTATGACCATACTTTTTGCAATTGAAACACTGACCGGTAAATGAATTGTTGTTCTAATTGACTCTATTTCTACATTGACTTGTCATATGACCAAACTTATTGCAAACAAAGCATCTACCATTAAATTTATGTGCATTGGGTTATCTTACTAGTGACCTCTGATTCCAGTTGTCTGGTGGATTCTTCTGACTGTTCTTCTGACTCGATGCATCATCATGATTTGCAGTTCTGCTAGTGTTTCCATTGCGCCTTTTATCTTTCATTAATTCATCAAGCTTTGCAAAACTGGCCTTGAACTTGTCTTTGTACTCATTTGCAAAATCCATATCACTTCTTAGGACTGTCATCATTCTTTCCAACTCTTTCTCATTGTTTTGAGATTGCACCAATTCAGTTCTAAACATATCATTCTCATGTGCCAACCTAATGCATTCTTCAGATCTGTCTTTTAGATATTTGGCAAGATTTTCTTCATTCTTCTTCCTCTGTTCAAACTCCTTAGACATTCTCATGGTCAGGGCTTGCATTTCATTCTTTATCACATCATTTTCTTGACTCATCTTTTGGCATAGTTCCCTTAGAGCGTTCTTCTCTTCATCATCCTGATTTTGTAAGAATTCTTTCCTTTTGGCTTGTGCAGATCACAACCTCTCTTGCAGAGTAAGGATGAATTCCTTTGTAGATCTCAACTCATCTTTTGTAGAATTTAGCTCATCTTGCAGCTTCATATTCTTCAATCTTTCACCATCAAAGTCTTCAAGTCCTGCTTCAAGTTCTTTCTCCAAACTCATCTCCATGGATTTCGGATTCAGGATCTTCCTCAAGCTGTTAGAGTTATTCCAAGGCACCAAACTCTTATACCAATTATTGGAATCCAAGAACACTGAGAGTGGGGGGGTGCATCAGTGTTGTAGAGGTGAATACAACCGGTAAGCATATAAACAAAATATAATGAAGAACAAAGCAACCACAGGAAATAACACAACAACACCACATATTTATACGTGGAAAACCTCAAAGAGGAAAAATAATTGTGGGATTTGTGACCCACAATATCTATCCACTGGCCAGATGAATAAATATTACATAAAAAGGGGCCTGTACATGCAGGAAGGCACACTGCCTAGAGCGCATTGGTCATCACAAAGGAGCCTCATTGACTACATATACAAAATACTGAATTACAATCAAAATCTGAACTCTGAGTGTGCATCTGATATGTTGAATGACTTTCGGTTTAAGCACAGATGGTATCGGTTAACATT
Source organism: Cryptomeria japonica (assembly GCF_030272615.1). Classification (NCBI taxonomy): domain Eukaryota; kingdom Viridiplantae; phylum Streptophyta; class Pinopsida; order Cupressales; family Cupressaceae; genus Cryptomeria; species Cryptomeria japonica. The sequence continues at coordinate 47,718,495 of NC_081408.1, read as the reverse complement.
GAAACCTTCTTTACTGGTAACCTAATTTGCTTTCCAATCCTCTTAACAAACAACCAAGACCAACTACATATCGTTACATTCGCATTATGTCGATCAAGATCTCGCTCGCATGCTTGCATATATCCTATATCCCAAAATGACCTAATAGACTAACTTATATACCTTTACATACATGAATGCCTTATGTCGGCTTACAATCATATTACAAAAGATAAATATATGTCGGCCCAAAAAAAATATAAACTTTAATCTTTATGGGCGTTGCCGATTTAACCTTTGCCGGATTAATCTTCTATGTCGGCCTCCAAATACCGGTTCCTAGTTTGCCGGTTACCTTTGCTTATCAATATGTTGGTTTCCTTAAATGTCGGATGTCAGTCATTGAATATCGGTGGATACCAGATAAGTATCCAACCCAAAATGATGTGTGTTACCATCAATGACAACACTGTGATCCTAGATGAGTGTCAATTTCAAACAATCTCCCCCTTTGGCATTGATGGCAACACTCATGTGAAAAATGAATCATTGAACTGGTGTTCTGGTTTCTGTCAAAAAACTTCCCAAAACCTGATCTCAGAAAGCTTCTCCCCTTGAGCTATACATTACTTCTTATGTACATTCCTCCCCAAAAGATATTTTTCACATGCTACACCTCTCCCCCTTTGACAACAATGACAAAGTCGGGGCAAATAATAAGAAATGAATGAATGGAATCAAAATTGTGTTTACCAGATCTAGATGTGTTTGAATATATCAGGGTAAGCACTCTACAAAAATCCCAAATAAGTTTCCCAACCAATTTTCAATGTTCCCAAAATTAAGACAAACCCATTAAGAATGTAAGCATGCAATTGTTCTTTTGATAATGTGTCTGGTGTGGGCTTACTCACCACTTCCATATATTCCCTTTTATGAAGCAATAAAGTGTTAAGTCGAGGACTGAGCAAACCTCTCAATTTTCTGGCCCACTGGATTGTCCTGTGCTTCTCCTTCTCCAAAGTTGAAATTTCTAATTAAAAAATGACTGAGTACCATCAAAATTATTTACAAGTTTCTCAATCCTTTACTTAGCTGCCTTTATTCTAATTTCCAAGTCTGCTATTATTTTTGTAGTGTTAGTGCAAGATCGGTATATGCTGCTACATTGATGAAGGGCTTCATCAATCCTTTTCAATTCTTTTATCAATTTGACCTTATCAGATGTGATCATGTCATCACACGTGACCTTTCTTGTTGCATTATATCTCTCGACCAACTGTTGGTTTGACACTTGCTTTAGAGTTTTGAACTCCTTGGCAATGTGCTCAGTCAAACCCTGTAGCTTTCCAGAAGGGCTAGCTACCTGACTAATTTTGTATTCCGGTGCAAGCTACTGTAAAATTGGAATGGCTTGCTCTATCACTTATTTATCTGCAGATCCTTCCTTCATTAGTTTCTGAGCTACAACCATAATCCATTCTGATCTGCTCAACTACTCAATATTCCTCTTCTCAAACTGACTAAAGTCCACTTGACCAGATGAGTCAAGTGCCAACAATGAGGGACCTACAATTGGTGATTGTGTTGGTACCCAGACTTCAATCTACTCAACTTCTTTCTCCTTATCCTCTTCCTTATGTTCTTTTTTTTCCAATTCCTTGGCACCAGTGGCTTCACCACTTGGTGCAGTTATTTCTTCTGTTGATTCTATATCATGAATCTCAACTGCATCTATATGAATAACCGGAGGATAATTGTCCTCAATATTATCTGTCGGTTTATTTTTCTCTACATCCTGTACATTTGTGACTGTCGGAGGAATATCCTTAGTTATTTTCTTATCCAAAACCGATGAATCTTCACTTAATATGCCTTTGCCCTCAGTATCAACCAGGATATCTAGAATGTCAGACTTAGGAGGAACTTCCAGTGATGTAATGAAATCTAGATTATCAAAAAAGAATTTTACCCATGCCTCGGGGGTCTCTTTGACTATGTCATTTACTCTTCTCGCCATTAGACTAGCTTGCCTGTGCCTACTCCAAAAAGTTGTTTTATTTGCAAATTCAAGGCACTTCTTCATTTCCTCTCTAGTGATTGCACCACAAACAGTTAACAGTTCTTGAATCTTTATATGCCTATCTTCCTCAAGTGCAGATAGTCTTCTAGCATCTAATTTATTATACAACTCTGACGGTATTTGCTTTCCTATCTCTATTAAGGCCTTCTTAAATATATCTAAGTACAACAAAATTGCTTCCTCAATTTCCTTTGGCTCTTTATCATCCATATGCACATAATAGTGTTGTATATTACTCAAAATTAAATCCTTAGTGATTTGATCTACCAATTCTTCTAAAGACAAAGGAGGGATAACTTTTATACTCTTACTAGATTCAAGAGCTGTGTCTAAATCCAATTTCTTCTTCTCATGCTCCTTCCAGATATCATCATCTTTTCGCTTTCCCTTCTCATTGGATTTGTGATTTCCTGTCGCTGGGTTCTTGCTTCTGCAAAATTTAGTAATGTATCGTACTTTGTTGCATGCATAACAAGTGACATTGTTCTTTTGAATTGCCTTGTTGTAACCTTGATTATTTCTTGACCTACATTGATTAGCCATATGCCCAAACTTTCCACATGCATGATATTTTACATTCATTCTACAATTTGATGTCCTATGACCATACTTTTTGCAATTGAAACATTGACCATTAAATAAATTGTTGTTCTAATTGACTCTATTTCTGCATTGACTTTCCATATGACCAAACTTATTGTAAACAAAGTTTCCATTAAATTTATGTGCATTGGGTTGTCTTATCGTTGACCTCTGATTCCAATTGTCTACAAGATTCTTTTGATTGTTCTTCTGACTGGATGCATCATCCCGATTTGTAGTTCCACTAGTATCTCCATTGCACCTTTGATCCTTCAATAATTCATCAAGCTTTGCAGAACTGGCCTTGAACTTGTCTTTATACTCATTTGCAGAATCCATATCACTTTTTAGGACTATCATCATTCTTTCCAACTCTTGCTCGTTATTTTGAGATTGCGACAATTCAATTCTCAACATATCATTCTCATGTGCCAACCTAATGCATTCTTTAGATCTCTCTTTCACATATTTTGAAATATTTTCTTCATTCTTCTTTTGGTCTTCAATCTCCTTGACATTGTCATGGTTAGGGCTTGCATTTCATTCCTTATCACACCATTTTCTTGACTTATCTTCTGGAATAGTTCCCTTAGAGCATTCTTCTCTTCATCATCCTAATTTTGTTACAATTCTTTCCTTATAGCTTGTGAAGATGACAACCTCTCTTGCAGAGTAAGGATGAATTCCTTTGCGAATCTCACCTCATCTTGCAGAGTAAGGATGAATTCCTTTTAGCTTGTGCAGATGACAACCTCTCTTGTAGAGTAAGGATGAATTCCTTTGCAAATCTCACCTCATCTTTTGTAGAATTTAGCTCATCTTGCAGCTTCATGTTCTTCAATCTTTCAACATCAAAGTCTTCAAGTGTTGTTTCAAGTTCTTTCTCCAAACTCATCTCCATGGATTCCGGAATCAAGATTATCCTCAAGCTGTTAGACTTATTCTGAGGCACCAAGCACTTATACCAATTGTTGGAATCCAAGAACGTTGAGAGGGGGGGGGTGAATTAGTGTTCTACCGGTGATAAGAATTTAATTCCTTTAGATACTTTTCCGATTAACAATCTGTAAGCATATAAACAAAATATAATCAAGAATAAAGAAACCACGGGAAATAACACCATAACACCACATATTTATACGTGGAAAACCTCAAAGAGGAAAAGCCACAGTGGGATTTGTGACCAACAATATCTATCCACTGGCCAGGTGAATAAATATTACATAAAAAGGGGCATGTACATGCAGGAAGGCACACCGCCTAGAGAACACTAGTCATCACAAAGGAGCCCCACTGACTACAGATACAAATTATTGAATTACAATAAAAATCTAAAGTCTGAGTGTGCATCTGATATGCCGAATGAATTCCGGTTTAAGCATAGACTGTACCGGTTAACATTGAAACCTTCTTTACCAGTAACCTAATTTTCTTTCCAATCCTCTTAACAAACAACGAAGAATGATTACAAATCATTATATTCGTATTATGTCGATCAAGATCTAGCTCACACGCTTGCATATATCCTATATCCCAAAATGACCTAATAAACTGACTTATATACCCTTACATACATGAATGCCTTATGTCGGTTTACAATCATATTACAAAAAATAAATACATGTCAACCCAAAAAAAAAATATAAAATTTAATCTTCATGATCGTTGCCGCTTTAACCTTTTCCGGATCAATCTTCTATGTCGGCCTCCAAATATCGATTCCTAGTTTTTCGATTACCCTTGTTTATCAATATGTCGGCTTCCTTAAATGTCGGATGCCAATCCTTAAATACCAGTAGGTAACGGATAATTATGCAACCCAAAATGATGTGTGTTTCCATCAATGACAACACTATGATCCCATATGAGTGTCAATTGCCAACAATCTCCCCCTTTGGCATTATTGGCAACACTCATGTGAAAAATGAATCACTGAACTATTGTTCTGGTTTCTATCCAAAAACTTCCCAAAACCTGATCTCAGAAAGATTCTCCCCCTGAGCTATACATTACTTCTTATATGCATTCCTCCCCAAAAGATATTTTTCACATGCTACACCTCCCCCCCTTTGACAATGCCAAAGTCGGGGCAAATAATAAGAAATGAATGAATGGAATCAAAATTGTGTTTACTGGATCTAGATGTGTTTGAATATATTAGGGTAAGCACTCTACAAAAATCCCAAGTGTCCCAGCCAGTTTTCAATGTTCCCAAAATTGAGACAAACCCATTAAGAATGTAAGCATGCAATTCTTCTTCTGATAATGTGTCTGGTGTGGGCTTACTCATTTTTTCCAGACATTCCCTTTTATGAAGAAATAAAGTATTAAGTCGAGGACTGAGAAAACCTCTCAATTCTCTGGCTCGTCATATTAACCTATGCTTCTCCTTCTCCAAAGTTGAAATTTCTAATTCAAAAAGTAAAATTTGACCATCAACAATATTGGTCAATGACTGAGTACCATCAAAATTATTTACAAGTTGCTCAATCCTATAATTAGCTGCATTTATTCTAAATTCCAGGTCTGTTGTTATTTTTGTAGTGTTAGTGCAAGATCGGTATATGCTGCTACATTGATGAAGGGCTTCGTCAATCCTTTTCAATTCTTCTATCAATTTGACCTTATTAGATGTGATCATGTTATCACATGTGACCTTCCTTGATGAATTATATCTCTCCACCAACTGTTGGTTTGACACTTGTTGTAGAGTTTTGAATTCCTTGGCAATGTGCTCAGTCAAACCTTGTAGCTTTCTAGAAGGGCTAGCTACCTGACTGATTTTGTATTCAGGTGCAAGCTGCTGTAAAATTGGAATGGCTTGCTCTATCACTTGTTTATCCACAGATCCTTCCTTCATTAGTTTCTAAGCTGCAACTATCATCAATTCTGAATTGCTCAATATTCCTCTTCTCAAAATGACTAAAGTCCACTTGACTGGATGTGTCAAGTGCCAATAATGAGGGACTTACAACCGGTGATTGCGTTGGTACCCTAACTTCAATCTACTCAACTTCTTTCTCCTTATCCTCTTCCTTCTGTTCTTTTTCTTCCTGTTCCTTTACATCGGTGGCTTTGCCACTTGGTGCAGTTATTTCTTCTGTTGATCCTATATCATGAATCTCAACTGCATCTATATCAATAACCGGAGGAGAATTGTCCTCAATATTATCTTCTGGTTTATTTTCCTCTACATCCTATACATTTGTGACTGTCGGTGGGTCTTCACCTAATATGCCTTTGCCCTTAACATCAACCAGGATGTCTGAAATATCAGACTTAGGAGGAACTTCCAGTGATGTAATGAAATTTGGATTATCAATAAAGAATTTTACCCATGCCTCGAGGGTCTCTTTGACTATGTCATTTACTCTTCCCACCATTAGACTAACTTGTTGTGCCTATTCCGAAAAGTTGTTTTATTTGCAAATTCAAGGCACTTCTTCATTTCCTCTTCAATGATTGCACCACAAATAGTTAACAGTTTCTGAATCTTTATATGCCTATTTTCCTCAAGTGCAGACAGTCTTCTAGCATCTAATTTATTATACAACTCTGTCGGTATTTTCTTTTGTATCTCTATTAAGGCCTTCTTAAATATATCTAAGTACAACAAAACTGCTTCCTCAATTTCCTTTTTCTCTTTATCATCCATATGTATATAATAGTGTTGTATATTACTCAAAATTACATCCTAAGTGATTTGATCTACCAATTCTTCTACAGACAAAGGAGGGATAAATTTTATACTCTTACTCAATTCAAGTGTTGTGTCTAAATCTGATTTCTTCTTATCATGATCCTTCCAGATATCATCATTTTTTTGCTTTCCCTTCTTATTGGATTTGTGATTTCCTGTCGGTGGGTTTTTGCTTCTGCAAAATTTAGTAATGTGTCGTACTTTGTTGCATGCATAACAAGTGACATTGCTCTTTTGAATTGTCTTGTTGTAACCTTGACCATTTCTTGACCTACATTGATTAGCCATATGCCCAAGCATTCCACATGACATTTTACATGCATTCTACAATCTGATGTGCTATGACCATACTTTTTGCAATTGAAACAATGACCAGTAAATGAATTGTTGTTTGGATTGACTCTATTTCTGCATTGACTTGCCATATGACCAAACTTATTGCAAAAAAATCATCTACCATTAACTTTATGTGCATTGGGTTGTCTTATCGGTGACCTCTAATTCCAGTTGTCTACTGGATTTTACTGATTGTTCTTCTGACTGGATGCATCATCCTAATTTGTAGTTCCTCTAGTGTCTCCATTGCACCTTTGATCCTTCAATAATTCATCAAGCTTTGCAAAACTGGCCTTGAAGTTTTCTTTGTACTCATTTGTAGAATCTAGATCACTTCTTAGGACTGTCATCATTCTTTCCAACTCTTGCTCATGGTTTTGAGATTGTAGCAATTCAGTTCTCAACATATCATTCTCATGTTTCAATCTAATGCATTCTTCAGATCCGTCTTTCAGAGATTTGGCAAAATTTTCTTCATTCTTCTTCCGGTCTTCAATCTCCTTGGACATTATCATGGTTAGGGCTTGCATTTCATTCTTTATCAGACCATTTTCTTGACTCAACTTCTGGTATAGTTCCCTTAGAGCATTCTTCTCTTCATCGTCCTGATTTTGTAAGAGTTCTTTCCTTTTGGCTTGTGCAGATGACAACCTCTCTTGAAGAGTAAGGATGAATTCCTTTGCAAATCTTCGCTCATCTTTTATAAAATTTAGCTCATCTTGCAACTTCATGTTCTTCAATCTTTCAGCATCAAAGTATTCAAGTGTTGCTTCAAGTTCTTTCTCCAAACTCATCTCCATGGATTTCGGATTCAGGATCTTCCTCAAGCTGGTAGACTAATTCCGAGGCACCAAGCTCTTATACCAATTGTTGGAATCAAAGAACGCTGAGAGGGGGGCGGGGGTGAATTAGTGTTGTACCGGCAAATAAGAATTTAATTCCTTTAAATACTTTTCCAATTAACAACCGGTAAGCATATAAACAAAATTTAATGAAGAACAAAGCAACCATGGAAAATAACACCATAACACCACATATTTATACGTGGAAAACCTCAAAGAGGAAAAGCCACGGTGGGATTTGTGACCAACAATATCTATCCACTGGCCCAATGAATAAATATTACATAAAAAGGGGCCTACACATGCAAGAAGGCACACTGCCTAGAGCGCACTAGTCATCACAAAGGAGCCTCACTGACTATAGACACAAATTACTGAATTACAATCAAAATCTGAATTTTGATTGTGCATCTGATATGCTAAATGAGTTTTGGTTTAAGCACAGACTGTATCGGTTAACATTGAAACCTTCCTTACCGATAACCTAATTCTCTTTCCAATCCTCTTAACAAACAACCAAGACCGACTACAAATCATTTAATTCACATTATGTCGATCAAGATCTCGCTCACACGCTTGCATATATCCTATATCCTAAAATGACCCAATAAATTGACTTATATACCCTTACATACATGAATGCCTTATGTCGTCTTACAATCATATTACAAAAGATAAATACATGTCGGCCCAAAACAAAATATAAACATTAATCTTTATGACCGTTTCTACTTTAACCTTTGCCAGATCAATCTTCTATGTCAGCCTCCAAATACTAGTTCCTAGTTTTCCAGTTACCCTTGCTTATCAATATTATAGTTTCCTTAAATGTTGGATGTCAATCCTTGAATACCGATGGATACCGGATAAGTATCCAACCCAAAATTATGTGTGTTTCCATCAATGACAACACCATGATCTCGGATGATTGTTAATTGCCAACACCCCCTACATGTGATCTAATTATTATTGGTTGTCAAAATTTGGTTCTTTAGCATGACCTAGGGTAAAACATCAATCCTTGACACCTTATGCGAGTGGGCATCATGTCAGGCAAACTACCTTTTGGAATCGGCCATGATTTGAAAGCATGAATTGATAAGCTTCCACAAGTGAAACCATGTAGCCTCCCCTCAAGATGTTATTTGTAGTGCTAGTAGATGCTCAACACTAGATGATGAAGATGACCGATGAATATTGAACAACATTACCCCCTACCTTATTAGGGCTAAGCTCTCTTTTCACCATCATTGTTTTTGTGGAGGTGGAAAAATCAACACAAGGTTTGACTTAAGCAAGATCCTATAAAACATATAACCTTTTTTTCTCTTTTGTGTGCATAGATTACAGATCTTACAGCCAAAAGATGAAAAATTATGCAAAGTAGACTAAGACATACAATTCTAGATTTCAAACAAGAGAAGGCTCTAGGTTTGTACCAATTTTCACATGTGACCAACTTATTTTAGCTTAATTTTGAAGGGAACGGTCTATAAAACATCCTGATCTAGAATCCAAAGTTTCATTTAATAGAAGCAATTCCAGGTCTAGGGGGCCTAGCACACTTGACCAACACTTTCAACATTATAGTAATAAGTTATTCTCTACATCTCATTTCAACATATCTACTTCTATGTTATCTTTCAATTCTTTTTCTATCGTTTTATGTTAAGCATTGTCAAATTTGCATCATTTTACCTATTCATTGCATATTGAAATCAAATCAAATCAAAAGAGGAAATAAACATACACAGCTTTAAGCTCTCCTTTCAGTTTGAAGTTGGATCTTGTTGGATATTTCCTCCAATGAATGATACTGATTTGGGATCTCAGTTTATGTATATAGGCTAGAATTTCATTCCCATCATTTCAGATATTAAATAAGGATGCTTAACATTCAAACCTCAAGGGTCTTCTTTTAGTAGCTTTAAAGTGGAGAGAAAATTTGCAATCACTTGGAAACTAGACAATTAAGAAAGAATTAAGATCCTATCAAAACATCAATGATGAGACAATTTTATCTCATGAGATAGAAACACAAATAGATGAAGACCTTCTTATGTAGGAAGACTATATCCTAGTCATGCAAAGAATAAAGGGTACTCATTTTGGTGAGTTGGCTCAAGCAAACATTTTTATATAATTAAGATCAATACTTACCAAGAGAATGGTTGAAGGAAACTCAATTGAGAATACAAATACTCAAGATGTAATGCCCCGCCAAGGGACCCCAAAGGATCTAACCTAACTAACTCAACAAAAAAGAGATTTATGTTTTAAACATCTTAATGAAAATCCTAATGCAATTCTTAATAAGATATAACTTAATAAACTCAAATGCACAAGCGAAAAGAAATAAAAACCAAACCATCCTCTAAGGTTCCTTAACGTTGATACCAAAAAAATTCTAGAATTTATCAATTCTTCGAGACCTGCAAACAACAATAAACCTTCACAATGATATTTCACCAAAAATGATGATTGCATTGAGATGACATGAAATGTGCATTTCGCTCTCTTTATAAAGGAAAGAGCGAAATGCAAGCACGAGTGAGGTGCAAGGATAGGTACAACCACACGACATAAAATATTAGAAGTACATAAATAATAAAGTATATAAACTTTACCTACTACCTAGGAAAATGGTATTCCTAAGTAAACTTAAGATTGAGTAAATATTAATTTACTCCAACACCCCCCCTTAAGTGCAACTTAAGGAGAATATTATTATGCAAAATGAGCAAGATGCAAGATGGGTCCCGTCTACTAGGCCATTATAGGTACCCATGTGCAACGCAAATGCAAAGAAATGAATCTCTCACCAAGTGGAGAAAAGGAGAAAACCACATGGGAAAAAACTCCTCTTCAAAAGAGAGAAAACAAACAAGAAAATCATGTTGCTTGAAGGACTCAAGACCCCCCCACGACTACATACATCATGTACATACAATCAAGTATCCCCCCATAGGAAGAAAATAAAGAGACAACATAGGCCCCCCATAATGAATAATTTCCTAGAAAAGTGGTGAGTGTTTGGAGATAAAACATAGTCCAATGCCTACAAACAACATTTCTCCCCTTGGGAAGAAGATACACCAAGTACAAATGTAAGTATGCTTCCCATCTTGGATGGGAATTGGTAGGAAGCAAGATCCAAATATAAAATGATGATGTCTTTGAAATATGCTCATGTGTTGCCAAGTCCTTGGATGAAGATGCCATGAGCCAATCAGGTACATACCCAATCATGAGAGAAGGTGGCAAACAAGGAGCCACTAGAAATTGATTAGGAATGAGATCCAAAGACAAAGATGAAGTGACAACATTGGTGTCACAACTATCATCAAATACTAAAGATGCCTTTGAAAACTGATTAGGAGCCTCCAAGCTCAAAGAAGAAGCCATCACATACGCATGACCAAACTAAACCATGAAATGTGACAAATCAAGTGAAGGAGGAGACTCGTGAATCTCCATCTAGGATAAAACTGTCATTAAAGAGAAGAGAAACCCCCTCAAGTATGTCTCCCAAATATGAAATATGAGACCACAAACAAAGAACCAATATCTGGCAAGTAGGAATCCCAATGGGGAGGACAATAATAATCATGCAAATAAGGAATAATGGAAGTCTCAAGTGAAGGTTGATCAACTATCTCTGTTGAAGAATTATGAACCTCTAAAGCAACTGCCATCTCATCCAAAGGATCACAATCATGGTTTATCAACTCTAAAGAATGAAGAAGCACATTTGAGTTGGAAAGAGGAGCGTCAAGAGATGGTGAAGAATCACGGTCACCATATATCTCTCGAATATGAGTCCAAAGAGCACGAGGACACTCAAAGTGAATAAGGGTCTCCAAAAAATCATCATCGACATTTTAAAAAATAGCTTTAAAAACTCCAACTCTAAAACCTTTCCAAATACTATACTCATCAGAAGTACTAGGACAAAGAACCTCGTTATACAAATAGGACAAAAAAATCCCACTCACTACGATGAGTAAGAATTAATTCACTCCATTCCCTATGATTTCCTTTCTCCAAAGTTAGTAGATAACTCTTTAGAAAAAAGATAGTGCTATCACTAATATAGAAACCTCCCAAAAACTGATAAACCTGAATCATAAATAATGTAGGGCCTGAATGACCAGACCTATATTTTGGCGGTTACATGTGCCAAAGAGCAAGTCAACGATTCAAAAAAATAACACCTAGTCACCACCACATAGGTCCTGTACGACACAAGTCAACATTGCACAAGCCAAATATTTTACATGACCATGTGAGCCCGAGCCTTTGCAATCATCAAAACTCAAATATCTCGAGCTTATAGTAGATAACCAGCCCATTGGCCCTTCCAATCTACCCACAGGTTATTGCAGTATAAGATATATCACCACGATCCCAAGATGCGCGAGTTGAGCTTCAGGCAAAAATGCCACTCAGTGATAAATTCTCCCGACAATAAATCAACGGTTGCAATGGAACACCTGCAAATAATCAATGCAAACAAGTAGTCGATGAGCCAATCGCTGGAATTTAATGAATGGCAAATGAAATTTCCATGAAAGACACCTTTGCAATGCATGGTCCTATCACGACTTTGATCAGCAAAGCATGGTGGTGGTCAGGCAAAATGAGGAGCCGATCTCCATGGTCATGGCAATCTGCCTGCTGCAAAAAAATGAAAGATGGTGCCCAACACAAACTCGGTCCAATGCTGATATAGATCCGCATCAAAACAATATTGAAGCAAGATGCAAAACTAATGAAACTGTCACTATTGCTCCTCAACACAACCTCAAACTGATAAGGTCGATGCACGCTTTCTACAGGCATATGAAGAGACGATAGGATAATAATGAAGCATGCGACCATAACACAAGTCGATCCAAACAACACAATATGAGGATCAAATGGAATTTGTGCCATGCACTTCTCTCCGTGAGAAAATCACAGAATATATTGTAGACGTATAAATCTGACCACTTTCTTAAATAAATATTTAATATTTATTTTAACCTCATTTTTCTTATTAATTAAATTTTATTTAAATAATTTCTTAATTTTCATTTATTTTGATTAAATGAATTACTCAATTTATTTAATTAAATTCACCTAAACATTTTCTAACCTTTAATTAAATAAATCAATTTATTTAATTAAATCCTCTTTCTTTTTTTTTAATTAAATTTGCATTTAATTAAATTAATCCTTGCAAATAAATAAATCTATTTTATTTATTAAAGCCCCCCACTCGTATTTATGCAATTTGCACCTATTTTAGTTTAAATAAAGTAATTTTATTTTAATTAAAATCATTTTCCCTTCACTTGCATTCTCCTGCATCTCCCACTTGCCTCCTAAACCCCTTCTAGATTTTTCTAATCACTTCCAATTTAGCCTAATTCATCTTCTAATTATTGTCACTTTCCCAAGCAAAGAGAAGTTACTTCTCAAAGCCTCCAAAGTCTTTGAAATGCATTAAAGACTTTATGTCTTCAACAAGTTAACTCTCAAAGTCTTCCTAACCATTAATGGTTAACTCAACCTTCTTGCATGGTTGGAGACTTTCTCTCTAACTTAACTTTCATCTAACCCAAGAGTCTCATCAAGCATTCATGGCTTTAACCTTGGTTATCTTATTAACCCTTGCACAAGAGTTTACCCCTTGGATAAAAGCTTTATCCAATGGATAACCCTAACCTAACCTTAACCCTTACCTCCTAGGGTAACCTTCATGTCTTCTCAAGCATTTAATGCTTCTTACATCTCCTCTCAAGCAGAGATTACTTTAGTGGCGAATATTCACCAATGGCGAATTTTTCACGTCCGCCATGTCGGAAATGGCGAATATTTTGTACCATCTGGGGGTGGCCATGTCGCCAGAACATTATCAATTTCCGTCAAAGTCACGGCCCGATCGCCATATGATTTATGCAATTAAATGTTTCTATGCGATGATTTCGCCAATACAATATATGGTGGACACACGGTAAATTTAATTGTTTCGCCTACACTCTCCGAGGTTGCCTTAATAGATGACCTTAATTTGCCTATAGGCATGTGAAGATTTGTTAGCCAGGGGGACCCAATTTGCCTGACATCTTGCCGACGTGTGTCTCCATTCACCCCAACTTTCGCCAACTATATTGTATTTGCCTATTACTTGGACGACCTATAATTGCCTCAAAAATTACATAAGTCGTATTTGGACGACCTATAATCACCTCGAAAATTACATTAGTCGTGTTATAGTTACGCAAGATTCGCCAAATATTTGTATACCATATAAAATTCCCGCGGAATTTGCCATATAAGGATTGGTATAAATACATGCAAAGATCATATTTATCTCAACACAATCTAGTGGGTTCTAGGCTCTGAATTCTGATCAATAGCGAAGTTTCAGACCAAGGAAAATCATTGTTGTTGACTGTATTGGTGACTGCTAGTGACCTAAAGCCTAAAGGTGAGCGATCATATTTTTGAAGTGGTATATTATACATTATAGTCTATTATTGCTTCTTCAGCGAATTGATATTTTTTTGGCAGCCTTTATTTTGTTGGAGATGTCGAACAGGAAGAGGGGTAGGAAACTTGAATGTGGGGAAGGCCAGGAGAGGCCAACAAAAAGAAGAACGTTGTATTCGTACTTTGGTATTGGAAAAGATTGTGGTACTAGTGAAAATCAAGAAGGTACATCATCACAAGTACAAGTACAAAATTTGTCACCTGCACCGTATGTTGAAGACAGCAGCGAACCTGATATCTCAGATTAGGATGATCTTGAAGAAGATTATCTGGTAGATACCCAAGTTACCCGGAATGATATAATCAACTTGGGTGATAATGCCATTGATGATAATGCACTGAACAGGAAAAGAAAAGCCATATCAAAAAAGGGTGAACCACAATCAAAAAAGGATCAGGAGTGGGATATGTCAATGAGGAATTTTCAAATTAATTGGGCATCATAGTATCCATTCATTGAACCAATGGAGAATCCAATTGAAGGCGAGCCTCCAATAGAATGCAAGTGTAAGATTTGCACTTGGAAACATAACAAGGAAATTAGGTTGCAGCTAAAATTTGACACCATAGAAAAGCATATGGGTAAAGTTTATGAAAAACAAATGATAGACGGGGTTGAAAAATCAGTGATAAGATGGAAAACAAAGGATGAATGTAAGCATGTGAGGAATGTCGAAGAGTATTATTTTCATGAGAAATTATAGACAAAGCCTACTGAAGTTAAAGGTTCTATTGAAGTTGTTTTTGGAAAAACAATGCAAATAGAACATCTGGGAAAAGTTGTTCAGTTAAGTGTTATTTTTCATATTTTGAGCAGAGGGCGTTCTATGACAGATTTCCCATCAATTAGTGGTTTATTACACTTTTTGAAAATTTCTAACTATCCTAATAGACACTGGTCAGTAAACAGTGGATGGGAATGGGCAAGTTGTCTTGCTGAGGTTGAAAAAGAAGATGTACAGGAAAAAAGAAGAGAGTCAAACTTCATTGCATTTTCTTTAGACGAAGTTACGACAGTAGACAATACTTCATGGGTATGCATGCATGTTTATATTGAAGAGAATCATACCCGCCAACCTCATCTACTATCTGTTGCTAAAATGAAGGAGAGTGTGACAGTGGAAAATTTATTTCAACTAGTAAAGAGAAGTTTAATTGAATATGGAAATATGGATGACATGACGGTAGCCAAAAAATTGGTTTGTGTTGGAGCAGATGGAGCTTTAGTAATGCAAGGTCACAGGAATGGTCTTTGTACAAAGATTGAAACTTCATTTGCACCGTACATTACTGCAATTCATTGCATGGGTCATAGAATGAATCTAGCCTTTGGAATTGTGAGCAAGTTTGCTTCGGTTAAAAAAATTGAAATTTTAATCAGAGAGCTCTACTCACACTTCTATCGAAGTCCCAAGCGATTTATGGAATTTCAACACTTTGTTGATGGATTAACTGATGGGAACAAGCTTCTCAAGGATAATGTTACCAGATGGATCTCTTTGGATGGTCCAACGCATCGAGTGTTTTCAGAATATCCATCCTTGATTGGACTATTTCACACAACTCGTGACGAATCAGATCAACCGAAATTTCCTAAACTTCTTGGCAGGTTAAGTAATTTAGAGACACTCTTAGCTTTAGCAGCTCTTTTGCCCATGCTAGAGGAAATGAGGAATATTATGAAGGCTGCCCAAAAAAGAGCTCTGTATATTGCAGAATATGCTACACTGCGTAAGATGACATGCATGACCCTCGACAATCTCTATCGAAATCAACCAACACTATCTGATGAAAAATTTGTTAAGTGGCGGACACTCACAGATTTGAACAATCCTGATAACTTTTTACAAATCGGTGCAGACGGGGAGGTATGTGCCAATGTATGGGGAGTTGAGATACCAATGCACTTCTATGCCACGGTCGACCCCGAGGAACCAGGAAAGCGCCCTAGGAAGAAACTAGCAAGAGTTACAAAGGAAGATTTCGACAAGATTGTTGAGACTGTAACTACTTCTGTGAAGAAAATTGCATATGATCTTTCCTCACAAATTAGAAGTAGATTTCCTCCTGACAACCTACTCGAAGCCATGTCTATTGTGTTTCCTCATTATTGGAGCCTCAACAATGCATCTTATTTTCGAAGTAAGCTACTGACTTTGGTAAAACAATTTTGCATATCGAGAGAATTTAATAGAGTAACTATAAATGGAATATTAGATGAAACTCATCTTTGAGAGCAATCATCTCGTTTTGCATACACTATGAAAGAACAATATGCCAAAATGGAGAACCCCCACGAAGAGGGATCAATAACAAGACTTTGGAAATATATAGCTGAGAATGCATCCTTGCGTGATTCAATGCCATAATATGTGAAGCTTGCTGATTTATGTCTTACCATGATATTGGGTTCGGTGGAAGATGAGAGAGTTTTCAATGCTTTGGGGTTCCTAAAATCAAAGCTAAGAAACAAACTAGACAAAATTTTGGAAAATTGCTTGAGGCTCTATACATCTAGGTATGATGTCCACACTTTTCCTTACGATAAGGCACTGCAAATCTGGAGGTCCAAACGTGAAAGAAGAGGTTTGGGCAACACTTCACACCAAAGTGCCAGTGGGACTACTGGACGTACTAGTAGCATTGAGATGCAGTTCGGCAAAGATATGCAACTCAGACTCAGAGTGAAGAAACCACAGACGAGAATCAAGAAAGCATTGAATTTGATGAGGATGAATGGCAACTGTAAGAGATTGGTTATTATTAATCTTATTACTATATCTCATCATTCATATTACAAAAGCATATTACTTTTTGCAATTAGAATTTAATATTCATTTGTAATTGTATTTTTAAACTTTCTATTTCCAGATTTAAAATAGCATAATAAAAAAAAACCATAATGTGTTTATTGATATGGAGATGTTTATTGTTTATTTATACATGTTTGAGTCTCAAATCTCTGTGATACATTTCAGAACCATATGATACAATTCATTCAATATTAATACACATGTCGAGAACTTAGATTTTCAATAATTCTTTCAAAATATAGCCATATGATATAGTAATACACCAATCTGTGTGATTCTCCATGCCAATTGCAAAAGTGAATACAAAGTTTCAGAACCCTTTGCAAAATTGCAAATGATCTTGAATTCCCTTTTATAGAAACAAGGGAGAAGCAACAGCTTCAGGTCAAATTGCAAGTTTGCAACATGTGAACACTGAACATCAAAATCACAAACTCGACACATATTTATATGGCCATCATAGGCTGTATTAGCAATTTAACATCTGCTACATGTTTGATGTCTCATGTTCAAAAAATAGAGTTCAAAATTAAATATTAATTCACGCCATGACAAATTAAACATAGATAATAGCAGTGCCTAAAACCTACTAATCATAAATAGAGAAATGCATAAATGTTAAAGCAAGGGAGAATTTGAGAATACAAATTTAATGGCTGAAGTTTTGCACTGTGCATCATAGATTCATAGGCTGGATTAGCAAAATAGCAATAGCGAGTGCTATTTTTTCCTGTTCATAAAATAGATTCATAGGCTGAATTAGCAAAATAGCAATAGCGAGTGCATCATAGATTCATAGGCTGGATTAGCAAAATAGCAAACAGAAAAAACATAAAACCTTGAAATTAAGAATAAAAGAAGAAAATTGTGCAATACATAATATGGTTCTTAAGAATTTTGTGCCAGTTTTTGTAGGGTGCTCCACTCTTCGTCTGATGGAAGGTCAATATTCTATAAACTATGGAAAGTCAACTCCAACTTCATCAACATTCCATATTTAGAAGATTTACTCGATATCACTGTTTCATCCAATATTCTATAAACTTGGTTGGATGAATTCCAGAAAGCTTTTGGGAGTTGTGTCCTTTGAAAGCAAGTCTAAAATCAGACTTCATTTTTATCTCCATGCTTTTTTTGTAAGCTTCTTCTCCAATGAATTTATTTGATGTGTCAATAGGCTTAGGCAAACCAAGTTTAATCAAATTATTTTTCTTTTCTTGTAGCTTCACTATCTTTTTTCCACAACTGTCCATAACTTCTGATGTTTCCCTTAGCTTTTGGCATTTTTTAATTATACATGATGTCTTAACTGTGGCATCAATGCGGCTCTTAATTCCCTTGGATGCCAAGTAGCTGTCACTGGAACTGTAGACTACTTTCAGAATCTTTTTTGCCATTTCCTCTTTTGAATAAACATGTGTGCTCTTCTCATAGTGCCCTTTGATTTTTAAAAAAAATTGTCTCATACTTTCAGTCGATTGAAACCATTCACACAACTTCTCACTCCTCTGCATTATTTGCCGCCAAATGTTTTCTTGTATATACTTCGTTGTATTTTTCATATTATCTTTCAATCTATCCTCCAAAGTTTTTATTTTATCATTTGCATTGTGCAAGCCTTCTTTCATTTGTGCACATTTTTTTCTTTCTTCCTCTACTTCCTCTTGCAAATGTTTTTCTTTTTCCTTCCCATGATCCAATAGGTCCTGTAATTTTCTCATTTTGGCGGCAGCAGACTCATAACTTTTGTATAATTTTTGAAAACTGGCTTTTTCCTCAACAATTTTTTTACTGCTTTTAGCCAGTTTTTCTGTCAGGTCCTTCAATTATGCATCCTTCTTCTCCTACTCTGCAATTTCTACTGCAAAGCCCGAATTTTTTATCCTTTTCTGTAAATCATTGCACTTGCTATCTGTTGCTTTCCTCCTTGATTTTTCATTTTCCAGGTCTGCCTATAACTTTTCTATTTGTTTCTCTAGTTTATTTTTTTCTCTCTCCACCTTTAGCAGTGAAGTGTAGACCACTTCGTTATTCCTTTTTGACACACTAATTTTGTCCACATTATGTACTTTGGAAAAATCCATTTGGAGGGTGCTAACTTGAAATTGAGAGGGATCTATCTGACTGCGTGGTAGATTTTTGTCTTTAGATGGGCCCGAGGGCATAACAACCATGAACTCCATCATATATTTATGTGGGTCATATGTTGGAAATACCCTGTTCCTTGCAGGTTGTCTGTTTACAACTTCAGACACGGAATTCCTATGAAATGCTTTCTTTTTTTCTTTATTTGCTTTTGTTGTGTGCTCACATTTTTCATAGTAATCACGAAATTGAAAATCTGGGCTTGCTGAAGCAATTGAATGTTTGAAAGGTGACATAGGAATACCATAGGCTTCAGTTCCACTTATTCATGTGGTTTTACCTAATGCTTGATCAGGATTACCAACAACAGTTCCTAATGTTGTCCCACTCCCACTGACACTTTCATGTGTAGTTTTCATAGTCTTTTGAGGTGTGTGATCTGAAGTTGCAAATGATTGATTTGTAGTGTCAGTTGCACTTGATATAGGATTCTCAATAGTATGAGATTGAGTATCTACCTCTAGTGGCCCCTTGTGAGAGATATTTTGTTGTTGCCCTTGTCCAACACCAAGACAACTAGTATCAGTAGTAGTACCCATGCCAACCCCACCAATCACAATGGCAATTGACTGAACAATAATAGGAATACTATCCCCAGATTCTCCACCAGTGGCAGTGGCACTTGATTCACCACCAATGGGAATACCATGATGTGGTGGTGGTTGTGGATTTGAACTTGAAACAAATGTAGGTGGACCCTAAGGGTAATGAGTAGTACCTATCTGTGATGAATTTGAAGAATCAAGTCTAATGAATGGTTTATAAGGACCTTTTGATTTTGGCTATGATGGAAGTTGTACCTGAAGTGGATACCAAATGCCCTCTCCTCTGGGACCTAGACCACCACCTTCAAAACCCATTTTTTCCACAAGGTTTGCCCCTTTGCTATATTTTTCTTTCATAGACTCAATGACTCCACCTAATATTTTCGGGACTGTAGTAGTTGTTGGAGGTGGCTCAACGACAACCTCATGCTCATCATCATCACCTTCAGTCCTGCCATGCTCCATATCCCACAATTTGCTAAACTCTGCATCCTCGTCGATGCTCTCAAATTTTGCACTTGTCTTTGGTTCACCGAGATTCCTCCTCATAGTCCAAAAATCATTTATTTTGGTTTGAGTGAAATTATTCTCTTTACATTCGTGCAAAATTGATTTGGGAATAGATTTGTTAGATGGATTAGCAGGTTTTAGGTAGAAATTGTAGGACCTCCTATTTTGGATGCCTTGGCCCTCCTCTGTTGTCCTCTCTGTGTGCATTTTCAATGCCATAATTTGTGATGAAATTTCTTCTGTTGAAATGTTTTTGTCAGCTGCAATTTTCTCCCTCTTTTTTAACCTCATCCCAGGAGTCCATGTTTCTAAGCTTTTCTAGCAATGGTTTACTTTCATGTTGACATAATGCTGAAGAGTTCCCATTTTTCTTAAGCCTTGCTTGAACTACACCGATTGGATCATACTGCCAGAGACCCTCATCACCAAAGTTAAAAACTGTCAAAAAATCATGTGCCACATTGAATGCTTTTCTCTCAAATGTGAACCCTCCACATGAGAAAGGCAAGGAGGGAAATATGCTCTTCTTTTGTTGACCATGGAAGTGCCTATCTATGCTCTCCAATTGTCGTACATACTCTAATGCAAATACCCTGTCTCTCACATGTATTGGAAGTCTGTATGGTTTTACTGTCGATCTGTAAAACCTTAACACAGTGAATTCTTCCATGAAGAACCAATCAGCCAATTCTATTTGACTTCCGAGTTGAATGCAATCTCTACAAGACACAGGCAACCTAGGCATTGGAGTGCTTGTAATTTCATTATACATTGGTGCAAAAAAGAAGTCTACAAAATGGTTGTAGTTCTTTCTGTTATCATGCATCCTTATCTTTGGGGTCCAATCATATATTGGACACTCTGTTCTCTTCCCAGTCTTCTCATCAATCTTATAGCTCACAATTTGAAGCTTGTTGGTCTCGAATATTGCACAATACTTGGATAGGAGGAGATAGCACAAGTAGGATGAGAACCTAAATGTCTTACAGGAACCTTTTTTGATCATCAGTAATTGTTTTTGCATGGATTTTACAATATGCTCAATAAAATTATATCTTACTGGCTGACCTACACAATGGATATTATAAATCATTTCAAGAAGGCTTGCACCCACTTCCCTATCATTTTCCAATCCCAGGCAAAACGACAGCAAGGAAATAGTATCCCTAACCCATGGAACAAATATGTTAGAATCATAAGGAGGCTTATGATTCTGATCCAACACAATACCAGTACCAATCTTTATTAGACCTTTGATAAATGAATCTCTGTGACTTGGATCGAGACTCTCATAATTCCCTGCCAGCTTTTCAAGGTCAATTTGGACGTTTGAGTTTTGGGCTTCAAATCCTAGGTTCAACAAACGAGCAAATTCTCCCTCGTTTATGGATAGAATTTCCTCTTTTGTATTTTTATTGACAATTGCTTTTTTATCTTCATCATAATTTTTGGCGCAGACCATGACAAAATCAGGGCAAGGGAATACTTCAGGTAACACCATGCTTCCCAATCCAACATCCCATGATGCAATTTTATTTGTTTTTTGTTTTAACATTGGGTTGAAAACAATAAATTTTGCACTGGATGCATCTACCGCCTTACTAGACAATGTATATCTAATATCTATGATACGCTTTTCACCATGGATAACAGGGTCATAAATATCATGGTATTCATCAGTGAAACCTGGTGTTTTAACCAGTTTGGTTAGGTGCATTTTGTTTTTCACTTGGCTTCTTGTTGAACTACTACTTCCCGTTTTCCCCATTACTATTATTGTTAATAATTTAAAATAATGCTAGATAAAAACATGAAAATGCTAACCCTCAAATTGGACCACGAGATTACCAAAAGCAAAAAATGCTAACCCTCAAATGTAGGTGTTCTAGATTTTACCCAGAAATTGGAATTTCTAGTTCACTAGATTGGCGCAGACAGTCTCTATTGCAACTTGCATTCCTCAATCTAGTAGTTGTTTTTTAATCTCCCTCGATTTACAGGTTTGTCCAAGAAATGAAAGATGATTATGATTTACGAGTCTCTTATTTTGAAAACTCTGAAAAGTAGAAAAGTAAAACCTAAAGGGCAAAATATCTAGAATCATGTTGTAATTTTATTAATTACCATTAATAACTATTCGATGTCGGAGGAAAAAACATTCATTAGTCATTACTTCAGTATAAATTCTGAGGATATTAAGAATCATGTTGTAATTTTATAAATTATTATTAATAACTATTCGATGCCGAAGGACAAAACATTCACTACTTCAGTATAAATTCTGAGGACATTAAATGTAATACGTTCAATTCTAGGCGAAGTTCTCCCAAATGTGTTCACTTCCCACATTCGGGCCGAAATCCACCCTAAGTCGTTGATCTTTGCTCATCCAACGGATGAGGGACCAAGGTACCTGTTGTGACTTTACGGGTCTGTTTTTTAGTCTATTTAATAATTTTAAACTTCCGCCCGAAAAAGTGCTTTATAGAGTTACTTATATTTAATTAAATTTAAAACGTTTCAATTCCGGGCGAAGTTCTCCCAAATGTGTTCACTTCCCACATTCGGGCCGAAATCCACCCTAAGCCGTTGATCTTTGTTCATCCAATGGACGAGGGACCAAGGTACCTGTTGTGACTTTACGAGTCTGTTTTTATGTCTGTTTAATAATTTTAAACTTCTGCCCGAAAAAGTGCTTTAATGACTTAATTATATTTAATTAAATTTAAAACATTTCAATTCCGAGCGAAGTTCTCCCAAATGTGTTCACTTCCCACATTCGGGCCGAATTCCACCCTAAGTCATTGATCTTTGCTCATCCAACGGACGATGGTACCTGTTGTCAGTTGAATTGGGTTCCATGACTTCTGCCAGTTTTCAGGCACGTCACCATACTCGTGTCACTTTTTCGGGCAAAGTTCTCAGAAATATGTTCACTTCCCACATTCACCTCGAAATCCACCCTAAGACATTGATCTTTGTTCATCTGACGATCGATGGTACTTGTTTTAAGATGTAGTGGGTCCCACAACTTCTACCATTTTTTTGGCACGTCACCATAATCGTGTCACTTTTCGGATTTGATTTGTAGTCTATTTAATCATTTTAAACCTCCGCCCGAAAAATAATTAAATATAATTTAGTCTATAGACTTAATTATATTTAATTACATTTAAAATGTCCAATTCCGGGTGAAGTTCTCAGAAAGGTGTTCACTTCCCACATTCGGGCTGAAATCCACCCTAGCCATTGATCTTTGTTCATCCAACGGTCCATGGTACCTGTTTTAAGATGAAGTGGGTCCCACGACTTCTACCATTTTTTTGGCACGTCACCATACTCGTGTTACTTTTTGGGTCTGTTTTTAAAATCTATTTAATCATTTTAAAATTCCGCCCGAAAAAGAGATTTATAGTCTATAGACTATAGACTTAATTCAATTTAATTAAATTTAAAATGTTCAATTCCGGGCAATAGTTTGAGATAACTATTAAATATAATGTTAATATTATTTGTAAAAATTTGAAATTCAAAAATAGTATAAAACATGAAACTTAATTTCTAGAATAAAACAAATAACTAAATAAAAATATAAATTTTGATATACAATTTGAAAGGTAAAAGTTTAATATTAAAAAGAAAACATTCAATATTAAATCTAAAATATTAATTTAAAGTTTAACAAAATTCTTTGAAAATATGTTTACGATATATAATTTTCAAAAATAGTTTTAAAATATATATAAAAGTTCAACATAAATTTAGTGTATTAATTTAAAAAAATGTGCAACTGCAGTCCTCAACCTGTTAAGGCGAGCAAATTTGGAAAGTACAAATGCCAAGGTGGTGATTAATTGTTGTAGAAGGAGTTGCCTGCAGCATGTCGCACGAACGAAGGAAGGGGAGGATGGCAGGAAATCTTTTTCCTGATCTCATGGCATTAATGTCTTATCGTGCACATTCATTACCCGATCTATAAGACAGAGGTAGATTTTTTTACCTTTTGATCTGTGTACCACTTTTTGCTTTGAAGCAGCTGCAGAACAAATTTGTAGTTCATAGAATTGTACCTTTTGTAAGACATTTTTTTGCAGGAAGTGATTTTGAAATTGCAGGTGACATTGGAGGCCAATTTCACACTTCGAACAGACAAGAAGTTGGTGCCCTTTTTGGGAAAAGTATCTGATAAATGAATGCAAGGACTGTTTAGGTTTAAGGAGGAGAAGTTGTGGGCGGCAGCTCGACTGATGCTTGCGGAGGAGGTGGCACATATCAGTCATCGGTATCGAACTAACATGGAGGTTTACTCTTTTATTATGGCGTGGGCCTGTGAATTCGAACCGAAGGTGGAAAAGGTAAAACTCACATTGGTCAAATTGATTGATGGGGAGTTTTTGATTAACCTGGATTCAATCTTGGAGTGGGTGGTGCCGGGAGTTGGCATTTGAATTAAGGAAGGGGACGACCAAAAGGAATTGCTTCCTTTTATTTGTGGCCCAAAGGATGAAATCAAATACCAGTGGTGTGAACGAGCCCGAGTGGGGTGGGAAGCGATGAAACTCTTTGTGAAATTAACGAGGGTGGATGAAGTCGTGAAGGCTTTGCATGTGGTGCCAAGGATGGAGGTTGGTAGGGCATTGAGAGATAGGGCTGAAGAAGGAAGGGCCATACAGCTACTGGCAAGCTTGGAGGGCGACCCCGACTTCGGGTGCCTAAAATGCATTCCAAAAATGAAAGCTAAAGTGAAAAAAGGGAAAGCTAAAGCATCGACCTCCAAGGAGGGAAGGGACTGGGAGGAGGCGACCCAGGGGGATAGTGAGACTGAGTGAGCGGCCTATCGGCAATGAACTAGTTTTTTTGTCTGCTTGCTATAAGCTGTGGGCAAATTTTGTATCTTGAAACTTTTGAATTAATAACATGAAAAAACCTTTACCGATAAACTTTTGTATCTTGATACTTTTGAAATTTTGTATTTTGAATGACTATATAGTATATATTTATAAAATTATAATCAACCATAATCAATGTACAAATATGTAGCGTCCTAAAATTGCGACACTTGCAATTTCGACTGCATTTCGGTCTTCACGATGGTGACGCAACACGCAACCTGAATGGAGACCCTGAAACTTGCTCACGACACTGAAAACTGCATTTTTCAAGCACCCTGGCCTGAACCTCCTTGCACCCTGTTGTCTCGGGAGGTGGGACAAGAGCGCCCAGCGCCCTGGTCCCTGGGTCCTATTTTGGGCCCGGTCTCCTAAGGGGCTCGGGTCTTTTTGTTTGCAATTTGGAAATTAACTTTCCCTGGTCGGCCTAAGGTCGGGAAAATCAGTCTATCAGCCCTAAATGACAAGTATATAAACTACATTTTTCTCTCTCATTGGGCATGAGATGAGAAGGCGGAAAAAAGCGTGGAAACTATACTCAAGCATTCAAGCATTCAAGCAATTGATCATTTCAAGTCTCCATTCAAGGCTAAGTGTTGCATTCAAGACAAGGATTCAACCATTGAAGAGGAGATCATATATTACATGCTACAACATACAACATACAACATCTAAACCTTCGCACATAAGGATACCAACATCCTTAGAACAAGGTATTAGTACTTGTTTTACAATCATTTACATTTACAGCTCTTGCTCATTTCTTGGTTAATTCCAAAACCGGGGTTTGACCTAAAGGCAAACCCCTAATCCCTACCCCCCCAATCGTCTTCGCTTTTCTGTGTGTAGGTTGCAGGTATGCGGCTGAAATTGAAGATCTGGAATCCTTGTGCAGAGACGAACGGATCCCCCTGCGTTTCGCGGATTTTTCAGAGGACCGTGGCGCTGGGCGCCATCGTCCCAACAACTTTTCCTCAAATTTGCAGGACAGCGCCGTATCGACATTTTACTGCTAATTCCAAGTCCGCAGCTTCATCCTATAACCCGAACTCAGTTTATAAGCAAATCTTTATGACTTTCTATGCATGCTTAGCTTAATTTCCTTAACAACATTTCTTTACAAAAGAGGGTAGCCTTGCTTTCCTAACCCTTGAAATTCATTTAGCATCCAATCTTGCATTGCGTGGGATTGGATCTTATGAGTTTCAACCCCTCTTTTGAATGTAAAGTCTCTCCCCTAAGTGAAAACCATTGAATCCTAGCGAACCTCCCTTCTCTCTCCTCGGAGTTGGAAGAGGGGAGAACAACTAGGGTTCGACCGCGATTTTCCGCTTTACATTTTGGTGAACCCAACGTGAACATCCTTTCTGATTTTTCATGCTTAGATCTGAAAAAATTGATTACATTTCCATGTTTGATCTTTTGCAAAATTTTAGAGGTGATTGCATAAAAACCCTAAATTTTCTTTTTAGTAATTGAACTTGCGAAATGTCTAAATGTTAATGCCTGTTTCAGATCTGCCCTTCTATTACAAATTATCAATTCATATTTGTGCTTTAATTCTGAAAATTAAGTGGTTAAATGTCAAAACCCTAATTTTTGAAACCCTCTTAATTCAACCTTTGTTTGACAATTTGACCAATCAAAACATCTCCAAATCAGCTGTAACTTTGGATTCTGCAATAAAATCACAATATCCTTCATTCCTGAAAATTTGGAAAAAAGTTGCGAGGACCGTGTTGCACTCCGAGCGCCATCGTCCCCGACATTTTTTTCAAAATTTCGGGAGCGAGATCTTGCTGTATTTTCTTGCTAAAATCCAGAATTTTGGCTAATTTTGTCAATTATAACACTTTCAAAATTACAGTCAAAGTTGGTCTTGCGATTGCTTGGTCTAAGGCTTCTAATCATTCAAAAATCATTGAAATTAAAATTTTGTGTCAAAATTGCGTTTTATTTATCATAAATCTGAAAAGTGTGTTATCATTCATTAAAAATTTCAGTGCTTTATTCAAATTCTTGCATTTTGTGACTTTTGAAATTAAGTACTTAATTACAACAACCTTGATTTCTGCTTTCAAAATTGAATTTTGCGTGAAATTGAGTCAATTTTTAAATTTCAAAATTTGCATTGCTCTTGACATTCCCTCTAAAATCATAAAATTCAAAATTTCAGTTTCCCTCTCTTTTTCAAAATTCAAATTTTGCATTTTTCGACAATCTTGATAGGGTTCAATTTTGAATTTGCAACTTTAATTTGGCCTATCTACAGATCGTAAAATCAATCAATTTTTTCAGATTAGCTCTAAAATCATCATACCTTTCATCCCTGCAAATTTCGAAAAAAGTTGCAGGGACCGTGTTGCACTCCGGGCGCCACGGTCCCGGACTTTTTTTCTGAAATTTCGGGAGACTGTTGTGATTGCATTTAACAGCTTAAATCCAGAAAATTGGCTGATTTTACTGAAAATTGCTACCTCTAAATTCAAAATCTTCTCTCTCTTTCTAGTGCATGAGTTTTACAACAATAAGCCCTACTTACACTATTCCCGTTAGACGAAGCCGTAGAATTAAGTCTTTCCGAGGTTTAACTACTGAGGAGATGGAACCTAATTTGAATAGCCTTTTTAACGAGGACATGGGTAATTCCTCTAATCCTCTTAATGATGAAGAAGCTCCCCATGAAGTTTCCGTTGAACAACTTTCGAAATTGGACAACCAATTTGATGATTTTCACCAATGGATGTCTCATGAGTATCCCGATAGTCAAGCTCTTCCTTTAATTGAGGGTCTAAAACGTATGCTTCAAAGTGATAAGAATGGAATTGATATTTTGCGTGGTATTGCACACATTGTGGATTCGAATGTGATGCCTATGAAGAGTTGTGCCGAAACCTTAGGTTATACACAACCTCCTACACAAGTCAATCATTCTATCCCTTTGATGACTTCTATTGCTAGTATACCTACCTTTACATCAAACATAATGGCTACTTCTACACAAGACATTCCTCCTGTGATCACTAGTCATGGGGGCAATCCTTCCTTTTCAATTAACCCTCTTCCTTCATTCAATCCGACTTCTTCATTTACTCCTTCAATGAGTGTTCCTATTACATCTTCACAAATGAACATGACGCAAGGGGGCAATTCATTTAACCATTCCATTCCTCCTTGTAGTGTTCCTCCTGTCCAATCATCCCCTATGACTAATTATCATAGGGTCCCACCACCTTACTCTCTACCTTCTTTCAATAACATAACACCTCCATCTCAATCTAACACATCCAATATGAACTCTTCGACTGAAGCGACCATTAACAATCTTGCACAAACTGTCTCTTCTTTACAGCAACAAATTGCCTCTATGAATCAATCTAAGTTTAGTGTGCCCACATTTGACGTTGCGAGCCCACTCTCTCTTGACATTGTTCGAGCTATCCCTCCTAAACATGTTGAAATCCCGCATTTGGAGCTTTATAATGGTAAAGGGGATCCTCTAACACATGTTAAGACTTTTCAAACAATTTGTACTGATTTTGCTTATGACCAGAGGTTGCTTGCAAAACTGTTTACTAGAACATTAAGAGACAAAGCCCTACAATGGTATTGCTCGTTGCCTTCTTATTCTATTACTTCTTTCGAACAACTCGCAAATGCTTTCATTCAACAATTTCAAAACAATATAAGTCCTAAAGTTACTTTGATTGATTTAATGCATTGTAAACAAGGTGTTAAAGAAAAAGTGACTGATTTCATTAGTAGATATAAGCATTTGTATGCTCAAATTTCTTTTCCAGTGCCTGACAATGATATTCAAAGAATCTTTATTTCTAATTTACAAAAAGATATTCGAGACAAACTTCTGTTTTCTGAGTTTACTTCTTTCCAACAGTTGTGTGCCACTCTTCACAATTATCAACTGACTGTGAGTCAAATGGAACAATCACATCCTATGGCTTCGAGTGATAAGGGTGATAGCAGTCAACAACCATTTGGGAAGTTTAAACCGAACAGAGATTCCATCAAAATCAATGAAAACATCATCAACAACAATGTGAATGCAGCATCAGGTGTGCCTCCTATTTCTAAATTTTTCAAGAGAGAAAGAAAGTATACTCCTTTGAATGAATCATTGCATAGTATTATGAATAAATTATTGGAACAAAATGTGCTTACTCTTCCTCCTATAAGACAAATTGATCCTGCAAAGATAACTTCACCTTATTTTGATCATAAAGCTTTTTGTCATTTTCATCGTCAGTCTGGGCATGATACTGAAAAATGTTTTTCTTTAAAGGGTAAAATTCAGGATTTGATTGATAATAATACTATCTTTGTTTCTGGAGTGAATGATAAAGGCAATACATCTGTAGCTCCTCCTAATCAAAATCTTCATATTTTCACTGATCCATTACCTTCTCATACTTCTCATACCTCTAATGCGATTGAGACTAATGATTCCTCTTTTTCATCTGATGGTCTTGTGTCTATGGCTCCGAATGTGATTAACTTTGTAGAGCAGCAAGAAGTCCCTGAAGAACCTTCCATCACATTTGATTCTAGTGAAACTATCAGGGCACCTGATGGTCCTTTATACATAGTTGCAAAAGTCAAGAATACACCTTACCGTGGAGTGCTTATTGATCCTTCGTGCATGATTAATGTTATTACTGAAGAATTTCTTTTTACTTTGCAATTGAATCAAGTGATCTATGACAAAACAGATGTGATTGTGAAATTATTTGATGCATTTTCTTCTCCTGCAATTGGTTCTATTACATTGCCTATTGAAGTCCATAACAAATCCCTTGATGTGAACTTTGCTATTATTCCATCTTCCGAACAATTTCGTGTGAAGCTTGGCTATCCTTGGCTATCTTCCATGAAAGCTATTGCTTCTCCTATTCATAAGTGTTTGAAATTTCCCCATAATGGTGAAGTTGTTACTGTCAATCATAGTCTCTTTAAACCAGCTGAAAGAACTTCTAGTGTTCCTATAGATTACTTTTGGCCTAAACAATTCCAATCTCTTCCTCCGCGAAGTGATCATCTTTTCAAATCTTATCAAAAGTGGAAAACAGATATGATCCTATCTCTAAGTGAACCTAGAACACCTAAACTTGACATTCCTATCGTTCTTGAGAAGGAAGTTCTTCCTTTGAAAGATAAAACTAATGTCTTTCCTCAAGAAGATTCTCAACCCATCCCTATGGATGTGACTATGTCTATACCTAATAAACTTCCTAAGAGTAGACCTATACCTCCTCGTCATGATGGACTTGATCTTCTCCCTAAACCAAAAATTCCTCCTTTGTATGGAGCAGTTCCTCCTCCTCCTTTTTATAGAGAGAAGAGACCTTCTTCTTCTCCTATTATCCAGCCTAAGAGACCACAACATAAACACCCAAGTGCTAAGGATGAGAACATTCCTCCTCCTCAGTCTTCGCAACTTCCTACTAAGACTAGACGAAATCGTTCCGCACATGAACGCCGACGAAAGCGTCGTCTTAGAGCTCAGGCAGCTGCTTCTCAAACTTTGCAATCTCCAAAAACACCTTCAACAAGCATTATTCCATTTTCTCCTCAGCCGGACATTGAGCCTAAATCTCCTAAACATAAGATGCATGATGATCTTGATCCTGTGCGAGTTAAAGATCCTATTTTTATAAATCTTGATGATGATATAGATGAAAATGTTACTCCTCTTGCTTCTGATAGTGAATATGAACTTGTTGATGTTGATAACCATTTATCTAATGAATTTTCTAAAGCACTTATCCTAGCTCCTAGACAAGAACAATGTGGCTCGGAACATGAACATAGCCCTTGTTTGGATCTTGTGATAGCTCCATCTGCTGTGTTGGATGTTCCTCCTCTAGCGTGTTCCCTGCCTTCCTGAAACATTGATCAGCAAGATCGGGGGGTAGATGACATGCTAGACTAGTTACATTAGCATAGCATATTCTCTCATCCTCTCTTGTGTTACTTCTTCTATATGTTATTCTCATTCTTCTATTTGTTGTCCTTGGTGTTGTCTACTTGAGGATGATGCAAAGCATTGAGATCTCTCGATCTCTCTCATGTTGACTCAAAAGACACATGTGTTCCCTTCTTCCAGGTGACCTTCCTTGATTGGGGAATGAAGAACAATTATGCATACATACATATGATATATATACATGAATAATCATACAGCATACTGACCCTGAGGAAAGCGAAGTCACCTCGTGCTTTATGTTTTGTGTCTATTATCCTTGGGTTTATCTCACACTTGGGGGCTAAATCCTTGCGATAACGTGCTCCTTTCCTTTCTCATTTCTTATGTGTATCACTACGTTAAAACAATCACCCCCGGTGAGGCGTGTGCGATCGCTTTAACGTAGGGGGGCATACATCCCGTTCATATCTTTTCAAGATACTTGAAAATTTCTTGGCAAATTTAGCCTTGCCTTGAAAATTTTTGATATCTTTCTTGCATGACTCATAGTGAGGGAACCTTACTACTGATAGTCATGGTTCTCCCTCGTGATCTTCCCTTTTACTTTGTCAATCGAAGTTGTAAGATCCTTAGTCCACTGGGGGCTTGGTGTATCTTGCCTCCTTGACATGGTGAAAGTCTTTCAATGTTGTTTCCTTGTACTTTACCGGAAGTATGAGCATACATACTCCCGCTAAAGTGGGGGCTAAATGTAGCGTCCTAAAATTGTGACACTTGCAATTTCGACTGCATTTCGGTCTTCACGATGGCGACGCAACACGCAACCTGAATGGAGACCCTGAAACTTGCTCACGACACTGAAAACTGCATTTTTCAAGCACCCTGGCCTGAACCTCCTTGCACCCTGCTGTCTCGGGAGGTGGGACCAGAGCGCCCAGCGCCCTGGTCCCTGGGTCCTATTTTGGGCCCGGTCTCCTAAGGGGCTCGGGTCTTTTTGTTTGCAATTTGGAAATTAACTTTCCCTGGTCGGCCTAAGGTCGGGAAAATCAATCTATCAGCCCTAAATGACAAGTATATAAACTACATTTTTCTCTCTCATTGGGCATGAGATGAGAAGATGGAAAAAAGCGTGGAAACTATACTCAAGCATTCAAGCAATTGATCATTTCAAGTCTCCATTCAAGGCTAAGTGTTGCATTCAAGACAAGGATTCAACCATTGAAGAGGAGATCATATATTACATGCTACAACATACAACATACAACATCTAAACCTTCGCACATAAGGATACCAACATCCTTAGAACAAGGTATTAGTACTTGTTTTACAGTCATTTACATTTACAGCTCTTGCTCATTTCTTGGTTAATTTCAAAACCGGGGTTTGACCTAAAGGCAAACCCCTAATCCCTACCCCCCCAATCGTCTTCGCTTTTCTGTGTGTAGGTTGCAAGTACGCGGCTGAAATTGAAGATCTGGAATCCTTGTGCAGAGACGAACGGATCCCCCTTCGTTTCGCGGATTTTTCGGAGGACCGTGGCGCTGGGCGCCATCGTCCCAACAACTTTTCCTCAAATTTGCAGGACAGCGCCGTATCGACATTTTACTGCTAATTCCAGGTCCGCAGCTTCATCCTATAACCCGAACTCAGTTTATAAGCGAATCTTTATGACTTTCTATGCATGCTTAGCTTAATTTCCTTAACAACATTTCTTTACAAAAGAGGGTAGCCTTGCTTTCCTAACCCTTGAAATTCATTTAGCATCCAATCTTGCAGTACGTGGGATTGGATCTTATGAGTTTCAACCCCTCTTTTGAATGTAAAGTCTCTGCCCTAAGTGAAAACCATTGAATCCTAGCGAACCTCCCTTCTCTCTCCTCGGAGTTGGAAGAGGGGAGAACAACTAGGGTTCGACCACGATTTTCCGCTTTACAAAATAATTAATGGAACGAATTGAATTTTTTTTTTTATAGCATTACATAAAAAAGATCACGGTATTAAATTTATTTACATTGTTTAACAAATAATTGAAATAACGTAGCTCATATACAAAAAGCATTTGAAAGAAATTAATTAATAAAAATGAACTAGAATTATAAAAAGCATTTTTATATCCATAAGATTGTATAAGGCAAACTGAAACAAACTGGGATTTGAAAAATTATCATTAATATTTATGCTTTTGAAATTTACAATTTTTTCGTCAGAGACTTGAGTCCCCCAAAAACTTAAAAGCCAAAATGAGTGAGCCACTAGCACTCAGCCTA
Source organism: Cryptomeria japonica (assembly GCF_030272615.1). Classification (NCBI taxonomy): domain Eukaryota; kingdom Viridiplantae; phylum Streptophyta; class Pinopsida; order Cupressales; family Cupressaceae; genus Cryptomeria; species Cryptomeria japonica. Next base: position 47,685,326 of record NC_081408.1, on the reverse strand, counting down.
TTAGGGTTCAAGGACATAGGGAAAAAAAACTACAAGTAGTGGAATTGTTTACAATTTTGCCCTAAGAATCTGGCCCTCCTTCCATGTAGAATTCTTCAAACAGCATAAGTTGAGAGAATTATTCAAGCCACATGTAGTTTGGAAAGTCGTCCAGGAGGAACCATTTCCGGAGGAAGTCCCTTCCAATTCACGCCCATTTTCTATGACGCATCAACTGCTCCGCATTCAGGTTTAGAAGAAACGGTTGCCTGGCCACTGGCAGTGTTTGATCAGGGAGGAAAAGCTTGGATAAATCACTCGCCCAAGGGATCCCCACCCCTACTTCTGCAAGAACGACAAGAGTAATATCATCTATAAGGAAGTCTTCCTTAAAAACCTTCCTCAACAGCATCAGCATATCCACCTTGTCTCCTCCCAAGTCCAGAAGAGACGCTAAGAAGCGGGATGTAAGGTCCGTGTTAACACAGTACCTATTTTTGTTTCTTAGAAATTCTTTGCCCAGCACCATCTGCACAACCTCCTTACAGACTGATTGGAGGGTTGGGTCTCTAACGAAGCCTAGAAAGGCCCTCTGGTCCTCTGCAAAAATGCTTCTCAAGCAGATGGGAGTGTCCATCTTGAGAAAATAGATTAACAAATTAAACAACCTAAGCAGTGAGCCTATAAACCTAAAATACCGTGAGCTCTGACGATTTATCTACCAAATGGCAAAGGCTAATTGAAGATGAAAGAAGCAGAGATCATATATAAATTGTTGAAGCTCTTGATTGTAATAATTACTTCTTTAACAGTATTAACTGCTATAAATTTTTTTAAATCTTTCGTATCTCTGCAAATCTTTCCCATAAATGCACGAGTGTGCAAAATTGGAAACAGCTATGAACCAGTACCAAATTGGCAAGTATCACATTGGAAGTCCTGGGGACAAAGTGGATTGTCGTAAGTGAATAGATATATATTAAATGAATGAAATTATCGATCGTGATTCCTGACATTTGATACGTGTCTATTGAATCCAATTCCATTCCGGGCACTTTCTGGTGAGCTATGTTCTCTTCAGAAAATTAGGCTGAAATAAAAGTTCAACCATTGATTTACGATCATCGAACGGTTTAAAATCATTGATAGATTTTAAATGTGTCACCCTTTACGTGTCAAAGAGGCCGCGCTTATTGATACATCGTGCAGAGTCTAGACTCAATGTATTATGTGATGTGATGTACTGATGTGATGTGATATGCCTTGTCTATTAATGGCAATGAATTTATGAAATCGCCAATGAATTGTATATTGTACCATAAATAACAAAATATTTGCCAAAACAAATTAAAATTTTCAAGTAGTGGATAAAAATCGCCAATACATTTAAATAAATTTTCCTTCGGAGTAAAGTTTTTTGCTCATACAATTATATTTATTCCTTTTAACAATAATTATTCGCCTCCCACAATAAATATTTTCCCCATAGAACAAGGTATTATTCGCCAAAAATTTATGGCATTTTCGTACCCTAGAAAAAAAATCGCCAATGCAAAATAATTTTTTCCTCATTTAAAAAAAAAAAATTGCCATCGATATGAAAATTTCCCACCAAAAATAATGTCTGATTCGCCAGGATTTTGCACAGTCTAATTACTAAACATTTTAGCCTCTCTTTGTTAAATCATCATAATAGCATTTAGAAGCATTTTAATATAACATACAATATTCATGCTAGACTAGTATATTTTTGCTAGGATAATTTGCTAATGTTTTATCATATCATCATCTATATGCTAGATTAATCATCATAGTTTCAATATCCTACATCTTAGAATGCATTCATGCATATAAATCAAACATCACTCATTCTTGAAGTTGTCATTCCTAAGTCACTTTTCTCAATGATCTGAGATCAAAACATTGACTTTAGAGATCCTATGCGATAGAGAACAATGGGACACCCCTTGGGAAGTTGAACTGATTGAATCAGTTCATATACTTGCATCAAGAGTCTTAGTGATGTGTAGGTCTTCTAGATTTGAATTAGTCATTTTCGTCACCACATTTTCCCGCATACACATATAAACCATGGACATAAGTGTGTCCAAGGGTCTTGGATCACTGAGCAGTAAATAACCAATGAATGATGCAAACCAACCAACAAACTTGCCGAAATCCACTAGAAAGCCACACTGCCAAATATAAGGAGTCACAAGCTATGATATAGGCCAACAAAGGCAAAACTCACAATCCAATCTCCACGACCCCAAGGGAAAAAAATGATGCCTCTGTGCCCCAATGGAAAGGAATATCATGTTGGTAATGGTGTAACTTGTCTAGTGAGAAGTTGGTAGAGGCATGACCCTGTGGGTAAAATCTACGGACAATAGTTTCTACCAAAAATAATGCTGGAAAATAAGATACAAGACATCAGTCAAAACATATCGACAACTGTTGGAATAAATCACACAATGTTCTGCAGAATAATGACTCATGAAATGATTGATGGAGCAAAAGCCAATAACAACAAAACACTGGTTCAGTAAAACACCTTGCTATGGCCAGGAAAGTTGAGAGAAAAATATCAAACGCCCAAATATAATTGAGAAATTTGCCTCGAATTGTTTTGCTTGCAGAAGATATAAACCAATCGGGCCCAAATAACAACTCTAGCCATGTTCCAAATAATAGGTTGATCCAATGAGGATTTTACAGGAACCAAATTGGTCCTCACCCAAACAATATAAATGCTCGTATCAACTGAGATCGGTCAAGGAGATTAAGTCCAAAGCATCTATAAGTGAGCTAATAAAGCCAACCCAGATCTGCAAAAAAATCAGTGTGAGAGATGGCACAAAATCTTCAAAATAGTTCTTTCACTTTTCTTAAGGTCCAAATGGAAGTGCAACTTAGTAAAATGCCTCCAAAAATAAGGAACCACTGCTACGAGACAAAGAAGAATCGGTAGATGCAAAGAAGAATATCTAGTGAAATAGAATTTTTTTCTAAAAAAATTTCTAAACGTTGGTAATGGAAAAATCACTAGAAGAAAGTATTAGAACTGCAATTAATTAGGGGCATACATGCCTCAGCTGTAGGTCCACTTTCCTAGATCTAACGTCAAACAATGTTGGTGAAATCTCTCAAATATGGAAGGATTTTTTGCATGTCAACTCTGATACCATGTACAATTTATCAATTCTCCAAGACCTGCAAACAACGATAAACCTTCACAATGATATTTCACCAAAAATGATGATTGCATTGAGATGAAATGAAATGTGCATGAGATCTCCTTATAAAGGAAAGAGAGAAATACAAGCACCAATGAGGTGCAAGGGTAGGTACAGACACGCCACACAAAATATTAGAAGTAGATAAATAATAAAGTATAATAAACTTTACCTACTACCTAGGAAAATGGTATGCCTAAGTAAACTTAAGATTGAGTAAATATTAATTTACTCCAACACAACTCACAAGAACATGAAAGGAACAATATCTAACATAATTATCAATTAACCATACATTATGAGATGAGTATTAATGAGAAATTTAACACATCCTAAAAGATTCATTTGCATTTGATTACATAATGATAAGAGACTAAATACATTCATTTAACCTTAAGTCTAGGTTCATTTTAGGACCCAAATCCAAATGTTCCTATACTACCTTGAATAATAAATAACTAACACATAATCTATCCATACATGTATAGTAAAATCATTAAAACTAACCCTCATGAATCCTATTCTCACTTTACCTAAATAACATCATAATTACATCATTGTTTACATCATCTACCTTGTAGGTGTGTCCAATTATAGTTGTAGTTACATTTGATATAGAACAAAGCAATAATATAAGAATGTATGAATTTACCTCTAGTCTACAAAGTAAACTATATCCAAGAGAAACCACTTGAGAGAGAAGTAAATCCAATCCACGCAACAAACAAGTCCAAAACACTTGATGGAAGTAGGCAACTACCACCCAATCATGTGGACCCTAAAGGACCACCCCACGTGCTAGGAGATAGACATATGGCCCACATTCACACAAGCAAGGGATAAAGGTAAACAAGGTCACTACCTACAACCATAGGATAAGAACAAAAAACAAGGAACATAAAGATGATCGACATAATAAAGATAACTCCACATGACAACTCCAGAGGACTTACAAATTACAACACAAGAGTATGACAATAGTACACACAAGGAGAGAGTGTCATCACATAGCTTGGTATGGGCTATCGTGGTAGGTCTCCATAGACCCTAACCCCCATCTTGGGTTGTCCTAGTAGTCTCTCCCAACCCCCGACCCCCATACAAGACTCGTGTGGAACCAAAACATAGCTTTCATGAAGACAAGGCAATTGATCTTACCATTCCAGGCCTTCCCAATCTCAACCTGAGCCTAAACAAGCACTCCAGGCCATGAGTGGGGCATCACCATTATCTTTTTTAATGTTTAATACTACCTAAACCCCCTATGTTCATTTATTAACGTTATCACTTATGGGTAAGTGCACAAAGATGGTGTCCATAAAGGGGGTATAAGTGGACACTTTTTTATGAAATCGGGTAAACTTGAACTTGGAGGAGAAATTTGAGAGTCATCCACTCAAGATATGAATATACTCAAAGAACAAAGATTCTAGTACTCTGAATCTATTTTCCAAACTACTAAATTCATTCAAAATTGGATAATATTAAGGGGGTCAAATCCTTTGTGCACGAAAAACAGACCCTAATTTTTTCTGAAAACATAACATAGTGTCCGATGTGCACATCAAAAAAGTCATAGCTAGATTTAGTATTTTGACAAATCCTTTGGTAGAATGATAGTTAAGAGTGAGCACTAGAAGTTGTGTATTTGTTTTGTAATTTTTTGTTGAGTATTTTTTTTTTTATGATTTTTCCAATCGAGCACATCCTGGAAAATTAGGTACCTGTTCGTGAGCGAAACATAACTTGCACCAAAACAATCGAAAATGCTTTTTTTTTTAATTATAAATAATCAAGTGCAATACAATAATATATATTTTTTTAAAAAATTGGATAAGTAAATCAAAAGTTATTAAAAAAATGGTACACGTACGTCTCTGAGAACTATGTAGACATTAGTAAAAAAAATTCAATAATAATATGTTATTGTTCAAATTTTTTTTTTAAATATTTGGTTAGAAAGCCCAAAAGATGGGTGAAAATATGGTGGCAATTTTAGAAATACCCACTTGATGAAGTGTAAACCTAATGATGACAAAGTCGAGAAACCAAGTTGATAAAACAAAACACGTCAAAAAGGAGGGAAATGGAGGGAAATCAAACTTCCAACTCACAACTTTGTCATCCAAGCCTATTCACAAGCCTAAACAGTCAAAAGCGCGTACGGGCTTTCTTTTTTATAAAGACCACGTACGAGGTTTTTTTTTATAAAACCACATACGATGTGTTTTTTCTATAGACACCTAAAATTAATATTTAATTAATTTAATTGTGTTATCCTTATTCCTCTCAGAATCAATTAAATCTAATTTAACTTAATCCTGTCAGTATTGTCCAATAATTAATTTATCAAATAAATAAATTATTCCCCTATTCCTCTAAAGTCCCCTCCAATAATTATTTCCTCTAAACCCACTCAGTTAATTAATTTTAATTAATTAACCTAGTCATGTGATTCCTACAAATCACTTTTTCCTAATCCCACTCAACCTAATTAATCCTTCTTGAATCTCTCATAATCATGTTTATCATTATTCTCCTATTTTTTATTCCCACTCATGTCACATCAACATTGATTCTCTCAAAGAAATTCAAATTTCTTTGAATCCCTCAATGTATCATTATTTTGGAATTTTTAATTCCTCAAGTTTGAAATTCAAATTTCTCCATCCTTTTTCCAAAGGAATTTTATATTCCTGTTTATTTTCCCAAGGCACCCTTGATCCATGTCTTCTATCTAAAATCAATCTCAACCCTTCATAATCAAATCAATCTTGGCCCTCCATTGGCCTTCTCCAATCTATAAATTGGAGCTTATTCTCCTCACAAATCATCCACTTCTCATGCATTGTCATGTTGTCTATTTTTTCTCTCATCCTCTTCTAATCCTCTCTCAAATCTATCAAATTCATAATCCATCACTCAAATCCAATCCTATCAAATTCACTTATCTTGTTGAGCACAAGGAGAGCAATCCACATTCACTCCATCTCTCTCTGCAACTCTCCATTAGTCAAACTTTGGAGCTAGCAAAGTTCGTCGAGACAAGGAGGACAAGGAAGAGCTACTTGCAATGGGAGCTTCATGAGTATATTTTGTCTTGTTTTCATGATTTTCTTATTCAATCTTTCTTGATATCTCATTTAAAGTGGTTTTGGGTTTATTGAATATTAATCATGCACTAACCATTTTATTGTGAGATATTTTCAATAAGTCGCGCGAACACGGTTTTAAAGCTAAAATAGTGCATACGTGGTTCTTCCTGTGATACTCCATAAAAATATTAATGTGTGTGTTTAAAATGTGTCTATGTGCATACATATAAGTATATGTAAAATATGTAGATATTGTATGTATATATAATATGTGTATATATATACACACATGTGTGTGTATGTAATATGCATATATATGCATATAATGTGTATGACGTATGTATACATATATGTATGTTTATAATATATACGTGTATAATATATATAATATGTATGTATGTGTATTGTCTTTTGATAAATTATGTATATTATATGTATATGTGTATGTACATGTACATGTATATTGATATATATTGGCTTTTGATATCGTATTGTACATTGTATTCCTCTCTCTCTCTCTCTCTCTCTCTCTCTCTCTCTCTCTCTCTCTCTCTCTCTCTCTCTCTCTCTCAGGACCCCACATAACACCTAATGACATCATGTAAGGTCCCTTATCACACATATGACCCCTTAAGACCATATGATGTCCTAAGGGGTCAGATGATGTCCTAAGGGGTCATATAATGTTCTAACACATGTGCAGACCCATTATGACCCTACATGACCCCCAATGATGCCATATGACCTCTTCGGACCATGTATGATATCTCAAGGGGTCATATGGTGTTGTAACACATGTGTGGCTCAATTAGGACCCCACGTGACCCTTGAGGTGGCAAGATGAACCATTATTAAAATATAAAAAGCAGTGCTAATACTGCTTACGAAATTCGACACCTAAGGGGTCATATGGTGTCCTAAGAGGTCATAGGACACCATATGACCCCTTATGCAACTATTCTGCCTTATGAACAATTCATTATAGATCCCCTTTAGCTCATCAATTGATAATTAGGAGGTCTTTTCCACAACAAATCAAACTATGATATTGCTATCAAGGTTCAAAAGCTACACAATTGAACCCTGGTAGCAGTATCGTAGTTTGACTTGAACCCTATCTCTCCCTCTCTCTCCTTCTCTCCCCATTCCTCTCCTTATTCTCCTCTATTCTTCTCCCTCCCTCTCTATCTCTCCCTCCATATTTCTCACTTATATACACACAATATCCTTATTTCTCCCTCCCTATCTCTATCTCTCTATCCCTCTATACCTCTATTTATTTTCTTTCTCACTATTGTCCTCTATCTTTATCTCCATTTATCTCCCTCTCCCTATCTTTCTTCATCTATATATATAATTATCTCTACCTCTCTCTTTTATTCACTCCATCTCTCTTATTCTATATCTCTCTCTTCCCCTATCCCTAATTTTGTATATCCCCTTCCATCTATATTATCCTCTCTATGTATCCCTCTAACTATTTATATCTTCCTCTATCTATATCACTCTCTCTCTGAGGTCTCTATTATTGAGTTGTCCATATGTGTCTCCCCCCTCACTCATATTCTCTCCATCTTTATATCACCATCTTTCTTAATTCATCCCTCTCCTTCTCCCTCTATATATTGATCTATCACTCCCTCCCTGCCCCCTCTTCTTCTCTCCATCCCTCTCTCCCCATCTTATCTCTATCTCTCTCTATCCCATTCATGTTCTCTTTCTCCCTCCTCTATTTATCTCTCTCTCTTACCCTCTCTCCTCTTTATCTCCCTACATTTCTCCCCCTTCTCTATCTTCCCTCTTTCTATCTTTATTTGTCCATCTATACTTCTCTTTGTTTCTCTATCCTTCTATTTTTCTCTCTCCCTTTCCCCCTCTATGTATCTCTTTGTCAATTTATCTCACCCTCTATATATCTTTCTTCACATCTTCCTCTCCCTCTTCCTCTATATCTCTCTAGCTCTTCTTTCCATATATATCTCTATCTTTATCTCTCCCTTTTCCTAGACCTCTATATCTCTATCTATTCACTTCTCTATATTTCTCCTTCCATTTATTCCTCTATCTCTATCTAATTATCTCTATGTCTCTCTATACCCCTATATTTCTCCCTCCCTACCTCTCTCTATATCACTTACTATCTTTATATGTATCTTTTTATCTCTCTCTCCGTCATTCTCGCCCTCTCTCTCACTCTATATATATTTATCTATTCTATCTTATGTCCCTCTCCTTCCACTTCTCCACCTCAATCTCTATCTCTTTACCCCTCTCTCTCTCTAGCAATCTCCCCCCTTTATATCTTCCTGTTTCAATATGTATCTCTCTCTCACTCTCATCCCTCTCTATTGCAAATTACATAATATGAGCCTATTAGTAGCGGAGCTTGATTGTCATCCTATTTCTAAGGTTTTGTTTTAGTATTGTTTGGACATATATAAGTGGATGCATAGTTTGTTTGAAGCTATTACTTCACAAAGATATTTTTTGCACGTACAACATCATTTGCTAAATGATGAGTCAATTGACCTCATGCAGTACACAAACATATAAAAAAACTACACCAAGATTTATCCTTAGAATTGAACTTCACAATTATTTGGCATACCCATTGCACACCAAGGTGTGATTGGTGGTTATAAACTGAAATAAATGATTCAATCATCTTTGTCTGCCTTGCAAAAAAACATTAACTTTTCCTCGACAAAGTTACCGCAACCTACATTTAATTTTGTACGCTCATGCATTAAATCAAAAATCAAATCTAATGAAATTTCTTTCGTTAAAGTTTAATTACAATTAATAAAATATCTATACACATATCTTTTAAGAACTCTTATTTATTTGACGTGGCTGCAAAAATGTGAGAATATTTATTTGAGAGCATATCAATCAATTAAATTGTATCATATCAATCAATATTATTGCATAAGCTAATAAGACAGTTAAACGTAATGCAATTTATTTCCTTGGTATGGCTATAAATTGTCACCCAGCTCGTGAGTTGGAAACCACTTCGTCATGCAACTCTTGGTTTTTTGAGAATTGCAGGGGAACAAATTAAAAACAAAATATGTGCATTATGAAAGACTGCCCAAATCCTACTACAGGAGGAGTGTGGTGGAGGGATGATGCACAATGGGTTTTATACCAGGATTCAAATGCTAAGTCTATCAAGGAAAGCATAGCCTCTGGAGCTCTAACAGTGGATCTTGGGATTATTAGGTCTGTTTTTCATCCAAATGGTGACCACTACATGGCAAAACTAATTGCAATTCAACAATATAATATAACTTCAGGTTATAGGAGAGACATTCATCTAGTTGAACAAGATGATAAATCATCTTCGGAAGATAAAACGATGGAGACTATCTATGAAAGCTCAGAGGTACAATTTATTTTTGCTAACTTTCTTTTTTGATTGTTATCATGTAAGAAAAATCACTAATGAATAATGTGTTTGTGCATTGAATAGGAAGAAGAAGGGTCTCAAGTTGAGCCACGGGTGCATTACCGTGACAAACAAGGAAATCTGCAACAATATTCTTCTCGAATGGCCAGAAAAATCATTGGAGCTCTTGCGCAGATGAAAGGAAAATTGGTTGCCGACATTGATACCAATTTAGTGTAGATCTTGGAAAAATGAAATACATGGATAGGCAATCTGGTATATGTATGGATATAATTGTGGAGGTTCCAATGCCTTGGGCTCATTTTTCTCCAAAATCTTTCCATCATAAGCAGGTCAGCTGCTAACTTTCTTCTTCTAAATTGGATAAGAATACAAAATAAGTTAAAAATTATCCTTGATCTTTGTTTAAGGGATATCCCTAATCATTTTTTCTTTGTGGAATCCCCCAATGGGAAAATTTTGTTTGCAGATCTTATCAACTATGCTGGAGGAACTCAACGATCATAGGACACCATGTGACCCCTTAGAACACCATACGACCCATAACGACATCGTATGGTGTTGTAAGGGGTCATATGGTTTCTTAAGGGGTCATAGGACACAATATGACCCCTAAGGACACATTGCATGACCCATAATGATACCTAAGGGGTCATATGGTGTTCTAAGGGGTCATAGGACACTGTATGACCCCTTAGGACATGATGTGACCTCTAACAACACCTAAGGGGTCCTATGGTATCCTAAGGGGTCATAAGATACAATATGACCCCTTAGAATACAATATGACCCATAACGACACCTAAGGGGTCATATGGTGTCCGTAGGGGTCACATGATACCATGTGACCCCTTAGTACACGATATGACCTCTAACGACACCTAAGGGGTCATATGATATCCTAAGGGGTCATATGATACAATATGACCCCTTAGAATACAATATGGCCCATAACGACACCTAAGGGGTCATATGGTGTCCTAAGAGGTCACAGGATACCACATGAACCCTTAGGACATGATATGACCTCTAACAACACCTAAGGGATCATATGGTATCCTAAGGGGTCATACGACACAATATGACCCATAACGACACCTAAGGGGTCACGAGATACCACATGACCCCCTAGGACACAATATGACCTCTAACGACACGTAAGGGGTCATATGGTATACTAAGGGGTCATACGACACAATATGACCCCTTAGGATACAACATGACCCATAACGACACCTAAGGGGTCATATGGTGTCCTAAGGGGTCACAGGATACCACATGACCCCTAAGGACAACATACGTCCCATAATGACACCTTATGGTGTCGTAAGGGGTCATATGGTATCCTAAGGTATCATAGGACACAATATGACCAACATGCTCTCCCTTTATCTCTCTTACTTTCCCATCCACCCTCTCTCTATCTCCCTTTTCCATCATCTCTCCCTCCCCCCCTCCATTTCCCTTTTCCATCCTCTCTCTGCCCCCTCTCTCTTTCCCCCTCTTTATTTCTCTCCCTCACCCTCTCCCTCCCTCCCTTTTCCATCCAATCTCCCCCTCTCTATCTCTCTCCCTCTCTCCCCCTCTCCCTCACTCTCTCTCCCCTCTCCCCCTCTCCCTCCTGGTCCCTCCCCCTCTCTCTCTCCCTTTTCCATCCTCTCTCCCTCCCCCCCTCTGTCTCCCTTTTACATCCTCTCTCTTCCCCCCTCTCCCTCCCTCTCCCTCCCTCTCCCTCTCTCTCTCTCCCTCCCTCCCTTTTCCATCCTCTCTCCCCCTCTCTATCTCTCCCCCTCTCTCCCTCTCTCCCCCTCTCCCTCTCCCTCCCTCCCCCTCCTTCCCTCCCTCTCCTTCACATTTTCTTTACTACAAGAAGCACGTACGAGGTTTTGATGAGTTAAAAGCGCATACAAGGTGCTGGGAATATTAACGTTGGCCTATTGAACATTTTTTAGGGCTAAGAGCGCATACGGGGTTACTAAAAACACCACGTACACGGTTCTGTGACATACTTTTAGTTGCCCAACGCCTCAACGGCCTCAAAAGAAGTTTTTGAGGTCGTTGAAGGCCCCACTGCAACTGTTATTGTGCTTCTATGACTATTTTATACGTTGAAGTAAGTGAATTTTTTATTTTGCATGATTTCAAATGATTGAATTGTTGTTCTTATTAGTTTGGTCAATGTTATTGTGATTTTTTAATAGTTTTGATTCAAAAAAATAATTATAATGCTCAATTTTATGGTTATTTGATTATTTAAGAACTTATGTTTACATATACATGTAAAATGATTCTATTTAGGACACCCATATTAAGAATGGGAAAGAATAAGCGAGGAATGATGGAACAACGAGAGGTTGAAAAGGAAAGACAAAGGTAGCGTATGAAGAAAGTGCATGACACAAGAACAATGGGACAAGAAGGTACATCATCCTCAACATCTCAATTCGATTTACCAAATGAACATAATGCACCTAATGCAATTCAAGAAGGGACATTTGATTTACCGTATGAACCTAATGCAATTGAAGAAGAGACCACATTGAATAATCAATTAAATGATGAACATACACTGGGTCTATTTGATTAATTGAATGTACCCAATGCACGCAATCCATCGATGTTAAAACCTCCTAAAATCTTTCGTAGGAAACCAAAGTATCTAATTGACATCAATGAGAATATTTTGAAGCCAATGCCCGATAAAATGAATGAACGAACTTGTAGGAGAATGGTTAAAAGAATATGGTAAAACTATTTTGAAAACTTAAATCAAATTGCAAGATGCCAATTAATTGTTGAAATGATTAAAAATTAAAAATTTTAGAGAGACAATGAGAATTCTAGGCCTAAGGTCATTCGAAAGTAATAGCGAAAGAACTATTGTGAGAAATCTATTTGATACATATCAAGCTATTGGTTCAAAATCATGTACTAAAGATTCTAATGTTACTCAACGTGTCATTATATGAACCATAATGAGCAAGAAAAATTTTAAAAAATCATTTGATAAGCAAAACAAGTAAGTCATTAAACATTAGTAGAGCAACAATACGTAAAGCATTAGAGAGGCGAGATAAAATAGAGGATCCTAACAATAATTGCCTTTGGGCGTTCTCGGGTAGACTACCATGCAAAGACAAGGTTGTTGTTGATGCACTAAGAACATTAATTGAAAATTTTTGGCATGACAACACAAGGGTTTCGCCTAACCAAAGAGATGTTGTTAGAAGGCGAATCGGATCTAGAAATTGTGAGCCACATGCCAAACACTATTTGGATATGACTCAAACAAAATTTTATGAAAGATTCCTTGAAATGTTTCCTCAAATAAGAATAAGTCAAAGATTTTTTGAAATGGGAAAACCTTTTTAGGTTAAGATTAATCATGTATGCACTACGTGTTGTTGTAGGATGCATATTGAATTTTCCATGCACTATGATATTTATCGTCATATATGTTGTACTTTGCACACTAACAATGTTTTGTAGGAATGCAATATACAACCACCTCCTAAGTCACCAAGAGAATTTATTTCAAGTGTGTTATGTAAAAGAGATGATGGTTGCATTTATTATAAGATGATGTGTTTGAAAGGTTCTTGTGCTATATGTGGTGGTTTGCAACATTTTCCAAGATGTCTACTTTTGGATAGCACACATGAAATTGGTCTTAAGAAACTAGTTTCTTTTGGAAAGTACAAGATAGTGACATATAGAGTTAAAGATGGAAAATAATTGAATAGATGTGAGTTAGTGAAAAATGACATATGTGAAGCTGATTTTATGAGAACGTTTCAAGAGAAACTAGTTTATGAGTACATAATGCATACACATAGAGCTCGATGGTTAGATGAGAAATTCAAGTTATGCAAGGACACATTTTTCTTGGTACCATTGTCTCTATAGTTGATTTTGCTGAAAATTATACACTACAACCTCAAAATGAAGTGCAATCTATGTATTACCATTCTACACAAGTTTCTATTTTTGTACACATAGCATTCATGCATGTAGATGATAGCACAGAGGAGGATAGAAAGGTTGTAAGAGAGTATCACTTGTACATAAGTGACAATCGTACACATTCGTCAGAGTTTGTGCAAGGATTCTTTAAAGTTTTCTATCATAGTTTAAGGGAAATGAACATACAATACAACCAACACTTAATATGGTCAAATAATTGCACCTCATAATTCAAGAATGCAAGGATGTTCTATTAGTTGAGTAGGATGCATGTGACAAGCGATGTACAACATTTTTGGAGTTTCCCTGAGGCTGGAGATGGAAAGGGAGAGCACGATAGTGCAATAGCATGCATAAAAAGAGCACTAGCTAGAGAAGAATTGAAATACGAAGGTGGTGTCGAGTTGACAGATGCAACAACAATTGTGCAATGGTGTAACTCTACAATGGGACTAGGTAATGCAAGTACGTCAATGGCTCATAGATATTTTTGGTTGATCACTAAATTTGACATTGAAAACTATCAAGCTTGCTGTACAGTTGCAGAATCCAATGACATGCACTCATTTCGAAGTTCAAATGCAAGTTCACCAGTAATTTATACTAGACAGATTGTATGTTTTTTCTCTTCATGTATTATTTTTTGTGGGAAGAATGTGAATCACAAGAGTGGGTTGACAAATGGTCTTATAGACTATTCATATCCGACCTAGTCGAACCGAGTGATTTTTGGGTTAATTTTATTGCAGGAATTTTTTTGGCTCATTTTGTTGCATCAAACATTATTTTTGGTATTAATTATCATTCTATAATATGTAGTTCATGTGTACGTAGTTGTTGCAGAAGAGAAAAATGAAGAAGGATCATATTAATTTTTGTGTCATTGTATTGAGCCTAAGAGAAAATTGACAACCACAATCATTGATAGAGAGGGTATTGAGTATCCAGTAGGGTTTGTTGTCATGACAGGCACATGGCTTAGGAGATACCCTATCAAGAATTCTGATGTTTGGTTGTCGGAGGACTTTGAAAGACACAGACATATTCTTCATTTCTCCAACCTTGTTGTTGCAAGAAATATTCTATTGATTAAGCATCGTGGTAGACCTCATAAAAAACTTTTATGGAAAGTTCGTGAATCTGACCATGAGGCATTACTTGACACAATTCGAGTTAGAGCCGATCCAGAAAGATCACTTGATTGATTCTACGGTTGAGGGTAGAATAATTTTGAGAATTTGTATATATCATCAGTGAATTGTTCTATATTCATTTTTTGTATATTTAAATGGTGATGACCTAATTCACACATATTTAAATGTCAAATTTTGTATA
The DNA here is from genome assembly GCF_030272615.1 of Cryptomeria japonica. Classification (NCBI taxonomy): domain Eukaryota; kingdom Viridiplantae; phylum Streptophyta; class Pinopsida; order Cupressales; family Cupressaceae; genus Cryptomeria; species Cryptomeria japonica. The sequence continues at coordinate 47,670,306 of NC_081408.1, read as the reverse complement.
AAATCCCATGAGATGATTTGTAACACATTTTTTTGTATATTTAAATAGCCAAGAGTTGATTTGTCCATATTTAGAGGCAAATTTTTGAATATATGTGACTATGTTTGGTGACTTATTTTTTAATATATCTGAATATATGTGTCTATGTTTTGAATATCTTAAGGGTTTTGAGTTTATGTGATGTGATAAGGTCAACCATGAACATTCTTGATTATATCTTAAGGGTTTTGAGTTTATGTGATGTAAGCAATAATCATGGAGATCTGTGTTGTACATTGTATAACCATGGAGAATTATTTGGGTCATTATGGGTCATGGGAGTCATAGATTGAGTCTAGATACAATTTGAGAAAAAAATTGTCATTATTGTCAAAAAAGTTGTCAAGCAACTTCCAGATCGCACTGGTAGGGTATGGCTCTTGACGTTCTGATGCTTTGGGAGGCACAACAGGAGCATGCCTAGTGTAAACCTGCCCACTCGGATGCACTCATGATTTTGGTTTCTGCCCACAATGGACAAAATCAATTCTAACCTATCTTGCAACTTTGCATTGCATACGACTAACGGTTTTTGCAGTAGGTAAAAAAATGCTACCATTTGAAAATGGCCCCAAGTTATCAGAAACCAAGATAGGTCATTGTAGAAGAGCCTCACATGACCCTACAGGTTCAAATAGATTGATCATATGTGCCCTGGATTGAGAGAAGCAGTCCATCAAAATTTGACAATTTTTTGGACTCAGGGGACTTGAGAGATCGTGTCGGTAGGGTATGGCTCTCAACGTTCCGACGCTTTGGGAGGCACAACAAGAGCATTCCTAGCATAAAATTTCTCACTCGAAGGTTCTTGTGATGTTGGTTTCTGCCCATGATGGACGAAAATAATTCTAGCCTATCTTGCAACTTTGCATTGCATGCGACTAGCAGTTTTTGCAGCACGCGAAAAAATGTTACCATTTGAAAATGGCTCTGAGTCGTCAGAAACTGAGATAGGCCATTGTAGAAGAGCCTCACGTGACCCTACAAGTTCAAACTAATTGATCATATATGTCCTCGATTGAGAGAAATAGTTCATCAAACTTTGACAATTTTTTGGACTCAGGGCACTTGAGAGATCACATCGGTAGGGTATGGCTCTCAACGTTCTGGCGCTTTGGGAGGCACAAAAGGATAATGCCTAGTGTAAACCTTCCCACTCAGAGATGCTCATGATGTTGGTTTGTTCCCACGACAAACAAAATCAATTCTAGCCTACCTTGCAACTTTGACAACAAGTGAGCAACTTTGACAACTTTGACAACATCTTTCAATTTTCTTGGCATAAATTAAAGTTGGAAGAAAAGAGAAGAGACTTACTATTTCTTCAGAAGTGGCTAAGCTAAATTTAGCATTGGTAATACGTCTGAGGTGAACAAAAGAAACATGTTTCGCTAATTTCATCTCCATCTTTTTTGAATTTGTAGACAAGAAAGTAACGTTCAGCTTCTCACTTTCACAAATGAACAACTTTTACATCTTTTATCCAAATGACCCCAAACTTTCACAAATGACTTCAAATGACCATTAATGGTCCCAAATCACCTTATTTAGATAAAACAATGGGGAACAATACGAAAACCAAAATTTGACCATTGTGAGCATGAGGGTGCTATCACACCACTCACATTGACAAATATAAATGAAAGGAATCAAAAGCATCCAATGGTCATTAACATGGATCAAATCTGACCATTACCATTGAATTTAATTTTCATTGAGACAAGGAGTTTTGTAGGGTTAATTCAATATTTTAGAAAGTTTATCAAATCATATTCCACGATTGCAATGCTTTATATCATAGATTTTGGTTGTTTATATTTATATTGTTGATTACATAGGAAAATATTCATTTAACTTTATAAAAGGGCAGCCACCAAATACAACGATCAACAATAATTATTTAACCGTATCAATAATTATTTAATTATATATATATATATATATATATATATATATATATATATATATATATATATATATATTAAAATGCACAATAATCAACACAATGAACAAATTCCATATGTATTGAAAATGCCTATCGATATCAATGAAATGCACAATAATGAACACAATACACATTTATTGGATTGAATATCAACATTTATATATATCAAAAAAGGCATGTATGCCAAGTCAATACAAGTTTTACAAAAATGTGGCATATGTCATGTCCAAATTGATATACAATAAAAATGTAGAATATATCTACATCTATTGGTCATTCAATGACCATAGCTAACACTATATGATCCTATACAGTTCGTGGTGGATCATCAAAACCGATCCTCTTCAATGCAGTATGTGGCTTTGTAGATGGTTGCAAAACCACAATTCAAAAGCTAAGTCAAAATCCTTTTGTAGAAAATAGTTCACAATTATCAACATAACTATGCATTTAACTATAATTTCTTTGCAATAGAAATGTAGATTACCTCATCTACTGATCTAGGATCTACTGTCTTCTCTTTCTTCTCCTTGTCATCCTAAGGAGTTCTCTTGAATACCTTCTTCAAAGGCTCCAAGTTATGGCCGAACCGCAAAGGGGGCTATTGTCGATTAAATACTGTTAGACACCTAAAACTTGCACAACTAATTAAATGAGTTTATATTTGTTTAATTACCCTAATCCACCTATTGACTAAACTAAGGTTTAATCAATATCCCTTTTCTTCTAATCAACCATTAATCAAATTAAAGATTTAATTAATTCCCCCTTTTTTCTATCTAAGCCATTTTAATTAAATTCAACATTTAATTAAATATCCCCTTTTAGCCATTTTAATTAAATTCAACATTTAATTAAATATCCCTTTTTAGCCATTTTAATTAAATTCAACATTTAATTAAATATCCCCTTCTAGCCATTCTAATTAAATTCAACAGTTAATTAAATATCCCCTTCTAGCCATTCTAATCAAATTCAACATTTAATTAAAATCCCCTTTCCATTTTAATTAAATTTAACATTTAATTAAAATCCCCTTTCCCATTTAATTAAATTTACATTTAATTAAAAATCTCTATTTCCCTCACCCCACTTGCATTTTACAACATATGCAAGTTGCATCTCCTTTTGGCTAAAATAAATCTTTTATTTTATCTAAAAATTCATATTTTCCTCCACCCACTTGCATTTTCCTACAAATGCAAGTTGCACCACAATTTAAAATAAATAAATTATTTATTTGAAACCCTATTCACCCCCACCCACTTGAAATTTTTAATGGCTTCCCTTAAAGTCATTAAGCATTTAATAGCTTTCTTCTAGAGTCTTCTCAAACCTTTAATGGTTTCCATTTAAGTCTTCTTAAGCCTTTAATGCTTTATCCCCCTTTTTCTCATTTAAATAAATTAAGATTTATTTAAATAAAATCCAAAATTCACATTCACATTTAAATAAATTAATATTTATTTAAATATCTATCCAAATGCAAGTTGCATTCATTTTCGTTGAAATAATCATTTTATTTTAATTAAAAATTCATATTTCTCCCACTTGCATTCTCCTTCATTTTCCATTAACTTCCTAAGCATTCTTCTAGAACCTCTCAAAACCCACTTAATTAGTCTAATTCTTCTATCATGGTCACATCCCTAAATTTTGGGGAGGTCACTTCTAATTTTGGAAGAAAGTCTTCTAAATGCATTTAAAGTTTTATCTTTTCAACAAGCTAACTTTGTTGAGTTCCCCAAATTTGTAGGACTCTCACAAAAGTCTTGAAGGTTATCTAACTTCCAACAAGATGACCTCCAAGGTCTCCAAATATCTTTTAATGCTCTTGCAAAACTTAACATTTTCAACACATTCAACTTTGCACAAGATTTTGTACATTGGAAAATATCTTTATTCATTGGATAAAAGCTTTATTCCATGAATTTTCCCACATGGTATTAACCATTAAGTCTTCTAAAGCATTTAATGTCTCATCCCTCTTCTCTCAAGCAATCTCATGGTGACACTTGTCAACATGGGATTGGGTTGAAAATCTCACATGGATTGATAACTTTCAATCTTGACCCTCCTTAAGCCAATTCAACCTTGGCCATCCAATTCTCCAATTCTTTTATAAATAGAGCGCATTTCTCCTTCAATTCATATATGAATCTTGCGCATCTAAATTATAGTCATTTTGCAGGTTAAGAAGCTCATCTTGTCATCTTCAAGCATTCAAGCCATCTTCAAGCATCCAATCCATTTAGCATTAGCATTAGTGTTTTAGCTTCATTTTCGCATATCATCTAGTTAATTGCATATCATCTCATAGTATTTTATACTCATCTAGTTTAATTAACTCATCTAGCATCATCTAATCTTCAATTTGGAATACATTTAACATCTTAACCATCTAGTCTTGCAACTTGCATCCTATCTTCATCCATCATCTCATCTTAGCTAAGATCTTAGTTGCATCTATTTTGATCTTAGCATATCACTAAAATCTCGTTCTCTAGGTTATCATCTAAGAGATCAAGTGCTCTTCCAAGTGAGGGCCACCTTGAATCTTGAAGATATTTAGAGATAGAGGACAATGAGGTGATTTTAGGAGTTTTAAATCCACTAACTTGTGTATGATTTCTAACTCTAATGCAATGCTTCATTCATGTGTTTGAAGTGTTTTTCTTCTTGTAGGTTGAAGACCACATTTTTGGCATACAAATACAATTAATACAATGTACTAACATATATACATCAAAACACAAAAAATATACGATATAAAGAACAAAATTGTACCAGAGCCTGAGATGCTTCTCCAATAGAGTGAGGAGGGCTCGCCATCGATGGAGCAATTGTCGCTATTACCTGTACGAAAAATGATCAAGATTCAATATAATTTATATAATGATAAGTATTGTAGGCCAAAAACAATTAATATAATATATAAAACAAAAGCATATCAGAGCCTGGGATGCTTCTCTAATACATGGAGGAGGGCTCGCCATTGATGAAGCAACTATGAATATTTCCCGTATGAAAAATGATAATATTATAATTCATCACAAGTTCACATGTACACGTGCATACAATCATCAAATCAAGAAAATAAAGTAGAGATGCATACCTCTGCCCTCTCTCGATCCTCGAGCGTATCAAGTGCATTCAACATATCTACAAAGCTCAATGGTCGTTGTATATAAAACAGACAAAAAACACTAATCAATCTACAAATTCCAACTAAGACAATTTCAACCTTTTCAAACAATTGTACAATTAAAAATGTGTTCAATTACCTTCTTCCCACGTTTAGGCATCCTCGAGGATTTCTTTTGCTGAGGACCAGGCCTACACACGGAGGGGGTACCCTAAAAAAAACAAAATTAGCACAAGAGATATTAGTACAAATAATATTAAACATAATTTAACAAATCTAAAATTAAATGACTTGCATAGATTCCATCAAAAGAATACATAAAATAAGGTGTACAAAATATGATACCGCATAGCTCTATAGGCCAAAATCAATCGCCGAGAGCATGACATCGTCAATTTGGGACATTTGGTCCCTTGACAATGCCTACAAAACAAAAAAATTTCAAGCATTAAATAGAGTTAGTATATATTAAAAAAAAAATGAATTCAAAGTGTACTATTCTATTTTAACATGTTACAAAATTTATACGTCCGGTGTCGATGTTGCAGCTGTAATAACTACGGGAGGAATATTAGAATTTGTTGGTGCATCCTGAAATTCATATTGTTTGTATCAATTTAAATCGATCTATAAATAAAAATTCATTTACAATTAAAATTGTTAAGTGACTGATAAATAAAATGTTACGAATTCAAATCAACACACCTATGTCTGCGCCTGATTAGAAAACAACATGTCCACTAATTCATCCGTCAACGCCATATCCTTAGTCATGTTGATCTGACATCTACTCCCGCAAATCATGCATGAATGGGTTGTGGAGCCATCTGCGGTGGCCTCATCATCCATCCCTGTGGATATGCCTAAGCAAGTGGGACACACATGATGAATGGGCTCACCAATGCCAACTGCCCCAACTAATGGATCATCGTCCGATACAAGAGGGTGTGCTAACTATGTCCCATGTTGGATGATCACATCAGTCAATGTTGTGGCCGCCTGAAGAGTCTGTAGCTTCATCGACTCTTTCAGGGCTACCGGATTAGTCACGAGCACCTTAGGGTTTGGTGCTAGGGGGCGACGACTCTGCGGGTATATTACCCTATGAGCTCCAAGTCTATCTTGGGCAGAGCCGCCACCTCTACCATGGAACTCTCTCATGTCAAAATAATTAGGCTTCTCATTAAGGACAAACTCACAATATACTTTCCTCAAAAAATACAATGGCACCTCATAATTATTACAAGGTGGTTCGTCAAATACCATCCACCACCTATTCCAAAATAGATTCCTCATCTGTACATTGGTACACCAATGTATGGGAAACCTCTTTGCATTAAGAGGTAAGGACTCACCGGTTCTAGGATCAACAAAAAGAGCACATATTTGTGCTTTACTTATGTGTTTGTTTTTCACTCCCTCATATGATAATCTGTTGGCATTATGGATGAATTGATTATGTGTTGCATTGATGTTTTATCATTGATGTCAACACTAGCCATTATGGATGGTTACCGACAGACACGTTTTGGTTACCGGTAGAAGATCTAATGTTACCAGCAGAAGAGATTATCTGTTGGACACTTCCGACATGTTTGGATCTATGGAATGTGATTGGTTACATGTGATACGTGCTTCTGGAGCATGTTTTGGTCAGTTAGTATTGGCTTGGTATTGGATACTATCATACACTCTTGTAAACCCTTACCAGCATTGGTTTAAGGCTCTACTGACAGAGCTTTCACTAAGGAATCTTGACAGGATGCATAATTGGTCTTGGTGCAGCTTTTAGATGAATTTCAGGATGTTGAAGATGTTCTTTGATCATGCTTCAACTGCTTGAAGACATTGCTTTGGCATGGTGGACCCATAATAGGTCTGGTACCTATCTAGGTTATGGATCGGTATCATGTTAACATGTACTCTACACGTTACTGGGATGTTTCAAGATGATTTATAGATTTATTGTTGTTGTTTTAATCTTAAGCCGACGTGGCATATCATTGTAATATGGATTTATGTAATGACCTTATTGTAATATCTTTTAGGTGGCCGACCTAATTGGTTTAGGCCTTAGGGTTTGTATAAAATTATGTAAGATCTCATTGTAAGATCGTGGCATGTGTGCAATGGGAATGGAATAAGTGTTTGTGGTCTTGGAATGCAATATCATATGCGAAGGAGATTTGGTCGATCATAGGTGATCGAATTGGGATCAAGGAAGAGGTCAAAGGTCTCTGGTATTGAGCTTAACCAAGATTGTAATCAGGCATGGTAGATGCTATTTCTGGCAGTTCACTCAATTGGATTGTTGTCCATTTATCTTGAGATGGTTGTAGCCTCTCTGTAGTTAGTGAGACTCTTTTGTAATGAGTAGTACGATCTAGGCAGTGTGCCTTCCTGCATGTGCAGGCCTCTCATTGTATCACATACTTTCTACAGAAGTATCATCTTACTGTGGGTAGGCTTCCCACCGTGGTTTTTCCCTTTTTGGGTTTTCCCATAAAAATCATGGTGCTATGTAGTATGGTTGCTTTGCATTGATTATCTGTTTAATTTTTGAGTTACATTGTTTACCGGTATCTGTGTCTACCGGCATTTGTTTCTGCTTTACCAATATTTGAATGTTTATGTGCTCCGGTGTAAGGTTGTATTGTGGATTAAATGTTATAATTGTTAACAATTGATTCACCCCCCCCCCCCCTCCCCCTCTCAGTTGTTCACCGGTTATCCTAACATAATCCATTCTCATAAAATGCATGACACCTATCCCTATAATTTTCCCATTTTTTAATCTAAGTGGAAACTGCAGTGGCACCACTAGCTAATGTTTCTAGGCTAGTGGCAAGGGATAAATGATGCTCAAGGTTAGATGTTTTCAATTTATTAATCAGTCTACTTATTTTAGTAGTGTTTTTCCCTAACTGATTAAGCAATTGATCTTGTGTAGCTAGTGTACACTCTAAAGGAGGAGCTGGAGGTGTATTTTGTAGGTTTTGTTGTGGGTTTTCATCTTGTTGTGGTTTTGGATTTTGAGAATCTAATATATTTGTAACAAAATATAAAAAAATAATCAAAATCAATGATTTTAAATTCAAAATGTAAATAAAATTTATCAAATATGCATAATAAACAAAAAAAAATTAACAACCTACCTCTTTCCATGGCGCTAGGAAGTGGAAATTGAGAGCTCATGCACGGTTCCACAAGAAAATGCCCCTCCAAAATGCTTTCGATGGTGGGTTAAAAATGAGACCCAGTCGGCGTTTAAAAAAAATAAATTGACAGGCATAGCGTACGTGGTCTTAAAACACTAAGACCACGTACGGGGTCCTAATTTCTAAGGGATTGCGTATGCGGTCTTAGTTTTTAAGGACAACGTACGCAATCCCTTCCCTTTAGGCTCGGCATAAATGAACCAAAGCACGTACGAGGTTATTCAAAATTCAAAAACCATGTACGCACTATATATTTTTCAACTTTTTTTAGGTGTGTGTCCACTTTTTTGGCACCATCCTAGTGCAAACACCGTTATAAGAACAACTCTCCCAATGGGTTGTCCTAGCAATCGCTTAGGATCCTGGCCCACATGGAGAGACACTCTCCCTTATGACACTTTTCCTACTTAATCCCAAATCAAATCATAATATGAAACATGAATCATCATCAAATGAACAACATAATATGATTTCATTAAGTCTCATAACAGAGATCTAGACATCATTGCATCCATATAACACTATAAATCAATATTTCAACATAAGAGCACATAAGGCTCAAGCCAACACAGCAAACATAGAGATAACACCATAAGATAATCAAGCAACCACATACATTGAAATATCTCCGACAGATATTTGTTTTCAACTCACCGAATTGCCTCACAAAAAAATTAGACAATAACTTGCACAAAGTAACTTCAATTCATTTAGTAGATTTATTGAGGAAAATTTATAATTTCAGACTGAAAATAATAATCAAACTAAATATGAGTTTTATTATCAACTTTACATCCATCATCAAAACAATTAAATTAGCTGTCCAATCGTAGTCACACAACAAACAAAAATATTGGATGGTACTGAATTCTCCCAATCTCAAATACAAAATGCACAGAAGGATTTGAATTTTCACAAACCAATAGTAGATATGTTGATATATTCAATATACACCAGCCAGAGTAGTTCTTTCACCACCATAGCTTGCCTTCTCCAAGAGGGTTTTCATCCTCAAGAAGGTTGAATGGACCAAGTCCAAAACCTCTGAACCTAACAAGGTTGTGACCAAAAAATGAATAATCCCAACGTGCTCAAACAATCCTCTCAATTATCTTTTATAACTTTCCAACTGTCCCTTGGCCTTCCATTTCCTCTTTCTTTTTCTTTTTCTTTTCTTTTATTTCACTTTTTGAATTTAAGGTGACTTATTTGATTTCCCACTTTATTAAGTCACTCAAATAATTATATAATATTATCCTTATGATGCACTTTTTAAAAGAAATAATATTAAATAATCATACTAATGGCTTATTAAATAATTAAACATGCTTTTAATTATTTAATTACATCTTAAGCCAAAATGGGACATTACAAGTCCTCCGACCCAAAATTGCTTGTCCTCAAGCAATTAGCACCAGGATCCCATACTAATCTTGGAGGCTGCTATGATCTTCTATTAGGAGCACTACATACCATTGTCACTTCCTTATTTCTTCCCAAAAACATGCTAATGATTACCTGTGGTAGATCTGCAAACTCATCTTCAACAATTGATGAGCCCCACGTGACTCTACGATTCCAAGTTAGTCTTGGGAAAGAGCCACAATGTTGATGTTGCACCACTCTGATTAAAACAAATTGACTTGTTTTTTCAAGTTGTATCCTCAACTCTCAAGATTCCAAAAAGTGCCCATCATAACCCAAACTGAAATATTTGAAGAAATTGAACTCAATATTAGGAAGAAAACATTAGGTCAAATTCTCAATGAAGTCTAGTTCAACATTAGCCAATGTAGGAATTGCATTTGGTATAATTATCTCCACCATCTACATTAAAACCTATGACAACTCACCTTTAATATACCCACAATCAACCCAAATCAAACTTGATTGCTAATCAAAGGGATATCTATTCATTTGCATCTCATGGATTGTATTTTGATGAAGAACTATGGGAACAACAACATTACTAGAATATAACTCACAACTACTATTGTGCTAAGATTTCTCTTCATCACTAGAATTCAATGGAACTCCATAATCCAACTCAAAAAATGGATTGTCATGAATCACATCATCATCAAATTCAAACAAAGGATTATCAATAATTTCAAACCATTGTTCTTGTTGATCCAAATTCCCAATTTCTGACTTTGGGCAATGTTGATCTAAACAAAAAATTTCACATATGTTGTCAAGAGATTCAATTGCCTCTTGGATCTCCTCGACCACTCCCTTATTCTTTTGTTCCCAAGATTGATTAGTAGCAAAAATTGATTTTATATTTCTTCCAGGGTCCTTTGAAAAAATTTCAACTTCTTTTGAGTTTCCTTGTATAAATTTGTGACCATATCTTTATCATGAATTACATGCAAGAAATACTCCTTGATTTTTTTCATATTATTCTTAATTGATCATAAATCAGAAAGGCAGATGTTAACCTTATTTCAATCTCTTGGTATGTTTTGAATTAAATTTTCCACATACTTCTATGTACCATCCACTATAGACAAAATCTGAACTTCCTTTTCAGTTGATGCCAAGGGGTATCTTTCCCAATCTTGATCACTCAAGGATGATGAAATGTTGTCATGTTGCATGATGAAATAAGAATTCTTCTCAACTGTAGAGTTTCTCCAAATCTAATGTCCCTCTTCCTTTATCTTTGCAACAAGAAGCTCAGAATCTGAAACATTAGAGACACTAGGACTTTGCTCTGAATCAAATACAAGCAAGGGAAAATCGGATTTACACTCAATAGAATCAACACTTCCCAATATTAGTCCTACTACATGAATCATGAGGAAAATAAATTTCATTTTGCATAGCTAAATACTTGTTTTGGAAATCAAACTAGAAACCCCCTATGTCATTGAAATGAAAGGATGAATCACCAACATCTCCATTTCTAACCTCAGATAGTGCATTCACTATTTTTGAATTTTTATCAATTTCTTGGGCAATCAAAGTTGTTGGTTTGACCACTTCATTGCTTTCATTTTCAGATTGGATTTATGCATGAACATCAAAAGGAGTATTTTGAAGAATTGATACATTTCCATCTTTAGGCAAGTTTCCCCTTTGTTCTCGAACTTGAATCTCTCATCTTCTATTTTTTGTTCTTCTTTTTTTCAAAATAGGCTTCAATTTTCCCTCACAAGAACTGAACACACCTTTGACTAATTCACCTATAGTGGAAGAGACAACCCACTCATGTTTTTGAACAACCATTGGCATGGATAATAGGGGCTGAGATATAACATCACTCTCATTTATACACAAGACCATAATGGTCTTCATAGCTACAATAGTTTCTTTGTCATGTCTTCTAATGGTTGTGACCAAGAAATGATGAAACATATCATAGATCAAATCATGCATTTCCAAATCTAAATTAAAAGATTGCTAATTCTGATTCTTGCAAATATTTTTAGTATAGCAATTCTTCTTGAATAGTGAACATTCCTGAAATTATCAAGATCTTGAAAACTATCTATGATCAAGTGTAAAATCTCTTTCACTATCTCATCATCATATGGAACTTGAGGTACCAAAATCCTCATTATTTCACCAAAAAAAATTGCAAACATAATTCTTATATCATCCAAATATGGCCCACAACCTCTCCTGCACTAATTATCCATGCCAATGGTTGTTTAAACTACCACATCATCCAAATATGGCCCACAACCTCTCCTCCACTATGTTAGTGGAGGATTCCACAAAAACACAAATAAATCTTTCTTATTTGCCTTCAAACTAAAATATTTCCTCCAGAAATATCTTCCCTTATTTTGTCTTTACTCCCCTTTTTGTCTTATAGTGCAGAGTTCAATGTATGTGAACCACAATTTCTTTTCTCCCTTACAAATTGACTAGGCCAATATCATATGCAAAAATCTTCGTATTTATTTTTTTATTGTTGAGCCACATCTCCTCCTTTGTTGTGAGAATAAAGACTTATTTCATTCAATGACTACAACGATTGACATAATTATCGGGATTTCTCTTAAAAAATAATTACTTTGTCTTCTAAGAGAACTGCATTGCTCAAAAAGGTAAAATGTGCCCAACAATTAATATTAAATCCTCGTGCTCAGAATTAAATAAATAATCCCACAACTCCTCCAAGCTGGATAGTCGTTTAAGAACAATAGTTTCAGGAATGTTAAAAATCTTCCGCCCAGCTATTATGAAGCTCTAAATATTAATTAACTCCTTGGAAAGTATGCAATAAGTCCCTTCACCTTCCCAATTGACTAGTCATGGATGTTATTCATCAATATCAAATCCCGCTAATATTCATGGCATCGTATGCTAATCCCCTGTTCACACAGAAAAGAGGTAGCTACAAAACTCTCACACGGCCAGTAGAAGTTCACAACTTTATATTGAATTGACTTCTTATACTGAATCGACTTAATATAAGGAGACGACAATATATATTATTTGCACCCAAACTTAACATATTCATAAGGCCCGATAATTAATATTTCTCTTTTCTAAACTATAATCAATAATATTATTTATTAGATGACCAACTTCAATAATGATATCAAAACAGCCAACTGATAATAAACTTCCAAAACAAATCTTTGCATCAAACTATTTTCTGAAATAAAATATATCTTCCAATGGCCCCGCAATTTTATCTCTGAAAGAGACTCCACAAAATTAATACTTATCTATAACCCTTTCAAAGATCTCAAATTGAAATTTGAACAATGTAATGCAACTATGAATCCTAGATAGATTCGTCCAAAAAAAAGATAGAACCCAATATTAATGAACCTAATGGTTGTTGATAATACCTCGGATTACATCAATATTCTCAAGTGTCGATAGAAATTTTATTTTATTTTTTTGGCAAAAGTGGCAAGCCACTGATATATATATATATTAATAAGAAAACTGATTCAAGAGCTCAATAGGGAAAGAATCAGGAAGAAAACCCTATATCCTTGCTCAGATACAATGAAAAAGAGAAAAGGAGGCTATGAGAAGAAGTTCCCCAAAGATCTGGAGAGATAGATAGGACTTGCCCATAGAATGAGCCTCTTGGAGGCCAAATTTACAGTAGCAGGTTAGAACGAGACCGGATGAAAACTTTAAAAACTGACCCCCACAACCGGTTATCATGAAGACTAGGAAGCGGAAATCTGGTTGTCGGAACACTGAAAAGCTACCACGACCAGTTTCCGGTTGTATTGTATCGAAACTATGATACGGGTATGTTGTCCTCGTGACCCGTTCATAAAAGAAAAGCCTCCATTACCGGTGCTATCTGACAAGATGAGAAGATGACTCTGCTACCGGTTCTGATATACCAGTGAAAATAAATGCCTAAACCAACATCAGTAAACAAGGGGTAGACAATTTTTTTTGGGTCATACCAGTTGTCATTAGATTTTCCACTCGTCAAAAAAAGGAGCATATTCTAAGTAGCAAAAAACAAAGCTAGAATAACTTTATTCGTCCATGGCGGCATCCTCTTCAGTCTGAATTATAGGGGCATCGAAGGCAGGTAGAAAGGAGGTAGTCCATCCCATGGCTTCATCCTACATCGGTGCGTTGAGGTCTGGCACCCTATCTGTAGCCCGTCCCCTTTCCACAGGTTGCGAAATTGGCAAACAAGGATCAACGTTTTCTATTTCCAGGATCACCATGAGAGCCCCAACTTTAATTTTGACTCTGTGCACAATTTGGTCATCCAATTGTCTGTCGAATTGATGCAAGTTGTTCTTCACATGGTGGAAGTTTTGTCGTTCGAGGGTATGTTTTATTATGTCATAAAGTACCATGTAAGCATGGTTGGATTGAATAAAGTGACGAGGAAAGAGGCCCCCAAGGAGAGCCAACCCCTGCCATAGATTATATTTTACCAAGGATTCATGGTACGAGGCCGGTGCAAGCACATCCTGTCTTACCAACTTAAAGAACACTAGTTCAAGCAGAGGAATAGATTGCAAGAGATCCAGAGCATTTGACAGAAAAGAACTAAGAAGTTGATAGGGATAAAGAATCCTTTTGGCTTGAGGGGATAAAATCTCCTCACCGATGAAGTCTTTGACAGCTCTTCTCAATTGTGGATTGTGCAGGAGAAAAAGTTGGTCGAGATCCCTATCATTGATGTGTTCATGAAAAGCCGTCGAGGGTTCTGAAATTTGCACTAAAACCCGATCGTTCCATGGTATATACTCCCAATGCATTTGTCTGCACCCTACGCAAGAGTCATTCTCCATATTGCAGAGCACTGAGATACTTCATAAATTTAAAAGATTTCAAAAAATTTCGCTGAAAACTGTGTATATAAAAACAGGCTAGTTCCATTTATAAACAAAAATTACCATCTCAAAGTGCAATAAATGATCGAACTTTTAGGATCATGTTTGCGATTCTTGCATTAATTTGTGACCGTAATGCAGAAAAGAGGATGTGTGAGAGGCCTAAGTCTATTTTGCCCCGTGTGAAGTGACGTTATGAAATTCCCAGAGTATTTCGCACTAAAATTTCATTCATACCATCTACAAAGTGCATTTAAAAGCATAAATGCTAGTGTCTTGTCAACCTTCTTGTACACAAGCACCGGTTAAATGCTTACATGTGAGTAATTATTAGGAATTAATTTGTGATTAGAGTGTTGTACTTTCCTTTTGTACCAATTCAAGCAATTTGGGAAAAGAAGACAGTTTAGTGGGAATTGCAACCGAATCAACTGAAATGCCATCACAACCCATATTTGCTAACATGTCAGCAACAGAGTTGCCCTCTCTTAATGTGTGGCTGACAATGTAGTCCGAAAAAGTGTCGAGAAGATCCAAGGTGTGCTTCAAAAAATACGAAAGATGCCAGGTCTTAGATCTTTTTGAGGTGATTGAATTGATAATAACTAATGAATCCCCTTCTATGTGTATATTGGAGAAGCCACACTTCCTTGCTAACACCAGATCAACTAGTAAGGCATTTGCCTCCGCCAAGTTATTTGTACCCAGAGGGATGGGTGAAGCTTGGAAAGCACACATTTTACCAAATTGATCTTGAATGCAAACTCTGATTCCCGACTTCCCTGGGTTTCCACGGGAAGAGTCGCCGAAGTTGATCTTAAAGAAATTAGGTGCAGGGGGTACCCATTTTATGGACGACCTATCTCTCACATGAGATGAGGACCAGTTCGGGGGAGTCCCTATTGGAAAAATATTACCATTCCATGATTTTGCAATTATCTTATCCCACCGGGTAAATGACTGGATGTCCTGGGAATTAGTGAGAGAAGAATTTATGATTTCTGCAATCGAATTTTCCAATTTGATCAAAACTTGGTCCAGAGAAGAGGATGTTTTTTCTTAAAATTATTTTGTTCCTCTCCCACCAAATGACCCAAATAATGTGAGCAGGAGCACATTTCCAAATGCCTAAGAGGGTTGATGTAGAAAATAAAAGAGGCCAAGAGTTAAACATATCCCACAGTGATTTCAGAAAGGGCAACATAACTTGGAGTTTATTCATGATGAAGAACCAACATTGGGAGGCAAAGGTGCAGTGTAAACATAAATGATCAACTGATTCTTCCTGTAAGTCACAAAATACACAATTAAAAGCTTGTGTAAAGCCTAGTTTTACTAGTCTATCTGTTGTTAGGATTCTTTTGTTCAACGTTAACCATGCAAAACAACTTGCTTTTGGTAGAACAATGTCATTCCAATAGAAAGAGTATGCCCGACTACTTACCTTACTGTTGCAACCTTGTTGTAAGGCATTGTAACCTTCTTTAATTGAATATTACCCTAATTTTGAAGCTGCCCAAAATAACACATCATCTATGTTAGACATGAGAGCTATCCCATTCAATAAAATATTTGCCAATGAGGAAGATTGCTGGATGGATATTAGGAGAAGAGTGGGATCTTTCCAAATTATTTTCCCTGAAAATATTTCTACAGCAGATACATAGTCACTCAATTTTGTACCCCAATGAGCTATAGCTATATTCATAATGTCTTCCATGTTATCCAATTGAGCAATAGGAGGATGCCCACACCATGAGTTTGTCCAGAAGTTAGCACTGAGACCATTATTGATTTCCCATGAAACATACTTAGATATTAGATTTCTTGAACCCATCATAAAATTTCAAATAGCGGACCCCTTTGGAGGGTCTAAAATTGTCAACACTCTTGATGATTGAGTGTTGTCCAAATATTTAGCTTGCATAATTTGGCACCATTTGGAAACAGGATTAGTGTACATTTTCCAAATCGGTTTCCCTCCAAAAGCCTTGTTGCGATGCTTTAGGTTGTGAAGTCCCACTCCCCCTTGGGATTTTTGGCATGACATATTTTCCAGAGAGGCTAAGGGGATTTTCCTTTCATTTGTCATATTACTATTCCATAGAAAATCTCTAATGAGTTTCTGCAATTGTTGAATGACGGATGAGGGAGATTTGAGAACAGACATGTAATAGTTCAGTATTGTTGTTAGAACTGACTTGATAAGAAGGATTCTACCTGATAGTGAAAGCCACCTTACTTTCCAAGCTGAGATTCGCGCCTTGATTCTACCAATGACAGCAGACCAATAAGAAGGTTTGTTTGATCCATAAAAAAGGGGATGCCAAGGTAGGAGGATGGCAATTGGTCCATTGAGAAGCCCAAAGTCTTGCATATTCTTAGTGACAAGATTGAAGGTGTGTTGAAAATGAAAATCTTAGATTTGGCAGCATTAATTTTCTGACCTAAAGCAGAGGAATAGATATCCAGTGTTTGCTTGATGAGCTTCTTTTAGAGAAGACTTACCAAATAACAATGTATCATCAGCAAAAAGAGAGTGAGTTACTGTTATTAAAGTACCTAGAAGAGTGACACCAAGCCAAAGCCCTTTTGAAGATTGAAAATTGATGTATCTTCTCAAGGCATCTACCATGAGAATGAAGAGAAAAGGTGATAAAGGGTCGCCTTGTCTTATTCCCTGTGTACCATGAAAAAAACCTGAGGGATGTCCATTTATTAGAATAGAAAAATGCGCACCTGAGACACAAGTTTTGTTCCATTTGCATCATTTGTCTGAGAAGCCGAATTTTGATAATACTTTAAAAAAAAAATCCCACTTAACCTGGTCATATGCTTTCATCATATCAAGTTTGACAACAAAATTTTCTGGTTGGTTTTCATGGATAGAGTGTAAAACCTCATGTGCTACTAGGGCTCCTTCCATAGTCTCCTTGCCCGGGACAAAACCCCCTTGTTCTTGCGAGATGATCTTAGGTATGAGGTAATGCATTCTAAGGTAAATGGCCTTAGTTACAATCTTATAGATTGTGTTACAAAGAGAAATGGGTCTGAACTCAGTGAATGTTTATGGAGAAGGGGTTTTTGGGATGAGAACAATATTTGTTGCATTAATTTTTTTTTAGCATTACTCCCCTTTTCCCGGATTCTTCCATTACCGCTAAGAGGTCAAAACCAGTCACATCCCAACACTTTTGAAAAAAGAGGGCGGTGAACCCATCCAGACCTGGAGCTTTATCTGGGGAAAGGGAGAATACCACTTTGTGGACTTCCTCCAGAGTGAAGGGGGCCAGAAGGACTCTGTTATCCTAGTAAGAGATCAGAGGTGGGATAGATTGCAGTAGAAGCTCAACATTATCCTTCCAAAAAGGATCTAAATTAGAAGGTAAGGGGGCTAATAGATTCTTGAAAAACTTTACTCCATCTTGAATGTCTGCTAAATTTTTAATCAATACCCCTGAGTCTACATGCTTGATTGAGAATATAACATTAGATGCTTTTCTTTGTTTTGTGGAAGCATGAAAGAATTGTGTGTTCTTGTCTCCCTGCTTTAGCCAGAGTTCTCTTGATTTCTGTCTCCAGTATTCTTCTTCTCTCTTACAGACTTCTTCCCACTCACTTTGAAGATCCTTTTGTGTAGAATGCAGGAGCTGATCCAATCCCTTGGAAATTATGTTTTCGTTAACTTCTTCTATTTGTTGAGAAATGATTTTTTTTTGAGCAAAAAATTTCTTAAAGATCTTTCTATTCCATTCCTTAGCCCAGACCTTAATAAACTGAAGTTTTTAAAAAAATTGGAACATCTTTGTTCCACTATATGCAGGGGCAAATACCCACCATTGTCTTAATAAAGCCTAAAAATGTGGATGCCTAAACCACATGCGCTCAAACTTGAAGGACGAACCAAAACACGACATAGGGTTCCGTTTTTGCCATTCAAGGACAATTTGGACTGGGAAGTGGTCTGATTCAGAAATAGGAAGAATGTTTGAATAATAACTGACCTAATTAAGGCGCCATTCCAAGGGGATGAAAAACCTGTCGAGTCTCTTTGCAATCTGAAGGAAGCAAGATCTCCTGTTAGTCCAAGTGAAGAGACCATTATTGGGGATCATATCCAATAAGTTGTTTTTTAAGGTGAAACTTAGAAATTCCTGCATAGATCGTGGGGGTGGGCAGATTCCTCCTTGTTTCTCCTTATGAGACAAGATTGCATTAAATTCTCCTCCAATGATAAAATTTTGTGCTTCTTCTTGTTGGAGTAAAAGAGTCAGTTTGTCCCATAGGTCTTTCTTTTCCTGAGTGGGGATGGGGCCATAAACATTAAATACTATAAAGGTCATGTCATAGCATACTACTTTCAACATTTGCCAATTATGATCTTGATCTAATAAGTGAACTTGGACTTTTTTAGGATTCCATAATGTAAGTAATCCTCCCAAGGCCCCAACACCTTGCATGTGGGCAGATCCAAATTGTGTCCATTTAGCCACTGTTTTGTGATACATTTCCTGTGATAACTTCTTTTCTTGGAGTATAAATATGTCAGCCTTTGAATAATCAAGGTGAGATTTGATTCTCCCTCTTTTGTCAAGAGCATTAATGCCCTTGACATTCCAAGAAATCATTTTCATTATAAAATGGGAGTGCCTTTTGCACTCCTTGTAATTCTTTTTGATACCTTGAATTTTCCATCTAGAGTACTCTGCACACCTGCCTCTATTTCTTCTTGAATCTTCACAGAGTTCGATTTCCTACCTCTCTTTTTTGGGGTTGTATACACTTCTAATTTCAAGTTGGGGCTTTGCTCAACCGATAAGGATTGTGCATAGTCAAAAATAATTTTTTTGTCTCACCATCTTGTGGAGGGGTTTCCATTTCTTCCTGCCTAATTTCCAAGGGAGTGCCCCTTTATCTGAGAGGTCAATAGTTGAACAACAACACCTTGTTTTTCGTAAGGGACACATTACATTTGTCATACTAACACCTTCCTCCTCTACAATTTCCTCAATCATAGTGGCATCTAAAGTGGATAGGATATCATCTACTACTTCCTGGATATGACCCTCCTTATTTGAGACAGTTACCCCTGAAACTGATAAATTCTACATTAAACTTTGAATATCAATCGGGGATTCGTTGAAAATTAGATCCCAAACTATAGCTTCTCTGCCATCATATGTTTTGTCACATAATTGGAGAACCGGTGTGGGCGTGGAGGCAGATTTATAGCTATAAAGAATCTGGCTATACATGATAAAAAAAATGGGTCAACTGATTAATCCATTGAACGTAGGATGGCTCAAAATTTAAGGCATCTTGAGGTTCAGAGGGATCATTACATGATTGTACAGGATCAGAAGACAAGACTACCTCGCGCTGGTGGGAAGTGCATAGAAGAGGGTCTGAGCAGTGTTTTTTATAGACTACAATCTCTAAGCACTCATGACCACTACAGGAATTAGTGAAATGGCCTAGTTGATGTTGATATTTGCAGATGACCTCTATATTATCCAAAACAATGTCTTGATGCCACAAACCCCATTTTGATGTGATGGTTAAGTGCCTTGGCAGGGTTTTATCTGAGGCAAGGAGAAGGCAAACTCTAACATCTCTTTGGATTGTTTAAAAGGGTATAAGATCATGGGAAACAAAGATGCCTAGTTGATTGGCCATGGTCTCCACAATATCCAAATCTCTGTATTCCAAAGGCAAACACGGGAAAGAGATCCAGTGGGGGTAAAATCTACAAAGATTAGCATCCGATTTAAAATTTGGAATCTAGGATAAGGTAAAAAGGCCAGCCCCTTGACAAAGTCATCCTTTGTTTTTATGAACAACATCTCTATCTTCAGATGAAGAAAACAGAGCTATAAAAAAACTCGAATCGCTATCAGTGAAGAAAATGTCATGAAGACCCAACCAATGACTATTTGCCCATGAAAGTAGAGTTTGAAGAGGGATTGAAGAACTAAATTTACTGATGAGAGCTGATTTTCGGAGAAAGGAGACCGACTGGGAGAGGACGTGGTCAGGAAAGGTTATCTTGATAGCGGAAGCGTTCTCAACCGGAGCCCAAGTCGAGATGGGAAAAGAGGAGTCCGCCTCTTTAAAATTTGTCTGTTTTCTTTTCCACACAAAGTGCGTTGGTTTTGACTTGAGGGGCTCTCCATGATCACCTTGTTGATCTGCTCCACTTTCCCCTTCGATGAGACAATCCTTGAATTGTTGAGATGCGGATGGAGATGCTTTGCAGATGTCAAAAACTGGTTGTTTCTTTTGGTGTTTTGATCGAAATGCATTTGGAAGTGGAAGCTTTTTTACAGTGTTTTGAAAAAAGAAATTCCCGCCCAAATGAATTTTGAATTTTTTTACCACCCGAATGATTTTTGAAAAGGTGGGCGATGCCCCGGGTGTCCTCTGGAGTCCTTATGCGCCCCTTGGTTGTGAGAAACTCCCTGGACGTAGGTGTTGGAGTTCAAATGATTCTACAGATTTCCTTTTACTTTGTCGGGATGAAAATGAAATGAGCAGGCTGGTTGAGCAAGAGGACGATTGAAAAAAGTGTTGGAGCTATCTGACTAGTCTTAGAGACATGCAAAATGATTCAACCATTGGTTCCCTGAAGGTAAGTCTAAAACCGGTTTGATAAAAGGTTTGTCCCTAAAGATTTTGGCGAAGGGATTGATGTCAAAATTTGGGTATTGGCCGGAATGAGGGGAATCCTTTGTCTGTCCTTGGCGAGCCTGATGGGGGACACTGAGACTTTGCCACCATCTACCATTTCCTGCAGCCCTGCTTTGAAGCCTTGCTACGCCCTACCATCCTGCACTGGCATCTTGCCGCCATCTTCCATTCCTTGGAACCCTATTGTGAAGTCCTAGAATGTGCGAACCTCTTTCCATTGTTTTTTCCTTCAAAGCCAACGTTTAGTCTCCGCTTAACTATTTCCTTCAACGAAAACTAAATAATCAAAACCCACAATACCATAAAATACTCACAGAAATTAAGTATTCAGAATAAGCATCTCTTGTGACTCATCA